>NC_091070.1:77847500-78472500 GCF_032405125.1 Capricornis sumatraensis
GTTGGATGAATCACAAGCTGGAATCAAGATTGCCAGGAGAAATACCACCAACTTCAAACATGCAAATGATACCACTCTAATGGCAGAAAGAGAAAAGTAACTAAAGAGCCTCTTGATGAGGGTGAAGGAGGACAGTGACAAATTGACTTAAAACTCAACATTCAAAAAACTAAGATCTGATGCCATCACTTCATGGCAAATAGATGGGGAAAAAGTGTAAGCAGTGACAGATTTTATCGTCTTGGGCTCCAAAATCACTGCAGAAGATGACTGCAGCCATGATATTAAAAGACACTTGCTTCTTGGAAGGAAAGCTATGACAAACCTAGACAGCGTATTAAAAAGCAGAGATATCACTTTGCCAGCCAAGGTCCATAGAGTCAAAGCTATGTAGAGTCAGTAGTCACGTATGGATGTGAGAGTTGGACACTAAAGAAGGCTGAGTGCCAAAGAATTGAGGCTTTCTAATTGTGGTGCTGCAGAAGACCTTTGAGAGTTTCTTTGACAACAAGGATATCAAACCAGTCAATTCTAAAGGAAATCAACCCTGAATATTCATCAAAAAGACTGATGCTGAAGCTGAAGCTCCAAAACTTTGACACCCTGATGTGAAGAGCTGACTCACTGAAAAGACTCTGATGCTGGGGAAGATTGAGGGCAGGAGGAGAGGCGGAGTGACAGAGGATGAGATGACTGGATGGCATCATCCACACAATGGACGTGGGTTTGAGCAATTCTTGAGATAGTGAAGGACAGGGAAGTCTGGTGTGCTGCAGTCCATGGGGTGATATAGAGTCAGACACGACTGAGTGACTGAACAACAATAAGACTTCCATTGAGTATTTGTGAATGTTTGTTAAATGATCAAAGCATGATTACCATAACATTTACTCCCATGTTTTCAATAGAATTTTCCTCAATCCTAGACTTGGATTTATTTTTTATTGTCCATTTGTTCACAGTTTATTGTTCATTTTGTTCACAATAATAACCCTCTGTTTATACTATTGGATCCTTTTGTTTGGCATGCATTCCATAAAATTAGAAGATTGTTTTCAGAATAATTTAAACAATTGTTCAACATAATTATTTCATTAAATCATGAATAAAGATTTATCGGCTCACTCGGGATACAAGTAATTCTTGAGTGTCTACTGTGTACCAAGTTCTTTTATAAACATTGAATTACATGGTCTTTGAAGTAAAATTTAAATATAGGAAGGTGAGAGACAAATGAAAACTTAAAGAGATCAACCAATGAGAATCATATGACTGCTGTAAAGCAGTCAAAGATAATTAAAACACTGCTATGGATTGCAGCCATGAAATTAAAAGATGTTTACTCCTTGGAAGAGAAGTTATGCCCAACCTAGATAGCATATTCAAAAGCAGAGACATTACTTTGCCGACTAAGGTCCATCTAGTCAAGGCTATGATTTTTCCTGTAGTCATGTATGGATGTGAGAGTTGGATTTTGAAGAAGGCTGAGTGCTGAAGAATTGATGCTTTTGAACTGTGGTGTTGGAGAAGACTCTTGAGAGTCCCTTGGACTGCAAGGAGATCCAACCAGTCCATTCTGGAGGAGATCAGCCGTGGGATTTCTTTGGAAGGAAAGATGCTAAAGCTGAAGCCCCAGTACTTTGGCCACCTCATGCGAAGAGTTGACTCATTGGAAAAGACTCTGATGCTGGGAGGGATTGGGGGCAGGAAGAGAAGGGGACGACAGGATGAGATGGCTGGATAGCATCACGGACTCGATGGACGTGAGTCTGAGTGAACTCTGGGAGTTGGTGTTGGACAGGGAAGCCTGGCGTGCTGTGATTCATGGGGTTACAAAGAGTCGGACATGACTGAGCAACCAAACTGAACTGATGGGAGTGTTTAGGATCAAGAAAATACAGATGAGTACAGAGGTATTACAAGTAAGATGTGTGTGCTGTGTGTTAAGATGCTTCAGTCGCGTCTGACTCTGTGAGTCATGGACTGTAGCCCACCAGGCTCCTCTTTGCAATGAATATTCCAGGCAGAATATTGGGTTGCCATGGGCTCTTCTCCAGGGGATCTTCCTGATCCAGGGATTGAACCTGGGTCTTTTAAGTTTCCTGCATTGGCAGGTGAGTTCTTTACCACTCGCGCCACCTGGGAAGCCCATTTACCTGCAAACTTGAGGGATTTTTCAGAAAGTTCCTCGCTGACTTTTGGTCCGGATTTAGATCTGCAGTTCTTCTCTTCAGTCACAAGAGGGGGCTGATTCATCCGAAAACAGTGTTTCTTTCTGGGCGAAGGGAATGGAAATTTGTTTTCCATTCATGTGCCCCCCAAAAGGGAAAATGACATAGTTTCATCTTCTTCAGACAACTTGTGCCTTATTATCCCTTGTTGAATGTGTGTGGTCAAGGATTCAGGTTAGCCCAAAAGCCTAAGCCCTTTCCAAGTACCTTCCTAACACACTCTCCCATTTCCCTGCTCTGATTATCCCTTCCCTTTTCTATTCCTGATACCCTTTTTTCCCTTCTCCAACTTTTTCTACCACTCACACCCACGTTCACCCCACCTCCACTTTGGTTGCCTTCATTTCTGTCGATTCCTCTGCCTTAGCATCCTTGCTGCTCAACATCCACAAGCATCGGCATAGGGAACATGAGGATTAAGGACCACTCTTCAAGGAGGAAGTGAACACCATCTATGTCAATCAGTTAGTTTATTAAGATCAAATGCTGGAAAATGTCTACCTAGTTGGCAATAGATGCATGATTCCAAGAACCCTTACAAGAGCTGCTGCAAGTTCTAGGATGTGTAGCTATTAGTCTCAATGTTATTAATTTTTCTTGTCTCCCAGAGCACCTCACTGCCTACTTTTAAATCTCTCATTAATTTTCTGGAATGTGGATGGAACTTTTCATCATTTTACAACACAGAGCTCAGTACATTTTTCTGGGACTAAACCATGCATTCCTCAAGCTTCATGGAGCATCAGCTGTTTCTTAAGAAACAAATGAAAGCGCAATGGTTGTGCATAGACACATCATTGTGATCGGTGTTCCTTTTCCTGAGCCAGACATTAAACTTCATAGATGATTTCACTGTGAGCTGGGGACGTTTCACTATCTTTGGGGGACATGACTAAAACCTGGGAGGAAGACATAGATAAGGAACTGCTTGATCATTGGCTGAGAAGGTCCTGACAACAACACAGAGGTATCTGTGCTGGTTGTAAGTTTTTACTGACAGCTGTTGCCTCTGTTCTCTGGAACCTCCTTAAGCCAAGGATCAGACACAAGCCTGAGCTCTGGGCCCATGGTCTAGCTTGTCCTTGAAGTATGAGGCTGGTGACTGGAGTAACGGTGTTTCTGACCTTGGGTAAGTGTTCTGTGTCTGCAAGGGGTGACTTGAGGCCAAAGGGCCACAGAGAGTCACTTGCCCTCTGCTCCTCTTCCTGCGCTGTACTCCGCATTATCGTGATGGAACCGAGAAACGATCTGCGCGTTTGCTAAAAAGGCCCATCTTCTACATTACAGTTTAAATCACAGCCACGATACCAGAAGAGTCCTTAGCAGTAAGCAGGTTGTAGGAGTTCTCTGGGCTGATTAAGGCAAGGACCCAGGGAACAAAGCCTATGGAATCTGATTCTTGCCATGTATCTTTGGTCTCTATAATTTTGTTGTTGTCCAGTTACTAAGTTGTATCCAACTTTTTATGACCAAATGGATGCCAGTATGCCAGGCTCCTCTGTTCTTTAATATCTCCTGTAGTAGGCTCAAATTCATGTCCATTGAGACGGTGATGCTGTGTAACCATCTCATCCTCTGATGCCCCCTTCTCCTTTTGCCTTCAACTTTCCCAGAATTAGGGTATTTTCCAATTAGTCAGAATTTGTTTTAGAAACAAAAATTAAGTGAATATTAATTTAGTTTTAATTTGTCTGAAAGTTTTACCTCTATATGGTGTTTTCATGGTTTTTTATATTCTCTACACAACACACAGAACCATCTCATCATAAAAGACCCAGACAGAACAAAACTAAAAGCCCACAGCTGTATCATCTTCATTCCAGCCTAGTTCCCACCTTCCTCTGAGAAAACTGAATCTGATCATTCAAGCTAGCATGCCAGTATGTTTATTTCAATTATCTATATATTTGCATATAATTTTATGCAATTACATACATGTTTACACATACATGCAGATGCGTACGGACACAATTTGACAGGCAAGTTGGATTTATTTGAATTTTTTCCAACTTCCCTTTTGACTTTCAGTTGATAGAGTGTGCAGGAAATCATCCTATAGTAAAAAGTCAGTTTGTGCATGCTCAGTGGTGTCTGACTCTTTGCCATTCCGGTCCTTGATCTGAGTGACATCACTAACATAATGTTCTTTAATCATCAAACAGACTGAGAAATCTATCCTGCTGCATAGGACATGTACCTAAATGTTAATTGCTTTGTTTATCATGCTTTGGAAATTGCTTTGATTCGTGAGTTAGAGATGGGGAAGAGATACTTGTACTCAGTCTTGGGATGTGCAATGAGAGGTGCTGCACCACATTCCAAAGGCCGGCACATCCCTCCAGTCACTTTCTCACTCATTTCCTTCTCTTCATGGCCTTGGAGCTCACTCCCTTTATCCTCACTTCACTTTTCCTGAAACATATCTTTTCATTCCTTCTGTTTATTGAAATATTCTCAGTTATCAGCCCAGTACCCAACATATAGTAGGTGTTCAATAAATATTTACTGAGTAAAGAAATATTCATGACTGATGTTACTAGCAATTGCTAGTAACTAGTAATTGCTAGGGATGCAATAAAATATTGAAAGGGTGAATTGGATCTCCTATGAAAATAGTAGAGAGAATTAAAGAACATCACATAAATATCATAATGAAGACAGGGATATATTTGAAAATATTTATTCACAAACTCATTACTGCTTTCCTTCTATTTCCCTTTCTTTTCCTTCTTCCCACACTCCTTTCCTTCCCTCCTCTCCTTACTCTTTTTTCCTATCATTATTAGTGACATATGTCCCCAAGCATTTGGCTAAGCTCTTCCCGTGAATCTTCAGTTTATTTCTATATAAAATTCTTTTCCCATTAAAATTCTTAATACTTTGTGTTTGTCATAAGGTAGTTGACACCAGATATTTTGAAAAATTAGAATTGCATTTAACTATATTCCCCTACAAAGAGGTAGGAATTTTCCTCATTTTAGAAAAATTCATAAGAAAAAGTCATTCAAATATCAACTGGCACTCTCAATCAATCCATTTTCCATAACCATAAGCCAACAGAGGTGTTAAAGGTCCATATGATATTGCAGCAATGCTGTGTCCATAGGAGAGACAGTGCTTGCCAGAAAGCCTTTTCTTATTCCTGTTTTTTAGCCCCATTCAGAAATAATCCCTACCAACTGAAAAAATTCATGTGCTGTCTTTGTACCAAATATGTCTTGCTTTAAAACATTCTACTGAAATCATCTTTATAAATTGCAGAATTAATGAGCACTTTTTAACAGAACTGTAGTTAGTTCTACCACTAGATTGTGCTAAGCCACTTCAGTCATGTCCGGCTCTAAGCAACCGTATGGACTGTAGCTCGTCAGGCTCCTCTGTCCCTGGGATTCTCCAGGCAAGAATACTGGAGAGGGTTGCCATTTCCTTCTCCAGTGCATGAAAGTCAAAAGTGAAAGTGAAGTCGCTCAGCTGGGCCCCACTTGGCCACCCAGTCGTGTCCGACTCTTTGCGAACCCATGGACTGTAGCCTATCGGGCTCCTTCATCCATGGGATTTCCTGGGCAAGAATACTGCAGTGGGGTGCCATTGCCTTCTCTGCGGGGAAGCCTAGTCACGTGTATCATGCGCCTGGAGAACCCCACGGACTGAGGAGCCTGGCTGGCTACAGTCCAAAGGGTTTCAAAGACTGAGCGACTAAGCATGTAAGCATGCATGCTAGTCACAATAGGGGCTGTCATTGTTGAACGAAAGTCAGCAAAAATCTCAATGCAGAAATCGCAGGAGAGAGAAGATTCAGGGAAACTGGCTGGTGTTTAATCTTTGCCTACCAGATGTGAAAATGATTGACTTCAAATAACAAAATTTCAGTTCAGCTCAGTTCAGTCGCTCAGTCCTGTCCGACTCTTTGCGACCCCATGAATCGCAGGATGCCAGGCCTCCCTGTCCATCACCAACTCCTGGAGTTCACTCAGACTCACATCCATTGAGTCCGTGATGCCATCCAGCCATCTCATCCTCGGTCGTCCCCTTCTTCTCCTGCCCCCAATGCCTCCCAGCATCAGAGTCTTTTCCAATGAGTCAACTCTTCGCATGAGGTGGCCAAACTACTGGAGTATCAGCTTTAGCATCATTCCTTCCAAAGAAATCCCAGGGTTGATCTCCTTCAGAATGGACTGGTTGGATCTCCTTGCAGTCCAAGGGACCCTCAAGAGTCTTCTCCAACACCACAGTTCAAAAGCATCAGTTCTTCAGCGCTCAGCCTTCTTCAC
The DNA here is from genome assembly GCF_032405125.1 of Capricornis sumatraensis. Lineage (NCBI taxonomy): Eukaryota > Metazoa > Chordata > Mammalia > Artiodactyla > Bovidae > Capricornis > Capricornis sumatraensis. Next base: position 77,854,003 of record NC_091070.1, read on the forward strand.
AGTCCAACTTTCATATCCATACATTACCACAGGAAAAACCATAGCCTTGACTAGACAGACCTTAGTCGGCAAAGTAATGTCTCTGCTTTTGAATATACTACCTAGGTTGGTCATAACTTTTCTTCCAAGGAGTAAGCGTCTTTTAATTTCATGGCTGCAGTCACCATCTGCAGTGATTTGGGAGCCCCAAAAATAAAGTCTGACACTCTTTCCACTGTTTCCCCATCTATTTCCCAAGGAGTGATGGGACCAGATGCCATGATTTTCCTTTTCTGAATGTTGAGCTTTAAGCCAACTTTTTTGCTCTCCTCTTTCACGTTCATCAAGAGGCTTTTAGCTCCTCTTCACTTTCTGCCATAAGGGTAGTGTCATCTGCATATCAGAGGTTATTGATATTTCTCTCAGCAATCTTGATTCCAGCTTGTGCTTCTTCCAGTCCAGTGTTTCTCATGATGTACTCTGCATATAAGTTAAATAAGCAGGGTGACAATATACAGCCTTGATGTACTCCTTTTCCTATTTGGAACCAGTCTGTTGTTCCATGCCCAGTTCTAACTGTTGCTTCCTGACCTGCATACAGATTTCTCAAGAGGCAGGTTAGGTGGTCTGGTATTCCCATCTCTTTCAGAATTTTCCACAGTTTCTTGGGATCCACATGGTCAAAGGCTTTGGCATAGTCAATAAAACAGAAATAGATGTTTTTCTGGAACTCTCTTGCTTTTTCCATGATCCAGCAGATGTTGGCAATTTGATCTCTGATTCCTCTGCCTTTTCAAAACCAGCTTGAACATCAGGGAGTTCACAGTTCACGTATTTCTGAAGCCTGGCTTGGAGAATTTTGAACATTCCTTTACTAGCATGTGAGATGAGTGCAACTGTGCTGTAGTTTGAGCATTTTTTGGCGTTGCCTTTCTTTACAATTAGAATGAAAACTGACCTTTTCCAGTCCTGTGGCAACAGCTGAGTTTTCCAAATTTGCTGGCATATTGAGTGCAGCACTTTCACAGCATCATCTTTCAGGATTTGAAACAGCTCAACTGGAATTCCATCACCTCCACTAGCTTTGTTCATAGTGATGCTTTTGAAGGCCCACTTGACTTCACATTCCAAGATGTCTGGCTCTAGATTAGTGATCACATCATCATGACTATCTGGGTCGTGAAGATCTTTTTTGTACAGTTCTTCCGTGTATTCTCGCCACCTCTTCTTAATATCTTCTGCTTCTGTTAGGTCCAGACCATTTCTGTCCTTTATCGAGCCCATCTTTGCATGAAATGTTCCCTTGGTATCTCTAATTTTCTTGAAGAGATCTCTAGTCTCTCCCATTCTGTTGTTTCCTCTATTTCTTTGCATTGATCGCTGAAGAAGGCTTTCTTATCTCTTCTTGCTATTCTTTGGAACTCTGCATTCAGATGCTTATATCTTTCCTTTTCTCTTTGTTTTTCGCCTCTCTTCTTTTCACAGCTATTTGTAAGGCCTCCCCAGACAGCCATTTTGCTTTTTTGGATTTCTTTTCCATGGGGATGGTTTGATCCTTGTCTCCTGTACAATGTCAGGAACCTCCATCCATAGTTCATCAGGCACTCTATCTATCAGATCTAGGCCCTTAAATCTATTTCTCACTTCCACTGTATAATCATAAGAGATTTGATTGAGGTCATACCCGAATGGTCTAGCGGTTTCCCCTACTTTCTTCAATTGGAGTCTGAATTTGGTAATAAGGAGCTCATGATCGGAGCCACAGTCGACTCCTGCTCTTGTTTTTGTTGACTGTATAGAGCTTCTCCATCTTTGGCTGCAAAGAATATAATCAATCTGATTTCGGTCTTGACCATCTGGCGATGTCCATGTGTAGAGTCTTCTCTTGTGTTGTTGGAAGAGGGTGTTTGCTATGACCAGTGCATTTTCTTGGCAAAACTCGATTAGTCTTTGCACTGCTTCATTCTGCATTCCAAGGCCAAATTTGCCTGTTACTCCAGGTGTTTCTTGATTTCCTACTTTTGCGTTCCAGTCCCCTATAATGAAAAGGCCATCTTTTTTGGGTGTTAGTTCTAAAAGGTCTTGTAGGTCTTCATAAAACCATTCAACTTCAGTTTCTTCAGCATTACTGGTTGGGGCATAGACTTGGATAATTGTTGTATTGAATGGTTTGCCTTGGAGATGAACAAAGATCATTCTGTAGTTTTTGAGACTGAATCCAAGTACAGCATTTCGGACTCTTCTGTTGACCATGATGGCTACTCCATTTCTTCTGAGGGATTCCTGCCCGCAGTAGTAGTTATAATGGTCATCTGAGTTAAATTCACCCATTCCAGTCCATTTTAGTTTGCTGATTCCTCGAATGTCAACGTTCACACTTGCCATCTCTTGTTTGACCACTTCCAATTTGCCTTGATGCATGGACCTGACATTCCAGGTTCCTATGCAATATTGCTCTTTACAGCATCGGATCTTGCTTCTGTCACCAGTCACATCCACAGCTGGGTATTGTTTTTGATTTGGCCAAATAGTATATTCATGTTTTCTTGTAACATCTTGCATGTGATGATTTTGACTGGGAAGAAATAGGCTACCTTGGAAAGGAAGCTCAGAATTACTGCACAAAAGGTTGTTTTGGTTTTGTTTTTTCCTTCTTCTTCTGGTAGGTGAAATTGTTTCTACTGCTCTGTCTTTTCTTGTAATATAGTATAGAAATATCCTGAGAATGGGGGCAAGAATCAAAAATGGGGAAAAAAGCAAAGAATCATAGCAAACACTGCTTTGGTATATTCATTCCAACAACAACAACATCTCAATCTCTCAATAGAACACCCTAATGAACTGATTTTCCCTGAACAGTAAGAACATGATAGACCATGGAAACTTATGAAAATACATGAAATCTACCATTTAAACTGCCAAATATACCTCAAAAAATATTAAGCTCTATCTTGTGTATAGACTCCTTTGCAATTTGAGAGTTTGGCTCCCAAATCCTCAACGTTCTGTGCATTGCCTGTAACTGAGTACCTATGCTAGGGACAGTGTTGTGCGAGGTGATTTTCAGGTGTGTTCTCACTCACTTCTTATCCTAACCCTTCAAGGTTGGGTCCACGCTACTTTAGGGAGGCAATGTAACAGTGCTTGAGATGGAAGACTTGGATTATGTTTCTAGATCTATCACTCATTAGTTGAGTGATCTTGGGAGTATCACTTAATTATTTTTGTGCTTCAGTTCCCTCATATCTGCAGTGTGGATATTGATAGAATCTACCATGCAGGGTTGTTAGGAGAAGTGAATGCGATGATGAATGCCAATGTGAGCCCAGTGCCCAGCAGGATACTGACTATTCACAGAAATGGAAACTGAACATGAGAGAGGTTCAATACCTTGCCTGGTGTTGCAGAGTAAGTGTCAGAGTGGAGCCCTCCCTCCATACCTTACTTAGAGCACAGGCCTTTCCTTATTCCAAGAGTAACTCTCTATCTTAATACAGTATCTTATTGTCTTTAAAGTGCTTATCCAATGCAGTGGGTGCTATGCTGGTTTGATACTTGCTCAGGGAGCTAAGACCCCATATCCCTTGTCCCCAAAAAACAAAAACATAACAAAAAAAACAGAAGTAACATTATAATAAATTCAATAAAGATGTTAAAAATGATTGACATCAAGAAAAATTTTTTAAAAAAGAACAAAAATCAACAAGAAATATATTATTCTGGCATTTAAAATATTTACAGAATATCACAAACATAGATGGCATGACAGATTCCAAACACCATAGGCTCCATACCAGATAGATAAGTGTTCTAATTTTTACTATGCCAATTACCTGATATTTCACCTTGAGTTAATCACCCAAACTCTTTGAGCTTCAGTTTTTGTTACATCCTAAACCTGCTTCTCTTTCTGTTTCTATATATAAAGTAATTCAGATTCAGATTTACTTTTGACTTTAAAGAAGTTTTGGGATTTCTACTGTTTATATAATTACATGGCAACACTTCAGAGACATTAAGGACCCTATAGTGTTTTGGAGGGCGGGCCCCGAAAGATACATTCACATCCTGACCCATGGAAACTGTGAATGTGAACTTAAATTTAACAAAGAACCTTTTCAAATGTAATTAAGCAAAGGATATCAAAGTCCAATCATACTGGATTGTCTTGGTGGGGCCTCAATCCAGTGACAAGTGTCCTTTTAAGAGACACACAGGTAAGAAGCATCTCCTTCCTCACCAGGAAGTCCTTGTGAGGTCTTCTCGATGGAGGAGGAGGCTGGAGGTATGCAGTCACAAGCAAAGGACCACATAGAGCCACCAGAAACCAGAAGAGGCAAGGAAGGAGTCTCTCCTAGAACATTTGCAAGGAATATGTTCCTGCTGACACCTTGTTGTCAGACTTTTGCCCTCCAGGTTGAGGGGACCTGATTCTTGTTTTTTGGAGCCATCGAATTTGTGATGATTTGTTATGGGAGAAATAGGGCTACTGGGGCTCACACAGTTTTCCAAAGGTAACATTTCTAGATAGCTACAAGTAACTCCTGACTCTTTACATTCATGGAAGGGCACTTTTAAATTGCTCTTTGGGAGATTTGGGTTCAAATTCTCACATATGCAAACATACATATTTATTTATCATTCAACAAATGTTTGAGTAACCACTATTTACCAGGTATTACTGGATCAGCAATTTTTGATCCAGTCACAGAGGGGCAGCATCTGCAAACATTGACACTCCCTGGGGAAGATGGGTGGGTATATACAAGGTCGTAAGTCTGATTGGCTGTCTCAAAGTGTACTCACTCCTTTCTATTTTCTTTCCAAAAGGCAGTAGAGACTACATTTCTATAGGTCTGGAAGAAGCTGATACAAGGGAAATCCTTTTAGGAGCAGGCAGATTCAGCAACTCTTTCTGAAGAGGAAGAAAAGGGAGATGCTACTGTTAGCACCAGTGTTGATCTTATGGATACAAATATCACGTGAGTTTGGGGTTTCCCTGATTGCTCCCCAAAAATTCAGCACAGAGGAATCTTAGCTGCAGGCAACTGTAGGAGTGGGATTTTCTGACTGAAATCAGGATGTTGAGAAAAACATAAAAACTAAAATGTGGGAGATAGAGGGAGCTGGGGAAGGAGACACGGAAAGAAGGAGAAAATACACAAGAAGAATGAAAGAGACCATTACAGCTGAGAGAATAAACATCTAATCAGACTTTCTCTGTTACTTCTCATTGCTTTTCTGAACAGAAATGAATGGACAACAGATAAAGCATTTTCCTGAATTCTTGCTTCTGCAAGGAGAGAACTTCACCACGTATTGCAATTCCTCAAGCATTTTAAGCAGCTTACAGTGGTATAAGCAGAGGCCTGGGGGCAGTCCTGTCCTCTTGATGATATTAGCTAAGAGTGGAGAAGTGAAGACACAGCAGAGATGGACAGGTCGGTTTGGAGAGTCCAGACAGCACAGCTCCCTGCACCTCACTGCTGCCCAGCTCTCAGATGCAGGAACCTATTTCTGTGCAGAGGCACAGTGCTCTGAAAGCACCTGCTGTCTGTCTCCAAAACTCACTGTGGGCTCCAGCGGTCTCTCCTCATCTCTCCTCAGAGCAAGGGCCAGAGATAGATGAAGTCATGATTTCTATGAAAAAATTGAAGTTTTAATTAAAAAAAAAATTCCCAAACTCAGTGTCACTGAAGAATTCTGTCAAACATTGAATTATACACAATTTCTTGCAGAAAATAGGAGGAAAATAATTCTTCACTCATTTTATGAGACTAATATTACCCTGAGACCCAAATCAGACAAAGACCATAAAGAACCAAAAACTACAGGGAAATATCTTTTATCTTGAAGACAGACACAAATTTCTGAAAATATATTAGCAAGTAAAATTCATTGATATATAAAATGAATAATATACTGAACACAAATGTAATTTCTTTCAAGGGTGCAAGACTCTTTAATATTGAAAATCAATGGATGGAATTCACCATATTAACAAGGTAGAAAAGAAAAATCATACCATCATATTAATCTAGTCAGAAAAAAAGGATTTGCAAAAAGTCAGTAGTCAGTTATAGTGAAAACTCTGAGCAACACAAGAAGAGTGGGGAATCTCCTCAATAGCTAATGGTATTCTTACTAGTAAAAGACTATGATTGTCTCTAATAAAGAGAACAAAACCAGAGTGTCCATTCTCATCACTCCTTCAGTACAGTGCTAAATGTTGGAGCCAGTGCAATAAAGAGAGCAGATGTAACAATCTAATAGAGTTGGAAGAAAAAGTAAAGCTTCCACTATTTGCTGGTAACATGATTATCTATGTAGAAAATCCAAAGAATATACCCCTAAAATTATATTAGGGAAATCCAAATTAAAATTACAAACAAAAACCACTTCACATCTATCATAAGGGCTAAAATGAAAATTACTGACAATACCAAGTTCTGGCAAGGAAGCAGAGAAATCGGATCACTCATGCATTGCTGGTGGGTGAATGGCCCAGTCATTCTAGAAAACAGTCCAAGAGTTTCACATAAACTTAAGTATTCACTTACTGAACAACGCAGCAATCACACTCCTGGGTATTTATGCTTGAGAAAGGAAAACTTTATGTTCACACAAAAATATGTACATTAGTACTGGAAATTAACCAGTGATCTTCACTGAATGAACAGATAAATATCTTGTAGTACATTCACACAATGAAATACTATTTATACATCTTCCTCAACTTCAATAGGGTTATTTTGCAATAACTCATTTTAAGTTGAAACAATAGTAGGTCAAAAGTTCATTTAATATGGGAAGGAAATCTAAAAAAGAGTGGAGATAATTATATACATGCACAACAGATTTTCTTTGCTGCACTGCAGAAACTAACATTGTAAAGAAACTATACTTCAAAAAAAAAAAAAAAAAAGAAGGAGGGAGGTGGGAGGGGGGTTCAGGATAGAGAACACGTGTATACCTGTGGTGGATTCATGTTGATGTATGGCAAAACCAATACAATATTGTAAAGTAATTAACCTCCAATTAAAATAAATAAATTTATATTAAAAAAATTTAAACGATAACCCATCAAATATATTTAACCTAGCTTCCCTTGAAAGTGAAAGTCGCTCAGTCGTGTCCGACTCTTTGCGACCCTATGGACTGTCTATGGAATTCTCCACTAATGGAGTGGGTAGCCTTTCCCTTCTCGAAGGCATCTTCCCAATCCAGGGATTGAACACAAGTCTCCTGCATTGCAGGTGGATTCTTAACCAGCTGAGCCACAAGGGAAGCCCAAGAATACTGGAGTGGGTAGCCTATCCCTTCTTCAGAGGAACTTCCTAACCCAGGAATCAAACCAGGGTCTCCTGCTTTGCAGCAAATTCTTTACCAACTCAGCTATCAGGGAAGCAGTAGCTTCCCTTAAATGTGGCCAATATTTACATTAGCATACAGTTGGGGAAAAAATGTCTCACACAATCTACTTTATACTAAAATGATGAAAATCTTATGAATGTGTCGAGTACTGTACTGAAAGTGAAAATCAGAATGGTTATATGGATATGAAATGGCTGTAAATGTGTTGTTTGTTTACACTCATGATTTTGAGGCTGGCCAGGAGCTCTGCTCACTGCTGCTGCCCAGAATCACCAGGAAATATCATACTGCATATTGCTAGCCCAGGAAAAGATAAAATTTCAATATTCCAAGTATGGTTTCTACTGAATGCATACCACTTTCTCACTACTGTAAAGTCAAAAATCCTAAATTGAATTATCCTAAATTAAGTTGAGGACAGTCTGTAGTGATTAAAAGGAAAAGATTATTGATATATGCAATAGTCTAGATGGATCTCAGGATGTTATGCTGAGTAAAAAAAAATCAATCTCAGAGGCTACATGGTGTATGATTACACTTACTGGATTATTATGATTGTATACATAGTGTGATTCTACTTATACAACAGTCTCAACAGGACAAAATACAGAGATGAAAGGAGATCAGTAGTGACCTGGACTGTAAAGAATTTCAGGCCTCAGGAGAGTGTGCAAAGAGGGTTTCTTCAGAGAGATGGAACGATTCTATGTCATGATTTTAATGGTGGTAACAAAAGCCTATACATGTGATAAAGCTTCACAGAGCTATGCATCAAAACCAGGGTGCATATAAAACTGAGGTATCAGATCACGATCTGCATTTTAGGAAAATTTTGGCAATATAAATTTCCTGGTATGTACATGTAATTATTATATTAACATATATATTTTAGAATATCATGTTGTGGGCCTTTGTGGTCTCTTCTGCCTAGTTACAAATGATTGGAAACCAAGGCATCAGCAGTTTTCAAGGGTTTCATAGGTGGGAATGGTTGGCAAAGCAAGTTCTTTAAGGTGCTGGTATGGTTCTGTATCTTAATTTTAGTGGTGGTAATAAGAATTTACAAATGTGATCAATTTCACAACTATGCATAACAAGGTGGATATAAAACATGTGATAAATATAATATACTGATACCTATAATACATGTATTATCTTGCTATTCCCCAGACTGCTCTGGGCATTTGTGGTCTCCCCTGCTTCCTTGTAAATAATTAGAAACCAGGATATCAGCTGCCTGTCACGCAGAGTTCAAATGGGACAGAATAGATGGTTCAACCTCATATAAACTCTCCTCCCTGTACCACTCATTAATGAGTTCTTTTTAACTTAAACTCTAAGAACTGGCACTGTTTTGGAGACTGTACTTCTTTTTTTAAATTTATTATTTTTTAAATTTTACTTTATTTTACTTTACAATACTGTACAAAGACTGTACTTCTATACTTCTTTATCTACTTGTTTGTTTGCTTTTGGTTCTTTTAAATGAATTCATCTATTAAAATGATGAAACCAAGTGGAAGATTGAGAGATACATACTTCATGATCATGTATAGTATACAAAGCTTCAATCATTAAGTTCTGTGGTATTGACATACTAAGTGTTTGAACAGAATTGGAAAAGGTCAGTATTCATTCCAGTCCCAAGAAGGGCAATACCAAAGATTGTTCAAATTATTATGCAATTGTGCTCATTTCACATGCTAGAAAGATTATGCTTAAAATCCTTCAGCTAGCCTTCAGCAGTATGTGAACCAAGAAATTCCAGATATACAAACTGGGTTTCAAAGAGGCAGAGGAACCAGAGATCAAATTGCCAACATTCATGGGATCATGGAGAAAGCAAAGGAATTCCAGAAAAGCATCTACCTCTGTTTCATTGACTACACTAAAAACTTTGTGTGTATAACAACAAACTGGAAAATTCTTAAGGAGATGAAAATACCAGCCCACCTTACTTCTTTCCTGAGAAACCTGTATGCAGGTCAAAAAGCAACAGTTAGAACCGGACGTGGAACAACTGACTGGTTCCAAATTGGGAAAGCAGTACATCAAGGCTGTATTGGCAGTCCTCTTATTTAACTTATATGCGGAGTATAACATGCAAAATGCTGGGCTGGATGAATCACAAGCTGGAATCAAGATTGCTGGGAGAAATCTCAAAAACCTTGGATATGCAGATGATACCACTCTAATGGGAGAAAGTGAAGAGGAACTAAAGGGCCTCTTGATGAGTGTGAAAGAGGAGAGTGAAAAAACTGGCCTGAAACTCAACATTCAGGAATCTGACATCATGGCATCTGGTCCCATCACTTCATGGCAAATAGAAGGGGAAAAGCAGAAGCAATGACAGATGTTACTTTCTTGGGCTCCAAAATCCCTAGGATGGTGACTGAAGCCGTGAAATTGAAAGATGCTTGCTCCTTGGAAGAAAAGATATGACAAACCTGGAGGTGGGCTAGGTCGCTTCAGTCGTGTCCGGCTCTGCATCCCTATGAACCGTAGCCCTCCAGGCTCCTCTGTCCATGAGATTTTCCAGGCAAGAATACTGGAGTGGGTTGCCATGCCCTCCTCCAGGAGAGCTTCCTGACCCAGGAATCGAACCCACATCTCTTATATCTCCTGCATTTGCAGGCGGGTTCTTAAACATTTGTGCTCCCAAGAAGCTTAAGATGGCATATTAAAAAGCAGACACATCACTTTGCCGACAAAGGTCTGTATAATCAAAGCTATAGTTTTTCTAGTTGTCATGTGTGGTGTGAGAGCTGGACCATAAATAAGGCTGAATGCTGAAGAATTGATGCTTTTGAATTGTGAGGCTGGAGAAAGCTCTTGAGAGTCCCTTGGGCTGCAAGGAGGACAAACAAGTCAGTCCTAATAGAATCAACCGTGAATATTCACTGGAAGGACTGATGCTGAAGCTGAAGCTCCAGTACTTTGGCCACCTGATGTGAAGAGCCAACTCTTTGGAAAAACTCTGATGCTGGGAAAGATTGAAGGAGAAAGGAGCAGCAGAGGATGAGGTGGACGGACAGCATCATTGACTCAATGGACATGAATTAGAGCAACTTTGGGAGATATTGAAGCACAGTGTAGCCTGGGGTGCTGCAGTCCGTGGGGTCACAAAGTTTGGACACGACTTAGTGAGTGAACAACAACAAAAAAGTGTCTAAAACCTGTAGATACCAAGTTTTGTAGGAGAACATTACAGCATTATGTCACAGAAAGATCTGACATACTTATTTTGAATTTATTTTACAAAGAGAAAAATAATGAGCCACTAACAAGTGAGACTGAACACTGGACTAATGACATAGAAAATGCGACATCAGGAGAATTCCAGGACACACGGTCTAATAAATGCAATTCTACTTGTGGAGGGAACAGGACTGAATATCCTGACCTTCCTCAAAGTCTAACAAATAAGACTCAATTTCAAATTTCAAAAGAATATTTTATTCCTGTATAATTTCATTCAAAATTTAAAACTGAATAGACTCTGAAAGTCAGATGGACTGATTTTTTTTTTTTTTGGTCATTTTATGGTGAAGTAATTTTATTTATTGAGAAACCTAAATAGAGTCACAAAACTCAATACAAAGACAGAGATATATTAATGATTTTGAATAAAAGTTCCATTCACCAAGCAGCCTAAGATCTGCAAGTTTTTTATTTTTTATTTTTATTTTTATTTTTTTGCAAGTTTTTTAAAAGAGTCATTACATTCTGGTTGGAGAAAAGTAAGAATAGGCTAAATGAACGACAGTTAGTAGATTACAGAAAGTTTCATAGGCTATAGTAAATTATATCTTAAACAGGATGGCAAAACTATTTTACTGAATAATTATCAATGTATGTCAACTTGTTTAATATTCAGTTCTCCTCCGCTCAGATTTAACACTGATTGCTTTTTTTCATGCCTTCTTTCAGGATCTGCCTAACTTAATGACGAGGGAAAGACAAGCAGACAAAGTAAAGGTTTGTGGTGAGCCAGACTTTTTCCCATGCATGAACAGACCACGTGGTCTATGAACATGACAGCCCCCACTTCCTGTTCCGGGGAGTCACATGGGTACCGGGTAGTGTGTATATGTGCTGCCAGGCACTCAAAGACACTGAACTCTCAGCTTGAGGCAGAACTAAGCACATTTGTTCAGGGGAATCCGTGCCTCATGCCGCTCTCCAGTCTGCTCTGGGTGCTCCTGGCCTTCACCTTCTCTGGTAGGGATCCTTCCAAACATGAATGCGCATGTTCAGGGTGAAAGGACTGCACACAGGCACGTGGAGCTTCACAGGGACTTGGGGAGGAAAGGAGGGTTGGAGTAAAGCAAGTGTCTTAGGATTTCAATTTTTTGTCTTTGGATCCTATTTAACTCCTACACTATTTTATTCATTGCTTCATCTTTGTTTTCTGATTTTTTTCCCACAGGATCTGGTGTGGCCCAGAAAGTTACTCAAGACCAGTCAGATGTATCCAGCCAAGTGGGGCAGTCAGTCACCCTGAACTGTCGGTATGAAACAAGCTGGAGTGTTTACTACCTTTATTGGTACAAGCAACTTCCCAGTGGACAGATGACTTATGTTATTCGTCAGGGTTCAGAAGTGACAAACGCAAGGAAAGACCGCTACTCTGTAAACTTTAAGAAAGCAGATAAATCCATCAGCCTCACCATTTCAGCCTTACAACTAGAAGACTCTGCAAAGTACTTCTGTGCTCTCTCTGTCTCACAGTGCTTGAAGTGATAGGAAAAGCTGTACAAAAACCCCGGAGCTTAGTAAGAGAGAGACCCCTGCTGCAGGACCCCAGCTGAAATGCACACCCGCAGACCCCAGACAAGAAATGATAGTCCTGTGGTTATTTAAGTTGTGGTCTGGATCAGAAGATTTAGTTCCAGTTAAAGGCACCTTCTACGTTATTTGGAAACAGGTGTCCGGAGTAATTTTCTACTAATATATTCTCCTCTTGAATTTTTGACTTTAAATCAACTGTACATAACATGTGCAAAGTTGTCTAAATTTGAAAACTTGCCCCATAATATTTTAAACTGGCAGTTTTACTTCATCACAAAACTGGGTCTAGTTGTGTGGAATCACCATCAAAACTATTTCCTTAATCGTTCCTCTTAGACTTTGTGTCAGGACACAATCAGAAAAGCAGAACCATGAGTGATGTAGAATAAGAGATTAGTTCTAGGGATTAGAACTCAGGCAATGGCTAGAGCTGGTGGCTGAGTCTGTACAAAGTTGTTATCTTCATATCTGGTGTTGAGCCTGAATTCACTTTAAGTCAGCTTAGAGTAACATTGATGCTTTTGAACTGTGGTGTTGGATGAGACTCTTGAGAGTCCCTTGGACTGCAAGGAGATTCAGCCAGTCCATCCTAAAGGAAATCAGTCCTGAATATTCATTGGAAGGACTGATGCTGAAGCTGAAATTCCAATACATTGGCCACATGGTGTGAAGAACTGACTCTTTGGAAAAGACCCTGAAATTGGGAAACATTGAAGGTGGAAGGAGAAGGGGACGAAAGAGGATGAGATGGTTGGATGGCATCACTGACTCAATGGACATGAGTTTGAGTAAGCTCCGGGAGTTGGTGATGGACAGGGAAGCCTGGCATACTGTAGCCCATGGGGTCGCAAAGAGTCGGACGCAACTGAGCAACTGAACTGAACAAAACTGAACTGAGGATAACATTTGTAAAGGAAAGTCTGATGGGGACAAAAGCACGGACAAACTGTGACAAACAAAGTCATCCTTGAACTATGAGGACAACTGGAACCCACAGATTGTCTGTTCCTAAGGAAGGGAACAAAGGGAGAATATCCACTTCAATCACTCTCCTTCAGCACAGTGCTGGACGCTGTAGCCAGTGCAGTAAAGCAAATAAATATATAAACAATCTTTTAAGCCAGAAAGGCAGTCAAGTTACCACTATTTTATATCTATGTAGAAAATCCCAAAGAATATACCCTTCAAAACTCCTACAACTAGTAAGTGGGTTCAGAAAGTCTCAGGATATATAAGGTAAACACACAAAGTAAAATGCATTTTTATATACTATCAGTAAACATGTGGATACCTAAATTAAAAATATAATACTATTTATAATGGCTCAAGAAAGACCCTAAATCCTTAGGCATAAATCTAAGAAAACATGTACAGAACTTATACACAGAAAGCTACAAAACACTGCTACTTCCAAAAAATAAAAACAGCCAATTATTCTAGCTATTATCCTAGAAAGACCAACTTTCCCCCGGTGGAGCTGCATAGGCACATTTAGAGAGAAAAAAATTGATGGCACATGTATTACGACCTCTTTTTGGACTTGATTCTGTTTATTGAATTCTTTATTTTATCCTCATACCAATAGACCATTCTATCTTAATTACTGGGGCTTCATACACATTTTGAAATCTGGAAATGCAAGTCTTGTCTTCTTTGTCTTATTCAAGGCTTATTCTAGGTCTTTGCACGTCCACATAAGGTATAGAATAGCTTCTACCTCAAGAGATTGAGGTAATTTGATTGGGATTGTGTTGAATTTATGAATTCATTTAGGACAATTGACATCTTAACATACGGAGTCTTTGGGTCCATAGCCTCTTTATTTGTCCTCTCTGATTTCTTTCAGTAATCTAGGTCCTCTCTGATTTCCTTTAATTATGCCAGAAATTACTTCTGTTCTGAAATAGCCAGAACAGAGCTAGGATACCTGTCAATATGAGAACAGATTTAGTTCAACAGCCAAACAGGTGGTACCAACCTCTTGTTTGGGGTTTTGAAAACATTATTTCATTGAGCAGCCTTAGGATATGGTCTTTCATGACATTAGCGTCTGTAGGTGGCGAGGACTGGTCACCACTGAGTATCAGGCCATGATTTACGTTAGTTACCCCAGACCTCAGAAGTGAGGACATTTCTCATCTCCTATGTGATTTTATCAAAATTATTTTAGAGTTATTGGAGAGGAATCAAGAAAAGGTCTTGCATACCTTATATTAAATTAGTTCCCAAGCATTTGATAAATGACATTTTAATTACATTTTCTAATGCTTTTGCTAGAATCTAGAAATAAAATTGATTTTTGTGTTTGGTGACTGTTTCAATACACTAATAGGTTCTAGCTCTTAAACAGCTTGTTTAGAGCTACTTTGTATTTTCTACATGTATAAACTTACGATCTGTAAATTAAAATAGTTCTGCTTCTCCTTTTCAAATTTAATATATCTTATTTCCTTCCCTAGTTTGACCCCAGGCCTTCCATTAGGACAGTGAATAGAAGTAGTAAATAGAAGTACCTGTCTTGTTTGTGATCCTGCAGGGAGTAATATTGACTTTGATATTTTCACTGATACTTTTTATTAGATTTGGGAATTTCTCTTTTATTTTTGGATTGTTGGGAGTATTCATCATGCAGAGACGTTAGCCTTTCATCAAAGTCTCTTGATTTTTTAAAAGTAAATTAAGTACATTATTTTGGTTTTTATCAAGCAAACAAAGATCACTTCACCTCATATGGTCAAGATATAATCTTCTAAAATTAAAAATTCCAAAAAGAGCCAGTAAGCTAAAAAACTTATTTTAGATTCTCCATATTTTTGTTTCCATTTTTTATCGGTTTTCATTATTATTTAAAATGCCAACTTTGAAATGTTTCATACAGTCTTCTAAAAAAATAAAGTCAAAGAAACCAAGAAACAAAAACGTTTGTTTTTTTCCTACCTTTTGCTAATATAGTAAAATAATATATTCCTACATAAATTAGTTCATTTTTAGTTCCTATATTTTCAGTAGAAGTAGGTGTTGACTTGTGTGCATGTGATCCGCCACATAACAGACTACCAAAGATTATTTATGAATATTTGTTAAATATTTATATGGGAATAATATTTATTCCCATATCATCAGTTTAATTTTCCTCCATCCTAGACTTGTGATGTTTGTTATCTGTTCTTGAATTTTGTCCACAAATATAACCCTCTATTTATCCTGCTGGAGTCTTTTTTTTAACTTGACTGCCACAGTGTTGAAAGATTGCTTTCAGAATAATTTCAAGAGTTGTTCAGCATAACTTCTTTCACTAAGTTCATGAATAACGACTCATCTACTCATTCAGAAAACAGATACTCTTGAGTGCTTTATATGTACCAACCTCTCTTTATAAACACTGAGTAAACTTTAAATATGGGAAGATAAAAGACAAAAGGAAAACTACAAAGAAGCCAACAACTGAGGGTGTGTGACAAAGAGAGGAGCCAGAAATAATGAAAACAATTTGTGGAGTGGTATAGAACTAAGAAAACACAGATGAATACAGAGGTCATGCAACTAAGATGAGTGTATCTCAGTCAAATCCAACTCTTGGGACACCATGGACTGTAGCCCACCAGACTCTTCTGTGCATGGATTTACCCAGGCAGGATACTGGAGTGGGTTCAGTTCAGTTCAGTTCAGTCGCTCAGTCATGTCTGGCTCTTTGCAACCACATGAACCACAGCACGCTAGGCCTCCCTGTCCATCACCAACTACCAGAGCCCACCCAAACCCATGCCCATTGAGTTGATGATGTCATCCAACCATCTCATCCTCTGTTGTCTCCTTCTCCTCCTGCCCTCAATCTTTCCCAGCATCAGGGTCTTTTCAAATGAGTCAGCTCTTCCCATCAGGTGGCCAAAGTATTGGAGTTTCAGCTTCAACATCAGTCTTTCCAATGAATAACCAGGACTGATCTCCTTTAGGATGGACGGGTTGGATCTCCTTGCAGTCCAAGGGAGTCTCAAGAGTCTTCTCCAACAACACAGTTCAGAAGCATCAATTCTTTGGCACTCAGCTTTCTTTATAGTCCAACTCTCACATCCATATATGACCACTGGAAAAATCATAGCCTTTGACTAGATGGACCTTTGTTGGCAAAGTAATATTTCTGCTTTTTAATATGCTGTCTAGTTTGGTCATAATTTTCCTTCTAAGGAGTAAAAGTGTCTTTTAATTTCATGGCTGCAATCACCATCTGATTTTGGAGCCTAGAAAAATAGAGTCAGCCACTGTTTTGACTGTTTCCCTATCTATTTGCCATTAAGTGACGGGACCGAATGCCATGATCTTCGTTTTCTGAAAGTTGAACTTTAAGCCAACTTTTTCACTCTCCTTTTTCACTTTCATCAACAGGCTCTTTCGTTCTTCTTTACTTTCTGCCATAAGGGTGGTGTCATCTGCATATGTGAGGTTCTTGATATTTCTCCTGGCCATCTTGATTCCAGCTTGTGCTTCTTCCAGCCCAGCATTTCTTATGATGTATTCTGGATATACGTTAAATAAGCAGGGTGACAATATGCAGCCTTGACGTACTCCTTTTCCTATTTGGAACCAGTCTGTTGTTCCATGTCCACTTCTAACTGTTGCTTCCTGACCTGCATATTTCTCAAGAGGCAAGTCAGGTGGTCTGGTATTCCCATCTCTTTCAGAATTTTCCACAGTTTATTGTGATCCACCCAGTAAAAGGCTTTGGCATAGTCAATAAAGCAGAAATGGATGTTTTCCTGGAACTCTCTTGCTTTTTGATGACCTAAATCAAATCCCTTATGACTATACAGTGGAAGTGAGAAATAGATTTAAGGGACTAGATCTGATAGACAGAGTGCCTGATGAACTATGGATGGAGGTTTGTTACATTGCACAGGAGACAGGGATCAAGACCATCCCCATGAAAAATGCAAAAAACCAAAATGGCTGTCTGAGGAGGCCTTACAAATAGCTGTGAAAAGAACAGAGGCGAAAGGCACAGGAGAAAAGGAAAGATATACCCAATTGAATGCAGAGTTCCAAAGAACAGCAAGGAGAGATAAGAAAGCCTTCCTCACGGATCAGTGCAAAGAAATAGAGGAAAACAATAAAACTGGAAAGACTAGAGATCTCTTCAAGAAAATTAGAGATACCAAGGGAACATTTCATGCAAAGATGGGCACAATAAAGGGCAGAAATGGTATGGACCAAACAGAAGTAGAAGATATTAAGAAGAGGTGGTAAGAATACACAGAAGAACTGTATTAAAAAGATCTTCATGACCCGGATAATCACTAAGATGTGATCACTCACGCTCACCTAGAGCCAGACATCCTGGAATGTGAAGTCAAGTGGGCCTTAGAAAGCATCACTATGAACAAAGCTAGTGGGGGTGATGGAATTCCAGTTGAACTATTTCAAATCCTAAAAGATGATGCTGTGAAAGTGCTGCACTCAATATGCCAGCAAATTTGGAAAACTCTGTAGTGGCTGCAGGACTGGAAAAGGTCAGTTTTTATTCCCATCTCAAAGAAAAGCAATGCAAAGAATGCTCAAAATACCACACAATTGCACTCATCTCACACGCTAGTAAAGTAATGCTCAAAATTCTCCAAGCCAGGTTTCAGCAATACGTGAATCGTGAACTTCCAGATGATCAAGCTGGTTTTAGAAAAGGGAAAGGAACCAGAGATCAAATTGCCAACATCTGCTGGTTCATCGAAAAAACTGGAGTGGGTAGCCATTTCACTTTCAGGAGGCTATTCTTGATCGAAGGATCGAACCCCCATTGCCTACACTGCACAGGGATTCTTTACCGAGTGAGCCACCAGAGATATTCACCTTTCAGTCTGAGAAACATTTCAAAAGGTTGGCATCATGTGGGAGTTTAGTTCTGCAGTTCATTTATTTAGTCACTAGAGGGGGCTGCGTCATTTGGAAACAGCTGTCTTTTCTGGCTATCAAGGAAAGGAAGTTTATGCTTTCCATCGATGTTCCACAGAAAAGTGAAAAAAAATAGAAAAGAGATTTTCATCATCTTTAGAAAACTTGATTTTATAATCCTTTGTTGAGTGCATGTGGTCAAGGATTCAGGGGATCATAGCCTTATAGCCTTAACCTCTTCCATGTACCTCCCTAAACACTGCTTTCCCATTTCCCACCCCTGGTTAACTCTTCCCTTCCCGATTCCTTACGCTCTTTTCTCTTCACTCCTCTTTTTCTGCCAGGATCACCCACCTCCACACTTCTCCACCCCACATAGTGTGCTTTCCCTTCTGTCTCTTCTCTCTGTCTCTGCATCCTAGGTGTCTCTCTGTCTCAGCATCTTTGGTGCAGAGCACCTACAAACACGGGCACAGAGGGCATAAGGATTAAGGACCATTGTTCAAGGAGGATGAGGAGAATACCATCCGTGTCATCAGTTACTATGTCAAGAACAGATGCATTGAGAAATGTCTTCCTAGATGGAGATAGATGCATGATTCCAAGGACCTTTTCAGGACGCTGAGCTCCAATGTCCGAGCTCAAGACGTTTAACTTTCTGTCCCAATGTTATTAATATTTCTTGTCCCTCAGAGCAATCACAGTCTACTTTGAATTCTCACATACATTTGCTAGAACATGGATGGGAATTTTTATCTCTTTACAATGCACAGCTCAGTACAGTTTTCTGGGATTAAACAATGTTTTCCACAAGCTTCATGGAACATCAGAAAATGTCTTTGAAGAAGAAATGCTAGAACAATGGCTCTGGATAGACACACCATGGTGATTGGTGTTCCTTTTCCAGAGTCAGACTTTAAACTTCACAGAGGATGGCAGCACACAGCCTGTGAGTTGGGGATGCCTCTCCTTCTTTGGGGGACATGACTAAAACAAGGCAGGAAGACCTAAACAAGGAACTGCTTGTTCATTGGCTGACAGATCCTGGCAACAACACACTGCAACGGACACCTGCACTGGTTGTAAGTCTCTAACAGCAGCAGTTGCTTCTGTTCTCTGGGAACAAGCCCAGGAACAGACACAAGTCTGAACTCTGAGCCCACAGTCCTGGTTTGTCCTTGAAATATGAGGCTGGTGATTGGAGTAACTGTATTTCTGACCTTGGGTAAGTGTTCTCTGTCTACAAGGAATGACTTTGAGGTTAAGGAACCGTGAAGGGTCATTTGCTCTCTGCTCCTCTCCCTGTGTTTTATTAAGCATTGTAGCAATGGAATCGAGAACAGCTCTATGCATTTGCTAGGGAGCACAAACTTCCATGTGACAGGTTAATTCATAGCCATGATCCAGAAGAGACCTCAGCAGTAAGCAGGTTGGAAGAACTCTCTGGGGTTATTGAGCCAAGGACCCCAGGATAAAGCCTATAGGGTCTCAGATTCTTTCCATCTGTCTTTGGTCCCTATATAATAAGCATCAATAATATTTCTGAGGACATAGATAAAAACACTGGACTAGGGGGTAGGTCCAGACAGTCTGGGGAGTATTGTGCCCTTGATCCATAGAATTACACTGATTTGTTGTTAGGGGAAAATTTTATTTTCTTCACCCTTTAGGGACTGTGATTGATGCTAAGACCACCCAACCCAGCTCCATGGATTGTGCTGAAGGAGAG
This sequence comes from Capricornis sumatraensis, assembly GCF_032405125.1. NCBI lineage: Eukaryota > Metazoa > Chordata > Mammalia > Artiodactyla > Bovidae > Capricornis > Capricornis sumatraensis. The sequence continues at coordinate 77,873,756 of NC_091070.1, forward strand.
GATGTAAACCTCCCTTGTAACCACTCTACCATCGGTGCAAATGAGTATATACATTGGTATCGGCAAAATCCCAATCAGAGTCCACACTATGTCATTCGTGGCTTACGAGGCACAGTGAACAGCAGCATGGCCTCTCTGCACATAGCTCCAGACAGAAAGTCCAGCACCTTGGTCCTGCCCCAGGTCACCCTGAGAGACGCCGCTGTGTACTACTGCATCCTGAGAGAGGCACACTGGGACAGACGGGGCTGCACCTGTGCAGTATCTCTCTTGTGGGAAGAGGGGGGACGGAGTGGGGAGAGCAGTCACGAGAGCAAATTTAGAGTCTTCTAGAAGGAGAATCATAGAATGGTAAGAGATGGGGAAAATGAAGGGAAAGGAAAGGGAAGAAGATGGTTAAAAACAGAAGAAAAAGAGGACAAGGAATAAGCTCCCAGTTTACTGAAGAATCTGAGAAGAATTTTTAGGAACGTCAGAATCATAATTTTAACATAGCAATAAAGGAAGAGGTGTTAATAATTTTTATGACTCTTTCTCATGTCAATAAAATGTTGGTGTCAGTGTGCTAGTCCCACATAAGAAGTGGGAAACATACACATAATTCTCCTTGTACCAAAGGCTTCTTTCATTTGGATCCAAGGCCAAGTCTAGACTCTGATGTGTTATAGCTTTTCCACTTACCAGAAACAAATTACTCTCTCTGAGAAAGATCTGAAATGTTATTGTTGCTAGTCTAGAACATTCATATTTCCCATGAAGTTTTAAAAGAAACAAAAATTAAGTGAATGATAATTTTTCTCTTTCTAGGCAGGTCTGGAAACCCTGCCTTTATAAGGAGTTTTCATCAATTTGATAATCCCTAAGCAGCACATGGGGGTTCCCCCATGACTCAGCAGTAAAGAATCCACCTGCAATGCAGGAGCTGCAAGAGACCCGGGTTCAGTCCTTGGTTCAGAAAGATCCCTTGGAGGAGGGCATGGCAACCCATTCCAGTATTCTTTCCTGGAGAATCCCATGGACAGAGGAGGCTGGGAGACTATGGTCTTTAGAGTTGCAAAGAATCAGACATGACTGAAGCGACTTAGCATGCAAGCAGCTTGTGGGGCTTACCCTGGTGGCTCAGTGGTAAAGAATCTGCCTGCCAATGCAAGGGACCCAGGTTTGGTCCCTGGTTGGAGAACTAAGATCCCACATGCCTTGGAGCAACTAGGCCTATGTGCTGCTACTACTGAACCATCCTTGAACTGTCCATCTGAACGTTAGTGTCTGCAGATCACTTCCCTTTCACTGCAGTGAAAATATTCAGGTCTTCATCTTCCATCCCTTTTACCCCAAAATCTACTGACAGAGAATCGATATTATTTACAGAGTCTGAGATAACAGCACAAACTAAAATTATCTTCATCTGGTTTCAAAAGCACTTATTTTTCTCTAAAATATCCTACTAAAATTAAAAAGCATAATGCAAAACTAGTAATCAACAGTTTAAAAATGTATTTACAATAGAAATTTAAAAATAATTTATTCACTTTCACTTTAATAAAAATAAAACTATTACAATTCAATTTTCAATGTCCAGCTGGTGGTTAAGATAATTAATATTGCTCTCAATGCAGGCTGAGTCTAAAATAAATATGTATAACTTTTAAAGTCATCAGTACCATTTTTATAGAATAAATATATGCATTAATATGCAATTTTTTTCTCTTTCTGATTTTCATCACTCTGTTTAACAGGCTCTAGGCTCATCCACCTCACTGGAACTGTCTCAAATGTGTTTTTTTTCACGGCTGAGAAATATTCCATTGTATATAAGTATGACAACTTCTTTATCTGTTCATCTGTTGATGGACTCTATTTGCGGGGTAAAAATAGAGACAAAGACATAGAGAAAAGACTTTGGACACAGTAGGGGAGGGAGAGAGTGGGAAAAATTGAGAGAGTAGCATTGAAACATATGCTTTACCGTACGTAAAATAGATAGCTAGTGGGAAGTTGCTATATGATGCAGGGAGCTGAACACGGAGCTCTGTGACAACCTAGAGGGATGGGTGGAAGGCTCAAAAGGGAGGGGACGTATGTATATTTCTGGCTGGTTCACATCATTGTATGGCAGAAGCCAGCACAATATTGTAAAGCAATTATCCTCCAATTAGAAATAAATTGATTAAAAAAATAAAATTTAAAAATAATACTGTTTAATGCAGCAAAGTGTTTCAGCCAATAGAAGCAACTTCTGATCGTGCTGATTCATGAATGCCCTTCAGAACCACAAGGAAGTGCATAAGAGAAGCAAAAGCTGCATCCTCAGCTCTTCCGGGAAAAAGTGTTTCATTAGGGAAGAACCTACTGCATCCATGCCGTGTGAGAGCAAGATGGGGCTGTGTAATTAATGTTTGCTTTCTTTTCCCTAAATTCTCCCAAATCCTAATCAGGGTCTGCCTTCTCCTAAATGTTCTCAGAAAATGTCCCTCAAATCATAAATAATGATCTTTCTATTTCCTTCTCTCCCCCTGGCCAGCACGTTCTGAGTGGGTTGCGGTGGGGGGGGGGGGGGGGCGTCTTGTCAGTGTCACCTGAGCAGGATTTGCTGGGTGAGCTGATTGGCTGCAGGAGCAGGAACGACTTACGACACTCACTCCCTCGGGGTTTTGTTAAGTATGTTACAGTGAAAATGTCCCATCTAGAAGAGGAAGCATCATGAAGAGGCTAGCACGCACTGTGCTGGGGCTTTTGTTTGCCCAGGTTTGCTGTGAGTTGGGGCTGCCCCACAGGGGATCTGAAGGAATGAGACGCTGCTCTGTTGTTGGGGGATGGAGAGGAGCTGACAAGTCCTGCAGAATTTTTATCCTTCTCATCATCTATGGGGATGGGGAGGGCACTTTCAGGGTTTAGTAGGAGTTACAGTGACCGTCACCAGTGACTGTTTCTCTTTCCTCATCAGGTGTGCGAGGGGTGGATGTGGAACAGAGTCCCCCAGCCCTGAGTCTCCAGGAGGGAGCCAGCTACACTCTTCGGTGTAATTTTTCCACTTTCCCACAGAGTATGAATTGGTATCTTCAGAACCCTGGGGGCCGCATCATCCACCTGTTTTACATTACTTCAGGGACAAAGCGAGATGGAAGATTAAATGCCACAACAGTTCCTACAGAACGCCGCAGCTCACTGCACATTTCCTCTTCGCAGACCACAGACTCAGGCACTTACTTCTGTGCTGCACAGCACAGTGCTCCCCAGGCACCTGCAGCCTCTACACAAACCCTCCGCGGGGCTCAGCCCCTCCTCCAGCCACAGTCACACCATGAGGCCACCAGAGGGCATTTGCAGTGCTTAATGTTACTCACCTTTATCAGGACAGTTTTAACCACAGACACTTTTTGGCCCTACAGATTATGGACTTTCGTCTTTATCTTTCCTTCTCAACATGTATCTCCTTCTGCACTAGAAACTTCTAACTGTGAACTAGCAGAGTAGTTGATAAGAGGATAGAATTAAAATAAATATTTATCCACAGCTTCCCAGGGGTAAAGAATTTGCCAACCAATGGAGGAGATGCGGAAGACATGGGTTTGATCCCTGAGTTGGCAAGATCCTCTGGAGGAGGAAACGGTAACCCACTCCAGTATTCTTGGGAAACACTGGGAAATCTCATGGACAGAGGAGCCTGGCGGGCTCCAGTCCACGGGGTCTCAAAGAGTTGGACTGACTGAGTGACTAAGTACACATGCTGAACTAAAAAATGTTAAAAAGTGAAAGGAATTAAATGAAATCACTCCAGTAAAGATACTACCCAGTGTGTGAGAGGGTGGGGCCTACTGACGAATTAAAGCAGATATGAACTTAGAGCTCTAGCTGGCTGAGAAGAGCAGAAGAGGAACTTGAGCTGCCACTGAGTACTGACGCCAGAAACAATGGGCAAGATACTGGGAGCATCATTTTTGATTCTGTGGTTTCAATTAGGCTGTGACTAGTGGAGGAGGAAACCTAGGATATCTCATCAATTAGGCAGACTGAGAAAACTGGATTACAAACAAGTTCATGCAGATAGAAACTCTAAGAAGGAAATAGATGTCTGTGGAATTAACGACTTTTTATCTCTTTAAGTAGGGGTGAGTGGACAACAGAAGGAAAAAAGTGACCAAGAGCAGGTGAAACAGAGCCCTCAATCTTTGACAGTCCAGGAAGGAGAGATTTCCATTCTGAACTGTAGTTATGAGAAGAGTGCATTTGACTACTTCCTGTGGTACTGGCAATATCCTGGTAAAGGCCCTGCGTTCTTGATAGCCGTAGTTCAATTATGAATGAAATGGAAGATGGAAGTTTCACAGTTTCCCTCAATAAGAGTGCCAAACAGCTCTCATTGTACATCACAACTTCGCAGCCTGGAGACTCAGCCACCTACATCTGTGCAGCAAGGGCACAGTGCTCCCCAGGCACCTGCAGTCCGTACTCAAACCTGCAGCTCAGATGTAGCCACACCCTGCTGTGTAGATGAAATACACATGCACACACACACACACACACGCACACACACAAAATCTGTTTGGTCATAAAAATCTTAACATATTTAAGAAAACTGAAATTATATAGAATTTATTCTTCAACCAAAATGGAAACGACACAGAATATCTAGTACAATGAGATGTCTGTAGAAACTCTCAAAATTTGGAATATATGCACTAACTTAAAGATAACCATAGGTTAAAGAAACAATTACTATGACTTTAGAACATATTTTGAAAGTAAATATTGTGAGAGCACATTGTATAGATATGTATGAGATGCAGCTAAAATTATACATAAAAGGAAATTTATCTTTTTAAATGCTTATTTAACTAAAGAAAAAAGGTTGAAAAACTATCATCTAGGCTTTCAGTGAAAGATGATAGAATAGTGAATTAAACCCAACCTAAACTGAAAGAAGTAAATAATAAAATGTTGGATTGGTGAAATACAAAGAAAGCTTTAGGGATAGCCATGAAATACAAAGTTAATTTTGTTAAAATGGTCAATAAGATTGAAATATTTCTAGGTAGAATTATCAAGGGAAAAAAGAAAAAAAACACAAATTATAAATATAAGTAACTAAAAAGAAAATTATTCTTCAAGTTCTATAATGTTAAAAGGGTAATAAAAGAATATAATTAACAAGTTTACGTCACTGAGTAAGTGTATAGAAGTAGCCTTACACAGGTAGGGAAGATGTGTTTTTTTGACAAAGTTCAAAGACAATTCAATGGGGGTAATGAATGAGCAATTGATGAGCAAATGATGTTGGGACAATTGGATATTCTTGGTAAATAATTAAAACTTGGCCAAATATCACACCTTATACAAAATTTGGGTACAGCCTCAAAATGAACCATACATCCACGTGTAAGATGTAAAATTACCAAATCTTTTAGGAAAAACATAAGAGAATATCTTCATGACCTAGGGTTAGACAAACAGAATTTTGACATGACACCAAGAGCACGATCCATAAACAAACTTAGATTTCATCAAAATTAAAAATTTACTCTGTGAAAGACACTGTTTGCTCTGTGAAAGACACTGTTTAGAGAAGGAAAAAGATAAACTGCAGAAATGACAGGAAATACATTTTCATCAAAAGATTGTGTTCCGAATACAATGAACTCTCTAGACAGCAGGAAGAAAACAATCTAGTTGAAAACTGGACGATAGATTTACACAGACACTTCACCAGAGAGCTATGTGGTAAGGAAATAAGCATATAAAAAGACGGCCAGGCTAAGTCAAATATCTCTCTTAGTAAATGTCACATTGCCCTGGAAAATATGTGGGTTATTTTCAGATATTTTTTGATATTGATTTCTAACAATTCCACGATGATTAGGAAACAGACTGTAGGATTTTAATATCTTTAGACCATGAAAATTTGCACCTTGTTTTATGTCCCTGGATATGTACCAATGTCTCCTAGTTTATAGTCTATGGAACCGTGAATAGAGTTTGCATCCTACTACTGTGTGAAAATCGCATAAGTCTTAACTATGTTGATTCACAGTGCTTTTCAGGTCTACTGTACCCCCCTACTTTTCTGTATATTCATTCTATTAATTTTTGAGAGTTTGCTATTGAAACTCCAACCAAAAATTTTTATTTATTTACTTAAAGAATAGTTGTAATATATAGTGGAACTGTATTTTGTGCTGTGTTTTCTAAGTCTAATATATACTTTCGTAATTTAAAAAATAAAGAGAAAAAAAGATGGTCAACATTATTAGTCTTTAGGAAAATGCAAATTAAGGCACAAAGAGATACTACTTCACATCTACCATAAAGACTAAAAGTAAAAATACTGACAATATTGAGCTCTGGCAAAGATGCAGAGAAATTGGAGCACTCATATATTGCTGGTGGGTGAATGGCCCAGTCATTCTGGAAAAAAGTTCAGCAGTTCCACATAAACTTAAATATTCACTTACCTTACAACTCTGCAATTACACTCCTGAGTATTTATGCTTGAGAAATGAAAAACTTATATTTACACAAAAATCTGTACATGAATATTCATAGCAGCTATATTCGTGATGACCAGAAGTGGAAACCAGTCAAGTAGTCTTCATTGGGTGAATAGATCAATAAGTCCACTGTAATACATCTGTACAATGACATATTATTTATAGATTTTTTTCAACTTGTAGTAGAATTGTGTCTCAATAAATCATTTTCAGTTGAAAATAACAAAAATGCATTTAATATACCTAACCCAGCCTACATTAAAGGTGCTCAACACTTACTTTAGCCTACTTACTTTATCTTTAGACGGGAGAAATCATCTAATGCAAAGTTTATTTTATACTAAAATGTTGAAAATCTCATGTAGTTTATTGAGTGCTGTACTGAAAGTGGAAAATAGAATAGTTGTATGATTACAGAATGAAGGTAAGTGTGTCAGTTTTTTACCCTCATGATCTCAGGGCTGGCCAGGAGCTCAGCTTATTGGTGCTGCTCAGATCACCAAAGAATATATAGCAAATGTTGCTAGCATGGGAAAAAATCAAATTTAAAATTTCAAAGTGTGGTTTTTACTGAATGTGTATCACTTTCTTACCACTGTAAAGTCAAAAATCCAAAGTCAAGACATCATAAGTTGGTGACAGTCTATAGTGATTAAAAGAAACAGACTACTGATATATGCAATAGCTTAGATGGGGCTTCCGAGGTGGCTCAGTGCTAAGAATCTGCCTACAATGAAGGAGATGGGGGTTTGATCCCTGGGTGGGGAAGATACCCTGGAGAAGGAAATGGCAACCCACTCCAGTATTCTTCCCTGGAAAATTCCAAGGACAGAGGAACCTGGAAGTCTACAGTTAGTGAGGTTGCAAAAGAGTGGGACATGACTTAGCAACTAAAAAACAATAGCCTCGATGGCTCTCAGGATGTTGTGCTGAATGAAGAAATAGTCAATCTCAGAGGCTACATGGTGCATGATTACGCTTATTGGATTGTTTTGATTGTATACGTAGTGTGATTCTACTTATACAGCATTCTCAAAGAACAAAATTAGAGATGAAAAAGAGATCAGTACTCAGGGTTGGAAAGAGCTGCAGGGATGGGGAGAGTATACACAGGGGATTTCTTTAAGAGAAAAAACAATTTTGTGTCATGATTTTAGTGGTGGTACGAGAACCAATACGTGTGATAAAATTTCATGGACTAATGCATCAAAACCAAAAAATGCAAATAAAAACTGATGATAAAGTTACGGTATTTTAATAAAATTTTATCAATATCAATTTCTTGGTATATGTAATTGTTATATTAGTATGTATCTATATTTTATAATATCATTCTGCTTTGCAAGCTGCTGTGGTCATTCATGATCTCCTCTGCTTAGTTACAAATAATTTCAAGTCCAGGCATTCGTTGCCTGTCAGCACTCAGAAGTGAAATGAGACAGAAGAGTAAATGTCTCAGATAAATACAATCTCTCCTCCCTGCTTCAGTCATTCATGAGTTATTTTGATTTTAAATTCCATAAACTGGCACTATTTTAGGCCTTGTCTGTATTTTCTTTTCTACTTTCTTTGGTTCTTTTATATTAATTCATCTATTACAGCAATGAAACCAAATGAAAGATAGACAGCTACATTCCACATGAACATGAAACAGTGCAGAGAACTTCAGTCACCAACTTCTGTGGTGTTGACAGGTACTAAGTGTCTACAGTCTGTAAATATTAAATTGTATAGGAGTGCATTATAGCATTACACCAGAGAAATCTGGCATGTTTATCTTTATTTTATAAATAGAAATAATAATGAGCAGCTGACAAGTGAGACTGAACACTCTGGACCAATGAGACAGAAAATGTGACATGACAATGACTCTAGGACAGATGACTAATAAGTACAATTCTACATTTAGAGGTAACAGGATTGAATAGCCTGATTGCCCTCAAAGTCTAATACATAAGACTCAATATAAAATTTAAAAAGAATAATATTTTATTCCAGTTATAATTTCATATAAATATACACCACTGACTGGTGGCGCAGACGGTAAAGCGTCTGCCTGCAATGCAGGAGACCCGGGTTCAATCCCTGGGTTGGGAAGATCCCCTGGAGAAGGAAATGGCAATCCATTCCAGAACTATTGCCTGGAAAATCCCATGGACAGAGGAGCCTGGTAGACTACAGTCCACGGGGTCGCAAAGAGTTGGACACGACTGAGTGACTTCACTGATTGACTGATATACCACTGAATAGACTCTGAAATTCAGATGGGCTGATTTTTTTAAATCATTTTATGTTGAAGTGATATTATTGATTGAAAAATCTAAGTGGAGCCCTGGAACACAGTAAAAAAACAAAAAGACATATATTAATTCTTTTGTGTAAGATTGCTATTCACCCAGAAGGCCTAAGTACTGTGAATGTTTTAAAATAGTCACTAGATTCTGGATGGAGAAAAGTAAGTGTAGGCTAAATGAATGACCAATCAGTACATTACAAGAATGTTTCAGAACCTATACTAAATTACATCTTAAACAGGATGACGAAATTATTTTACTGAATCAATGCATGTCAGCTTGTTTAATCTTCAGTTTCCCTCAGTTCAAACCTTTAATATTAATTGCTTTCTTCATGCCCCTTTTCAGGATCTGCCAAACTTAATGACCAGGGAAAGGAAAGTAGACAAAGTAAAGGTGTGTGGTGAGCCAGTCTTCATCTGTACACAGACCACGTGGTCGATGAACATGACACCCCACTTCCTGTTTGGAAGGAGTCACACAGGAACCAGTTACCATGTATATGTGCTGCCAGGCACTCAAAGACACTGAAATCTTAGCTTGAGGCAGAACTGAGCACATTTGTGTAGGAGAGTCCATGCCTCATGCCTCTCTCCAGTCTGTTCTGGGTGTTCCTGGCCTTCACCTTCTCTGGTAGGGACGCTTCTAAACCTAGGTGTAAACGTTCAGGGTGAAAGGACTGCACACAGGCACATGGAGCTTCACAGGGACTTGGGGAGGAAAGGAGGACCGGGAAAAAGCAAGTGTCTTATGATTTCAGTTTGGTTTTTATTTTAGAGACCTAAATGAGTCTATTTCCTACACTATTTTATTCACTGCTTCATCTCGGGTTTCTGATTTTTTCCACAGGATCTGGTGTGGCCCAGAAAGTTACTCAAGACCAGCCAGACATATCCAGTCAAGATGGGGAGTCAGCCACCATGAACTGTCAGTATGAGACAAGTTGGAGCAGTTATAACATTTTTTAGTATAAGCAGCTTCCCAGTGGAGAGATGATTTACCTTATTGGCCAGAATTCTTATAGCCCAAATGCAAGGGATGGCCGCTACTCCATAAATTTTCAGAGATCACGTAAAGCCATCAATCAGCCTCATTATCTCAGCCTTAAAGCTGGAAGACTCTGCAAAGTATTTCTGTGCTCTCTGGGAACTCACAGTGGTTGAAGTGATTGGAAAAGCTGAACAAAAACTCCTGAGCTGGATAAGAGAGAAGACCCCCCTCCCCCACAACCCCACCCCCTCCCACCCCTGCTGCAGGACTACCGCCAAAATACATACCTGCAGATCCCAGACAAGAAATGATAGTCCTGTGCTTGTTTCATCTGTGGTCTGGATCAGAAGATTTAATACTGAAAGAAAGCTCCTTCCATGTCATTTGGAAGCAAGTGTCCAGGGTAATTGTCTACTGCTATATTCTCATCTTGAATTTTTGACTTTTAAGTCAACCATCCAGAGCATGTGTAAAGTTGTCTAAATTGGAAAACTTTCCCCATAAGAATATAAAATGGCAATTTCACCTAAAGATCCTCACATCACGAATCTGGGTTTAGAAGCTGAAATCGTCCTGAAAATCATTTCCTTAGTCCTTTCCTCTCAGATTTTGTGTTGGGGCACAATCAGAGAAGGGGAACCACCAGTGATGCAGAGTGAGAGATAAGTTATAAGGATTAGAACACAGGCAGTAGCTAGGGCTGGTGGAAGAGTCCATAAAAACTGTTGTATTTGTATTTGGTGTTGAGCCTAATTCACTCTAAGTGAACTAGAGTAACATTTGTGAAGGAGAGTTGGATGTGGACATAAGCATGGAGAAACTGTGACATGTATGGAAGTGTATGAGGACAGTGGAGCCCACAAGACACACTAAAACTTGTCTGTCTCTTACTTCCTTCAGTCTCATAGTAGTGCGTGAACTTCAGGAGAAGTGGATGTCATTTGCCATCATGCTTCATGCATACTTGGTCTAAGAGAACGTGAGTAAGAGATCTGGTGGGAGGTAGAGGAGTTGTGAGTCAATAACAAGTTGAACTATCAGAGCAGCAGCAACAGTATGTATTGCCATAGCCCCTGGAGCTCTGCACCAACCCACGGAACATAAAAATATGGCTGCTTCATCACAAGTACCTTCCAAAACTCACACAAATCTCTTTCATAGCCAAGCCTAACCCAGAACAAAAAGGGAAGCAAATTCGAGGAAATAGATTTCCAGATAGTTAAGCTGAAACAGTACAAAGGTACCATAATACTTTAACTAGTTAACTTCCCTCCTTGTTAACTAGGTATTCATCGGTACCTCCTTGAACAACACAACTTTCTAATAAGGACAACAGGAAAATTATGCTTCCTGTTAATATGATGCAATTATTTCTTCAATCAACCAAAGCAACCTCTCTCCCTCAAAGAGAATACCAAGTTCATTTATCCATTTAGGGGTGATGCTCTTTCCTCTGATACCTGAATCAGAGGATCCATTGAATTCTTTAACTTGACTACTGAGATACAAGGAGATACAAATTAACTTGTAGTAGCACATTTTATGCTACTACAGGAAGGAAAACTGGAGATGGAAGTTAAAAATGGTTAATGCATACATAAATATATTCATATAAAATGAAAGTAATTTCATAACTATTATATTTTTTGTTACTGCAAATGGCCACATGGTTGTAACTGGTATTTATAACTACCTCATGTATTACCTATTCTATAATCTCTTTGCTCATAGCCAGAATCTCCACTCACTGTTGTACTTAACTTCAAGCTCCTTATTCAGGAATAACACTATATGGAAAGCAATGTAGTGGTGGGGGGTGGGGGGGTGGGGATGAGATTGGAAAGTAGGTCACAGAAGTGGACTTTGAAGGAAAGGTAATCTTTAGCAGAATAAAGAAAGTTGATATTTATTGAGCTTACTATAATATAGTAAGGCATGGGATGAATTTACAATCCATTATCTAATTTTTGTGTTAAAACCCTATGAGACAGATTTTATTGTTCCATATCTTTTAATCTTTGAGAAGTGAGACATAACTTTTCTAACTGTGAAAAGTGTCCCAAACTTTTATTGTCTTCCAGAGTGTACCATCTTAGAGGGCTCCTTAAGAGACAGTTTGGGTATGGAGAGGCACTTGGATCTAAGACAAGGCAGCTGGATGTCTCAGTGATGGTGAAATTATACAAGTTTAAACTGGAAACTAAAGGCAACTAGGAAAGAAGATGGTAAACCTAGGTACAAACTGCCCCAGGATCAGTAGATGAGGAAATCATCCACTATCCAGTTAAGTGCTAAATGCTTTAGCAAGTTTGTTAGTTGTAGTGTGCCTGGAAAAACAAGAGGCTACAGGAAAAGAAGAGATATTACTCCTTAAACACTCCAAGCATCTTGTATATCAAGACCTGTGCCCGTTGCCTTTGCCCTCTCTGCTGTGATGCTATCCCTCAAAACATTTACATGGTGCACCTCTGAAAACTCAAATGTCACGCCTTTGTGAATACTTTACTATTTGCATTCCCAGACAATCAGGCTCCAGCGACTGCGTAGCAAGAATGAAAGCGAAAACACTGCCACCTGGTGGCCTGCTAAATATTTCATGTGAGGCTGACACTGGGCACCTTGCTGCCCTCTAGCAATCATGGATTAAACTGCGGGCAAACCTAGTTGTTTTAATGTGCCTGGAGAATCCCATGGACTGAAGAGCCCGAGTGGCTACAGTCCAGAGGTTTCAAAGACAGAGGCTGAGCAAGTACGCACGCACGCTAGTCAAAACAGGGGCTGCCATTGTTGAACCAAAGTCAGTAAACGTCTCAATGCAGAAATCACAGGAGATGAGAAGATTCGGGACAACTGGCTGGTTTTTAATCTTTGCCTACCAGATGTGAAAATGATCCACTTCAAATGACATATAGTGGTTTGGCTAAAAAGTATCTTCATGTTTTCTTGTAACATCTTACATGCGATGATTTTGGCTGGCAAGTAACAGGCTACCTTGGAGAGGAAGCTCAGAATAATTGCACAAAGGGTTGTTTTCTTTTTTCCTTCTTCTACTGGTAGGTGAAATTGTTTCTACTGCTCTGTTCTTTCTTGTAATATAGTATAGAAATATTCTGAGGATGGGAGCAAGACTCAAAAATGGAGAAAAAATTAAGCAATCATAGCAAACACTGAACAACATCTCAATCTCTCAATATAACACCCTAATGAACTGATTTTCCCTGAACACAAAGAACATGATAGACCATGGAAACTTTTGAAAATACATGAAATCTACCATTTAAACTGCCAAATATACCTCAAAAAATATTAAGCTCTATCTTGTGGATAGACTCCTTTGCAATTTGAAAGTTTGGCTCCCAAATCCTCAACGTTCTGTGTATTGCTTGCATCTGACTGAGTATCTACGCTAGGGAAAGTGTTGTGTAAGGTGATTTTCAGGTGTGTTCTCACTCGCTTCTTATCCTAACCCTTCAAGGTTGGGTCCACGCTACTTTTGGGAGGCAATGTAACAGTGCCTGAGATGGAAGACTTGGATTATGTTTCTAAACCTACCACTCATTAGTTGAGTGATCTTGGGAGTATCATTTAATTATTTTATGCTTCAGTTCCCTCGTATCTGCAATGTGGATATTGATAGAATCTACCATGCAGGGTTGTTAGGAGAAGTGAATGCGATGATGAATCCCATTGTGAGCCCAGTGCCCAGCAGAAGGATACTGACTATTCACAGAAATGGAAATTGAACATGAGAGAGGTTCAATACCTTGCCTGGTGTTGCAGAGTAAGTGTCAGCGTGGAGCCCTCCCTCCATACCTTACTTAGAGCACAAACCTTTCCTCATCCCAAGAGTAACTATCTTAATATAGTATCATATTGTCCTTAAAGTGCTTATCCAGTGCAGTGGGTGCTGTGCTGGCTTGATTCTTGATCGGGGAGATAAGATCCCACATGCCTTGTCCCCACCCCCCCAAAAATTTAAAAACCCAGAAGCAATATTGTAACAAATTCAATAAAGTCTTTAAAAATGATTGACATCAAGGAAATTCTTTTTAAAAAAAGAAAGAAAATCAACAAGTAGACTCCTATTATTTTTAAAACATATAACCTCTGACATTTAAAACATTTACAGAATATTATAAACGTAGGGGCATGACAAATTCCAAACACGATATGCTCCATACCAGAGAGATAAGTGTTCTAATTCTTACTATGCCACTTCCCTGATATTTCACCTTGAGTTAATCACCCAAACTCTTTGAGCTACAGTTTTGGTATTTGTAAATTAGGAATAATAGTAACTCTATTGTGTGACTTTCATATTAGAATAATGTACATGAAGCAAAAGAAAACTTATCACATTATGTGGGTGAACATTTCTATTTGGGGAATTTGAAAGTTTTAAAAATTTTGTTTAAAATACATATAAAGATTCTTAACCAAAGCAGAATTCATGTCACATACTACCATCCCACTCTCTCCAGTTGAATAGTAGCGGTCCATGATTAAGCAGCCCACTTCTGAAAGGTTGTTAGTTCTCTTTGTGTGGTGAGCTCATCTCAATGTTTGTGAAGTTGGTCTCAAGAAAGCAGTGTTTGATCCCTCATTTTGAACCACAGGCAACTGATTCTAGGGCAGAAATGGTTGGTGTGTTTCTAGCACGTGTATGTGGTCTTGTCTCTGATTGGTTGGGCAACCAGGTACAGAAACCTATTTTCTGAACCAGCATGTTTCACAGATCTAGGCTGCAGAACGTTCCTCTGCTGAGGATACTTGATCAGGATAAATGGAAAGGAACCCTTTACCAGCCTCATGGCTGATCCTGTGGCTTCATCTTGGCCGTAAGTCCTGGGGCTGCTGAAGACATTCTGAACAATCTGGGTGGTGATGGGGAAGGAGGGAGATGCAGTCAGGCACCTCAAGACTCTAATATTTGGGAATGTGTGAAGGCAATGAACACTGTAGAGAAATCAGTTTCTATGTGTGACCTTGTCTTTCTGAACAGGAGTGAGCAGCCTCTTGACTGTGGAGCAGCGTCCTCCCTTGCTGTGGGTTCAGGAAGGAGAGAGCACCAATTTCACCTGCAGTTTCCCTTCCAGCTCTTTCTATGCTTTACACTGGTACAGATGGGAACCTGCAAAGGGCCTCAAGAACCTGTTTGTAATAAGTGTAAATGGGGATGAAAAGAAGCAAGGACGAGTGAGAGTCACTCTGAATACTAAGGAGGGCTACAGCTCCATGCACGTCAGAGGATCCCAGCCTGAAGACTCAGCCACCTACCTCTGTGCCCCCACACAGTGCCACTAAGCCCCCTGCAGCCCATACCCAAACCCGTGCCTGCTGCTGCTCTGGGACCAGCGTTGAGGAAGAGCCATTGTCAGGAGGAAAAGGGAAATTCAATGAAAGACAGCGTTTTCAGTAATCAGGGGGAAATGCAGACATAGATAAACAGGCATTCCAGTCACTGTAGCTCCCTCAACTAACTGGACTGTTTCTAAACATCACTAGTCTCCACTACCACCAGTATATTGGCCATATCATTGGTTCCAATTCCTAGGCTCCTGTTTTCCTGTGATTCCAAGTAAACTAGATAGTTTCAAACCTATTTAAAATAATATGGTTATTCCTGGGTAATATTTACCCTTCACTATTGCTACATCCTAAGAGCTAGTCTTTATGGTATTTCCTTATGTGCATGAATGTAATATGGGGATATGCTGTCTCACACATCTGGCATGGCAGTCTGTATGTTTTCTATCAGAACAGTCAATTCTGTCTCATTTAACTCGGAGATTTTGGTTTGCTTTAGTTCAAACTTCCCGCTACATGAATATCTGTATGTCATTTCTTTACTGTGTGGTTGTTTGCATTTTTAAAAATCACTGTGATGTCTGGAAGAAGCATTGATAGGGGAAATTCACTACTAAACTTGGTCTCTCCCCCAGTTTATATTGTAACTGTGATAATGAATAAGTAACTGAACTCCAGGATCAAAGTTTCTTACTTAGTAATTTCCAGGTACATGAAGCTGATCAATTTTCTAATCCTGAGCTCATTTTGCAGATTTTCAAGTAACCCACCAGTTTAATACCATATTGGGCTTCTCTGATGACTCAGACAGTAAAGAATCTGCCCACAATGCAGGAGATCTGTATTCGATCCCTGGGTCAAGAAGATCCCCTGGAGGAGGGAATGGCTACCCATTCCAGTATTCTTGCCTGGATAATTCCATGGGCAGAGGAGTTTGGTGGGCTATCATCCATGGAGTCACAAAGAGCTGGACACGACTGAGTGATTAACACCTTCACTTAATTTCGCACTGGTGCTGTGCTGCTGCTGAGTCGCTTCAGGTGTGCCCAACTCTGTGCAGCTATGGACGGTAGCCCGCCAGGCTCCTCTGGCACAGGCTGCTAATTCTGGGGTCTTTCTGGGGTTTGTCAACACGGATTAATTTGCATCTGGGCCTCTTCATCTTATAGCTTATGCTTTCAGGTTTCTCCCCACCATACACAATAGTAATTAATATCGAGCCTCTGTCTAGCCTCCTGAAGTATGGTGCGATTGTGCTCTCTCTCTTTCATAAATTCATATTTTAAAAGATTTATTAGTGTCATTATGTTTAGGAAAGATAATACATATTATAAAAATAATACCGGTTTGCATACAAATCCCTCAGAGCGAAACTATTTAAGAGACATTCATGTGAAAGATTTCTTTTTCAAAGATCATTCACAAGGCAGTAATGAATCTATCTGTCCATCAGATTGCAAATAGTTGAACCCATTTTGCTATATGAATGTGCATAGAACTGGAAGGTAGAGCACAGAAGTGAGTGAGGTGAACCTGTAGTTCATTGTACAGTAGTGTTAATGGAATTAAACAACATGCAAAAAAAGAGCTGCTGGTCGACTTCCCAAACTGGATCTTCAACATTATTGGCCTAAAGATCAATGGAAGAAATTTCTAATACTATCAGTGAAGACCCTGTGTTTTAGCTAACTCTGAATTGGCAGAAACAAAAAGCACAGAGAAAAAGCAAGGACAAGATTTGTCTATACTGTATGTTGCTGTGACACAGTGCTTTATGTATTTTTCATACCAAAGAACATATAGAAATTGATTACATTTGTACAGCACTTCAGTATAGAATGCTGCTTGAAACTGACCTGTGATTCCACATTCCCTGGGTTCTTCCTCACCTTAGGGGGTAAGGAGATAAAGCACTTTCCACACACGTAATAAATTCCTGGATGCAGCGGCACATAACTTGGAAAATCTACTCTTATAAACATGGGGAAAATGCAAACCTGGAAGTGAGATTCCTTAAAAAATACCTGTGTCTTTATGAAATTCATATGTAACCAAGCAAACATGCACCAAACTTTTTAGTTTCTTTGGGTTCTCAAATGGATTTGAAATTGAAAATATTCTGTTTGTTGTGTTACTTATAGAGACACAGATCTGACCTATTAAATAGTCCCTCATTTTTTAAAGCCACATGGAGTGAGAAGAATGAATGAAATATAAAAATCAAATTGAACAAGGAAAGCTCACATCTCCCTGTTTACTGTAGGGCCCCAACATGAGCAACCAACCACCTGCTCCTGTTCTGTGGGGCCCAAGACTCTTATCACCTGAGCTGCTGCTGCTACTAAGTCACTTCAGTTGTGTCCAACTCTGTGCGAACCCATAGATGGCAGACCACCAGGATCTCCTGTCCCTGGGATTCTCCAGGCAAGAACACTGTAGTGGGTTGCCATTTCCTTCTCCAATGCATGAAAGTGAAAAGTGAAAGTGAAGTCGCTCAGTCGTGTCTGACTCTTAGCAACCCCATGGACTGCAGCCCACCAGGCTCCTCTGCCCATGGGATTTTCCAGGCAAGAGTACTGGAGTGGGTTGCCATTGCCTTCTCCTATCACACCTGAGCATCACCAGCTAATCTTCTCTGCTAAGGCAGGAGCACTCAGACCACAAGCGAAATGAAGTTTGGTGAAATAGACAGATGTTTCAGGTCCAGCTCTTAGAGACAATCAGAAATCAGAAAGAGGAAAAACACATTTTATTCTTGCTAATGTCTCACAAGTCTTCAACAGGATTCTCTTCATGGGCTTCAGTGTCACTGTGTTTTGCTGCACAACAAACCACCTCAAAACTTACTGTTTAATTATCTCATGATACCTCTGCTCAGTGCTGTGAAAGGGGGCTCAGTTGCACTGGAATCCCTCAATTTACTCACTTAATGCGGTTGACTGCAAGCTGAGGCTCAGCTGAAATCTCAGAGGCCCGGGCTCATCTCTCCTTGAGACGTTCTCAGGACTGACCATGGCCCATTCATGTGGTCTCTCTGTGGCCCTGAGGAAGCTGGGCATCTTACACTGTGCCTCAGGGCTTCCAAAACCACAGAAGTGCCAACTGCCAAAGAGTCGCCACCTCTCGCCTCAGAACTGGCATGCTGTGAACTTCTGCTCATCTGTTTACTGTAGTAAGTCATGCAGACAGCCTGGACTCAGTGTGTGCGGGGGCTACACAAGGTCCCAGATATCAGGGAGCAGGGTCACTGGAGGTAACTTTGGCCACTAGTTTCCACGTGAGCTGATAGAATAAATACATTCCTTGTGGCAAACTGGCACCAGAGCACTAATGAAGCACATAGACCTTAATAACCATCAAGGTCATGTCAGTTTACTTCTCAAATAGGACCCTATCCACTTCCTCATCTCCATACTCCTTGCAGCTCCCCTAATCCAAGCATTTAGCACCTCTCACTTGGATAACTGCAAAGGCCTCTTCACTCTCTTCCTGCCTTTATTCTCAACTCTTTGAATCTGACTTCTACATGACCACAGAGTTTATATATATATATATATAGGAGAAGGAAATGGCAACCCACTCCAGTATTCTTGCCTGGGAAATCCCATGGACAGAGGAGCCTGGCGTGCTGAAGTTAATGGGGTCACAAAGAACTGGACATGACTTACCAACTGAACAACAATAACAACAATAATAACAACAATAACATATAAAGTTAGTTTGCTTCCTTCTCATCTTTGGATAATGAAGAACCATTAGAAATTGTAAAGATCAAATGTTATATTAAGGATTACAAGGCAATGTACAATTTTTCCCTGAGTTACTTCTAGTTTTCTCATTCACCCTTTTCTGCCACATACTCTAGATGTACATCAGCCACTTTAAAATAAAACCATTTATGCTAGTATTAAGCTCTTTCCTTAATGTGAACCTTTGCAGATACTGTCCTCTTTGATCAGAATGGTTCTTTCCAAATACTTGTTTAAAACATTTATATGTACTCAACCTTTACAGCCCAGTTCAAGCAACATTATTTCTTTTTTTAAAAAAATATAAATTTATTTATTTTAATTGGAGGTTAATTACTTTACAATATTGTATTGGTTTTGCAAAATCTTAGAGGATAATATTGCTAACTTTTAATTATAAATATTCCTGAATCTGGTCCCCTCTTAAGATGGTTTGACAAGAATATTTGCTACTGAGGGCCATCTTATATTTATATTCATTCAAACTGTTTCCTACGAGGCATGAAGAGATTCCTTTTAGTCCACAAACCAAAGCATGGTCAGGTTCCCTTCTTTTCATTTAGCAAATATCTCATTCACAGCACAAGACCCGGAGATGGGCTATGGCAAATACGATGGTGTGATTTGGGAAAGAGCAACCTTCTCCAGTGGGTAACTATTCTGTCTTGGTTTTACATCCTTCTGTGTAAACTGCAGCAGGGCTCCTGATCTGCATGAAGACCAGGGAACTTTTAAAGCATCCCCGAGTGCTGCTGCAGACCCATTGCTCTTTTAGGGTGGGAGTGGAGCCTTCACCACCATAGCATTCCTAGATTTGTCTTCGTTTGGGGTTCAAACCCAACATGCCTGAAAAGGAAAAGTTATCCCAATGATGTGCATTTCAAAGAGCTTTGTTAACTCATGGGATTTTCCTTTTCCATTACATCCTAAACCTGCTTCTCTTTTTGTTTCTATATATAAAGTAATTCAGATTCAGATTTACTTTTGACTTTAAAGAAGTTTTGAGATGTCTACCATTTATATAACTGCATGGCAACAGTTCAAAGACATTAAAGATCCTATAGTGAGTTAGAAGGTGGGCCCCAAAATATACATTCACATCCTAATCCATGGAAACTGTGAATGTGAACTTATTTAACACAGAAACTTTTCAAATGTAATTGGGAAAAGGGTATAAATATCCAATCATACTGGATTATCTTGGTGGGGCCTCAATCCAGTGACAAGTGTCCTTTTAAGACACACACAGGTGAGAAGGCCTTGTGAGGTCTTCTCGATGGAGGAGGAGGTTGGAGATATACAGTCACTAGCAAAGGAGGACCTGGAGCCACCAGAAGCCAGAAGAGCAAGGAAAGATTCTCTCCTCATTTGGAAGTAGTCTGTTCCTGCTGACACCTTGTTGTCAGACTTCTGACCTCCAGATTGTAGGCAACCAATTCTTGCTTTTTGGAGCCATCAAATTTGTGATAATTTGTAATGGCAGAACAAGGGCTACTGGGGCTCACACAGTTTTCCAAAGGTGACATTTCTAAATAGCTACAAGCAACTCCTGATTGTTTACATTCATGGAAGGGCATTTTTAAATTAAATTAAAGAGTAATTAATTAAATTACTCTTTGGGACATTTGCATTCAAATTCTCACACAAGTAAACCTACACATTTATTTATCATTCAACAAATGTTTGAGTAACCACTATTTACCAAGTATTACTGGATCAGCAATTTTTGATCCAGTCACAGAGGGGCAGCATCTGCAAACATAGACACTCCCTGGGGAAGATGGGCGGGTAATAAGGTAGTAAGTCTGACTGGCTGTCTCAGATTGTAGTCACTCCTGTCTATTTTCTTTCCAAAAGGCAGTATAGACTACATTTCTATAGGTCTGGAAGAAGCTGATACAAGGGAAACCCTTTTAGGAGCAGGCAGATTCAGCAACTCTTTCTGAAGAGGAAGAAAAGGGAGATGCTACTGTTAGCACCAGTGTTGATCTTATGGATACAAATATCAGGTGAGTTTGATTCCTCCCAGAAAATTCAGCACAGAGGAATCTTATCTGCAGGCAACTGTAGGAGTGGGATTTTCTGACTGAGAGCCAGATGTTGAGAAATACATAACAACTAAAATGTGGGAGGGAGACAGAGGGAGTTGGGGAGGGAGACATGGAAAGAAGGAGAAAATACACAAGAAGAATGAAAGAGACCATTATAGCGGAGAGAATAAACATCTAATGAGACTTTCTCTGTTACTTCTCATTGCTTTTCTGAACAGAAATGAATGGACAACAGATAAAGCATTTTCCTGAATTCTTGCTTCTGCAAGAAGGAGAGAACTTCACCACATACTGCAATTCCTCAAGCACATTTTACAGCTTACAGTGGTATAAGCAGAGGCCTGGGGGCAGTCCTGTCTTCTTGATGATATTAACTAAGCCTGGAGAAGCGAAGACGGAGCAAAGACTGACAGGTCGGCTTGGAGAGACCAGACAGCACGGCTCCCTGCACCTCGCTGCTGCCCAGCTCTCAGATGCAGGAACCTACTTCTGTGCAGAGGCACAGTGCTCTGGAAGCACCTGCTGTCTGTCCCCAAACCTCACTGTGGGCTCCAGCGGTCTCTCTTTATCTCTCCTCAGAGCAGGGGCCAGAGAAAGTTGAAGTCATGATGTCTATGAGGATTGAATTTTAATAATAAAAAAAAAAAATCCCCAGATTCAGTGTCATTGAAGAATTCTGTCAAACATTGAAGAGGAATTAACATGAATTATACACAGTTTCTTGCAGACAATAGAAAGACAATAATTCTTCACTCATTTTATGAGGCTAGTATTACCCTGATGCCAAAATCAGACAAAGACCATAAAGAACTGAAAACTACAGGGAAATATCTTTTATCTAGAAGATAGACCCAAATTTCTTAAAATATTTTAGCAAGTAAAATTCATTGATATGTAAAATGAGTAATATACCAAGCACAAATGTAATTTCTTTCAAGGGTGCAAAACACTTTAATATTGAAAATCAATGGATAGAATTCACATTAGCAGGGTAGAAAAGAAGAATCATATCATCATATTAATCTAGTCAGAGAAAAAGGATTTGCAAAAATTCAGTAATCAATTATGATGAAAACTCTGAGAATCACAAGAATAGTGGGGAATTTCCTCAATAGCTAAAGGTATTCTTACTAGTAAAAGACTATAATTTTCTCTAAGAAAGAGAAAAAAGCCAGAGTGTCCATTCTTGTCCCTCTTTCGGTACAGTGCTAGATGTTGGAGCAAATGCTGTAAAGAAAGTGGATGTAACGATCTTATGGAGCTGAAACAAGTAAAACTGCCACTATTTGCTGGTAACATGATTATCTATGTAGGAAATACAAAGAATATGCTCCTAAATTGTATTAGGGAAATCCAAATTAAAACCACAAAGAGATACCGCTTTACATATATCATAAGGGCTAGAATTAAAAATACCAACAATACCAAGTTCTGGCAAGGATGCAGAGAAGTTGGATCACTCATGCATTGCTGATGGTTGAATGGCCCAGTCATTCTAGAAAACAGTCTAAGAATTTCAAATACACTTAAATATTCACTTGCTGAATTCTTAATACTGGAAATCAACCAGTGATCTTCACTGAATGAACAGATAAATATCCTGTAGTACATTCACACAATGAAATATTATTTATACATCTTTCTCAACTTCAAGAGGGTTGTTTTGCAACAAATCATTTTAAGTTGAAACAATAGGAAGTCAAAAGTTCATTTAATATGGAAAGGAAATCTAAAAAAGAGTAGAGATAAATATATACATGTAAAACTCATTCACTTTGCCGCACTGCAGGAACTAACATTTTACTCCAATAAAAATCAATTAAAATATAAAAAAAGAAAATCCATCTAATATATTTAACCTAGCTTCCCTTAAATGTGACCAATACTTGCATTAGCTTACAGTGGGGGAAAAAATCATCTCACAGTCTATTTTATACTAAAATAATGAAAATCTTATGCTATGTATAAATACTGTCCTGAAAGTGAAAATCAGGATGGTTATATGGGTATGAAATGGCTGTAAATGTGTTAGTTGTTTCCACTCATGATTTTGAGGCTGGCCAGCAGCTCAGCTCATTCTTGCTGCCCAGAATCACCAGGAAACAATACTACATGTTGCTAGCCTAGGAAAAGATAAAATTTCAATATTCCAAGTATGGTGTCTACTGAAAGCATATCACTCTCTCACTACTGTAAAGTCAAAAATTCTAAATTGAATTATCACAAGTTGGGGACAGTCTGTAGTGATTAAAAGGAACAGACTATTGATATATGCAGTAGTCCAGATGGGTCTCAGGATGTTATGCTGAGTAAAAACATCAATCTCAGAGGCTAAATGGTATATGATTACACTTATCAGATTTTATGACTGTATATGTAGTGTGATTCTACTTTTACAACATTCTCAACAGGACAAAATATAAAGATGAAAGGAGGTCAGTAGTGACCTGGATTATAAAGAATTGCAGGCCTCGGGAGGGTGTAAAAAGAGGGTTTCTTTAGAGAGATGAAACAACTCTATGTCATGATTTTAATGGTGGTAACAAGACCCTGCAGCCATGAAATTAAAAGACGCTTACTTCTTGAAAGAAAAGTTACGACCAACCTAGATAGCATATTCAAAAGCAGAGACGTTACTTTGCCAACTAAGGTCCGTCTAGTCAAGGCTATGGTTTTTCCTGTGGTCATGTATGGATGTGAGAGTTGGACTGTGAAGAAGGCTGAGCACCGAAGAATTGGTGCTTTTGAACTGTGGTGTTGGAGAAGACTCTTGAGAGTCCCTTGGACTGCAAGGAGATACAACCAGTCCATTCTAAAGATCAGCCCTGGGTGTTCTTTGGAAGGAATGATGCTAAAGCTGAAACTCCAGTACTTTGGCCACCTCATGCGAAGAGTTGACTCATTGGAAAAGACTCTGATGCTGGGAGGGATTGAGGGCAGGAGGAGAAGGGGACGACAGAGAATGAGATGGCTGGATGGCATCACTGACTCGATGGACGCGAGTCTGAGTGAATTCCGGGAGTTGGTGATGGACCGGGAGGCCTGGTGTGCTGCGATTCATGGGTTCGCAAAGAGTCTGAAACGAATGAGCGACGGAACTGAACTGAACTGAATTTCATTTATTGAAAAACCTAAATAGAGCCATAGAACTCAAAGACAAAGAGATACAATAATTATTTTGAATAAAATTTCCGTTCACCAAGAAGCCTAAGATCTGCAAGTTTTCTTAAAGAGTCATTAGATTCTGGATGGAGAAAAGTTAAGTATAGCCTAAATAAATGACCAGTTATTAGATAACAGAACATTTCATAGGCTATAGTAAATTATATTTTAAATCAGCTGGAAAAACCATTTTGCTGAATAATTATTGATGTATGTCAACTTGCTTAATATTCAGTTCCCCTCAGCTCAAATTTTAATACTGATGCTTTTTCCATGCCTTGTTTCAGGATCTGCCTAGTTTAATGACCAGGGAAAGATAAGCAGACAAAGTAAAGGTTTGTGGTAAGCCAGACTTTTTCCCGTGTGTGCACAGACCACATGGTCTATGAACATGACAACCCCCACTTCCTGTTCTGGGGAGTCACACAGGTACGGGGTAGTATGTATATGTGCTGCCAGGCACTCAAAGACACTGAACTCTCAGCTTCAGGCAGAACTGAACACATTTGTGCAGGGAAATTTGTGCCTCATGCGGCTCTCCAGTCTGCTCTGGGTGCTCCTGGCCTTCACCTTCTCTGGTAGGGATGCTTTCGAATGTGGGTGCGAGTGTTCAGGGTGAAAGGCCTGCACACAGATGCGTGGAGCTTCACAGGGACTTGGGGAGGCAATGAGGATTGGAGAAAAGCAAGCATCTTAGGATTTAATTTTTTGTCTTTGAGTCCTAAATAACTCCTACACTATTTTATTCACTGCTTCATCTTTGTTTTCTGATTTTTTTCCCCACAGCATCTTGTGTGGCCCAGAAAGTTACTCAAAACCAGCCAGATATATCCAGCCAAGTGGGGCAATCAGTCACCCTGAACTGTCGGTATGAAACAAGCTGGAGCTATTACTACCTTGTTTGGTACAAGCAACTTCCCAGTGGACAGATGACTTACCTTATTCAACAGTATTCAGAATACAGCAATGCAAGGAGTGGCCGCTACTCTGTAAACTTCCAGAAAGCAGATAAATCCATCAGCCTCATCATTTCATCCTTACAGCTGAAAGATTCTGCAAAGTACTTCTGTGCTCTCTGTGATTCACAGTGCTTGAAGTAATAGGAAAAGCTGTACAAAAACCCAGAACTTGATAAGAGAGAGCTCCCCTGCTATAGGACCCCAGCTGAAATGCACACAGACCCCAGACAAGAAATGATAGTCCTGTGGTTGTTTAAGTTGTGGTCTGGATCAGAAGATTTAATTCTAGATAAAGGCTCCTTCTATGTAATTGGAAACAGGTGTCCAGAGTAACTTTCTACTAATGCATTCTCCTCTTGAATTTTTTTCTCCATATAATATACTGAATTGCTTTTCTTTTTTTTTTTCTTTTTTTCTTTTTAGTTTATTTCTAAGTCAACCATACAGAACATGCGTAAAGTTGTCTCGATTATCCCATAATACTTTAAACTGGCAGTTTTACTTCATCATAAACCTGGGTTTAGCTGTGTGGAGTCACCATCAAAACCATGTCCTTAGTCATTTCCTCTTAGACTTTGTGTCAGGGCACAATCAGAAAAGCAGAACCACGGGTGATGTGGAATAAGAGATAAGTTATAAGGACAAAATCTCAGGCAATGGCTAGAGCTGGTGGACAAGTCTGTACAAAGCTGTTGTTTTTATATCTGATGTTGAGCCTGAATTCACTTTAAGTGAGCTTAGAGTAACATTTGTAAAGGAAAGTTTGGTGAGGACGAAAGTATGGACAAACTGTGACACATAAAGTCGTACTTGAACTGTGAGGACACTTGGAACCCACAAAGACTTGTCTGTCTCACCTCCTTCAGTCTCACAATACTGGGTGACCTTAAAGAGAAGCGGCTGTCATTTGCCATCATGCTACACGCACACTTGGCCCAAGACAAAGAAGATGAGGAGGACATCTAACGGGAAGCGGAGGAGTTGTGAGTCACCAATAAGATGAGCTAGTTCATCAGCAGCAATGTGTAGAAAAAGCATTTGCCCAAATCCAGTAGTCTACCATGGTCCAAAACTAAGAAACACAGGAATAATGGAGAGTTTCCTCAACAGCTCTTAATATGTTTACTGGTAAAAGACTCTATATTTTTCCCTAAGGAAGGGAAGAAAGGGAGAATATCCACTTTAATCACTCTCCTTCAGCACAGTGCTGGATGATGTAGCCAGTGCTGTAAAGCAAGTAAATATATAAACAACCTTTAAGCCAGAAAGGCAGTCAAATTACCACTATTTTCTATCTATGTAGAAAATCTCAAAGAATATACCCTCCAAAACTCCTACAACTAGTACGTGGGTTCAGAAAGTCTCAGGATATACAAGGTAAACACAAAATCAAATGCATTTCTATATACTAGCAATAAACATGTGGATATCTAAATTAATAATATAATGCTGTTTACAATGGCTCAAGAAAGACCCTAAATCCTTAGGCATAAATCTAAGAAAACATGTACAGAACTTATACACAGAAAGCTACAAAACACTGCTACTTCCAAAAAATACAAATAGCCAATTATTCTATGATCCTAGAAAGACCAACTTTCCCCCCATGGAGCTGCATAGGCATCTTTAAAAGTGAAAGTGAAAGTTACTCAGTCATGTCCAACTCTTCACAACCCCATGGACTGTAGCCTGCCAGGCTCCTCTATCAATGGAACTTCCCAGGCAAGAATACTGGAGTGGGTTGCCATTCCCATCTCTAGGGGATCTTCCCAACTGAGGGGTATTTTCTACATGTACAAACGTGTGATGTGTAAATAAAAATAATCCACCTGGTTGGCAGGCAGACTCTTTACCACAGAGCCACCTGGGAAGCAAGGCTACTTCGTATAGATATAACAATTTTGTCTTTTATTTCATATAACTTTTTTACCTTTAATTGACCTAATTACCCAGCATCAAATCCAGAGCTAGGGTTAACTGGGTTAAGAAAAGTGTGAATACAGGTAATTAATTATGCTCTGAAATGGCCAGAACAGAGCTAGATACCTGTCAATATGAGAACAGATTCAATTCAACAGCCAAACAGACAGTACCAACCTCTTGTTTGTGGTTTTGAAAACACTATTTCACTGATCAGCCTTAGGAAATGGTCTTTCCTGATATTAGTGTCTGTAGGTGGCAAGGACTGGTCACCACTGAGTACCAGGCCATGATTTATGTTAGTTACCCCAGACCTCAGAAGTGAGGACACTTCTCATCTCCCTAAAATGATCTGTGATTTTTTTCTCCCAAATCAAAACAATTCTAGAGTTACTGAAGAGGAATCAAGAAGAGGACTTGCCTACCTTATGTTAAGTTAGTTCCCAAACATTTGATAAATGACATTTTAATTGCATTTTCTATTGCTTTTGCTAGAATCTAGAAATAAAATTAATTTTTGTGTTTGGTGACTGTATCAATTCACTAACATGTTCTAGTTCTTACAGTTTGTTTAGAGGTACTTTGTATTTTCTACATGTATAAACTTATGATCTATAAATTAAAATAGTTTTGCTTTTCCTTTTCAAACTTAATACATCTTATTTCCTTTCCTGGTTTGATCTCATGCCCTCCATTAAGACAGTGAATAGAAGTAGTGATAGTCTACCTGTCTTGTTTGTGATCCTATAGGGAATAACATTGACTTTGATATTGTCAATGATAATGTTTATTAGATTTGGGAATTTCTCTTTTATTTTTGGATTGTTGGGAGTATTCATCATACTTACTCCCATAACTCCCATCATACATACATACAGAAGAGACGTTACCCTTTCAGCAAATTCTCTTGATTATTTGAAAGTAAATTAAGTACATAATTTTGGTTTTCATCAAGCAAAGGAAGATAACCTCACCTCATATGGTCAAGATATAATCTTCTAAAATGAAAAATTCTGAAAAGAGGCAATAGGCTAGAAAACTTATTTTTAGATTCTCCATATATTTTTGGTTTTCAGTATTATATAAAATGACACTTTAAAGTGTTTTGTACAATCTTCTAAAAAATAAAGTCAAAGAAACCAACAAACAAAATGTTCATGCTAGTTTTCTTCTGCCTTTTGCTAATGTAATAAAATAATATATTCTTACATAGCTTAAATGTATTCATTTTCATTTGTTCCTATATTTTCAGTAGTAGTGGGTGTTGACTTATGTGCGCATGTGATCCACCAAAAAGAGACTCCCAAAGAATATCTGTGACTATTTGTTAAATGAATGAAGCATGATTACCACGATATTTATTTACATATCATTAGTTACATTTTCCTCCATCCTAGAGTTGGGATGTTTTTAATCTGTTCTTGAATTTTCACCACAAATATAACCCTCTATTTATCCTGTTGGAGTCTTTTGTTTACTTTGACTTCCATAGGATTGAAAGATGGCTTTTAGAATAATTTCAAGAGTTTCTCAGCATAATTTGTTTCATTAAGTTCATGAATAACAACTCATCTACTCATTCAGAAAACAGATAACTCTTAAGTGCTTTATCTGTAGCAACCTCTCTTTATAAACATTCTGTTCAGTGCAGTTCAGTCACTCAGTCATGTCCAACTCTTTGCGATCCCATGAATCACAGCACGCCAGGCCTCCCTGTCCATCACTATTTCCCAGAGTTCACTCAAACTCACATCCATCGAGTTGGTGATGCCATCCAGCCATCTCATCCTCTGTCTTCCCCTTTTCCTCCTGCCCCCAATCCCTCCCAGCATCAGAGTCTTTTCCAATGAGTCAACTCTTCTCTTGAGGTGGCCAAAGTACTAGAGTTTCAGCTTTAGCATCATTCCTTCCAAAGAACACCCAGGGCTGATCTCCTTTAGAATGGACTGGTTGGATCTCCTTGCAGTCCAAGGGACTCTCAAGAGTCTTCTCCAAAACCACAGTTCAAAAGCATCAATTCTTTAGTGCTCACCTTTCTGCACAGTCCAACTCTCGCATCCATACATGACCACAGGAAAAACCATAGCCTTAACTAGATGGACCTTTGTTGGCAAAGTAATGTCTCTGCTTTTCAATATGCTATCTAGGATGGTCATGACTTTCCTTCAAAGGAGAAAGCGTCTTTTAATTTCATGGCTGCAGTCGCCATCTGCAGTAATTTTGGAGCCCCCGAAAATAAAGTCTGACACTGTTTCCACTATTTCCCCATCTATTTCCCATGAAGTGATGGGACCAGATGCCATGATCTTCGTTATCTGAATGTTGAGCTTTAAGCCAACTTTTCCCCTCTCCTCTTTCACTTTCATCAAGAGGCTTTTTAGTTCCTCTTCACTTTCTGCCATAAAGGTGGTGTCATCTGCATATCTGAGGTTATTGATATTTCTCCCAGCAATCTTGATTCTAGCTTGTGTTTCTTCTAGCCCAGCATTTCTCACGATGTGCTCTGCATATAAGTTAAATAAGCAGGGTGACAATATACAGCCTTGATATACTCCTTTTCCTATTTGGAACCAGTCTGTTGTTCCATGTCCAGTTCTAAGTGTTGCTTCCTGACCTGCATATAGGTTTCTCAAGAGGCAGGTCAGGTGGTCTGGTATTCCCATCTCTTTTAGAATTTTCCACAGTTTATTGTGATCCACACAGTCAAAGGCTTTGGCATAGTCAATAAAGCAGAAATAGATGTTTTTCTGGAACTCTCTTGCTTTTTCCATGATCCAGCAGATGTTGGCAATTTGATCTCTTATTCCTCTGCCATTTCTAAAACCAGCTTGAACATCAGGGAGTTCATGGTTCACATATTGCTGAAGCCTGGCTTGGAGAATTTTGAGCATTACTTTACTAGCGTGTGAGATGAGTGCAATTGTGCGGTAGTTTGAGCATTCTTTGGCATTGCCTTTCTTTGGGATTGGAATGAAAACTGACCTTTTCCAGTCCTGTGGCCACTGCTGGGTTTTCCAAATTTGCGGGCATATTGAGTGCAGCACTTTCACAGCATCATCTTTCAGGATTTGAAAGAGCTCAACTGGAATTCCATCATCTCCACTAGCTTTGTTCATAGTGATGCTTTCTAACGCTCACTTGACTTCACATTCCAGGATGTCTGGTTCCGGATGAGTGATCATACCATCATGATTATCTTGGTTTATCTTATAAACATTGAATAACCATAAAATATGGGAAGGTTAAAGACAAAAGGAAAACTACAAAGAAGCCGACAACTGAGGATCATAATGGGGTATGACAAAATAAAGGAGCCAAAAATAATTAAAATCTTCTGTGGAGCGTATAGAACACAGAAAACACAGCCGAGTACAGAGGCAGTGCAGCTGCGATGGGTGTGTTCTCAGTCGCGTCCAGCTCTCGGGACACCATGGACTGTAGCCCACCAGGCTCCTCTGTCCATGGATTTACCCAGGCAAGAATACTGGAGTGGGTAGCTATTTCCTTTACCAGAGGATATTCCTGATCCAGGGATCGAACCCCATTGCCTACATTGCAGGTGGATTCTTTACCGGCTGAGCCACCAGGGATATTTACCTTTCAATATGTGGAACTTTTCAAAAGGTTGAGTTCTGGTGGGAGGTTAGCTCTGCAGTTCATTTATTCAGTCTCAAGAGGGGGCTGCTTCATTTGGAAACAGTGGTCCTTTCTGGCTATAAAGGAAAGGAAACAAGTTTTCCATCGATGTTCCACAGAAAAGTGAAGAAAAATGAGATTTTCATTGTCTTTAGATAAACTGATTTTATAATCCTTTGTTGAGTGCGTGTGGTCAAGGATTCAGGGAGTCATAGCCTTATAGCCTTAACCTTTTCCATGTACCTCCCTAAACATTGCTTTCCCATTTCCCACCCCTGGTTAACTCTTCCTTTCCCTATTCCTTACGCTCTTTCTCTTCACTCCTCTTTTCTGCCAGGATCACCCACCTCCACCCTTGTCCTCCCCAGATAGTTTGCTTTCCCTTCTGTCTTTTCTGTCTCAGCATCCTTGGTGTCTCTCTGTCTCAGCATCTTTGGTGCAGAGCACCTACAAACACGGGCACAGAGGGCATAAGGATTAAGGACCGTTGTTCAAGGAGGATGAGGAGAATACCGTCCGTGTCATCAGTTACTATTTCAAGAACAGATGTATTGAGAAATGTTTGCCTACATGGAGACAGAAGCATGATTCCAAGGACATTTTCAGGATGCTGAGCTCCAATGTCCAAGCCCAAGATGTTTAGCTTTTTGTCTCAATGTTACTAATATTTCCTGTCCCTCAGAACAACCGCAGCCTACTTTGAAATCTCACATACATTTACTAGAACATGGATGGGAATTTTCATCTCTTTACAATATAGAGCTCAGTAAAGCATTCTGGAATTAAACATTTTCCACAAGCTTCAAGGAGCATCAGAAAATTTCTTTGAAGAAGAAATGATAGGACACAGGTTCTGGAAAGACACACCATTGTGCCTGGTGTTCCTTTACCAGAGCCAGACTTTAAACTTCACAAAAATATCAGTCAGTACCCTGTGAGTTGGGAATGTCTCGCCTTCTTTGGGGGACATGATTAAAACAGGGCAGGAAAACCTAAACAAGGAACTGCTTGATCATTGGCTGACAGATCCTGGCGACAACACACTGCAACGGACACCTGCACTGGTTGTAAGTCTCTAACAGCAGCAGTTGCTTCTGTTCTCTGGAAACAAGCCCAGGAGCAGACACAAGTGTGAGCTCTGAGCCCACAGTCCTGGTTTGTCCTTGAAATATGAGGCTGGTGATTGGAGTAACTGTTTTTCTGACCTTGGGTAAGTGTTCTACATCTACAAGGGATGAGTTTGAGGCCAAGGATCCGTAAGGGTCATTTGATCTCTGCTCCTCTCCCTGTGTTTTGTTCAGCATTATAGCAATGGAATTGAGAATAGATCTATGTACTCTAGGAATTACAGACTTCTACATGACAGGTTAATTCATAGCCATGATCCAGAAGAGACCTCAGCAGTAAGCAGGTTGGAAGAACTCTCTGGGGTTATTGAGCCAAGAACCCCGGGATAAAGCCTATAGACTTCTCAGATTCTTGCCATGTGTCTTTGGTCCCTATATAATAAGCACCAATAATATTTCTCAGGACATAGATAACACTGGAGTCGGGGGTAGGTCCAGACAGTTTGGGGAGTGTTGTGTCCTTGATCCACAGAATTACACTGATTTGTTGTCAGGGGATAATTTTTTTTCTTGATCCTTTAGGGACTGTGATTGATGCTAAGACCACTCAGCCCAGCTCCATGGATTGTGCTGAAGAAGAGGATGTAACCCTGTCTTGTAGCCACTCGACCATTGGTGGAAATGACTATATACATTGGTGTCAGCAAAATCCCAATCAGAGCCCACAGTATGTCATTCATGGCTTATGAGCCACAGTGAACAGCAACATGGCCTCTCTGCACATAGCTTCAGACAAAAAGTCCAGCACCTTGGTCCTGCCCCAGGTCACCCTGAGAGACGCCGCTGTGTACTACTGCATCCTGAGAGAGGCACACTGGGACAGACGGGGCTGCACCTGTGCAGCATCTCTGGTGGGAAGATGGTGGAGGAGGGGGATATAGTTGGGGGAGCAGTCACAAGAGCAAATCTAGAGTCATCTGGAAGGAGAGTCAGAAGAGCAGTAAGACATGAGGAAAATGAAGGGAAGGGAAGTGGAAGAAGATGGATAAAGAAAAGAAGAGAAAGAGGACAGGGAAGAAGTGCTCCATTGGTTGATGTGGCTATGAATGATAAGGAAATTAAGAATCATAATTTTACACAGGAATAAAGTGAAAGAGGTAATAATAATTTGTCATGGCTCCTCCTTGTGTCAATAAAATGTTGGTTTCAGTGTGTTAAAGATGAAAAGATAAGGAAAACACAAATAATTCTCCTGTTCCAAAGCTTCTTTCATTTGGACCCAGGACAAATCCATACTCAGAAATGCTTATTATTACAGTTGTTTCATTTGCAGATTGATCTTACTCAGAAGAAAATCTGAAATGTTATTTTGTTACTACTCTAGAACATAAGTGTTTATGTTAAAAAAATTTTTTAAGGAAACAAAAAGTAAGTGAATATTTATTTTTAATCTGTCTAGAAGTTCTGCCTCTATAAAGAATTTTCATCATATTTTATATTCTCTAAGCAGCACATAGATCCATCTCATCATAAAAGTCTCAGGCAGAGCAAAAGTGAAGGCTCATAGCTGGATCTCCTTCATTCCACCAAATGAAGGAGATTCCTCCCACTGTCCTTGACTGACAGTTTAATGTATATCATATCAGCCTGTTTATTTCAATTACATATATTTTTTCACAGTTCCCCAGGTGAAAGGTTTCCCTGGTGAAAGAATTTCTCTTGATGAAAATGAAAGAGGAGAGTGGAAAAGTTGGCTTAAAACTCATCATTCAAAAACTAAGATCATGGCATCCAGTCCCATCACTTCATGGCAAATAAATGGGGAAACAATGAAACAGTGAGAAACTTTATTTTGGGGGGCTCAAAAATCACTGCAAATGGTGACTGCAGTCATGAAATTAAAAGACGCTTGCTCCTTGGAAGAAAAGCTATGACCAACCTAGACAGCGTATTAAAAAGCAGTGACATTACTTTGGTGACAAAGGTCCGTCTAGTCAAAGCTATGGTTTTTCCAATAGTCATGTATGGGTGTGAGAGTTGGACTGTAAAGAAAGCTGAGCACAGAAGAATTGATGCTTTTGAACTGTGGTGTTGGAGAAGACTTTTGAGAGTCCCTTGGACTGCAAGGAAATCAAACCAGTTCATCCTAAAGGAAATCAGTCCTGAATATTCATTGGAAGGATTGATGCTGAAGCTGAAGCTCCAGTACTTTGGCCACCTGATGCGAAGAACTGACTCATTTGAAAAGACCCTGATGCTGGGAAAGATTGAAGGTAGGAGGAGATGGAAATGACAGAGGATGAGATGGTTGGATGCCATCACCAACTCAATGGACATGAGTTTGAGCAAGCTCCGGAAGTTGGTGATGGACAGGGAAGCCTGGCCTGCTGCAGTCCATGGGGTTGCAAAGAGTCGGACACGACTCAGCCACTGAACTGAATTGAACCCCAGGTGGTGCAGTGATAGAGAATCTGCCTGCCAATGCAGTAGACACAACAGAGGCAGGTTCAATTCCTAGGTCAGGAAGATCCCCTGGAGTAGGAAATGGCAACCCACTCTAGTATACTTGCCTGGGAAATTCCATGGACAGAAGACCCTGAGCGGCTGATCTAGTGGGTTGCAAAGAGTTGGACACAATTGAACACACATGCACATACCTTTGCACATCACTTTATGCAACTGCATACACATTTATGCACATACATACATATGTACACACACACAGATCAAACGATTTGCCATTAAATTGAATTTATTTGGATTTTTTACACTGTGCCTTTTAATTTTCATTTAATAATGTCCTGGAGCTCTTTCTAGAGTTGAAACAAAGTAGAGTGGCCCACTACATTCTTTCTGATGCTTATTTAGTACTTTGAAACATTTTATCATTAAATTAATTAATAATTAATTAATTTTTAACTCATTAATGAATAATTGTTTCTTGTTCTTTGCTATCATAAAGAATGTTGTCTTACACATCTTTGTAGAGTCACTTTCGCATGTACATGAAAAATTTAATTAGATATATAAATTAGATACTAGAAAATTTGATTAGATGTTCAATAAAGGGCACATTTAAAATTTTTGGAGAAGTGGCGTTTTGCCCTTTATATGCTGTAAACAGTCATACTTCACCAGAGTAAGAAGACATATCTTGCATCCTCCACAAATAGGAAATTACCTATATTTTTTATTTTAACAATCCAAGTGTACTTTATCTATACACAATGTGCATGTTTGCTAAGTCGTTTCACTCATGTCCGAGTTGTTTCATTTTGTGACCCTCTGGACTGTATCCTGACTGTCTCTCTGTCCATGGAATTCTAGGCAAGAATACTGAAGTGGGTTGCCTTGCCCTGCTCCAGGGGATCTTCCCAATCCTGGGATTAAACCTGTGTCTTTTATATCTTTTGCACTGGCAGGCAGGTTCTTTACCACTAGCGCCACCTGGGAAGCCCCAATATAAGAAGAGGCTTTTTATTAATCAAATTGGTTCACTACTTTAGGATTAACAAACACTGTGCTTCCTTGGGCACATTGCTGAATCATCATATGCATTTTTTTAACATTTTCATTGACTTATAGTTGTGAAAACACATTGACTGTATCAACTGATGTCTAAATGAATTTTTTTTTTTTGTTATTCCTTTTTGCAAAGTTAGGAGAATTCCTTGCATCTTTCCAGGGGACTCTATCTAGCTACATGCAATCATAATCTTTCAAACTATCTGGTGTCAACCACCTTATGACAAACACAATAATTAAAACTTTTAATAAAACAAGCAGAAATTTATGCTATTTATCACAATCTATGAAGAATGTCAGAGATAAAGGGAAGTTTGTATTGGAATGAACTGAAGTTCACAGGAAGAGACTAACAAAATAGTTGGGGACCAATTTCACATTTAATAATGATAGGAATGGGGAATAGAAAAAGGAAGAAAGGAAAAGAGAGAGGGTGGGAAGAAGTAAAGAAAAAAGGTGAATAGGAAGGAAAAATTTAATGAGTCCATGAATGAATAAGGATTTTGGAATACATTCTTGTCTTCATTATGAGACCCCATGTGATGTCCTTTGAGTCTTTCTTCTATTGTTATAGACGATCTAACTCATGCCCTCTATATTTTATTGCATCCCTAGCAATTATCAGTAAAATGTTCAGCCAAGAATATTTCCTTACTCAATAAATGTTTATTGAGCATCTACTATTCGTCAGGTACTATGTTGATTACTGAGAACACTTCAATAAATAAAACAGAGAGAAAGATATATTTTAGGAAAAGCAAAGTGAGGAAATAAGCAAGTGAGCTCTAAAGCTGTGAAGAGGAGGAAATGAGGGAAAAGGTGACTGAACGTGTCCTGGAGGGATGTGCTGATTTTGGAAAGTGCTGGAGCAGCTCTCATTGTACTTTCCAAGACTTGAGGACAAGCATCTGTTTCCTCAGACTGCACTTACAGAATCAAAACAATTTCCAAAGTATGATAAACATAGCCGTTTATGTTTCCATACACATCCTACACACCAGGACAAAGTTCTCAGTCTTTTTGAATATCCAAGAATACAATGTGAATGATGCCGCATTGAGGATTCTAATGTTTTACAAATTCCATCTGTTAGGCACATCTGAGAGACTGATTCTAAGTTAGAAGAATATCCAATTCATTCTATCAGAATTGCATGAAATGTGCAACATACTAAGTGATTTCAAATTGACTTGGCCCCAAAGTAGATAAGATGTAAGAGGGTTATAAGAAACACGTAACAAGTGTATACACACACAGCACATGGAGAAGACAATTCCCTGAACACAAAGAAAAGAACACTTCTGAAAACAATCCATTGGGATAGCCAAAATTTACTGATTTATGACATCTTCTTA
Organism: Capricornis sumatraensis; assembly: GCF_032405125.1. Taxonomy (NCBI): domain Eukaryota; kingdom Metazoa; phylum Chordata; class Mammalia; order Artiodactyla; family Bovidae; genus Capricornis; species Capricornis sumatraensis. Next base: position 77,910,256 of record NC_091070.1, read on the forward strand.
GAGACTTAAGCGCCAGTTGCTCTGGTTGTGGCGACATTCCCCTGTATTAGGACCTTTGAAGGCACATTTAATTCTACCCCTCGTTGACTCCTTGCAGAGAGGAATGATTCACCAAGGAGTCTGACCTGTTTAAATTTCTACACTGACCTGCCCTCTAAATCCTCACTCTATTGAAAATAAACATTCAGTAGCCCCTGTAAAAATTCCTTCCACATATCCTAACTGAAACCTGACTGTTTGTAATAGAGCTCTTTTGCTTGTGATTGCTTCTGGTCCTCCCTCATCTAAAACGCTTCAGGAGACAGAGGGAAGATGGTGGAGGAATAGGATGGGGAGACCACTATCTCCCTCACAAATTCATCAAAAGAACATTTCAACGCTGAGTAAATTCCACAAAACAACTTCTGAATGCTGGCAGAGGACATCAGGCACCCAGAAAAGCAGATCATTGTCTTCAAAAACAGGTAGGAAAAAACATAAAAGATGAAAAAAGAGACAAAGGAGGTAGGGAGGGAGCTCCGTCCTGGGAAGGAAGTACCATCCTGGGAAGGGAATCTTAAGAAGAGAGGTTTCCAAACACCAGGAAACACTTTCGCTGCCGAGTCTATGGTGAGCCTTGGAAGCACAGAGGGCAACATAACAGGAAGGAAAAATAAATAAATAATTTAAACCAACAGATTACGAGCCCAACAGTAACTCCCCCAGCGGAGAAGCAGTGCAGATGCCTGCATCTACCACTAGCATGTGGGGGCTGGGCAGGGAGGTGTGGGAGGTGCGGGCTGCAGTGCTTTTTAAGAATCGGCCGGAATGCCCCACACTTAACCAGAATGAACTAACTTGGGCTAGCAAACCAGACTGTGGGATAGCTACCACGCCAAAAGCTCGAACATAAGACACCACCAGGACTGCACACAGAACAAAAGATGGAACAGAAATAGCCAGCTGCAGATCATCCCCCTCTGGTGACAGGCAGCCAGAGCTGTAAGGGTTGGAAGAGGGCAATCGCAGCCCAAGAGGGACATTACCTACCAAAATGCAAGCAGGCTTCTTTGCTAACTAAGGCTTCTGAGGGTTCTGGACAGTCATCATCCACCTGAGAAGGGACGCCAGCGGTACACCCAGAAAACTGAGCAACAGAGATGGGAAAGGTGATAAGTCACAGCGACTGCGCTCGCCAAACACCTGAGCTACTCGGACCTGGGAGGCCCAACCGAATCTGCGCCTCTGAGGGCTACCTGAGCACGGAGCCTGAGCGGCTTAGACTGGGGAGGTGCATGCAGCCTAGGGCCGGCCTCAGACGGTTCCTGGTGGAGCAACGTAGAGCCTGAGCAGTGTGCACTGTGAGCAGGGGCAGGCCCAGTGGGGCTGAGACACTGCGAGCACACGACAGTGTTATTTGTTTGCAGCATCCCTCCCTCCCCACAGTGCTACTGAACAAGTGTGCCTAAAAAAAAGAGTGTCCACCACCGCACCCCCCCCTCCCCCCATGTCAAGGCAGAAATCAGACACTGAAGAGACCAGCAAACAGAAGAAGTTAAACAGACGGAACAGCCTTGGAAGTGACCCCACACTGCCCACAACACCAGAGAAAGGATCAGATATATCTTTACTATTTTTACGATCATTCTTTTTGTTGTTGTTGTTGATGTTGTTTGTGGTTGTTTTTTCTTCTTTTCTTTTTCTTCTTTTTTTTTAACTTTAAAAAAGTTTTAAGTCCTCTATTTCTCCTTTAATTTTAATTTTTATAACCTACTATTACTTTTCAAAAAAAAGACCCTATTTTTAAAGCAAACGCCGCATATTGTCTTTTTGTAGTTGTTGTTGTTGTTTCTAAATAATTCTTGTGACTTTCTTCTTCTTCTTCTTTCCTTTAATATTGTATTTTTGAAAATCCAACTTCTACTCTAGATTTTTAATCTTTGCTTTTTGGTATTTGTTGTCAATTTTGTACACTTAAAAACCCAATCTTCAGTACCCAATTTTACCTGAGAGTGAGATTACTGGCTTGACCACTCTCTCTTCCTTTGGTCTCTCCTTTTTCTCCACCAGGTGGCCTCTGTCTCTTCCCTCCCCTTTCTCTTCTCTACCCAACTCTGTGAATCTCTGTGTGTTCCTGACGATGGAGAACACTTAGGGAACTGGTTACTGGCTGGATCTGTCTCTCTCCTTTTCATTTCCCTCTTTTATCCTCTTGGCCACCTCTGTCTACTTCCTCCCTCTCCTCTTCCCTGTATAACTCCGTGAACATCTCTGAGTGGTCCAGACTGTGGAGTGCACATAAGGAAGTGATTACTGGCTAGCTTGCTCTCCCCCCTTTTGATCCCACCTCATCTCATTCCAGTCACCTCTAACTACCCCCTCCCTCTTCTCTTCTCCATGTAACTCAGTGAACCTCTCTGAGTGTCCCTCAATGTGGAGAAACGTTTCATCTTTTACCTAGATGTTTTATCATCATTGCTGTATAGATGGAGAAGTCTTGAGGCTACTGTAAAAATAAAACTGAAAACCAGAAGCAGGAGGCTTAAGTCCAAACCCTGAGAACATCAGAGAACTCTTGAATCCAGGGAACATTAAGCAATAGGAGCTCATCAAACGCCTCCATACCTACACTGAAACCAAGCACCACCCAAGGGCCAACAAGTTCTAGAGGAAGGCATACCACGCAAATTGTCCAGCAACACAGGAACACACCCCTGTGCTTCAATATACATGCAGCTCAAAGTTACTCCAAAACCATTGACGTCTCATAACCCATTACTGGTCAGTTCATTGCACTCCAGAGAGAAATCCAGCTCCACCCACCAGAACTCCAACACAAGCTTCCCTAACCAAGAAACCTTGAAAAGCCACTGATACAACCCCACCCACAGTGAGGAAACTCCATAATAAAGAGAACTCCACACATTCCCAGAATATAGAATGGCCACCCCAAATGCAGCAATATAACCAAGATGAAGAGACAGAGGAATACCCAGCAGGTAAAGGAACAGGAGAAATGCCCACCAAACTAAACAAAAGAGGAAGAGATAGGGAATCTACCTGAGAAAGAATTCCAAATATTAATAGTGAAAATGATCCAAAATCTTGAAATCAAAATGGAATCACAGATAAATAGCCTGGAGACAAGGATTGAGAAGATGCAATAAAGGTTTAACAAGGACCTAGAAGAAATAAAAAAGAGTTAATATATAATGAATAAATGAGATCAGAAACACTCTGGAGGCAACAAATAGTAGAATAACTGAAGCAGAAGATAGGATTAGTGAAACAGAAGATAGAATGGTAGAAATAAATGAATCAGAGAGGAAACAAGAAAAACGAATTAAAAGAAATGAGGAAAATCTCAGAGACCTCCAGGACAATATGAAACGCTCCAACATTTGAATAATAGGAGTCCCAGAAGAAGACAAAAAGAAAGACCATGAGAAAATACTTGAGGAGATAATAGTTGAAAACTTCCCTAAAATGGGGAAGGAAATAATCACCCAAGTCCAAGAAACCCGGAGAGTTCCAAACAGGATAAACCCAAAGCGATACACCCCAAGACACATATTAATCAAGTTAACAAAGATCAAACACAAAGAACTAATATTAAAAGCAGTGAGGGAAAAACAACAAATAACACACAAGGGGATTCCCATAAGGATAACTGCAGATCTTTCAGTACAAACTCTTCAGGCCAGGAGGGAATGGCAAGACATACTTAAAGTGATGAAAGAAAATATGCTACAGCTCAGATTACGGTACCCAGCAAGGATCTCATTCAAATATGAAGGAGAAATCAAAAGCTTTCCAGACAAGCAAAAGCTGAGAGAATTCAGCACCAACAAACCAGCTCTCCAACAAATGCTAAAGGATATTCTCTGGACAGGAAACACAAAAAGGGTGTATAAACCCGAACCCAAAACAACAAAGTAAATGGCAATGGGATCAAACTTATCAATAATTACCTTAAAAGTAAATGGGTTGAATGCCCCAACCAAAAGGCAAAGACTGGCTAAATGGATACAAAAACAAGATCCCTATATATGCTGCCTATAAGAGACCCACCCTGAAACAAGGGACACATACAGACTGAAAGTGAAGGGCTGGAAAACAATATTCCACGCAAATAGAGACCAAAAGAACCAGGAGTAGCTATACTCATATCCGATCAAATAGTCTTTATTTATTTATTTTTTTATTAATTAATTTTTTTAATTTAATTTTAAAATCTTTAATTCTTACATGTGTTCCCAAACATAAACCCCTCTCCCACCTCCCTCCCCATAACATCTCTGTGAAACAAAGGCTGTGAAAAGAGACAAAGAAGGCCACTACATAATGATCAAAGGATCAATCTAAGAAGAAGGTATAACATATAAAAATATATATGCACCCAACATAGGAGCACAGCAATATGTAAGACAAATGCTAACGAGTATGAAAGGGGAAATTAACAAAAACACAATAATAGTGGGAGACTTTAATACCCCAGTCACACCTATGGACAGATCAACTAAACAGAAAATTAACAAAGAAACACAAACTTTAAATGATACAATAGACCAGTTAGACCTAATTTATATCTCTAGGACATTTCATCCCAAAACAATGAATTTCACCTTTTTCTCAAGTGCTCACGGAACCTTCTCCAGGATAGAGCACATCCTGGGCCATAAATCTAACCTTGATAAATTCAAAAAAATTGAAATCATTCCAAGCATCTTTTCTGACCATAGTGCATTAAGATTAGATCTCAATTACAGGAGAAAAACTATTAAAAATTCCAACATATGGAGGCTGAACAACACGCTCCTGAATAACCAACAAATCACAGAAGAAATTAAAAAAGAAGTGAAAATATGCATAGAAACATATGAAAATAAAAACACAACAACCCAAAACCTGTGGGACACTATAAAAGCAGTGCTAAGAGGAAAGTTCATAGCAATACAGGCATACCTCAAGAAACAAGAGAAAAGTCAAATAAATAACCTAACTCTACACTTAAAGCAACTAGAAAAGGAAGAAGTGGAGAACCCCAGGGTTAGTAGAAGGAAAGAAATCTTAAAAATTAGGGCAGAAAACAATGCAAAAGAAACAAAAGAGACCATAGCAAAAATCAACCAAGCCAAAAGCTGGTTCTTTGAAAGGATAATTAAAATTGACAAACCATTAGCCAGACTCATCAAGAAACAAAGAGAGAAAAATCAAATCAATAAAATTAGAAATGAAAATGGAGAGATCACAGCAGACAACACAGAAATACAAGGGATCATAAGAGACTACTATCAGCAATTATACGCCAATAAAATGGACAACATGGAAGAAATGGACAAATTCTTAGGAAAGTACAATTTTCCACAACTGAATCAGGAAGAAATAGAAAATCTTAACAGACCCATCACAAGCACGGAAATTGAAACTGTTATCAGAAATCTTCCAGCAAACAAAAGCCCAGGTCCAGATGGCTTCACAGCTGAATTCTATCAAAAATTTCGAGAAGAGCTAACACCTATCCTACTCAAACTCTTCCAGAAAATTGCAGAGCTAGGTAACCTTCCAAACTCATTCTATGAGGCCACCATCACCCTGATACCAAAACCTGACAAAGACGCCACAAAAAATGAAAACTACAGGCCAATATCACTGATGAACATAGATGCAAAAATCCTCAACAAACTTCTAGCAATCAGAATCCAACAACACATTAAAAAGATCATACACCATGACCAAGTGGGCTTTATCCCAGGGATGCAAGAATTCTTCAATATCTGCAAATTAATCATTGTAATTCACCACATTAACAAATTGAAAAATAAAAGCCATATGATTATCTCAATAGATGCAGAGAAGGCCTTTGACAAAATTCAACATCCATTTGTGATAAAAACTCTCCAGAAAGCAGGAATAGAAAGAACATACCTCAACATAATAAAAGCTATATATGACAAATCCACAGCAAACATCATCCTCAACGGTGAAAAACTGAAAGCATTTCCCCTAAAGTCAGGAACAAGACAAGGGTGCCCACTTAAACCACTACTATTCAACATAGTTCTGGAAGTTTTGGCCACAGCAATCAGAGCAGAAAAAGAAATAAAAGGAATCCAAATTGGAAAAGAAGAAGTAAATCTTTCACTGTTTGCAGATGACATGATCCTCTACATAGAAAACCCTAAAGACTCCACCAGAAAACTACTAGAGCTAATCAGTGAATATAGTAAAGTTGCAGGATATAAAATCAACGCACAGAAATCCATTGCATTCCTATACACTAATAATGAGAAAGCAGAAAAAGAAATAAAGGAAACAATTCCATTCACCATTGCAACGAAAAGAATAAAATACTTTGGAATATATGTACCTAAAGATACTAAAGACCTATATATAGAAAACTATAAAACACTGATGAAAGAAATCAAAGAGGACACTAATAGATGGAGAAATATACCATGTTCATGGATTGGAAGAATCAATATAGTGAAAATGAGTATACTACCCAAAGCAATCTACAGATTCAGTGCAATCCCTATCAAGCTACCAGTGGTAATTTTCACAGAGCTAGAACAAATAATTTCACAATTTGTATGGAAATACAAAAAAAAAAAACCTTGAATAGCCAGAGCAATCTTGAGAAAGAAGAATGGAACTGGAGGAATCAACTTGCCTGACTTCAGGCTCTACTACAAAGCCACAGTCATCAAGACAGTATGGTATTGGCACAAAGACAGAAATATAGATCAATGGAACAAAACAGAAAGCCCAGAGATAAATCCACACACATATGGACACCTTATCTTCGACAAAGGAGGGCAAGAATATACAATGGAGTAAAGACAATCTCTTTAACAAGTGGTGCTGGGAAAACTGGTCAACCACTTGTAAAAGAATGAAACTAGATCACTTTCTAACACCACACACAAAAATAAACTCAAAATAGATTACAGATCTAAATGTAAGACCAGAAACTATAAAACTCCTAGAGGAGAACATAGGCAAAACACTCTCTGACAAATCACAGCAGGATCCTCTATGATCCACCTCCCAGAATACTGGAAATAAAAGCAAAAATAATCAAATGGGATCTAATTAAAATTAAAAGCTTCTGCACAACAAAGGAAACTATAAGCAAGGTGAAAAGACAGCCTTCGGAATGGGAGAAAACAATAGCAAATGAAGCAACTGACAAACCACTAATCTCAAAAATATACAAGCAACTTATGCAGCTCAATTCCAGAAAAATAAACGACCCAATCAAATAATGGGCCAAAGAACTAAATAGGCATTTCTCCAAAGAAGACATACATATGGCTAACAAACACATGAAAAGATGCTCAACATCACTCATTATCAGAGAAATGCAAATCAAAACCACAATGAGGTACCATTTCACGCCAGTCAGAAAGGCTGCAATCCAAAAGTCTGCAAGCAATAATGCTGGAGAGGGTGTGGAGGAAAGGGAACCCTCTTGCACTGTTGGTGCGAATGCAAACTAGTACAGCCACTATGGAGAACAGTGTGGAGATTCCTTAAAAAACTGGAAAGAGAACTGCCTTATGATCCCGCAATCCCACTGCTCGGCATACACACCAAGGAAACCAGAATTGAAAGAGACACATGTACCCCAATGTTCATTGCAGCACTGTTTACAATAGCCAGGACATGGCAGCAACCTAGATGTCCATCAGCAGATGAATGGATAAGAAAGCTGTGGTACATATACACAATGGAGTATTATTCAGCCATTAAAAAGAATACATTTGAATCAGTTCTAACGAGATGGATGAAACTGGAGCCAGTTATACAGAGTGAAGTAAGCCAGAAAGAAAAACACCAATACAGTATACTAACACATATATATGGAATTTAGAAAGATGGTAATGATAACCCTGTATGCGAGACAGCAAAAGAGACACAGATGTATAGAATGGACTTTTGGACTCTGAGGGAGAGGGAGAGGGTGGGATGATTTGGGAGAATGGCATTGAAACATGTATACTATCATGTAAGAAACGAATCACCAGTCTATGTTTGATACAGGATACAGGATGCTTGGGGCTGGTGCACGGGGATGATCCAGAGAAATCTTATGGTGTGGGAGATGGGAGGGGGGTTCAGGATTGAGAACTCCTGTACACCCGTGGTGGATTCATGTCAATGTATGGCAAAACCAATACAGTATTGTAAAGTAAAATAAAGTAAAAAAAAAAAAAAACCCTTCAAATTTAGAGATGAGAACAGCATTCTTGTCACTACCACACCCCCTCAAAAACAGACTCTTGTCTTTGACTCTTTGGGGCTTTGCCTTTTATTCCTACTTTCCCCTATTCCTTTTATCACTCTCCTCTTTATAAACATCAGACACTCTTCTTTGGGAACCATGTTTTACTGTTTTCTCAGAAATGTCTCCTGGAATTGAATCTTACTCATTCCCTCTTCCTTGCTTGCTCACCCCTGCCTTTAAGTTAGGTGTTCTGGTTGACACGTCAGCATTGCAAGATGCTGTTCTGCATGATAAACAAACCCCTCTTTCTTCAAAGACCTTCCTTTATGACTCTCATGTGATTTCCTCCACACCTCCGGGAGGTAGCTTCCTTAACCCCAGAGTGCTGGTCTCTGTCTTGCTTTACTGCTCTTAGTTATAGATTACATGACAAGTTACAAATAAATATGTGCTCAGCGTTTTCTCAGAGAGTTGCTCTTCCACGAGCTCTCCCTGCACCGTCTCTTACAATCCTGTGTGTTTGGGAGAATTACTCAGTGTGACACCACCACACTCTTCCTTATATGTTGAAGATGTAAATACATAAGATTCTACTGTGACCAAAAATACTCCTTGACTTAAATTCAGAGAGGACAATTCATAGAGAAACGTGAACTCATTAACTTTGAAGTCTATCAGTTAGGATCCCTCTCAGTCACAAACTCCCATGGTCACACTCCAGAAAGATGTGATGCTATTTCTCCAGTTAGATGCAGCTCCACCTCTGAAATCTTACATCCTGTCTAAACCTTGCATCCTCAGATTCTTAGATTCATACACTTCTGCTGCATTCATTCTTTGACTCTTTATGATCATTTAATCCCCAGATGTCTTTATTGTTATCTTATTTCTCAGAAGTTTCTGATCCTTTATTTCTCTTTCTACAATATCCAAACTTCACAGCCCTCCTTCAATCAGTCACTAACTTCATTGTTTTGAGTTAATTCTATGTCATATCAATGATCTCAGTAATTCCTAATCATGGATTAATATCTGCCTTCTTATGCACCTCATTGGGGTAATGATTCAAAACACTATATTACACTCATACCATGGAATACTGTTCAGTCATCATAAAGATCAAATTACAAAAAAAATCTACTTTCTATATGCTTTGATAAAGCAGAGTTCAAGAAAATCACAGATGAGCAGACTGGTGTCATTGAAATTGTTATCACCTCCAACACTAACTGCATCTACAAGGCTTCCAAGAAAACATTCTTTTTCTCTATAATCATTTCTCATTGTCAATTCCCCCGTGACTTTTTCAAAACTTCTCACACTCATCAGATTTCTTAACCCAGGATCTCTTCTATTAATTATCTTGGAAGGTACTTAATTTCTATCTACAAGAAGAAAAAAATTCATTACAATTAATAAATGTGTCAACTTTCTGCCTTCATACTTTGAAATAATACTGAAATCCAAACCAATTCTTTCCTCCTTCATTCCAATAAAATTGGAAATAACCGTTTCTCCGCACAAATTAATTCTCCTACCTGTGGTCCGTATTCCATCCTGGCTGTCTCTTCAGAAGTTTGATCCATTGTCTATAGAACATTTCCAAAACATGTAAATATATCTCAACCTTTAAAACCCCTACAATTACACTTCAGCATCCTTGTCTACTCAGCACCATGTCTTTTCTCCCCTTCACAGTTCAGCCTCTGGAAAGAGATTTCTGTATTCCAAAATTTTTCTCCTTTGTCTTGTCTCTGCTACAGTTGAGTTCCTGCTGAAAGTCTCAAGTCATGATCTTGGTGCTGCTAAAAGTCAATAGACACTTTTCAGTCATCATCTCACTAGGTGGACCTTTTTTAGCAACTGCTGTGATGGACAGTCCTTCCTTTAAGAAACTCCATTTTCCTGCTCTTTCAGGACACCAGTCAATTCTGATCTGCCATGTACCTCTCTGGACTACCTTTGAGGTTTATCTGGTACTTTTTCCTACTGGCCCTCACATCAGTGTTTGAGTTCCTTGGAGATTTTCTTTAGTTTCAATTCTTTTGTGAAGTTTGCTCTGGGTGTGTGTCTTGGTGAAATTGCATTTATTCTAAAGAGTAGTATTGTCAGTAGTTGTCAGTAGACTGACAACATAGTGGAGTCTAATTGAATTAGGTTCTAATCCTATATGTCCTTGGACAAATCATTTAACTTCTAAAGGACTTGATTTCCCCTCTAATAAGTGAGGATACTATCTAGCCTAATGGCCATAGTGCTAAATTGTCAGTGGCCAATGATACAGATTCTTGAATCATACCAATGGGACAAGTTCCAGATTACTTACTGTGATCTTGAACAGATTACATCCTTCCTTCCTTGCTTCAATTTTGTCATCTATGAAAATAAAGATTAATTTACTTTATGTGATTTAATACTATTTAATTAAATTACTATTTAATGCTATTTAATTCATAATACTAAAAGAGACTCTTAGTAAGCAAACATTTGAAACATTCTCATCAGTTTAGGATGCTAAGTAATTCAAGCCTAAATAGGAGCAGAAAGGAGATGGGACACAAAAGCCTGAAAACTGTATTTGTTTTTTTTGTTGTTGACCTGCAGAGGGTGATGTTGCATAAACTGGAAGTGTCTATCTCACTCCTATGAGCTTCTTTATCTTACAGCTCATTGAAGTCCATATATGAACAGGCTCAACGTCAGGAGCAGTCATTCTTAAGGAAGCATTTCTTACTGGTAGTAGCTAGGATTGCCTAAACAGGGATCTCTTTAACTCTCAGATTTTCCCTGTTACAAGGACTCAGCACACCCTGGCACATTCCTTTCTGCTCCTCAGGGGAGATTTTCCTCCCTGCATAACCATGCTCTCAGCGACTTTCCTGCTACTTGGAATGCTCTTCGCAGCAAGTAAGTACCATTATATTCCATGCTTCTGCCTATATAGAAGGAATTCTGTTCTGAGAGTATCTGAATGGAAACACTGTCTCATTGTAGATAGGTTTGTCCTGGATTCACTGACTCTGCATTGATGTTGCAGGAGGAACTGGAGCCCAGTTAGTGACCCACCCTGACAGTCACATCAATGTCTCTGAAGGAAACCGTCTGGAGCTGAGATGCAACTATTCTTATGGTGGATCTATTTATCTCTTCTGGTATGTCCAGTACCCCAGCCAAGGCATCCAGTTTCTACTGAAGTATCTATCAGGGCCCACCCGGGTTAAAGGCATCAAAGGCTTCGAGGCTGAATTCAAAAATGATGAAAACTCCTTCCACCTGATGAAAGCTTCAGCCCATTGGAGTGACTCTGACAAGTACTTCTGTGCTCTGTGTGACACAGTGCCTGAGTCTGCAGGGGGAGCTGAACAAAAACCTTCTCAGACATTGTAGCTTAAAATACTCAGGGTCTCAGCCTGACCTGGTTTTAGAGAGGTCTCTGATCTGATGAAAGTGAGCAGAAGGAGAAGCAGAGTCCTGGGGAGTGCTTGGTCCCTGAGGGAAAACAAGATTTTCAATGTGTCCCTTGTTTTACAGCTATGCAAGAGCAGACCTGGAATAGACTTGTATGGATAGTCTCCTTTTTCGTGGTGACATAGCATTCTGAAGGATCAGGATTCTAATTTAATGTGTTGTGGTTGTTGTTTAGTCACTAAGTCATGTCCAACTTTTTACAACTCCATGGATGGCCGTCCCCCAGGCTCCTTTGTCCATGAGATTTCCCAGGCAAGAATACTGGAGTGGGTTACCATTTCCTTCTCCAGGAGATTTTCCCAACCCAGGGATCAAAACCATATCTCCTGCTTGGCAGGTGGGTTCATTACTACCTGGGAAGCCCCAATTCAATGTGAACAACACTAAACTTCTGATCTTTCACCTTCTGAACTGTCTTCCAACATGCTCCTCCCACACCTCTTGCTTTACAGTTGATAGCACCTCCATTCTGTCCATATCTCTTGCTATCACTTTAGTTATCTTTGACTCTTATTGTTTTCTCACTGCTTACATCTAACTCAGAAAGAAATCCAATTGGCCATATTTTAAAAATTAATGCCAAATCGAACCACCACTGCTATTTTCACAGCTACTTCTTTGGTCAAACCACACTCATCTCTCAAATGTATTACTCTGAAACCTAGTTTAAATATTATGACATAGACACTCTTCAGCAAATGGTATTGGGAAAGTTGGAGAACTGCATGTAAATCAGCGCTGTTAGAACATACTCTCACACACCACACACAAAAATAAACTCAAAGTGGCTTAAAGACTTAAATATAGGACACAATACTATAAAACTCCTAGAAGAGAACATAGGCAAAACATTTCTCTGACATAAAACTCACCAATGTTTTTTCAGGTCAGTCTCCCAAGGAAATAGAAATAAAAGCAAAAATAAACAAATAGGACATAATAAAACTTACAACCTTTTGTACAGCAAAAGAATGCATAAACAATATGAAGACCCAAGCTACAGATTGGGAGAAAATATTTGCAAATGTTGTGATGGACAAGGGCTTAATTTCCAAGATATACTAGCAGCTTATATAACTCAATAACAAAACAGCAAACAACCCAGTGGAAAAATAGGCATATGGCCTAAATAGAAATTTCTCCAAAGAAAACATGCAGATAGCCATCAGGCACGTGTAAAGATGCTCAACATTGCTAATTACTAGAAAACTGCAAATCAAAATGACAAGGTATCACTTCACACCAGTCAGAATGCCCATCATCAAAAAAATCTACAAACAATAAACACTGGAGAAGGTATGCACAAAAGGCAACCCTTTTACACTGTTGGTGGGAATGTACATTGGTGCAGTCACTGTGGAAAACAGTATGGAAACTCCCCAAAAAACTAAAAGTAGAGTTCCTATATAACCAGTAATCCCTCTCCAGGGCATATACCCAGAGGAAAAAACATGGTCCAAAAAGATACTTGCACTCCAGTGTTCATTGCATTATTCACAATAGTCAAGACATGGAAGCAACCTAAATGTCCATTGACAGAGGAAAGGATAAAGAAGATATGGCACAAGAGTACTGGAGTGGGGTGCCATTGCCTTCTCCGAAGCAGATATGGTACAGGTATATAATGGAGTATTACCCAGCCATTAGAGGGAATGAAATGAATGTCATTCACAGCAACATGGATGGACCTAGAGATGATCATACTTAAGCAAATCAGACAGAAAAGGAGAAATATTGTGTGACATTCCTTGTATAAAGAATCTAAACAGAAATGATACAAATAAACTTATTTACAAAACAGAAACATATCCACAGACTTAGAGAATGAACATATGGTTGCCAGGGGTGAAGAATGAGGAGAAAAAATAGTTAGGGACTTTGGGATCAACATGTACACACTGCTATATTTTAAATGGATAACCAACAAAGTCCTACTTTATAGCACAGGGAACTCTGCTCAATGTTATGTGGGAGGAAAGTTTGGGGGAGAATGGATACGTGTATATGTATGGCTGAGTCCCTTTACTGTCCACCTGAAACCGTCACAACATTGTTGATTGGCTATGTGTCACTCAGTCGTGCTGACTCTTTGTGACCCCATGAACTGTAGCTTTCCATGCTCCTCTGTCCATGGAATTTTCCCGCCAAGAATACCGAAGTGCTTTGCCATTTCCTACTCTAGAGGAATATAAAATAAAAAGCTTTAAAAAAGTAAAGTCAACTAACTTTGTAAAAGTTAATTTTCATATAGAAAGTAAAAGGCAAAAAGAAGACTCAATCTATGAACTTCATCTCATAGAAATATTTACTATGCACAGCTCAAATTATTTTCTAATTTCCTACCCTGTCTACCCTCTTCAACTTTTTTCTTGGTGTTTCTCTAGTTTTATATGTAATATGCAGCATGTATTATGCAAAACTATTTGAGTATGTATGTAATTCAATTATAATCATAACCTGGAAAGTAGAAATAATCCCTGATAAGTAAAGCAATATAAAGACATTTAAGAGGGTAGGTGTATGCATATTCCAACTCAATTGAATTACAGCAAAAAGAAGTTGATAAATATTTTAATCTTAGTTTTGTTACTTGTATACTGGGGTAGTTACAAGAAAGAAAGGAGCCATAAGACAGTGTTCAAAAGATAGTAGATGGGAAAATGAGTCCAGTCTGGCTCATTTAGAGACTGCTGTGATGCCCATGAAAGGCAAATAAAGATTCAAAGTATATTGCTTTTCAGCAAGATTCTGGACTATTCTGAATAGCTGTAAGTCAGCGGCCAAAATGATTTTGATTGCTGAGTATTGTGGAGGGAAAGATTTCACTTCTGAATTTCAATTATTAGGTGACATGTTTTGGTATGGTGAACTCTAGCCCTTTAGTTTTCTCTATCGTGTAGTCACATGCACCTGAGGAAAATTAAAGGATAACTAAAACAATTTTTTTTTAAATCACAAATCTCTCACTATTATGACTTTGTGAGCCAAGTATTTGAGTGTGAACCTGGAAACTTAGCAGCCATAAAGCCTTCATCACCAGAACAGAACCATCTGCTCTGATAAGGGGACAAGATCTTATACAAGAGGTCATTACTGTGAGCAATTAATTCACTTAAGGCATGTTCTTCAAATTTTACCAATAGAATAAAAGAGAGAAATGGGGAAAGCAAGTTACTTTTATTATTGATTTCACCTAGGTCTTCACAAAAACCTTTCTTAAATATTTGAAGTTAATACATCTTCTTTTCCCTGAGATGGTTAACCTGTGACTGCCCTATAAGCTCATTCTCATGTAGCTCATTTCCAAGTGTGCATGCGTGTGTGTGACCCCATGGACTATAACCAGCCAGGCTCCTTTGTCCATGGAATTTTCCAGGCAAGTATAGTGGAGTGGCAAGTATAGTTGCCATTTTCTTCTCCAGGGGATCTTCCTGACCCAGGGGATTGAACCTGTGTCTTTTGCATCTCCTGCATTGGCAAGCAGATTATTTACCACTGTGCACCTGGGAAGCCCAAGAGCAATAGTGTATATTGTTTGTTGACTACTTGTCCTCTCTCACTCTTGCTATGCTAACCTTTAGCCAGAGTGTACTTCCGATACTTCACCAAACTGTGGACTTTGGACATAATGATGTGACCATGTTTGACCAATAAAATGTGAGTGGATAGTTATATCCTAGTTAAAACTAAATATATTTACATGATATGTCTTTTTTTTATTTCTTCCCTGCACATACCAAACAGTAGTTGTCCTTTCAGGTTTTATTCCATAGTGTGAAGCAGACACCAGTTTCATAATGAAGAGACAACTCATGGGAGCAGACCTGAATCCACTTGTATGCAAGAGCAGAGCCACAGTGTTGGAATGGCAGCTGACCCACAAGTAACACACAGTGGACCATTCATTAAGCTTTCTTCCTGTGAGCCACTGAGATTGTGAGGTTCTTTATACTAAGTCCTATGCTAGTCAAAGTTGACTGATATATGAAGTCACATCAATCCTGTCTTCTAAATATCTCTCACATTCAACCACCTCTTTTTAGTTCCCTTGTTACCATCCTGGTTCAGGTTCTTGTAATCTCTCACCAAGTTGGTTGGAATCACTTCTTAAATATATCCTTTGCTCATGAGCTCCTACCACTCCAAACTCTCTAAAGTAATCATTCTAAAACACACATTTGGATTAGATTGCTATTCTATTTCAAGACCTTCTATAGCTCACCATGGCCCATAAGTGAAAATCAAGGTTTCTGTGGCCATCTACGGTATTACTTCCAGGAAATTTTCATCCTCATCCCCACCACTACCCCAAGATTTCTAAACATCAGACATAGTGAACTCACTTTAATATTTTATTCTCATATATATTATTCTTTTCTCAATTTTGCAAAAGCCTACTCAACCTTCAGGAGTCAGGAAATGTCACACTTACTTTTTAAAAGATTTTCCACCTTATATTTATTTGTCTTTTTCCTCTTTTAATATTTTGTACACAATTTTGCAATAGCAATATTTACAATGTTATGAATATTGTTTTGTTTTTAACTCTTTACTAGTACAAGTTCCTCAAGGATACGGGCCATTCCATACTATTCTTTAATCTCACCTGTTATTACTGTCCCTGACATACAAGGAACATTCAACAGATGGGCCTACAGCTTGACCATAGGGTGCTTTTGACATGTGCTCTGATGAATGAGAGCGGGTTTGTGAAGCCGAATTATACAGGTGGACTGGAAACCTTCCACTGTGGGAATCCTGGAGGACACCTTAACTTCATTACATCCCTCACACCAACACATGTCTATATTTCCCACTCTTATGTACTTAAACCATAATTCCCAGAAGACGATGTGACTCCACCCAGCCATATGAATCATACAGTCTTACAGAAGTTTGCCTCCATATATTTGTGGCTTTTAACACCAAGAGTAAATGAAATGGTGAATGAAAATTTTTTCATGTTTCTACAGTATATCAATTATATCTCCTTTGACTCTGTACTCTCCTAAAATAGCCAACCTACCACATTTGATGAGTCATGGTAGGTGACAATAAAGACAATTCGTATCATTAAATGAATCTTCCTCAACTTTACACATATAGTTTATGTTCTCTCCCATAATAATAAAAAAGGTGTCTCTCTTACTTTGAAACGGTACCCCTCCATGCAAACACTTTATCCACAGTATTCTGTCTGAGTTCTCTGCACTTCAGCCCACCAATCATAAACTTTAGTCTGACTTTTCAACATTTTCTTGCTTATTCCCTCCCAGCATTTAAAATATTCAAGCTTTCTCTTCTTAAAAAATATTGAATATTCCCACAAACCCATATATGCCTCTCCAGCAACAAATGTTTTTTTTTTTTTGCCATCTGTTCCTTGCAAGATCTACAAGATGATAGATACCATTCTTTTTATTATTTTTTAAAAATTTTTAATTGAAGGATAAGTGCTTTACAGAATTTTGTGATTTTCTTTCATACATCAATAAGAATCAGCCATAGTTATACCCATGTCCCCTCCCTCTCAGAACTCCCTCCCATCTCCTTTCCCACCCCAGCCTTCAGCCTGTCTCAGAGCCCCTGTTTGAGTTCCCTGTTCCCTCAGCCCCTGTTCTGAGTCTTACAGAAAATTCCCATTGGCTATCTGTTTTACACATGGTGTTGTAAATTTCTGTTACTCTGTCCATACACCTCCCCTTCTCTCTCCTCTTCTCCTACCTTGTCCATAGGTCTGTTCTCTATGTCTGTTTCTCCATTGCCACCCTGAAAATAAAGTCATCAGTGCCTTCTCTTCAGATTCTGTATATATGTGTTAGTATACAATATTTATATCTCTCTTTCTGACTTACTTCACTCTATACAATGGGCTCTAGTTTCATCCACCTCAATAGAACAGATTCAAATGCATTCCTTTTAATGGCTGAGTAGTATTCCATTGTATATATGTACCAGCTTCTTTATCTATTCATCTGTCGATGGACATCTAGGTTGCTTCCATGTTCTAGCTATTATAAAGAGAGCTGCAGTGAACATTGGGGTACATGTGTCTTCTTCAATTTTGGTTTCCTCAGGGTATATACCTAGGAGTGGGATTTCTGGGTCATATGGTGGTTTTATTCCCAGCTTTTTAAGGAGTCTCCATACCTTCTTCCATAGTGGCTGTATCAATTTACATTCCCACCAGCAAAGCAAGAGCGTTCCCTTTTCTCCATATGCTCTCCAGCATTTATTGTTTGTAGATTTTTTGACGATGGCCATTCTGACTGGTGTGAGGTGGTCTCTCATTGTAGTTTTGATTTGCATTTCTCTGATAATGAGTGATGTTGAGTATCTTTTCATGTGCTTGTTAGCCATCTGTATGTCTTCTTTGGAGAAATGTCTCTCGGGTCCCTTTCCCACCTTTTGATAAGGTTGTTAGTTTTTTTAGGTATTGAATTGTATGAGCTGCTCACATATTTTGGAAATTAATTCTTTATCAGTTGTTTCCCTTGCTATTATTTTCTCCCAATCTGAGGGTTGTCTTTTCACCTTGTTTGTAGTTTCTCTTGTTGTGCAAAAGCTTTTAAATTTAATTAGGTCGCAATTTTTTTTTTTTTTTTGCTTTTATTTCCATTTCTCTAGGAGGTGGGTCATAGAAGATCTTGCTTTGATTTATGTCATTGAGTGTTCTGCCTATGTTCTCCTCTAAGAGTTCAATACTTTCTGGTCTTACATCTAGGTCTTTAATCCATTTTGAGTTTGTCTCTGTGTATGGCATTAGGTAATGATCTAATTTCATTCTTTTGTACATCGCTGTCAAGTTTTCCCACTGCCACTTATTGAAGAGGCTGTCTTTGCCCCATTGTATATGCTAAGGTACCCATAGGTGAGTGGGTTTATCTCTGGGTTCTCTATCTTTTTCCATTGATCTCTTTTTCTGCCAGTACCGTACTGTCTTGATTACTGTAGCTTTGTCATATAGTCTGAGGTCAGGAAGGTTACTGCTCCAGCTCCATTCTTCTTTCTCAAGACTGCCTTGGCTATTCAGGGTCTTTTGTGTTTCCATATGAATTGTGAATTTTTTTGTTCTAGTTCTGTGAACAAAAGCCATTGGCAATTTCATAGGGGATTGAATCTCTAGATTGCATTTGGTAGTATAGTCATTTCATAATATTGATTATTCCCATCCAGGAACATGGAATATCTCTCCATCTGTTTATGTCATCTTTGATTTCTTTCATCAGTATCTTATAGTTTTCTGTATACAGCTATTTTGTTTCCTTAGATAGGTTTATTCCTAGATATTTTATTCTTTTTGTTGCAATAGTGAATGATATTGATTCCTTAATTTCTCTTTCTGATTTTGCATTGTTAGTATATAGCGGTGCGAGTGATTTCTATATTTTGACCTTGTATCCTGCAACTTTGCTGAATTTGCTGATTAGCTCTAGTAATTTTCTAATAGTTTCTTTTGAGTTTTCTGTGTATAGTATCATGTCATCTGCACCAGTGAGAGTTTTACTTCTTCTTTTCCTATCTGGATTTCTTTGATTTCTTTTTCTTCTCTAATTGCTGTAACTAGGACTTCCAAAACTATGTTGAATAATAGTGATGAGAGTGGACACCCTTGTCTTGTTCCTGATCTTAGAGGGAAAGCTTTTAGTTTTTCACCATTGAGAATAATGTTTGCTGTGGGCTTTTCATATATGGCCTTTACTATGTTGAGGTAGGTTCCTTCTATGCCCATTTTTTGAGTCATTTTTATCATAAATGTATGCTCTATTTTGTCAAAGGCTTTTTCTGCATCTATTGAGATTATCACATGGTTTTTAATCTTTCAATTTGTTGACATGCTGTATCATGTTGGTTGATTTGCATATATTGAAGAATCGTTGCATCCCTGGAATATACCTGACTTGATCATGGTGTATGAGTTTTTTAATGTGTTGTTGCATTCTGTTTGCTAGAATTTTGTTGAGGGTTTTTGCATCAATGTTCATCAGTAATATTGGCCTGTAATTTTCTTTTTTCCTGTTATCTTTTCCCGGTTTTGGTATCAGGGTGATTGTGGCCTTGTAGAATGAGTTTGGAAGTATTCCTTCCTCTGCAATTTTTTGGAAGAGTTTCAGAAAAATAGGCATTAGTTCTTCTCTGAATGTTTGATAGAATTCCCCTGTGAAGCCATCTGGTCCTGGGCTTTTGTTTTGGGGGAGTTTTTTTTAAAATCACTGTTTCAATTTCAGTGTTTGTAATTGGATTGTTCATAATTTCTATTTCTTCCTGGTTCACTCTTGAGAGGCTGATCTTTTCTAACTATCTGTCCATTTCCTCTAGGTTGTCCATTTTATTAGCATATAATTGCTCATAATATTCTCTTATGATCCTTTGTATTTCTTCATTGTCTGTTGTAACCTTTCCTTTTTCATTTTTAATTTTATTAATTTGATTTTTCTCCTTTTCTTTTCTTGATGAATCTGGCTAGTGGTTTGTCAGTTTTGTTAATTTCAGAGAACTTAGTTTTGTTTATCTTTGCTGTTGTTTCTTTCATTTCTTTTTCATTTATTTCTGCTCTGATTTTAATGATCGCCTTCCTTCTGCTGACTTTAGGGGTTTTTTGTTCTTCTTTTTCCAGCTGCTTTAGATGTAGAGTTAGGCTGTCTATTCGATGCTTTTCTTGCTTCTGAGGTATGATTGTATCCCTATAAACCTCCCTCTTAGAACTGCTTTTGCTGAGTCCCATAGCTTTTGGGTATTCGTGTTTTCATTGTCATTTGTTTCTAGGAATCTTTTGATTTCCTTTTTTTTTTTTTAATTTCTTCACTAACCTCTTTGTTATTAGTAATGTATTGTTTAATCTCCATGAGTTTGTGTTTTTTTTTTTTTTTTCTGTAATTGATATCTAGTCTCATAGCATTGTGGTCAGAGAAGATACCTCACACAATTTCAATTTTCTTTAATTTACTGAGGCTTGATTTGTGGCCCAAGATGTGGTCTATCCTGGAAAATATTCCATGTGCACTTGAGAAGAAAGTGTATTCTTCTGCATTTAGATGGAGAGTCCTGAAGGTATCAATTAGATCCATTTGGTCTAATGTTTCATTTAAGGTTTGTGTTTCCTTATTGATTCTGTTTTGATGATTTATCCATTGGTGACAGTGGGGTGTTAAAGTCCCCTACTATCACTGTGCTGCTGTTGATTTCTCCTCTTATGCCTGTTAGTGTTTGCCTTCTGTATTGAGCTGCTCCTGTGTTGGGTGCATAGACTTTACATTTGTTATGTGTTCTTGGATTGATCCCTTGATCATTATGTAGTGTCCTTCTTTGTCTCTTATGATATTCTTTAAAGTCTATTTTGTCTGAAATAAGGATTGCCACTCCAGCTTTCTTTTGGTTTCCATTCACATGGAATATCTTTTTCCATCCCTTTACTTTCAGTCTGCATGTGTCTCTAGGTCTGAAGTGGGTCTCCTGTAGGCAGCATATAAGTGGGTCTTAGTTTTGTATCCATTCAGTAAGTCTGTATCTTTGGTTGGTGCATTTAATCCATTTTCATTTAAAGTAATTATTGATACATATGTTCCTGTTGGCATTTTCTTGATTGTTTTGGAGTTGCTTTTGTAGGTTTTCCCTTTCTTTTGTGTTCACTGGCTATGTAAGTCCCTTTTGGTATTTGCTGCAAGGCTGGTTTGGTGGTGCTGAATTCTCTTAATTTCTGCTTGTTCATAAAGCTTTTGATTTCTTCCTCAATTTTGAATGAGATCTTTGCTGGGTATAGTAATCATGGTTGTAGATTTTTCTCTTTTAGTACTTTAAATATATCCTGCCATTCCCTTCTGGTCTATGGAGTTTCTGCTGAAAGATCCTCTGTTAATCATATGGGTTTTCCCTTGTATGGTACTTGTTGCTTTTCCCTTGCTGCTTTTAATACTCCTTCTTTGTGCTTAATCTCCATTAGCTTGATTAATATGAGTCTCAATGTGTTTCTCCTTGGGTTTAACCTGTAGGGGACTTTCTGTGCGTCTTGGACTTGATTGACTATTTCCTTTCCCATGTTGAGGAAGTTTTCAACTATAATTAATTCAAAAATTTTCTCATTGCCTTTCTTTTTTTTCTTCTTCCTGTGTGTAAGGCCGGACTCCGGGGGCCATGATGGGCTGCACCTCCTCTCCCTCCCACTTGCGGGGGAAATCCCTAACAGAAGGAGCCTCCCAGATCCTGGGGATAATGACAGCACACTTCACCAGCTAAAGCTGCCCCACCCCAGCCACGTAGAAAGACAGCCCGCGACACCTCAGCCCAGCGACCTATCCAAACCCCCATCCATCTAGCCTGATCTTCCCTCGCAACAAACATATAAAAACCACCCCCAGCACGGTCCAGGTGCAGACTTTCTCGACCTGCCTCATTCCAGTCCGGGAACCCTGCCCGGGGGGTTCCCCATTAAAGCCTGTTAGACACTCTTTTTGGTGTCCTGGTCTTTTACCTAACACTCTGGGACCCCTATAACTCAAATATTGGTGTGTTTAATAGTCCCAAAGGTCTCTGAGGCTTTCCTCAAGTCTTTTCATTTCTTTCCCTTTATTTGGCTCTTCAGCAGTTATTTTCACCATGCTATTCTCTAGCTCACTTATCCATTTATCTGCCTCAGTTATTCTGCTATTGGTTCCTTTTAGAGTGTTTTTACTTTCAGTAATTGTGTTATTCATCTCTGTTTGCTTATTCTTTATTTCTTCTATGTTCTTGGTGATTGTATTAAATATCATTCTTGTTACTGTTTTATTATATGGCAAAGGGAAGGAGATTTGCAGATGTAATTAAAGTGCCTAATCAGTTTGAACTTGAGTGGATCAATAAGGAGATTGTCTTTGGTGGGCTTAATTTAATCAGGTAAGCTCTTTCAAAGAAGGCTTAAGCTTTTTCTCAGATTAGAGAGATTCACCCAGGCTTGAGGGAGCAAGCTGTCACGAGGGCTATGGCTATGAGGAAATGAATTCTGCCATAATCACATGAGTTTGGAAGAGGACCCTCAAGCCTCAGACAAGACCACAGTGTTAGTTGACTCCATGATTGCAGATTTGTGAGATCCAGCTTAGCTGTGCCGTGACTTCTGACATACAAAAACTATGAGATAAATGGATGTTGTTTTAAATCACAAAGTTCATGATAATTACACAACAAAAGGAAAATAACAGACAATAAATGTGTTGTGTTAGTTCATAATGCTTAGAATTGGTTATAGAATAAGAAAACTTGAAATATAATGAAATCTTGTAGCACATAGTAACTTGATAGACAATTCCCAAATTTGACTTTAATCCTAAAAATGTTCATGCATTACTAAAAATAAATTGTGAATATTAAAAAAAAATATCAAGTATGCTAGGAGTAAAGACCAAATTATCTTTATTTTCTCTAGATAGGAAGTATTAACAAATTTAGTGTCATATGAAAAAACAAATTATGGAGCCAAAGAACATAGAAACAAAAGGTATTATAGAAATGTGTCAGGGAAATATCAACTGAAATATTGTATCATTTTCTAGATATATACTGTTCGTGGTATTTGTTTTTGAGATTGTAATGTCCTATAGTTTTACTTCTCATTCTAAAAATTATTTTATGTTCAATTTTATTCCTAATTTTGTGGGTTTTTTTAAGCCCAATTTTATAACTTTCAGGGCCTACAAAACATAAATTCTCTTCTCTGCATAATTTTAATGCTTTGAATTCAACCATACAAGGACAGGAAAGGAGTGAAGAAGGTTCACAAAAATGTGAACTTCTCTTTATTTCTCCATCTGGCTGATAGAGGAGGCTGTTGAATAAATCAGAAATGGCTTTCTGTATAAGATCAGAATAAACTCACCAGAACTTTCTTTCTTTACAGTTTAAAGAGATATTCTGACATTTTTACACAATGATATGTAAAGCATCTCAGACACTAGAGGCAAGCAGTTCTGTTAAGACAGCCTCTCCTCCTAACACTCCATACAATCTCCTTCAGGAGGAGAAATCTAAATCTTCTGTCATACCTCAACCTCAGAGCAACCTGGGTTCAAGTCAGCCAGTCTTCAGACTTTTGTTTGTGCAGGATCTCCAAGAAAGGTTCTCACCATTTCTTCACTGCTCTGCCGTGACTGTGGGGTCCACCTTGAGGTGCTTCCGTTCCTGACTGACTGGCATTCCATTTCACTCCCTTGTCTGCACATGGAACATTGTTCCAATTTGACTTTGAATAGAGACTTTTTGTTTTAGCTGAGTTCACTGATTCAGCATTGATGCTTCAGGAGGAGCTAGATCCCAGTCAGTGACCCAGCCCAATGGCCACATCACTGTCTCTGAAGGATCCCCTCTGGTGCTGATGTGCAACTACTCATCTTCTGCTCAAACAAATCTCTTCTGGTACATGCAGTACCCTAACCAAGGACTCCAGTTTCTCCTGAAGTATGCATCTAAAGACAGCCTTGTTTCAGACATCAATTGTTTTGAGGCTGAATTTAACAGGAGTGAGAACTCCTTCCAATGGAGGAAAACATCAGTCCATTGGAAAGACTCAGCCTAGCACTTTTGTGCTCTGAGTGACGTGGTGCCTGGGTCTTCAAGGGGAGCTGAACACAAACCTCCTGAGATCTGGTAGCTTAAAAGACTCAGGGTCTCAGGCAGTGTTATTTTTAGGAAGTTGGCATGTTTTTTGAAGACAAACAGAATCCTGGAAGAGTTTGGTTCTCAAAGACATCTTGGATTATTTTTCTTTCTTTCTTTTTTTTTTTCTATTTGTGTTGTTGTTGTTGTTGTTGTTGTTGCTGTTGTTTGTTTTACAAAAGAAAAAATCTTGTTTTCTTAAGTTCAGTGTTCTCCATGGAATTGATGATGGTAGGTGGCGCTTCCTGTCAGTGTCACCTGAGCAGGGTTTGTTGGCTGAGCTGATTGGTTGCAGGAACAGGAACATTTCCGGGCAAGTCACAACCCTCACCACCCTGGGTTTACTGTGTATCTTAAGGTGAAAATTTTGTTCCCAGCAACAAAGCAAAGTGTCATGAAGAGGCAAGTGGACACTGTGCTGGGGCTTCTGTTTGCCCAGGTTTGCTGTGCATTGGGGCTGCCCCACAGGGGAATCTGAAGGACTGAGTAGCTGTAGTGTTGTGGGAGGGAGAAGCAGGAGCTCACAAGTTCTATAGACTTTCTATCCTCATCATTCCTGAGGGCACTTTCAGGGTTTTGCAGGAGCTCTGTGGCTCAGCTGGTAAAGAATCGCCTGCAATACAGGAGATGTGGGTTACATCCCTGGGTTTGGGAAGATCCCTTGGAGAAGGGAAAGGCTACCCACTCCAGTACTCTGGCCTGGAGAATTCCATGGACTGTATATATTCCATGGGGTCGCAAAGAGTGGGACATGACTGAGCAACTTACACTACACTACTGTGACCCTCACCTGTGACTGTTTCTCTCTTTCTCATCAAGTGTGAGAGGGGTGGATGTGGAGCAGAGTCCCTCAGCCCTGAGTCTATAGGAGGGAGCCAACTCTACATTGTGGTGTAATTTCTTCATCCTCACAGACAATGCGTAGTGATTCCGTCAGAACCCACAGTACCCACAGAACGCCGCAGCTCACTGCATGTTTCCTCTTCACAGACCACAGACTCAGGCACTTACTTCTGTGCTGTGCAGCGTAATGCTCCCCAAGCACCTGCAGCCTGTACTCATACCCTCCGTGGGGCTCAGCCCCTCCTCCAGCCACAGTCACACCATGACGCCATTACCAGGTATTTGCACTGTTTAGTATTTCTTACCTATACGGGTACAGTTTTAACCACAAACACTTTTTGGCCCACCGAATTTGGGATTTGGTCTTTTCCCTTCTGAATATCTCCTATATTTCCTTCTGCACTAGAACCTCTGACTTGTAGCTAGGAGAGTATCTAGATAAGACTACAGATTTAAAGTAAATATTTAAACACAATATGCTGGACACCAAAACGATAAAAAGTGAAAGGATCTAAAAGGATTGAAAATGACTCCAATAAAGATGTTATCCAGTTTAGCTGGGTGTCTCAAGAATACTCAAATCTGCCTTACCATAATTGCAAATACAAATAACTCACAATTGCAATTACATTTGCAAATTGCAAATACTCACATCTCATCCTATGACTGGAGCAAAGCAAACAGGAAATATTTGTTCAGTGTTCATATATGAATTGATCACTTGAAACAAATTTATCCTCTTTCAGTTCTGGATGCAAGAAGTCTAAAATCAGTTTCACTGGCTACAGTCAAGTTCTTGGCAGGGTTGATTCTTTCCCTTCACTGCACATTACCTAGTTTTAATTTATTTATTTTGTAAGTGGAAGTTTCTACCTCTTAGTCCCCTTCACCTATTTCACCCCTACACCCACCCCTTACCCCTGTAGTAGCCAATAGTTTGTTCCCTATATGTCTGAGTCTGTTTCTGTTTTGTTGTACTTGTTAATTTGTTTTACTTTTTAGATTTCATATAAAAGTGAAAGCATACAGTATTTGTCTTTCTCTATCTGACATTTCACTAAGTGCAATATCCTCCAGGTCTATCATGCTGTCCCCAGCTGGCAAAATTTTATTCTTTTTTATGGCTAGTAATATTCTATTGTATACACACACACACACACTCACACATATATATCTTCTAGATCCTTTCATATGACTGAAAACTGAGGTTGTTTCTAAATACCTTCACTATTGGAAATAATGTTGCAGTGAACATTTGGGTGCATAGATATTTTTGAATTAGTGTTTTTGTTTTCTTCTGATGCCCAGGAAGGAATTGCTGAATCATATAATGTATGTGCATGCTAAGTCATTGCAGTCATGTTCGACTCTTTGCAACCTCATGGAAACGTAGATTGCCAGGTGCCTCCATTTCTGGAAATTTTCCCAGCAAGAATACTGGAGTGGGCTGCCATTTCCTACTCCAGGGGATCTTCCTGACCCAGGGATCAAAATTGTGTCTCTTGCACTGAAGGTGGATTCTTTATTGCTGAACGACCTGGGAAACCCCAAATCATATAGTAGTTATATTTCTATTGTTTTGGGGAATCTTCATATTGTTTTAAATAGAGGCTACACCAGCTTACTTTCCTAGCAAGAATACACAAGTTTTCCTTTTTCTCCACATCCTTGACAATACTCAATTATTTTTCATTTTTGTCATGATAGTATTCTGGTAGGAGTGAGGTGAGATCTCATTGTGGTTTTGATTTGCATTTACCTGATGATTAGAGATGTTGAACATCTTTTCATGTGTCTGTTTGCCATCTGTATGTTTCTTTGGAAAAATGCCTATTCATGTCCTCTGCCTGTGGTTTTGATATTGTGTGCAAAAGTTTATATATATATATATATATATTCTGGACATTAACCCTTTATTGACCAATCACTTCCAAATATCTTCTCCCATTTGATAGGTTGCCTTTTTTGTGTGTTAATGGTTTATTTCACTGTGCAAAATATTTTAATTTAATTAGATACTATTTTCTGTGTTGTTTCTTTTTTGTCCTTGCCTGAGGAATTAGATACAAAAATATAGCAAAGATGAATGTCATAAAGCATATTGCCTATACTTTCTTTAAGAATTTATGAGTTCAGGTCTTATATTTAAGTCTGTAATCCATTTTGAGTTTATTTTAGTATATGCTGTGAGAAAATATTCTAATTTCATTCTTTAACATGTTGCTGTCTAGTTGTCTAACACCATTTATAGAAGAAGCAGTCTTTCCCCCAATTGCTTATTCTTGCCTCCTTTGTTATAGATTGATTGACCATGTATACAAGGATTAAAATCCGGACTCTCTATTCCGTTCCATTGACTGAATCTCTGTTTTGGGGCCAGCAATGTAAATTTTAGGTTATAACACCTTTGAAGCATATTTTGATGTCAGGGACTGTGATAACTTCAACTTTGTTCTTTTTTTTTTTTTTCAGAATTGCTTTGACTATTTGTGGTCTATTGTGGTTCTATACAAATTTTAGGATTATTTGTTCTATTTGCATGAAAAATGCCATGATTATTTTGAGAGGGGTTGCATTAAATTTATAGATTGCTCTAATTCAGAGGACATCTTAACATTGTTTAGTCTTAAAACCCATGAATATGAAATATTTTTATATTTACTTGCATTATCTTCAGTTTTCTTCATCAATATCTTGTAGCTTTCAGAGTGACATCAGTACACTTCTAGGGCACATGATCTAATAAGTACAATTCTCCTTGTAGAGGCAACAAGACTGAGTATCCTGATCCTCCTCAAAGTCTAATAAATAAGGTTCAGTGTCGGATTTCAAAAGAACAATATTTTATTGCTGTTACAGTTTCATAAAAACACATACAAATGAATAGATTCTGAAAGTCAAAATAACTGATGTTTCTTCATTTCATGTTAAAGTAATTTTATTTACTAAAAAACCTAAATAGAGCCTTAAAACCCAGTTAAAAAGAAAAAGATAAGTTAATTATTTTAGACAAGATAGCTTTTCACCAAGAAAGCTGAAAATCTGTGGGTTTTGAAAAAATCATTGTTTCTGAATGGAGGAAAGGTAAGTATAGGCTAAATGAAAGACCAGTAAGTAAGTTACAAAAAGAGTTCATAGCCTATAGTAAATTCTATCTTAAATGAGCTGGTAAAATTATTTAACTGAATGATTATCAATATTTGTCAACTTGTTTAAAATTCAGTTCCCCTCAGCTCATACCTTTAATACTAATTGCTTTTTTCCATTCTCCTTTTCAGGATCTGCCTAACTCAATTACCAGGAAAAGATAAGTAAACAAAATAAAGTTTGTGGTGAGCCAGACTTTTTTCCCATATGTGCACAGACCACGTGGCCTATGAACATGACAACCCCCACTTCCCGTTGTGGGGAGTCACACAGGTACTGGGTAGTATGTATATGTGCTGCCAGGCACTCAAAGACACTGAACTCTCCGCTTGAGGCAGAAACTCAGCACATTTGTGCAGGGAAATCCATGCCTCATGCCACTCTCCAGCCTGCTCTGGGTGTTCCTGGCCTTCACCTTCTCTGGTAGGGATGCTTCCAAATAAGGGTGCGAATGTTTAGGGTGAAAGGTCCACACACATGCACGTGGTGTTTCGCGGGGACTTGGGAGGAAAGGGGGACTGGGGAAAAGCATACTTATTATTATTTCAATTTGGGTTTTCTTTGGGTCCCAAATTAGTCTAATTCCTACATTATTTTGTTCATTACTTCAGCTGTGTTTCCTAATTTTTTCCCCACAGGATCTGGTGTGGCACAGAAAGTTATTCAAGACCAGCCAGACATATCCAGTCAACTGGGACAGTCAGTCACCCTGAACTGTCGGTATGCAACAACCTGGAGCTATTACTACCTGTTTTGGTACAAGCTGCTTCCCAATGGAGAGATGATTTACCTTATTAGTCAGGTTTCTTCTGGCCAGAATGCAAGGAATGGCCGCTACTCTGTAAATTTTCAGAAAGCTCGTAAATCCGTCAGCCTCACCATTTCAGACTTACAGCTGGAAGATTCTGCAGAGTATTTCTGTACTCTCTGGGAGCTCACAGTGCTTGAAGTAGTGGGAATAGCTAAACAAAAACCCCAGAGTTTAATAGAAGAGAGTTTCCCTGCTGCAGAACTCCTGCTGAAACATGCACCTGCAGATCCCAGACCACAAATGGTAGTTGTGTGGTTGCTTGATCTGTGGTCTGGAAGCTCCTTTTAAGTCACTTAGGAACAGATGTCCAGACTAACTTTCTAGTAATATGTTCTCAGTCTTGATTTTTTTAATTTTATATCATCATACGGAACATGTACAAAGTTGTCTAAATTTGAAAACTTGCCCTGTAATAATTTAATGTGGCAACTGCACCTAAAAAATTCTCACATCATAAATCTGGGTTTATTTTTCAGAAATTGTCATGAATATAATTTCCTTAATCTTTTCTTCTTGGGTTTGGTGTCAGTTAGGGTACAATTAGAAAAGTAGAACCACAGTGATACAGAATAAGAGACTCATTTTAAGGAATAGAACTCTCAGGCAATTGCTAGAGTTGGTGGAAGAGTTCATACAAAGCTGTTATCTTCTCATATTGTGCTGAGCCTGAATTTACTTTAAATCAACTAGAGTGTCATTTGGAAAGGAAAATTGGATATGGACAAAAGCATGGGAAAACTGACATTTAAGGACATACTAGAACCCATGAGGACGATTGGAACCCACAGAGACACACTAAAAACTTTCTGTCTCTCACCTCCTTCAATCTCACGGTAGTGGGTGACCTTCAGGAGAAGTGGATACGTATCATCATGCTACATGCACATTTGGCCCAAGACAGAGAGATGAGGAGGAGGAGATCTGGTTGGAGGTTAAGGAGTTGTAAGTCAACAGTAAGATGAGCTAGCAGATCAGCAGCAACACGTGTGAGCTGCACAGTGACTGGACCCCTGCACCAAGCAGCAGGGCAAAAATAAACGTGGCTACTTTATGACAACTACCTTCTAAACCTTAAACAATCTTTCTTATGGCCAACCCTAACCCAGAACAATACAGAGAAACAAATTCTGAGTCATAGATTTCCAGCTAGTAGAGACACTACAAAGCTATTCCAGTACTTTCTATGTCAATTGGTCATCCATCTATACCTCTTTTAACAACACACTTTCAAACAAAGAAAACGGCAAAACTATGCTTCTTGTTAATATGATTATTATTCCCCATTCAACCATAATCAACGTAACCTTCTCCTGAAAAGAGTATACCAGGTTTGTGCATGTGTACTAAGTTGCTTCAGCCACATCTGACTCTTCATGACCCTATGTACTGTAGCCCACCAGGCTCCTCTGTCCATGAGATTCTCCAGGCAAGAATACTGGAGTGGGTTGCCACACCCTCTTCAAGGGATATCAAGTTCACTTATCCATTTTTGAGTGGTGTTCTTTCCTTTTATACCTCACCCACACTGTCCCATTGGATCCTGCATCTTAACTACTGAGATACAATCTGATACAATACTAACTTGTATTTTGCACATCACATGTTTCCATAGGCAGGCAAGTGGGGGAGAGACTTAAAAATGGTTATGCATAAGTATATTCATATCAAACTGAAAAAGAGATTAACTTAAAAAATATTTACAATCAGAAGTTGAGAGTTACGTTTTATCTGGTGGGAATTTTTAGGACTTCAAGCCTGGGAGATAGCATCTCAAGTAAACCTGAAAGAACTACTCTAAGGAGGTGAGCAGAGGAGCCAGGTTGTATAGAAGCTTTGCAACAAAGTGCAGGTAGTCGGAACATCAAAAGATTATTGTTAACTAAAGAAAGACGGATATCTCAAGTTAAGGATGGACTTCCCTGGTGGCTCAGTCAAGAATCCACTTGCAATGCGGGAGACCTGGGTTTGATCGCTGGGTTGGGAAGATCCCCTGGGGGAGAGCATGGCAACCCACTCCAGTATTCTTGCCTGGAGAATCCCCATGGACAGAGGAGCCTGGCAGGCTACAGTCCATGGGGTTGCAAAGAGTCAGACACGACTGAGCGACTAAGAACAAGTTAAGGAGTCTAGCACACTTCTCTGCATGGGAAGATGCAAGAGTCCCGGCTCACTGCAGTCATTCTTTTACTATTCACCTCAGCTACCTTGGGGCCAGTATCTGTGTTTCTTACATCCTGAGCTCCTTTAGTCTCATGGTAGGGAGTGACCACAGTTCTGATGGTTGTTAGATCACAGATATTCTTCTCCTTCCTGAGTGCCCTTAGGCTCAGGAGCTCACATTGGGCTGCAGTTGCTGATGACTGTGACATCCTTGTTTACTGATATGGCAGGAAATACTCCATTTCTGACTATTACATTTTTTGTTACTGCAAATGACCACAGGATTGTTGGTAGTATTTATAACTACCTTTTCCATTACCCATTCGATAACATTTTTGCTCATAACAAGCACCTTCACTCACTGCCATACTTGACTTCCTATAAAACAAGCTCCTTACACAGGAGCAATGCTATGTGGAAAGTCATCAAGGTGAATAAGACATTCTGCAAGTCCACCACTGTGGTTTTGACAGAAGTTCAAAGGGTATTGAAGGCAAATCCAAGGGTCTATTTAAGTGGAAATAATCTTACCAATAAACAGGGAAAATTGATATACTGTACTCTGAGAAATATCATTAAGAATGATGCTTGATTTCATGTCAGATGTGATAGAAGTCACCAAGGGAAAGCATTTGTAAAGTGTTAAAAGGAAGCAAACAAGTAATACTTTCAAACTAGCTTCTTATGAACATGAAAATGAATCCTTTATCTAAATCTTTCTGTTTTTATCCTCTGAGAATCAGGCTGTAACAGACAGGATGAATCAAGAATGAAAGCTATAGCTCTGCCAGCTGGTGTCCTGCTCAAATATCTTATGATGCTTACACTGGCTTCTCTGCTCCCCTCCAGTGATCATGGGTAAAATTGTGAGGAAGCCTATTGCAGTGAAAAGGAAAAAAGAGAAATGAGGTTTTTTTCTTTCCCTTTCTTGAGAACGAAGAAGATAAAGAGAACAGTGAGCAGGCCTGAACATTCCTGAAGTAAAGTGAAAGTTGCTCAGTCATGTCCAAATGTTTGCAACTCCATGGACTATAGTCTGTGGAATTCTCCAGGGCAGAATACTGGAGTGGGTAACCTATCCCTTCTCCAGCGGATCTTTCCAACCCAGGAGACGAACTGGGGTCTCCTGCATTGCAGATGGATTCTTTACCAACTGAGCTACCAGGGAAGCCCTGATAGAGATTCCCTGAAGTCTCAATAGGGAAAGGTGTGAACATTCCTAGTTGTTTTTGTTTTGCTTTTCTTTAACTGCTCCTACCTCTGCATATCTGTATATTTGCTTTCAGTTCAGTTCAGTTCAGTCACTCAGTTGTGTCTGACTCTATGACTCCATGAATCACAGCACACCAGGCCTCCCTGTTCATTACCAACTCCCGGAGTTCACTCAGACTCATGTCCATAGAGTCAGTGATGCCATCCAGCCATCTCATCCTCTGTCATCCCCTTCTCCTCCTGCCCCCAATCCCTCCCAGCATCAGAGTCTTTTCCAATGAGTCAACTCTTCGCATGAGGTGGCCAGAGTACTGGAGCTTCAGCTTTAGCATCATTCCTTCCAAAGAAATCCCAGGGTTGATCTCCTTCAGAATGGACTGGTTGGATCTCCTTGCAGTCCAAGGGACTCTCAAGAGTCTTCTCCAACACCACAGTTCAAAGGCATCAATTCTTCAGTGCTCAGCCTTCTTCACAGTCCAACTCTCACATCCATACATGACTACTGGAAAAACCATAGCCTTGACTAGACGGACCTTAGTCGGCAAAGTAATGTCTCTGCTTTTGAATATGCTATCTAGGTTGGTCATAACTTTTCTTCCAAGGAGTAAGCGTCTTTTAATTTCATGGCTGCAATCACCATCTGCAGTGATTTTGGAGCCCAAAAAATAAAGTCTGACACTGTTTCCACTGTTTCCCCATCTATTTCCCATGAAGTGATGGGACCGGACACCATGATCTTTGTTTTCTGAATGTTGAGCTTTAAGCCAGCTTTTTCACTCTCCTCTTTTACCTGTTCCCTAACTCTGTAGAAGCTGCAATTTACATTGTCTCCTTTGTCTCTATGCTAAATACATCTCCTATCTAGTGTTTTCCCTTACAACACCCTTCCCTTTGTGGTTACAAATCAGAAAGAAGGCCACAGAGCCACCTAACTGCCAGACACAATTGCTGGGTTACAGATGCCTGTCTATGACTATCTTTGAAACATTGCAAGAGGAAGAAATCAAGATCCTATTATCACCTTGACTCCTGACTGTGAGCCCTTGCCTTGTGGCTCAGATGGTAAAGAATCCACAGGTTTGATCTTGGGTCAGGAAGATCCCCTGGAGAAGGGAATGGCAACCTACTCCAGTATTCTTAAAGCCACCTTTCTATTTCCTCCAAATTCTGTCTCTGTCCTTTTTATTTGGCTTCAGTGGGCAGAGAAAGCCAAGAATTTGGTCAGCAAAAGAGTAATCACAATAGGAGCTGTCATTGCTGTACCATTCAGTAAACTTCCCTATGCAGAAATGGGGAGAAAGAGGATTCAACAAAATTGGCTGGTTTTTTTCCTTCTTGCCTGCCAGATGTGAAAGTGATTGACTTCAAATGACAAATACATCACATGGCCTGATTATGGCTGGAGAGTAAGAGGCTACCCTGAAAAGAAAGCTTGGAATTGTTGCACAAGTTGGGAGTTTCTTCTCTGGCAAGTAAAATTGTATGTACTACTCTGCCTTTTCTTGTAGTATAGAAATATCTAGCGAAGTGGGAGCAAGAGTCAATAATTGGAAAAAATAAACAACTGCAGAAAACACTGCTTGGTATACTCATTCCAGTTTATATTATGGCACCCAATCTCTCAAAATAACACCCTAATGAATTAATTTTGCATTAGTAGTAATAAAAACATGATAGACCATGGATACTTATGATAAGACATGAAATCTGCCAGATAACCTACTACATATATGTCAGAAAGGGCTCCCCCGGTGGCTGAGCTGGTAAAGGACCCGTCTGGCAATGCAGGAACCACAAAAGATGCCGGTTTGATCCTTGGGTATGGAAGATCCCCTGGAGTTCAGTTCAGTTCAGTTCAGTCACTCAGTCATGTTCGACTCTTTGTGACCCCATGAACCGCAGCATGCCAGGCCTCCGTGTCCATCACCAACTCCCGGAGTTTATCCAAACCCGTGTCCATCGAGTTGGTGATGCCATCCAACCATCTCATCATCTGTCAGCCACTTCTCCTCCTGCCCTCAATCTTTCCCATTATCAGGGTCTTTTCAAATGAGTCAGCTCTTCTCATCAGGTGGCCAAAATATTGGAGTTTCAGCTTCAACATCAGTCCTTCCAATGAACACCCAGGACTGATCTCATTTAGGATGGACTGGTTGGATCTCCTTGCAGTCCAAGAGACTCAAAACCAATACAATATTGTAAAGTAAAATAAATAAATAAATAAAGAGCATTTCAGATTTAAAAAAAAGAGAGAGAGAGAGAGTCTTCTCGAACACCACAGTTCAAAAGCATCAATTCTTCTGCAGTCAGCTTTCTTTAAAGTCCAACTCTCACATCCATACATGACCACTGGAAAAACCATAGTCTTGACTAGATGGACTTCTGTTGGCAAAGTAATGTCTCTGCTTTTTAATATGCTGTCTAGGTTGGTCATAACTTTCCTTCCAAGGAGTAAGTGTGTTTTAATTTCATGGCTGCAATCACCATCTGCAATGATTTTGGAGCCCAGAAAAATAAAGTCAGCCACTATTTCCACTGTTTCCCCATCTATTTGCCATGAAGTGATAGGATCGGATGCCATGATCTTAGTTTTCAGGTTTAAGCCAACTTTTTCACTCTCCTCTTCCACTTTCATCAAGAGGCTTTTTAGTTCCTCTTCACTTTCTGCCATAAGGGTAGTATCATCTGCATATCTGAGGTTATTGATATTTCTCCTGGCAATCTTGATTCCAGCTTGTGCTTCCTCCAGCCCAACATTTCTCATGATGTACTCTGCATATAAGTTAAGTAAGCAGGGTGACAATATACCCTGGAGTAGGAAATACCAACCAGCTGCAGTATTCTTGCTGGAAAATCCCATGAGCAGAATAGCCTGGCAGGCCATAGTCCATACGTTGCAAACAGTCGGTCATGAATGAGCACACATGCACTCATACATATCTCAGAAAAATATTGAACTTTATCTTGTGGATAGATTATTCTGCAATTTCAGATTCTGTCTCCCAACCCCACCCTCAAGATTTTGCACATTGCTGCAGCTGATTGAATATTTAAGTTAGGGAAGGTATTATGTTGGGTGATTTGAATGTTTGTTCTACTTAATTCTTATTGGAACACTTCAAGGTTGGATCAGTTCACCTTTAGGGAGGTAATGTTACAAAGTGCTTGAGACCGAAGACTTGGTTTGTATTTCTAGATCATTAGTCATTAGTTGAGTATCTTGGGAAAATGACTTAATGATTTTTTTTGCTTTAGTTTTCTCATATCTACAATGTTAGATATTGACAGAATATCAATATCGATAGGATATTGATAGGATCTACCATGCAGAGTTCTCATGAGAAGTGAATGAGGTAATAAGTGCCAGTGCTGAGTCCAGTGCCCAGCAGAAAGATACTGACTACTTACAGGAACAGAAATTGAACTTGAAGGGGGTTCAATATTTTTCCTGGTGTTGCATAGTAAGTATCAGAGTGGAGCCTCCCCTCCATATTCTACTTAGAGCGGATGCCCTTCCTCACCCCAAGAGTAACTCTGTCTCAATATAGTATTGTATTGTGTTTATAGTACTTATTACTCTTTAAAATAATTTTTCTCAAAAAAAAAGCCATTCATTTAATTTATCTCTCTTCCTACTGAACTGCAGGCATTTAATATCTCTTTCCTACTGCATCCTTCAGACCTTAACCATGCTTGGCACACAAGAGGCCACACACACACACACACACACACACACACACACACACTCACACACACACACACATAGTATGAAACCCAGCAGGATTCTATAGGGTCTTTCTGAAACAGACTCCCAATACCCACCCTCTGTTGCTTCTTGTGCATGGAAAACCATTAGCTTCTCGCGCTTCCCCTGAA
Source organism: Capricornis sumatraensis (assembly GCF_032405125.1). Lineage (NCBI taxonomy): Eukaryota > Metazoa > Chordata > Mammalia > Artiodactyla > Bovidae > Capricornis > Capricornis sumatraensis. The sequence goes on from NC_091070.1 coordinate 77,946,609, forward strand.
TTCCAAAGAATAAACTTAATCAGAAAAAAATGCAGAAGGAGAGGAAAAGAGTCAAGCAAGACAAAATATTAATAGTTTCACCATTAAAGAAAGCTAAGAAGGACCTTTTCTTTCTTTCCATTTGAAAGTTTTAGATTTTTTAATTGAAATTTTATATAAAAAAAACTTTTAACCAAAGTGCTTTTCCTCCCATGGGTTGCCATCCCAATCTCTCTTAAGTTGAATAGCAGCAGTCCACAATGAGGAAACTGATTTCTGAAAGTTCTCAGAAACTTCCAGTTTCTTTTTGTTGAAAGAGTGGGGTCAGTTCTCTTTGCATGTGACTTTATGGGGGGATGCCTGATTAAGTTTCTTCTTTGGCTAAAGTTTTTCCACAGACAAGGGCATGCTGAGGACACAGGAGGCAAGGACCATAGAGCCCAGCTCCATTTCAGTATATTTAAATGAATCTTCAACTTTCTCCATCTTATAAAACATTCTGCTTTTACACTTGTAATTCACCTTCCCTCCCATCATAATAAAACAGGTATCTCTTTTACTTTGAAATAGTATCTCTTTGCCTAAACACATCACCGACACCATTCTTTCTGGTTTCTATGGCACCTTAGGCCACTGATCATCCAAATTCTATGGTCTGATTTTTTAGGACTCATTTAAAATATTCAAGCTTTCTCATCTTAGAAAAAGTATTTCATATTCCTCCAAACCCCATACATGCCTCTCCTGCAACCAATCTATCTTTTACTCCCTGGCTATTGTTTAAAAGCCCTAATCACATAACTGCTTACATTCTGTCACCTCTTTTTCACTCTGTACACCTTTGTTTTTTCTCCCAATATTTTCAAAATCTGTTTTCTTAAAAATCACCAATGATCTCTTTATCGTAAAATCCAAAAGACGTTTTTAACCTCCTTCATCTAGACAAGTATTTCTCAAATTTTAATGTGCACAGGAATATTATTAAAATGCAGATTCTGATGTAGGAATTTGGGGTTGGGCCTGAGATTCTGAAGTCAGAGTAGCTCCCTGATGACGAGAATGTTACCTACCTACAGACCACATTCCAGCAGTCACTCTCTGCAGTGCGTCCCACTCCTTTTGGGGACCTTTGTCTTCCTGGCACACAGTGCCCCAACCTTTAACTTTAACTTCTAGGAGATCCTTTGCAAGATCTCCTATTCTTTACCCATCCCACATCAAAAGCATTTCTACTGCTTAGGCCCTCTTTTCCTCTCAATCTGTATACTATTCTGTGAAAATTTCATCTGCTCATATTGCTTCAATTATCATGCAAACAGTCTTAGTGGAGTGCACATAAGACTGGTCTCTGGAGTTAGATCTAGATTCTAATTGCTACCCTGTCACTTAAAAAATACTGCAATCTTGTGTAATTTAAATTATTTGATGCTAGGTTTACCATTTGTAAAATGGAGGGTAACAATGAGTAACCCAAGATGTTGTTCTATTAAATAAGATATTTCTTATAAAGCTCAGACAGTAAAGAATCTGCCTACAATGTAGGAGATCTGGGTTCAATCCCTGGATCAGGAAGATACCTTGGAGAAGGGAATGGAAACCCACTCCAGTATTCTTGCTAGGAGAATCCCATGGACAGAGAAGCCTGGCAAGCTACAGGTCATGGGGTCACAAAGAGCCAAACACCACTGAGCAACTAACACAAACCAATAGAATATTGCAAAGTAAAATAAAGTAAAATAAAAAAAAATAAAATAAAGCTTAAACTTCAGTGCCCTTTACTTAAACATGTCATTTCCAAGATTCCTAGGGCCCTAGCCATATTTTATAAATGTTTCAAAAAATAAGATATCTTAATGAGTTAAGATCCTTGCCAATTAAATCCCAACTTCCACTCTACTATAATTCTAGTCTGTCAGGTGGTGACGGAGTGAGTCACAGGCTTATTTAGCATCTGCCAGAGTGAATTTGAATTAAGAATGCATATAATTTTGACCTAGTGGAATTTATTTATGCAGCTTACAGTCACTTCAGTATATAAGTGTTTGTCATCAAGATCTCACAGGCTAAGCATCAGAGACAGATTTCAAACAAAAATCTATTTGACACTAATGCTAATTACCTTACATTACATTGTACTGCACTCAATATGCCAGCAAATTTGGAAAACTCAGCAGTGGCCACAGGACTGGAAAAGGTCAGTTTTCATTCCAATCCCAAAGAAAGACAATGCCAAAGAATGCTCAAACTACCGCACAATTGCACTCATCTCACATGCTAGCAGAGTAATGCTCAAACTTCTCCAAGCCAGGCTTCAGCAATACGTGAACCGTGAACTTCCAGATGTTCAAGCTGGTTTTAGAAAAAGCAGAGGAACCAGAGATCAAATTGCCAACATCTGCTGGATAATTGAAAAAGCAAGAGAGTTCCAGAAAAACATCTATTTCTGCTTTATTGACTATACCAAAGCTTTTGACTGTGTGGATCACAAGAAACTGTGGAAAATTCTTCAAGAGATGGGAATACCAGACCACCGGACCTGCCTCTTGAGAAACCTGTATGCAGGTCAGGAAGCAACAGTTAGAACTGGACATGTAACAACAGACTGGTTCCAAATAGGAAAAGGAATACGTCAAGGCTGTATATTGTCACCCTGCTTATTTAACTTATATGCAGAGTACATCATGAGAAATGCTGGGCTGAAAGAAGCACAAGCTGGAATCAAGATTGCCGGGAGAAATACCAATAACCTCAGACATGCAGATGACACTACCCTTATGGCAGAAAGTGAAGAGGAACTAAAAGCCTCTTGATGAAAGTGAAAGAGGAGAGCGAAAAAGTTGGCCTAAAGCTCAACATTCAGAAAATGAAGACTATGGCATCTGGTCCCATTACTTCATGGGAAATAGATGGGGAAACAGTGGAAACAGTGTCAGACTTTATCTTTTTGAGCTCCAAAATCACTGCAGATGGTGATTGCAGCCATGAAATAAAAAGACGCTTACTCCTTGGAAGAAAAGTTATGACCAACCTAGATAGCATATTTAAAAGCAGAAACATTACTTTGCCAACAAAGGTCTGTCTAGTCAAGGCTATGGTTTTTCCAGTGGCCATGTATGGATGTGAGAGTTGGACTATGAAGAAAGCTGAGCACCGAAGAATTGATGCCTTTGAACTGTGGTGTTGGAGAAGACTTTTGAGAGTCCCTTGGACTGCAAGAAGATCCAACCAGTCCATTCTAAAGGAGATCAGCCCTGGGTGTTCTTTGGAAGGAATGATGCTAAAGCTGAAACTCCAATACTCTGGCCATCTCATGTGAAGAGCTGACTCATTGGAAAAGACTCTGATGCTGGGAGGGATTGGGGGCAGGAGGAGAAGGGGACCACAGAGGATGAGATGGCTGGATGGCATCACTGACTCGATGGACGTGAGTCTGAGTGAACTCCAGGAGATGGTGATGGACAGGGAGGCCTGGTGTGCTGTGATTCGTGGGGTTGCAAAGAGTCGGACATGACTGAGCGACTGAACTGAACTGAACTGAACTGAACACTATACTGCCCCTTGGTAATGATTCATTAACAAGTCTTTCTTTCCAAAAGGCATGATAGTCTGTTGCCAGAACTTCCAGTGTTTAAAAGCATGTAACACCTGCCTCGGAGAAGGCAATGGCACCCCACTCCAGTACTCTTGCCTGGAAAATCCCATGGATGGAGGAGCCTGGTGGGCTGCAGTCCATGGGGTCGCTAAGAGTAGGACACGACTGAGCGACTTCACTTTCACTTTTCACTTTCATGCATTGGAGAAGGAAATGGCAACCCACTCCAGTGTTCTTACCTGGAGAATCCCAGGGACAGGGGAGCCGGTGGGCTGCCGTCTATGGTGTAGCACAGAGTCAGACACGACTGAAGTGACTTAGCAGCAGCAGCAGCAACACCTCCCTAACTGGTTCCAATATGTTTTTATAGTTTCCTTGCATGCTGTTGCATTCCCCTCTGTGGAATATCTGTGCATTCCACTCTACACATTGGAAGATGAGTTTGCTTATGTTCTTCCTTTGGTTTGAAAATGGCCTCATCCAATCATATTTATTATTGTTCATATTAGTTTCTTAAATGACTAGTCACAACTTTTTACATTTATGAGAGTAAAGTGGAACTGATAGTATGCCAGTCCAATGAGGGCATTAACAACTAAGGTAGGTAGATGATACAAAGGTTCCCCAGGTAGTGCAGTGGTGAAGAATCTGTCTGCTGATGCAAGAGATGCAGGTTTGATCCCAGGACTGGGAAGATCCCTTGGAGGAGGAAATGGTAATCCACTCCAGGATTCTTGCCTGGAAAATTCCATGGACAGAGAAGCCTGGTGGGCTACAGTCCATGGGGTTGCAAAGAGTCTGAGGGACTGAGCACACACACACACACATGAAAGAAATTTGCAGGTGTAATTAAAGTCTCTAATCAGTATGACCATGAATGAATCAAAAGGAGAGTGTCCTAGGTGGGCCTAATCTAATCAAGTGAGCTCTTTAAAAAAGAGCTTAAACTTTTCCTGAGATCAGAGACATCCTCCTTGTCTTGAGGAAACAAGTGGCCATGAGTGCTACAGCTGAAAGGAAATGAATTCTACCAGCAACCACTGAGTCTGGAAGAGGACCCCATGACCCAGACAGTCTTAGTTGACTCCTTGACTGCAAGCTTGTGAGTACAGCTTAAGTGTGTGCTGATTTCTGACTTACAGAACCTGTGATATAAACAGATGTTGTCCCATCACAAAAGTTCTTGGTAATTTGTCACTCATCAATAGGAAACTAACATAGAAAATAAAGTCGTTAATTGGAGTGATTAGTTGATAGTATTTAAGATTTGTTATGACATAAGAAAATTTGGAATGTAATGAAATCTTGTAGCAAATAGTACTGCGATAGTTTTCAAATTTTGACCATAATCCTATAAATTTTCATCCACTTTCAAAATGCACTTTGAATTTTTTAAGAAAGCAAATTTCAATCAATGATTATCTTTCTTTTCTTTGTATTAAAGTTTTTACAAATTTATTGTCATATGAAGAAAAGTGTAAAAACTATGAAGACAAAAAGCATAGAAACAAAAAGTATTATAGCAGTGTGTCATGGAAATAAGTACTAAAATATGACTCAATTTTCTAGATTTATGCTGTCTGTGAAATTTGCTTGCTAAAATTTATAATTTGCTATGATTTTATTTCTCATTCTAAGCATTATTTTGTATTTAATTTTTATCCATAATTTTGTGCTGCTATAGAAAGTGCAATTTTGTAAGTTTCAGAGCCTACAAAACATAAATTCTGCTCTGTACCTAATTATAATGCTTTAAAATTCAACCATACAACGGGGTAAACAAAAGTTGTGAATTTCCCTGTTTCTCTATCTGACCCCTGGAGGGCACTGTTGTGAAAACTGGAAAAGATCAGAATAAGCTCAATAAAAACCTTCCTTCCTTACGATTTAAAGAGATATCGTGACACCATTTTTACACAATGACATGTAAAGCATCTCAGACACTAGAGACAGGAAGTTTTAAGACAGCCTCTCTTCTCAGCTCCCTCTACAGTCTCCATCAGAAGAAGAAATCAGTATCACCTGTCATTCCTCCTCAACCTCACAGCAACTTGGATTCAACTCCCCCAGTCATGAGACTTCTGTCTGTGGGGAATCACCCAGAAAGCAGCTCACTTCTTCTTCACTGCTCCGCCATGACCTTGGTGTTCACCTTGATGCTTGAGGCTCTCCTGCTGCTGAGTGAGTACTGCTCCATTTTACTGTCTTGTCCATACATGGAACGTTGTTCTGGTTTGACTTTGAATAGGGACTTCTGTTTAGCTGAGTTCGCTGATTCAGTATTGATGTTTCAGGGGCCCAGTCAGTGACCCAGCCTGACAGCCACATCACTGTCTCTGAAGGAGCCCCTCTGGGGCTGAGGTGCAACTACTCATTTTCTCTTCAACCTAATCTCTGCTGGTATGTGCAGTACCCCAACCAAGGACCCCAGCTTCTCCTGAAGTACATGTTTGGAAACAATCTTGTTCCAGAAATCAAAGGTTTTGCATCCTAATTTAGGAAGAGTGAAACGTCCTTTCACCTGAGGAAAAAGCCCACTGAAGTAATTTGACCGAGTACTTCTATGCTCTGAGTGACATGGTGACTAGGACTGTAGGGGGAGCTATCTGCAAACCCCTGAGATGTGGTAGCTTAAAGGACTTATAGTTTCAGCCGGTGTTATTTTCAGGAAGTTGGCATGTTCTGTGAAGGCAAATAGTACAGAGAATATAGAATACTGCAAATGTTTCATTCCTATGGGCATCTTAGATTTTTTTCTTTTCTTTTTCAATTTGCAAAGAAAAGATTTGTTTTCTCAAGTTCAGTGTTCTCAGTCGAGTTGACTGTTAGGTGGGGCTTCCTGTCACAGAGTGTCACCTGAGCAGGGTTTGTTGGGTGAGCTGATTGGTTGCAGGAGCAGGAACATTTCCTGACAAGAAGTGACACACCACTTATGGGTTTAGCTGTGTCTTTCAAGGTGAAAATTTCTCAGCAGCAAGTCAAGGCATCATGAAGAGGCTAGTGGGCACTGTGCTGGGGCTTTTGCTTGCCCGGGTTTGCTGTGAGTTGGGGCTGCCCTGCAGGGGAATCTGAAGAAACAAGCAGCTGCTGTACTGTTGAGGGAGGGAGTAGAAAGAGTTGACAAGTCCTGCACACTTCCTACCCTTCTCAACATCTACGGGAGCTGGAGGGACACGTTCAGGGTGTTTTCAGAGTTACAGTGAGCCTCACCTGTGACTGTCTGTCTCTTTCTCATCAGGTGTGAGAGGGGTGGATGTGGAGCAGAGTCCCCCAGCCCTGACTCCACAGGAGGGAGCCAGCTCTACACTGTGGTGTAATTTCTCCACCTTTGCAGACAGTGTGTGGTGGTATCTTCAGAAGCCTGGGGGCCGCCTCATCCACCTCATTTACATTCCTTCAGGAACAAGGCAAGAAGGAAGATTAAATGCCACGGCAGTCCCTAAAGAACGCCGCAGCTCACTGCACATTTCCTCTTTGTGGACCACAGACTCAGGCACTTACTTCTGTGCTGTGCAGCACAGTGCTCCCCAGGCACCTGCAGCCTCTACACAAACCCTCCGCAGGCTCAGCCCCTCCTCCAGCCACAGTCACATCATGAGGCCACCACAGGGCATTTGCAGTGCTTCTTATTGACCTTACAGATTTGAGACTTTGGTTTTTATCTTCCTCTCCATCTGTATCTTCTGCGCTAGATTCTCAAACTTGTAGCTAAGAAAGGTCTATTAATAGATAAGAAAGTGAAAGTGAAAGGCGCTCAGTCGGGTCCGACTCTTTGCGACCCCATGGACTATAGAGCCCATGGAGTTCTCCAGACCAGAATATGAAGTGGGTAGCCTTTCCCTTCTCCAGGGGATCTTTTTAACCAGCTGAACCACAAGGGAAGCCCAAGAATACTGGAGTGGGTAGCCTATCCTTTCTCCAGCGGATCTTCCCGACCCACGAATGGAACCGGGGTCTCCTGCATTACAGGCGGATTCTTTACCAGCTGAGCTATGAGGGAAGCCCTATCAAAATAAATATTTAGCGACAATATGCTCTACTTCAAAATGGGAAGAAGTGAAAGGAACTAAAAGAAGAGAAAAGTGACTCCAAGAAGATGTTATTCAGCTAAGTTGGCTGTCCCAAGAATGTCCATCCAAACCTACCTCACCATGATGTATCCCAACAGACAACTGCAGATACATCTCCTCCTCCTACTGCAGCACAGCAAACAAAAAATATACATGCTCAGTGGTTAATATGAACTTGGTAGTTTAATTAAAACAAATTTATCCTCTTTCAATTCTGGATGCAAGAAGTCTGAAATCAGTTTCACTGGCTACAGTTAAGGTATTGGCGGGGTCAATTCCTTTCCTTACTGCACATTACATAATTCTATTTATTTTATAAGTATGGAAAAATACACATCATTTTTATACCTCTTAATCTGCTTCACCTATTTCACTCCTACACCCACCCCTTTCCCCTCTAGGAACCAGTAGTTTATTCCCTATATCTATGAGTCTGCTTCTGTTCTATCTGTTAGTTTTGCATTTTAGAATCCATATATAAGTGAAAACATACAGTATTTGTCTTTCTCTGTCTGACTTATTTTGCTAAGTATAATACCCTCCAGGTTTTCCATGTTGTCTCATATGATGAGATTTTATCCTTTTTATGATTAAGTAATATGTCATTGTGTGTGTATATGTATATATATATATATATGTACACATATTCTCTGTCTATTCATATGGATGAATACTGGTCACTTCCATATCTTGGCTATTAGAAATAATGCTTCTGTGAATATTAGGGGGCATATATATTTTCAAATTAGTGTTTTTGTTTTCTTCTGATAGATATCCAGGAATGGAATTGCTGGATGATATAGTATTTATATTTTTAATTTTTGAAGAACCTTTATGCTGTTTTAAATAGTGGCTGCACCAGTTTACTTTCCCAGAAAGGGTGCCTAAAGTGTCCCTTTTCTTCACATCCTCAGCAACTCTCACTACTTCTTGGCTTTTTGATGACAGTGTTCTGATTGGGGTGAGGTGAGATCTCATTGGGTTTTGATTTGCATTTACCTGATGATTAGAGATATCGAATGTCTTTTCATGTGTCTGTTGCCCATCTGTATGTTTCTTTGGAAAAATGTCTATTTAGGTCCTCTGCCTTTTTAAAAATCAGATTATTTATAGTTTTTATGTCCAAAATATATAAAGAAATTTATATTGCACATATATTGCATAGGGCTTCCCTAGTGGCTCAGAGGTTAAAGCGTCTGCCTGCAATGCGGGAGACCTGGGTTCGATCCCTGGGTCGGGAAGGTCCCCTGGAGAAGGAAATGGCAACCCACTCCAGTATTCTTGCCTGGAGAATCCCATGGACGGAGGAGCTTGATGGGCTAAAGTCCACGGGGTTGCAAAGAGTCAGACACGACTAAGCGACTTAATTTATTTATATATTTTGGACATTAACCCCTTATTGACTAATTATTTGCAAGTATCTTCTTCTGTTTGATAGGCTGTCTTTTTGCATTTTAATAGTTTTATTCCAATTTGGATGTCTTCTATTTCTTTTTCCTATATGGCTGCTGTGACAAGGACTTCAAGTACTATGTTAAATGGAAATGGTGAGAGTAGGCATCCTTGTCTTGTTCCTCATCTTGGAGAAAAGCTTTCAGTTTTTACCATCAAATATGATATTAATTGTGTGTTTGTTGTAAATGGCCTGTATTATTTTGAAATGTGTTCCCATTATACCAAGTTTATTAAGAGTTTTAAACATGAACAGATGCTGAATTTTGTCAAATACTTTTTCTTTGTCTGTTGAGATAATTAGATAAGTTTTTATCCTTCATGCTATTAATGTATATCATGTCAATTGATTTGCAAATATTGAACCATCCTTGTACACCCAGACTATATCCCACTTGGCCATGATATATGATTCTTTCATAAATTGTTGAATTAAGTTTCCTAACTTAATTCAGTTCTAAAGGAAGTTAGTCTTGAATATTCATTGGAAGGACTAATGCTGAAGCTGAAACTCCAATACTTGGGCCACCTGATGCAAAGAAGTGATTCATTGATAAAGACCCTGATGCTGGGAAAGATTGAGGGCAGGAAGAGAAGGGGACCACAAAGGATGAGATCATTGGATGGCATCGCTGACTTTATGGACATGAGTTTGAGCAAGCTCCAGAAGCTGGTGATGGACAGGGAAGCCTGGTGTGCTTCAGTCCATGGGGTCACAAAGAGTTGGGCATGACTGAGCAGCTGAACTGACTGAATTGAAGTTTGCTAATATTTTGTTGAGGGTTTTTTTTTTTTTTTAATCAATGTTCATTCAAGAAATTGACTTTTTTTGGTAGTTTTATTGTCTGGTATTGGCACCAGGGTAATGAAGGCTTCATTGAATGAGTCTGGTAATATTTTTTCACCTTCAATTTTAATGAAAAATTTGAGAAGGATGGGACTTAACTATTCTTTAAATGTTTGGAGAGCTACCCTGTGAAGCCATGGAGTCCTCTACATCAGGAATCAACAAAATATGGCCCATGAACCAGTCCATTCAGCCATTTACTTTGTAAATAAATTTTGTTGGAACATAAGAAAGCTTATTTATTCATGTATTATCAATAACATTTCATGAAACAATGGCAGAGTTCAGTAGTTGCAACAGAATGAATGGCCTACAAAGACAAAAATATTTACTATTCTGCCCTTTATTGAAGAAGTTTGTAATCCCCTCTTCTGCATCATTAGTCCTCATGGAAATGCAAGTTAATGCCACAATGAGATCTCTATACACCCATTAATGGCAACCCACTCCAGTATTCTTGCTTAGAGAATCCCATGGACAGAGAAGCCTAGTAGGCTGCTGTCCATGGGGTTGCACAGAGTCGAACACAGCTGAAGCGACTTAACATGCATGGCATTGGAGAAGGAAATGGCAACCCACTCCAGTATTCTTGCCTGGAGAATCCCAGGGACAAGGGAGCCTCGTGGGCTGCCGTCTATGGGGTTGCACAGAGTTGGACACGACTGAAGCAACTTAGCAGCAGTAGCAGCATACACCCATTATTTTGGCTAAAAATAAAAAGACAACTATATCAAGTATTGTTAATGATACAGAATAATTGTCAGATTTAGAATCTATTTAGAGACATATTCTCTTCAGTGTGCAGCAATCTCCTTGATCTAATGTTGATCTTATGGGAGGAGAGACAGGCCCATGCAGTGACTCAGCTTGAGGGCCAGTTTCTGCCTTTGAAGGGATCCCAGGACAGGTTAGGCCCTATCATGAGTATTTCGAGAGCCCTGCTTCCTCCTGGTGTGTCCATCACCCAGACCAAGGCTTCCAGACCCTCATGAGACATGCCTCCATATGGAACAGAGAAGGTTTCACAGGGGACTTCAACAAGGGCAGAGATTTACTATCTGAAGAAATCTTTGACACAAGAAAAAGACTTGGCCACATATTTCAGTGTTCTGATAGATGCTCTAAAATATATATATTGTCAAAAATAGTTAAAGAAGAAATAGAAAAGCTAAACAAGTATATAATCATTAAAGTAATTTGACAATTAGAAATATAAATTTATAGAAAATTCCTAATAGATGGGAAGTCTTTAACCTGCAAGTGTGCCCCACTACATAATTAAAAATCAAATACATAGTAGGGTGTATAGTAAACCATGTAACCAAGAAAATATTAGAAATTAAGTTTATATAGGGGGCTACTACAAATAATTAAGAAAAACATTCAAAATGGAAAGCGATAATAAAGATAATTTACATAAAGGCAATTTAAAGAAGAGGAAATAGACATGTAAACACATAAAACATCAACTTCTGCAGTAATCAGAGGAAATTAAAGCAAATTACTATCTCATTCCTGTCAGATAACCAGAAATGTGAAAATCTGATAGCATTAAGTTTTGACCCAAATACAGGGAGAAGACTATTAAATTTCTCCAGATAGAGAAAAGCAACCACAAATAGAACATTTATTTAACAACTTCAGAGAAAAATTGTTTGAGCTATTTAATAAAGAAGAAAATGTATATATTTAAAAGTCAAGCAATTCCAATTCCTGTTATCCACATTCAAGTAATTCCAACATTTGAACAAGGAGGCGTTTACAAGGATATTCACACCAACCCTATAAGCAGAAGTATAACCATTCAAGTACAGAATGAACAAATAATGAATTAGATATGAAGTCAAAATACATGAACTCTTACAAGCAAAGAAACAGTTCTCTGTATTATTTTCTTAGATAAATCTTACAAAAATAAAATGCTGAGTATAAAAAGCATCAGAATGATATATGCTACATGACACTACTTATGAGAAATTTCAGAATATAATCACACTATAATATATTGTTTTGTGATACATAGCTATAACAGTAAAATTGAAAAGACATACATGGAATCTTCCCAATAGTAGTTATTACTTTAAAAATAGGAATAGTACTAGGAGTTACTCTTTAGTTTTGTCTGTAATGTTTGGAAAGAGCTATTGAAAATATAGCAAAATTAAATATCTGTTTACCGTCATTGCCAGGGCAAAATGTGTCTGCACACAATTTTGTGTACTGTTCCATATAAGAATTATTTAGTTTTTTTTTTAATTTTAAAAAATGGATGGTAGCAACCACAGCTTTGACTAGTCCAATCAATTCATAGAAGGAATAAGATAACTCCTGTTATGTATAACTTTGACAGATGTACTTTTAATAGGCCATAAAATGCCAATAAAATGCCAGAGAAAAAACTTTTAACTTGTTTAAGCACTAGAAATTGTTCATCCGAAAATAAATAGCACAGAGACTTCCTACCACAGTTAAAATATACACTTTCTGAGTATGCAAAAAGAGAAAGTGAAAAGAAAATCAGATCATCTGGCTTAGCAGTGGGAGACATGCCCCCAAGATGTTAGTCTATGTGTAACTAATACACAAATTCAGCAAAGTTGCAGGATACAAAATTAATCTGCATTCCAATAATGCACTATCTGGAAGAGACATTAAGAAAACAATTCTTTTTCCATCACATCAGAAAGAAAATACCTAAGAATAACTTTAAGCAAAGAAGTATAGATTTGTATATTGAAATCTGTAAGACAGTGATTATAGAAATTGAAGGCAAAAATTAATGGGAAGATATTTTGTTCTTACAGACCAAAAAAATTCAATTGTTAAAATATCCATACTACCCAAAGCATTCTACAGATTCAATGAAACCTCTATCAAAATTCAATGACATTTTTCACAGAGATAGAATAAACAAACCCTAAGATTTGTATGAGAGATAACAGACTACCAATAGCCAAAGTGAACTAGAGAAAGATCAAAACTGAAGGCATCACATGACCTTATTTCAAACTACATTACAAAATTATAGTAATAAAAACAGTGTGTGTGTGTGTGTGTGTGTGTGTGTGTGTGTGTGTGTGTGTGTTTTGGCATTAAACAAAGACACATAGATCAATGGAGCAGAATAGAGAACCCAGAAATAAACCCTTGTATACATGGTCAATTCACGGCAAAGAAGCCAAGAATATACCCTTAAGAAAGGAACATCTCTTCAGAAAATGGTATTATGAGAAATGGAAAGCTACATGCAAAAGAATAAAATTGAACTCATCAAAATGAGTTATAGAATTGAATATAAGAACCACAACAGTAAAGCTCAGAAGAAACATAGGGGGTAAGTTCCTTGACATCAGTATTGGCCACAGTTTTTTGTTTTTGTTTTTTTGTTTTTGTTTTTGTGTGTGTGTGTGTTTTTTTTTTGTATTTGACACTAAAAGCAAGGACAACAAAAGAGGGAAAAAAAAGCAAAAAACAAGTGTGACTACGTCAAACTAATAAGTTAATGTATGGCAAAATAAGTCATCAACAAAATGAAGAGGCAACCTACAGAATGAGAGCAAATATTGCCCAAACATATATCTGGTCAGGGGCTAATACCCAAAATATAAAAATACCTTGTATAATCATTAATACAAAAGTCTGTTTTAAAAATAAGCTGATGTTCTGAATAAACATTTTCCCAAAGAAGACATACTAATGACCAGAAGGTAAATCAGAAGATGTTCAACATCTCTAATCATCAGGGAAATGAAAATCAAAACCAAAAAGAGCTATCCCTTTACATCTGCCAGAATGGCTACTATCAAAAAGACAGGGAATAAAAAATTTTTACAAGAATGTAGAAGAAAGGGAACCCTGCCCACTGTTGTTGAAAATATAAATTGGTGCAGCCTCAATGGCAAACAGTATGGAGGTTCCTCAAAAAATTAAAATTAGCTCTACTATGATATTCAACATTTCCACTTCTGAGCATTCATCTGAAGAAAATGAAGTCACTATCTCAAAAAGATATCTGTACCCCACGTTTACTGCAGTTCATCTACAACAGCTGAGACATGGAAACAACCCAAGTGTCCTTTGACAGATGAATGGATAAAGAAAACATGATAAAAATTTTTTTTCATAGATTTACAACAACATGAATGAATCTTGAGGGCACAATACTAAGTGAAATAAATCAGGCACACAAAGTCAAATACTGTATGAAATCATTTATATGTGGACTCTAAGACACAGGTGCAGGAACACACACACACAGACATACAGACACACACACACACACACACACCCAGATCTCATAGATACAGAGAATAGATTGGGGGTGTAAGGTGTGAAATAGGTGACTATGTTCAAAAGACAGAAACATCTAGTTATAAGAGAAATAAGTCCTGGGAATGCAATATACAGCATGATGACTATAAAAAAAAATTTTAATCGTGTCAGTGTGTAAACCCTTTTGTCTCTCAAATATTTTTTTTAATTAAAAAAAATTGTCTGCTCTGGGTCTTTGCTGCTGTACACGGGTTTTCTCTAGTTTGCAGTAATCAGGGTCTGCTCTTGGCTGCAGTGCACAGGCTTATTGTCATGCCTTCTCTTGTTGTGATGCACAGGCTCTAGGAGGGTAGGCTTCAGGAGTTTCAGCATGCAGGCTCTAGGGCATGTGGGCTTCAGTAGTGGTGACACACAGGCTCAGTAGCTGCAGCTCTTGGGCTCTAGAGCAAAGACTCCATAGCTGTGGTGCCCGGGCTCAGCGGCTCCATGGCATGTGGAACCTTCCCAGACCAGGGATTGAACCCGTGTCCCCTGCATTGGCAGGTGAACTCCCAGCCACTGTACCACCAGGGAAATCCTCTCGAAGTGTGTTTTGCTTTTTTGTTTCTACTAGTTTGAACCGTTGAATAACAAGTTTGGAATAGGATGTATAACTACTGGACTGGAGTATTTTTCACTGAACTGAAATACGCAAAACTCAAAGTAGGATGTAGTGCCCAGATTGGAACACAAGGTGAGCTTCAGAAGACAGTCACCAGAGATGTAAGAGGGAGAGCTGGGGAAGATCTGGGAACCGCAGTAGTAATTATGTGCCCTCATATGCTACGTGAGTTTGGGGATTCCTATGAAGGAAGCACGGAGAATCCAAGGACAATCTATTATAAAATAACTGTTAGGTCTTCCCTGGAGGCTCAGTGGTAAAGAATCTGCCTGCCAAATCAGGAGACGTTGGTTCAACCCCTGATACAGGAAGATCCCACATGTCACGGAGCAGCTAATCCTGTGCACACAACTATTGGGTCTGTGGTCTAGAGCCTGTGCTCCACAGTAAGAGAAGCCACCGCGATGGGAAGAGCAACCTCAGAGGAACCCCCTCTCTCTGCAGCTAGAGAATGGCCTGTGTAGCAATGAAGACCCCAAAACACTCTAAATTAATAAGTAAATAAAATTATAAAAAGAATAAGTTATTCTTATTGGGGCTTCTTTATGAGGTGTTAAAACAAAAATAAAATGAAATTTCATTAATTTGATGTAAATGACTTCATTAGATGAAATTTCAGAATAAGATGAAATAGAATTTTCATTCCTTCAATGTCAAGAAAGGGAAATATTTTTATTTTAGAAAACATATATATTGTTAATGGCTTTTAATATTTTTACTGATTAAGCAACATTTTAGGAGAAGTTTTGTCCTCATGACAACTATCAATTCAGTTCACTTCAGTAGCTCAGTCGTGTCCGACTCATTGCGACCCTATGAAATGAGAATTATAAGATTGTAGATTGCTGGGAGAAATATCAATAACCTCAGATATGCAGATGACACCACCCTTATGGCAGAAAGTGAAGAGGAACTAAAAAGCCTCTTGATGAAAGTAAAAGAGGAGAGTGAAAAAGTTGGCTTAAAGCTCAACATTCAGAAAAGGAAGATCATGGCATCCGGTCCCATCACTCCATGGGAAATAGATGGGGAAACAGTGGAAACAGTGTCAGACTTTATTTTTCTGGGCTCCAAAATCACGGCAGATGGTGATTGCAGCCATAAAATTAAAAGACGCTTACTCCTTGGAAGAAAAGTTATGACCAAACTAGATAGTATATTCAAAAGCAGAGACATTACTTTGCCAACTAAGGTCCATCTAGTCAAGGCTATGGTTTTTCCTGTGGTCATGTATGGACGTGAGAGTTGGACTGTGAAGAAGGCTGAGCGCTGAAGAACTGATGCTTTTGAACTGTGGTGTTGAAGAAGACTTTTGAGATCCAACCAGTCCATTCTGAAGGAGATCAGCCCTGTGATTTCTTTGGAAGGAATGATGCTAAAGCTGAAACTCTAGTACTTTGGCCACCTCATGCGAAGAGTTGACTCATTGGAAAAGACTCTGATGCTGGGAGGGATTGTGGGCAGGAGAAGAAGGGGACGACAGAGGATGAGCTGGCTGGATGGCATCACTGATTCGATGGATGCAAGTCTGCGTGAACTCCAGGAGTTGGTGAAGGACAGGGAGGCCTGGTGTGCTGCGATTCATGGGGTCGCAAAGAGTCGGACACGACTGAGCGACTGAACTGAACTGAACTGAACTAAAGAGTATAACTGCATTCATGACAGGAACATGGTCAAATATTTGAATTTAGAAGACTCATTGGTTCTTGCTTCCTAAACCTTTAATAAGCTAATCAGAGTTATATCACAAATGAATATGATTTTACAGCCATTACCATTTGGTATTCCAATACACAACTGGAGAGATTACAGAAGTTAGAAGCCTATTCTGTGTTCATCTGTCTGTGTGATATTTGCTATTCTGAAGTTATGTGCTAAAGTTACCCACATGGTTTGGCTGGTAAGTGGGAAGAAAAGGGCGTTCATGGCTTATTGTTGGTCTTCTTTAGGGAAACCAGGGAGCAGTTAGTATAATTCATCTTAGAATCAAAATCAGAAAGGCAAGAGAACAATCAGAACATGAACGAATATTTGCAATCACAGAATGATTCATAATGAATTTGTTTCAAATAACACCCCAGATTTTAGGGACTCCTCTGGTGGCTCAGATGGTAAAGCGTCTGTCTACAATGCAGGAGACCCGGGTTCAATCCCTGGGTTGGGAAGATCCCCTGGAGAAGGAAATGGCAATCCACTACAGTTCTATTGCCTGGAAAATCCCATGGACAGAGCAGCCTGGTAGGCAACAGTCCACGGGGTTGCAAAGAGTCAGACACGATTTTAGAAGACATTAATTTACTACTAAATTTGGAAGTTTTAAGTAAAAAATCTCTTTCAATTCCATCCTTCAATATTAAACTCTGGCTTGTCCTTTACCAGGTATTATCATTTATTAGTAAATCACAAGGGAAGGCAGAACAATGTTTAGGACAGTCTAAATCTTCCAACCTGAGTGTCATCACATTCAGACTTGATCCAGCCAGAAGCTTCACTTTTCAGAGTCAGAGTCTATAATTCAGCTGAGGGAACATGCACCATTACTGTCAGGAACTCAGAGCAAGGCCATGTCAACAAAGGGGAAAAACCGCCTTCATACTCTCCCTGCGCTGTTGTGGGCATTTGTGGTGTCCTCTACTTGGTTACAAATAATTGGAAACCAGGACATCTGCTGCCTGCCAGCACCCAGACGTGAATGGAACAGAGGAGTGGATGTCTCAACTAAAAATAAACTCTCCTCCCTGCATCCCTCATTAATGTGTTACTTCAACCTTAAAATCTAAGAACTGGCACTGTTTTAGATCTTTCTGTACTTTCTTTTCTACTTGTGTATTTGCCTTTGGTTCTTTTCTATGAATTCATCTATTAAAACAAGGAAATCAAATGGAAGATTGACAATGACATTCTACATGATCATGTACAGTATTCAAAACTTCAGTCACCAAATAGTGTGGTGTCAACATTGACTAAGTGTTTACAGATACCATATTTCGTAAGAGCGCACTGTAGTATTGTGTCACCGAAAAAATCAGCATGCTTAACTTGACTTTACAGAGAAGAATAACAAACCACTAAGAAGAGAAACTGAACACTTTGGGGTAAAAAATATGACATGAGGACAATAAAGGACACCTGATCTAATAAATACAATTCTACTTGTAAAGGCAGTAGGATTGAATATACTGATGCTCTTCAAAGTCTACCAAGTAAAACTCAACGTCAGATTTCAAAGATTAATATTTTTTCCTGTTAAGCATTTCATTAAAAAAAAAAACACACACACATACAACTGAATAGATTCTGAAAGTCAGGAGTGATTTTTTTATCATTTGATATTGAAGTCACTTTATTTATTGAAAAATATAAACAAAGACCTAGAACCAAGTGAGGAAAGAAAAAGATATATTAATTATTTTGGAAAAGACTGCCTTTGTCAAGAAAACTAAAGGGCCTCCCAGGTTGAGCTAGTGGTAAAGAACCCAGCTGGCAATTCAGGAGACATGAGATGCTGGTTCAATCCCTGGGTCAGGAGATTTCCCTGGAGGAGGGCATGGAAACCCTCTCCAGTATGCTTGGCCCTTCCCAGGTGGCGCTAGTGTTAAAGAACCCATCTGCCAGTGCAAGAGATGAGGGTTTGATCCCTGTGTTGGGAACCCACTCCAGTATTCTTGCCTGCAGAATCCCCATGGACAGAGGAGCCTGGCAGGTTACAGTCCACGGGGTTGGAAAGAGTTGCATATGACTGAAGCAACAGCACAGCACACACACAAGAAAGCTAAAGGTCTGTGAGTTTGTTTTATTGTGGGTTTTTTAAGAGTCATTAAATTTTGGATAAAGAAATGTAAGCATAGACTAAATGAATGACCAGAATGACCGGTAAGTAGATTACAGGAAGGATTCATAGTGTATACTAATATGTTTTGAATGGGCTGGCAAAATTATTATCAGTGTATGTCAACTTATTTAGTCTTCTGTTTCTCTCAGCTCAAACCCTTAACATGTGTGTGTGTGTTAGTCGCCAGTCATGTCCAACTCTTTGGGTCCCCATAGACTGTAGCCACCAGACTCCTCTATCCATGGAATTCTCCAAGCAAGAACACTGGAGTGGGTTGCCATTCCCTTCTCCAGGGGATCTTCTTAACTCAGGGATCAAACCAGCGTCTCTTGAATTACAGGCATATTCTTTACCATCTGAGCCATCAGGGAAGCCCTCACACACGATACTAACTGCTTTCTCCACGACGCTTTCAGGATCCACCTAACGTAATAATCAGGGAAAGAAAAGCAGAAAATTAAACATCTGTGAGCCAAAAGTTTTTCCCATCTGTGAAAAAGACCATGTGATCTGTGAACATGACAAACCCCACTTCCTGTTTGAAGGAGTCACACAGGAACAGGTACTATGTATATGTGCTGCCAGGCACAGAGACACTGAGCTCTCAGCTTGAGGCAGAAATGAGCACGTTTGTTCAGGGGAATCGACGCCTCATGCCGCTCTCCAGTCTGCTCTGGGTGTTCCTGGCCTTCACCTTCTCTGGTAGGGATGCTTCCAAGCATGGGTGTGAGTGTTCAGGGTGAAAGGCCTGCTCATAGGCGCGTGGTGCTTCACAGGGACTTGGGGAGGAAAGGAGGACTGGGGAAAAAGAAGCATTTTATAATTTCAATTTGGTTTGTCTCTGAGTCCTAAATTAATCTAAATCCCACACTATTTTATTTACTACTTCATCTCTGTTTTCTGTTTTTTTTCCCCATAGGATCCAGTGTGGCCCAGCAAGTAACTCAAGTCCAGACAGCTGTACCCAGTCAAGTGGGGCAGACAGTCACCCTGAATTGTCGATATGAAGTAAGTTGGACCACGGACTACTACTACATTTTTTGGTATAAACAGCTTCCCAGGGGAGAGATGACTTTGCTTATTCATCAGTATTCAGAATACGGTAATGCGAGGAACGGCCGCTACTCTGTAAACTTCCAGAAAGCACATAAATCCATCAGCCTCATCATTTCAGCCTTACAGCTCGAAGACTCTGCAAAGTACTTCTGTGCTCTCTGGGAGCTCACAGTGCTTGAAGTAATGGGAAAAGCTGAACAAAAACCCCAGAGCTTAATAAGAGAGAGCCTCACTGCTTCAGGACCTTAGTTGAAGTGCACACCTGCACATCCCAGAAGAGAAATGGTAGTCCTGTGGTTGCTTCATCTGTGGTCTGGATCAGAAGATTTAATTCTAAATAAAAGCTCCTTCGAGGTGGATCAGCAGGCTACAGCTGGAACCAAGTGGGCCTGCTTCACAAAAACTGGAGCCTGAAGAAGACAGGAAATCACTGTGGTTTCTCCACCCCTTTGGTCCCTCAATTTCCCACCACTGCTTTGGGTCCCCCATTTGAGCAGGAGGCCGGTAGATGCTGGAACTGGGAAAGCACATCTTATCTCCTGCAGCTCCTTTCTGGTGGATCCACTTCACAGCTCTTGCCTCCCCTTTCACTAACAGTTTCCTCTGATTGCCCAGGTTGATACAGGCTTTCAGCTCTTGCTAGTATCTTGATGCTTCCCGTCTCTTCTTTGTTTTCCTTAACCCTGCCTGCAAATCTATAAATATTGCCTTCATTAAACTTTGTAGTTAAATCTTCAAGTAAATCAAAGATCTTTCTATATTTGGAAGCAGGTGTCCACAGTAACTTTCTACTAATACATTCTTCTCTTGAACTTTTGACTTTAAATCAATCATACAGAACATGTGTAAACTTGTCTAAAGCTATAAACTTGCTCCATAATAATTTAAAGTGACTGCTTCACTAAAATACACTCACATCACAAACCTGGGTATAGTTATCTGGAATCGTCATGAAAATCATTCCTTAGTCCTTTGTTCTTAGACTTTGTGTCGCTTAAGGTACAATCAGGGATGCCGACCATCAGTGATGTCGAATAAGAGATTAGTTATATATAAAGATTAGAACTCAGACAGTTGCTAGAGCTGATGGAGTAGTCTATACAAGCAGAAAAGATATAAGCATCCTAATGTTCATTGCAGCACTAATTATAGTAGGTAGACACGGAAGCAACCTAAATGTCCAGCGATGGAATAATAGATGAAAAATATATGGCACATATACACAATTATTATTCAGCCTGAGAAAGAACAAAACAGTGGACCTGAAGACTGTCATGCTGAGTGAAGCAAGGCAGACAGAGAAAGACGTGTCATCTGATATCTCTTTTATCAGACGGAATTTTAAAAAATGGTATTTACAAATGAAGATATTTACAAAACAGAAATAGAATCCAGGATGTAGAAAACTAATTATGGTTACCAAAGGGGGAAAGGGATATATGAGGGATAAACCGGCACACTGGGATTCACATATACACACTGCTATATATAAAATAGATAACTAATGAGAACCTTCTGTATAACACAGGAAACTCTGCTCAATATTCTATAATGACCTATAGAGGAGCACAATCTAAAAAAGAGTGGATATATGTATACATATAACTGATTCACTTTGCTGTACAACAGAAACTAACATTGTAAAGCAACTATACTCCAATAAAAACTAATTTAAAAAGTAGAGATAATCAATCTACTGGAAAAAATAATAGCTATCAGAACTTTGAAAAAACAGTGATACCTGACTTCTCATTCAGACCAACAGAAGTTACCAAGGGAAAGTATTTTTAAAGTGTTTAAGAAAATAAATAAAACTTTCAAGCTAGCTTATGAAAATGAAGATATATATTAAAATGTCTGTGTTGAATATCAATGCTAAGAGGGTGGAAAGTCAATGTGCAGACATTGAAACTATATTTGCAATGCATATTTCTGAAAAAGAACTCAAATGAAAGAAATATATAAAACACATACAAATTAATCAGTAAAGAAAAGAGTCAAGAAGAATGGGACAATCTTGGAGATCCAATTCAGAAATTTGATATTCAATACCTAATAAATATACCAAAAATAATATTATTATTCATCAGGTTAAGTGAAAATAAAGCTTCTTCTGAGTGCTCCATCTGTATCCTTTCAGCACCCTGAATGTACTAATGTAGCTAGGAGAATATGACCCAAGAGGACAGGGAAAAATAATGACTGTCTCAAAGAAAATCAGTGATTAAATAAATTTCCTATAGTTTCCCTCATCAAACCAATGTGGAGGGAAAAAAAAGGTAGTAATAAGTCATAGGTTCTGGATATTAAAGAAAAGGCAGGTTTCACTAGAAAAAAAAGAAAGATGGTATTTAGCTTATTCTATGTCAGGCACTGTGGTATGCATTTCAGATTCGTCATCTAATTTAAATACCAAAACCCTATGAGATAGGTTTTATTGTTTTATTGTTTCATTTTCTTTTAATCTTTGGAAAATGCACCATAACTTTCCAAACTGTGAAGTGATTCTCTACCTTTTAGTATCAGCCAGAGTGTAGCATTTTAGGGGGCTCCTGAGGAGCAAGGTCTGGACTATGGAGGAGCACTTGGACTCAAAATAGGGTGGCTGGACATCTGAGTGATGGTAACATTACTGGTTTAAACTGGAACCAAAAGTGAACTAGAATAGAAGATTCCAAATCTAGGCACAAAGTCCCAGGATGAGTAGATGAGGAAATCATCCACTAATCAGTTAACAGTGCTGAATGCTTTAGCAGGTTTTTTATATAATAGTATGCTGGGGAAAATTGAGGGCTACGATGGGGTGTTATTCTTTAAACACTCCTGTGATGCTATCTTGCCAAACATCTACATGGTGTTATCTCTGAAGTTCCTTCACATCTTTACTCATCTTTACTTGGTGAATTCTTTATTTAAATCTTTCTATTTTCCTTCCTTGAGAATCAGACTCCAGCACACTGCACGTAGCAGGCATGAAAGCTGAAGCACTGCCACCTGGTGTCCTAATCACATGTTTTGTGATGCACTGGCTTCCTTGCTGCCCTCTGTGCTAAGTCTCATCAGTCGTGTCGACTCTGCAACCCCATGGACTGTAGCCCACATGGCTCCTCTGTATGTGGGATTCTCCAGGCAAGAATACTAGAGTGGGGTTGCCATGCCCTCCTCCAGGGGATCTTCCCAACCCAGGAATCAAACCCACACCTCTTATATCTCCTACACTGACACTCCTATACCCCTTTACCACCTGGGAAGCACTAAACTGTGAGGAAGTCTAGTCAAGGTTGGGCCTGTGTTTGCTCAACCAGTCAGTAAACTCAGTGCAGACACCTGGAGAGAGAGAATTCAGGAGAACTGGCCTTTCTTTTTTTTTTTTTTTTCCTCTCCCTCTCTTTTGCCTGCCAGATATAAAAGGGATTGACTTCAAACATAGAATATGTAGGATGATTCTGGCTGGAGAGTAAGAGGCTACCTTGGAAAGAAAGCTCTAAATTACTTCACAAGGTGAGAGTTTCTTCCCTGATAAGTGAAATTGTGCTTACTGTTATGTCCTTTCTTGTAGTATACAAATAGCCTGAGAAGTGGGAGCAAGAGTCAATAATGGGAAAAATAAACAATCATAGCAAATATTGCTTGGTTATGCTCATTACATATCATAATATTCCACCCATTCTCTCAATATAACACTGTATGAACTGATTTCCCATTGACAGTGAGAAACATGATAGACCATGGATCCTTAGGGGAATACATGTAATATGCTATGTAAACTGATAAAATACACCTGGGAAAAATATTGAGCTTTATCTTGTGGGTAGATTCCTCTGCGATTTCAAATTCTGTCTCCCAATCCCCTGCCCCAAGAATTTTTACAGTGCCTGCAGCTGGTTGAGTGTTTATGACAGGATTTCTGCATCTCTTCTCTCGGGCAGTAAAGATAGAGGTTAGTCATTGAGATGGCTTCCAATTCTGTTCCACTTTTCAGAGCACAGTTTAAGTTTGAGTATGTAGAAGGCACTGCTGTCTAGTTTTAGCATCTACTCTGTTTCCTGTTTATTTCAGTTGTTCACTAGAAAGAAGTTTATGCAGTCAGTTTATACTATCAATTTCCCAGAAGTAGGTTTAGATTCTGGACAATCTTAATTAGTGCTATCTTGCACTATTAAAATTTCCCTGATTATGTTTTATTTTTCCAACAATATTTTGAGCTTACAGAGAACAGAGAATATTGCTTTTATAACTTTTGGAGCTTAGAAATCATGGGCACAAAATCCTTGTTTAAATAAATGTGTGCATGTTCAACGAAACTAACCTGATTCGTGAGCTGTGACACAGGCAAATTAGAACATAAATCTTATTTACTTTAACCAACTCTATTGAGGTATAACTGACATTCCATAAAACTCATCCATTTTGCATCTACAGTTTGATGACTTTTGGTAAATTAGCTTAGTTATAAAATTATTTCCATAATCACAATCATTACCATGGCCCTTGTCTGTCAGGGAAGTTGTTCATCTTACCTGATGGCTCACAAAAACATAAGCTGAGAAAGAGTCTTCATGTTTAGTCTCACTACTGCCACAATATTAACTTTGATGCATATTACAGTGAGTCACCAAGCCAGCACAGATGCAGTGTGCACAGGGTCTACACAAGGGCATGGATATCAGGAATCAGGAATCATTGGAGGCATTTAGGTCTCAAATTTGTGATAATTTGTTATGACAGAAGGAGGATTCTAACACAGTTCCTAAAAGTAACATTTCTAAATAGCTATAGCCAATCTGATTGTTTACATTCATGGGATAATGCATTTAAATTGGTCTTTAGCCTATGTTGAGTTCAAACTCTCAAGCATGAAAATACACACATTTATTTATCACTCAAGAAATGTTTGAATGTTCACTATTTACCAGGTATTCAAGTAGTTTCTGGGAACACGGTTATGAACAATAAACAAATATTTATTTAGTGTATACCACATACCTGGGACTTTAATTATAATATGAAAGACAAAATTTCTTGTTTTCATAGATCTTCCCTTCTAGAACATCACAGTCAATAGAACTCTCAGAGGTGGTGGAAATGTTCTCTATCTGCACTGTCTAATAGCCCCTAGCCTAGTAGTATAAGTGTGGCCTGTAGCCCAGCAGGCTCTCCAGGCAAGATTCTCCAGGTAAGAATACTGGAGTGGGTTGCCATGTCCTTCTCCAGGGATCTTCCTGACCCAAGGATC
This sequence comes from Capricornis sumatraensis, assembly GCF_032405125.1. Lineage (NCBI taxonomy): Eukaryota > Metazoa > Chordata > Mammalia > Artiodactyla > Bovidae > Capricornis > Capricornis sumatraensis. Next base: position 77,971,606 of record NC_091070.1, read on the forward strand.
GAACCTGTGTCTCTTATGTCTCTTGCACTGGCAGGAAGGTTCTTACCACCAGCACCATCTAGGAAGCCCCGAAATGTGGCTAGTATGATTGAAAAGCTAAAACTTAATTCTATTTAATTCTCAATTCAGTTCAGTTCAGTCACTCAAGCATATCTGATATTTTCTGACCCCATGGACTGCAACATGACAGGCCTCCTTGTCCATCACCAACTCCCAGAGTTTGCTCAAACTCATGTCTATCACCAACTCCCAGAGTTTGCTGAAACTCATGTCCATTGAGTCGGTGATGCCATCCAACCATCTCATCCTCTGTCAACCCCTTCTCCTCCCACCTTCAATCTTTCCCAGCATCAGGGTCTTTTCAAATGAGTCAGTTCTTCGTATCAGGTGGCTAAAGTATTGAAGTTTCAGCTTCAGCATCAGTCCTTTCAATGAACATTCAGGACTGATTTCCTTTAGGATGGACTGGTTGGATCTCCTTGAAGTCCAAGGGACTCTCAAGAGTCTTCTCCAACACCACAGTTCAAAACCATCAGTTCTTTGGCCCTCAGCTTTCTTTATAGTCCAACTCTCACATCCATATATGACTTCTGGAAAAACCATAGCTTTGTCTAGATGGACCTTTGTTGGCAGAGTAATGTCTCTGCTTTTTAATATGCTATCTAGGTTGGTAATAACTTTTCTTCCAAGGAGCAGGTGTCTTTTAATTTCATGACTGCAGTCACCTTCTGAAGTGACTTTGGAGCCCCCCAAAATAAAGTCTGACACTGTTTCCATTGTTTCCCTATCTACTTGTCATGAAGTGATGGGATCAGATGCTATGATCTTAGTTTTCTGAATGTTGAGCTTTAAATCAACATTTTTACTCTCCTCTTTCACTTTCATCAAGAGATTCTTTAGTTCTTCTTCACTTTCTGCCATAAAGGTGGTATCATCTGGGTATCTGAAGTTATTGATGTTTCTCCCAGCAATCTTGATTCCAGTTTGTGCTTCATCCAGCCCAGCATTTCTCGTGATGTACTCTGCATAGAAGTTAAATAAGCAGGGTGACAATATGCAGCCTTTACATACTCCTTTCCCAATTTGGAACCAGTCTGTTGTTCCATGTCCAGTTCTAACTGTTGTTTCCTGACCTGCATACAGGTTTCTCAAGAGGCAGGTTAGGTGGTCTGAAATTCCAATCTCTTTCAGACTTTTCCACAGTTTGTTGTGATCTACACAGTCAAAGGCTTTGGCATAGTCAATAAAGCAAAAGTAGATGTTTTTCTCGAATGCTCTTGCTTTTTCAATGATCCAGTGGATATTGGCAATTTGATCTCTGGTTCCTCTGCCTTTTCTAAATTCAGCTTGAACATCTTGAAGTTCATGGCTCAAGTACTGTTGAAACCTGGCTTGGAGAATTTTGAGCATTACTTTACTAGCATGTCAGATGAGTACAATTGTGTGGTAGTTGTTAACATTCTTTGGCATTGCCTTTCTTTGGGATCAGAATGAAAACTGACTTTTTCCAGTCGTGTGGCCACTGCTGAGTTTTCCAAATTTGCTGGCATATTGAGTGCAGCACTTTCACAGCATCTTCTTTTAGGATTTGAAATAGCTCAACTGGAATTCCATCACCTCCACTAGCTTTGTTTGTAGTGATGCTTCAAACAAAGTCCCACTTGACTTTGCATTTCAGGATGTCTGGCTCTAGGTGAGTGATCATACCATCATGATTATCTGGGTCATGAAGATCTCTTTCATACAGTTCTTCTTTGTATTCTTGCCACCTCTTCTTAATATCTTCTGCTTCTATTAGGTCCATACCATTTCTGTCCTTTATTGTGCCCATCTTTGCATGAAATGTTCCCTTGGTATCTCTAACTTTCTTGAAGAGATCTCTAGTCTTTCCCATTCTACTGTTTTCCTCTATTTCTTTGTACTGATCACTGAAGAAGGCTTTCTTATCTCTTCTTGCTATTCTTTGGAACTCTGCATTCAAAGGGGTCTATCTTTCCTTTTCTCCTTCGCCTTTCACTTCTCTTCTTTTCAGCTATTTGTAATGCCTTCTCAGACAACCATTTTGCCTTTTCACATTTCTTTTCTTGGGGATGCTCTTGATCCCTGCCTCCTGTACAATGTCATGAACCTCCGTCCATAGTTCTTCAGGTACTCTATCAGAGTTAATTCTTTGAGTCTATTTCTCACTTTCACTGTTTAATTTTAATTTACTTTAAACTAAGGAGCTTTTAGCCAACATATAGGACAGCTTAGTTCTTGATGATGATGCAGAACATGCCCTCTAGGCACATGGGGCCAGCCCCCGCAATTAACAAACCATTATAATAAAAGTGCTAAGTGCTAATAAGTGCTAAGTGAGAAATTCTGAAATTCCGTAGAGCCATAGGATGGTATTCTATTCAACTGTTTCATTCTAAGAAACTCTTCTTAGAGAAGTTCATGTCTGATAGATAGATAAGACTCTTTTCGAATTGTATTGATTTCTTAAAATTCCTGGTATGTGGTAAAGTAACATGGTAAGACAGCCAATATATAAGCTTTAAATTGCATAATTAACAGCCAGAGTATTCTATATAACAGCAGAGAAAAAGATACATTTTATCTTCCATTTTGACATCATAGGTTGTCTAACAATAAATTATGGATCTTTTCCACGTTTATTACAATGACCTAATATATTCCATCAGTACCTACAGAAAAACACACTACATGATTCTGATAAAATTGGAAATGACAAATGAAACATTTTATTTCATTCTGATGCCCTGGCTTTTAAAGAATCACAGAATCCATTCCTGAAGGGCAAAATATACCTCCCCAAACACTATCATGTGGCTCAGCTGCCAAAGAATCCACTTGCAATGTGGGAGACCTGTGTTCAATCCCTGGGTTGGGAAGATCCCCTGCAGAAGGGAAAGGCTACCAACTCCAGTATTCTGGTTTGGAGAATTCCATGGCCTGTGGGTAGCAAAGAGTCGGGCACAACTGGGTGCATTTCACTTTCACTTTCACTTTTTAAACACTATCAGGATGAGTAAACTCTTTCCAAGACTTGATAAAAATTTACCACAGGAGTTAGAAAAAATGTTGACAAAGAATAGATACATGTATATGTATAACTGAAACACTTCGCTGTAAACCTGAAACTAGCCCAACATTGTTAATCAACTATACTCTAAAATAAAATAAAAATTTAAAATATATCTGCAATAATAACAGTAAGAAAACTTTGTAAATGTTATAAAATCAGCAATATTTGATCCAACCACATGGGGGCATCTCTTGTTTGACCACTTCCAATTTCCTTGATTCGTGGACCTGACATTCCAAGTTCCTATGCAATATTGCTCTTTACAGCGTTGGATCTTGCTTCTATCACCAGTCACATGCACAGCTAGATATTATTTTTGCTTTGGCTCCATCCCTTCATTCTTTCTGGAGTTATTTCTCCACTGATCTCCAGTAGCATATTGGGCACCTAATGACCTGGGGAGTTCCGCTTTTGGTATCCTATCATTTTGCCTTTTCATACTGTTCATGGGGTTCTCAAGGCAAGAATATTGAAGTGGCTTGCCATTCCCTTCTCCAGTGGACCACATTCTGTCAGACCTCTGCACCATGACCCATTGGTCTTGGGTTGCCCCACAGGCATGGATTGGTTTCATTGAGTTAGACAAGGCTGTGGTCCTAGTGTGATTAGATTGACTAGTTTTCTGTGAGTATGGTTTCACTGTGTCTGCCCTCTGATGCCTTCTTGCAACACCTACCATCTTACTTGGGTTTCTCTTACCATGGGCATGGGTTATCTCTTCAGGGCTGCTCCAGCAAAGCACAGGCACTGCTCCTTACCTTGGACGAGGGGTATCTCCTTACCACAGCCATTCCTGACCTTCAACATGGGATAGTTCCTCTAGGCCCTCCTGCACCTGCGCAGCCACCTCTCCTCGGGTTGCTCCTCCCAGCTGCCGGCCCTGACCTTGGGCGTGGGTGGCTCCTACCAGTTGCCGCCCCTGGCCTTGGGCTCGGGGTGGCTCTTCAGGGTCACCGCCCCTGGCCTGGGACGTGCAGTGTCTCCTCCCGGCCACCACTGACCTTGGATTCAGGGTAGCTCCTCTCGGCCGCCGCCCCTGACCTCGGACGCGGGGTGTCTCCTCAAGGCAAATTGGAAGTGGTCAAACAGGAGATGGCAAAGGTGAACGTCGACATTCTAGGAATCAGCGAAGTAAAATGGACTGGAATAGGTGAATTTAACTCAGATGACCATTATATCTACTACTGCGGGCAGAAATCCCTCAGAAGAAATGGAGTAGCCATCATGGTCAACAAAAGACTCCAAAATGCAGGACTTGGATGCAATCTCAAAAACGACAGAATGATCTCTGTTCGTCTCCAAGGCAAACCATTCAATATCACAGTTATCCAAGTCTATGCCCCAACCAGTAATGATGAAGAAGCTGAAGTTGAATGGTTTTATGAAGACCTACAAGACGTTTTAAAACTAACACCCAAAAAAGATGTCCTTTTCATTATAGGGAACTGGAATGCAAAAGTAGGAAGTCAAGAAAAACCTGGAGTAACTGGCAAATTTGGCCTTGGAATAAAGAATGAAGCAGGGCAAAGGCTATTGAGTTTTGCCAAGAAAATGCACTAGTCATAGCAAACACCCTCTTCCAACAAAACAAGAGAGGACTCTACACATGGACATCACCAGATGGTCAACACTGAAATCAGATTGATTATATTCTATGCAGTCAAAGATGGAGAAGCTCTATACAGTCAACAAAAACAAGAGCAGGAGCTGACTGTGGCTCAGATCATGAACTCCTTATTGCCAAATTCAGATTCAAATTGAAGAAAGTAGGGAAAACCGCTAGACCATTCAGGTATGACCTAAATCAAATCCCTTATGATTATACAGTGGAAGTGAGAAATAGATTTAAGGGCCTAGATCTGATAGATAGAGTGCCTGATGAACTATGGAATGAGGTTCATGACATTGTACAGGAGACAGGGATCAAGATCATCCCCATGGAAAAGAAATGCAAAAAAGCAAAATGGCTGTCTGAGGAGGCCTTACAAATAGCTGTGAAAAGAAGAGAGGCAAAAAGCAAAGGAGAAAAGGAAAGATATAAGCATCTGAATGCAGAGTTCCAAAGAATAGCAAGAAGAAATAAGAAAGCCTTCTTCAGTGATCAATGCAAAGAAATCGAGGAAAACAACAGAATGGGAAAGACTAGAGATCTCTTCAAGAAAATTAGAGATACCAAGGGAACGTTTCATGCAAAGATGGGCACAATAAAGGACAGAAATGGTATGGACCTAACAGAAGCAGAAGATATTAAGAAGAGGTGGCAAGAACACACGGAAGAACTGTACAAAAAAGATCTTCACGACCCAGATAATCATGATGATGTGATCACTAATCTAGAGCCAGACATCTTGGAATGTGAAGTCAAGTGGTACTTAGAAAGCATCACTACAAACAAAGATAGTGGAGGTGATGGAATTCCAGTTGAGCTGTTTCAAATCCTGAAAGAAGATGCTGTGAAAGTGCTGCACTCAATATGCCAGCAAATTTGGAAAACTCAGCCGTGGCCACAGGACTGGAAAAGATCAGTATTCATTCCAATTCCAAAGAAAGGCAATGCCAAAGAATGCTCAAACTACCGCACAATTGCACTCATCTCACATGCTAGTAAAGTAATGCTCAAAAATCTCCAAGCCAGGCTTCAGCAATACATGAACCGTGAACTCCCTGATGTTCAAGCTGGTTTTAGAAAAAGCAGAGGAACCAGAGATCAAATTGCCAACATCTGCTGGTTCATGGAAAAAGCAAGAGAGTTGCAGAAAAACATCTATTTCTACTTTATTGACTATGCCAAAGCCTTTGACTGTGTGGATCACAGTAAACTGTGGAAAATTCTGAAAGAGATGGGAATACCAGACCACCTAACCTGCCTCTTGAGAAATCTGTATGCAGGTCAGGAAGCAACAGTTAGAACTGGACATGGAACAACAGACTGGTTCCAAATAGGAAAAGGAGTATGTCAAGGCTGTATATTGTCACCCTGCTTATTTAGCTTATATGCAGTGTACATCATGAGAAACGCTGGGCTAGAAGAAACACAAGCTGGAATCAAGATTTCCGGGAGAAACATCAATAACCTCAGATATGCAGATGACACCACCCTTATGGCAGAAAGTGCAGAGGAACTCAAAAGCGTCTTGATGAAAGTGAAAGAGGAGAGCGGAAAATTTGGCTTAAAGCTCAACATTCAGAAAACGAAGATCTTGGCATCCGGTTCCAACACTTCATGGAAAATAGATGGGGAATCAGTGGAAACAGTGTCAGACTTTATTTTTCTGGGCTCCAAAATCACTGCAGATGGTGATGCAGCCATGAAATTAAAAGACGCTTACTCCTTGGAAGAAAAGTTATGACCAACCTAGATAGTATATTCAAAAGCAGAGATATTACTTTGCCGACTAAGGTCTGTCTAGTCAAGGCTATGGTTTTTCCTGTGGTCATGTATGGATGTTAGAGTTGGTTGTGAAGAAGGCTGAGTGCCAAAGAATTGATGCTTTTAAACTATGGTGTTGGAGAAGACTCTTGAGAGTCCCTTGAACTGCAAGGAAATGCAGCCAGTCCATTCTGAAGGAGATCAGCCCTGGGATTTTTTTTTGGAAGGAATGATGATAAAGCTGAAACTCCAGTACTTTGGCCACCTCATGCGAAGAGTTGACTCACTGGAAAAGACTCTGATGCTGGGAGGGACTGGGGGCAGGAGAGAAAGTGACGACAGAGGATGAGATGGCTGGATGGCATCACTGACTCGATGGACGTGAGTCTGAGTGAGCTCTGGGAGTTGGTGAAGGACAGCGAGGCCTGGCGTGCTGTGATTCATGGAGTCGGAAAGAGTCGGACATGACTGAGCCACTGAACTGAAGTGAACTGAAAGCAGTGGTAAGCCTGATTGGCTGCCTCAAACTGCAGTCACTCCTTTCACCTTTCTTTCCAAAGAGCACTGCAGACCATGTTTCTGTGGGTCTGGAAGAAGCTTGTACAAGGGAAACACTTTAGGTCTAGGTAGATTCAGCAACTCTTCCTGACGAGGAAGAAGAGGGAGATGCTGCTCACAGCACCAGTGTTAATCTTATGGATGCAAGTACCACGTGAGTTTGGGGTTTCCCTGATTGCTCACAGAAAATTCAGCACAGCGGAATCTTATCTGCAGACAACTGGAGGAGTGGGACTTTTTGATTGAGAGCAAAGTTGTGAAAAGACACAAAAATTATAAAGTAAGAAGAGAGAGGGAATTGAGGAGAGAGACTTGAAACAAAGGAGAAAAATGCACAAGAATGAGAGAGACCAGGGTAGTTGACAGATTAGACATCTAATCAGATTTTCTCTGATGTTTCCCTCTGTTTTTCTGAACAGAAATGAATGGGCAACAGATAAAGCATTTTCCTGAATTCTTGCTTCTGCAAGAAGGAGAGAACTTCACCACATACTGCAATTTCTCGAGCACATTTTACAACTTACAGTGGTATAAGCAGAGGCCTGGGGGCAGTCCTGTCCTCTTGATGATATTAGCTAAGGGTGGCGAAATAAAGATGTAGCAGAGACTGACAGTTCGGTTTGGAGAGTCCAGACAGCACAGCTCCCTGCACCTCACGGCTGCTCTGCCCTCAGATGTAGGAACTTACTTCTGTGCCACGACACAGTGCTCTGGAAGCACCTGCTGTCTGTCCCCAACCCTCACTGTGGGCTCCAGGGGCCACCCCTCCTCAACTCCCCTCAGAGCAGGGGCCAGAGAAAGCTGAAGTCATGATGTCAAGGAAGAAAACTGAACTTTTAATTACAAAAGTCCGTGGACTCAGACAGTGTTACTGAAGAATTCTGTCAAACATTGAAAAAGAATTAGCATGAATTATACACAATTTCTTCCAGAAAATAGAAGAAAATACTCATTTTTTGAAACTAGTATTATTTTAGTACCAACATTTTCAAAGAGTCACAAAAAGAAAACGACAGAGAACTATCCCTCATGAATATAGATACCTATTTGGGTAAAGAATCTGAAAAAAAATGAATCTATGTATATTTGTAACTGTATCACTATGCTGCACACTTGAAACTAACACAATATTGTAAATCAATTTCAGTTCAGTCTCTCAGTCGTGTCCAACTCTTTGCAACCCCATGAACCACAGCACACCAGGCCTCCCTGTCCATCACCAACTCCTGGAGTCAACCCAAACCCATGTCAATCGAGTCGGTGATGCCATCCAACCATCTCATCCTCTGTTGTCCCCTTCTCCTCCTGCCCTCAATCTTTCTCAACATCAGGGTCTTTTCAAATGAGTCAGCTCTTCGCATCAGGTGGCCAAAGTATTGGAGTTTCAGCTCCAACATCAATCTTTCCAATGAACACCCAAGACTGATCTCCTTTAGGATGGACTGGTTGGATTTCCTTGCAGTCCAAGGGACCAACACCACAGTTCAAAAGCATCAATTCTTCGGCTCTCAGATTTCTTTATAGTCCAGCTCTCACGTCCATTCATGACCACTGGAAAAACCATAGCCTTGACTAGATAGACCTTTGTTGACAAAGTAATGTCTCTGCTTTTTAATATGCTGTCTAGGTTGATCATAACTTTCCTTCCAAGAAATAAGCATCTTTTAATTTCATGGCTGCAATCACCATCTGCAGTGATTTTGGAACCCAGAAAAATGAAGTCAGCCACAAATAAATTATATGCCAATAAAATTTTTAAAGGCAAAAAAATTAACAAAATAATAGCAAGTAGAATTCATCACTATATAAAAATAAAGATATACCAAGCATGAGTGGATTTTTTTTACTTTAATGTTTGAAAATCAGTTGATGGAATCCACTATATTACATGGTAAAAAGAAATCATGTGATTATCTCATTCTATGCAGAAAAAGCATTTGACAAAATTCAACAGTCAACTGTGGTGAAAACTCTGAGAAACACAGGAATAGAGGGGAATCTCCTCAACTTCTAATTGTGTGCTTACTAATATAAGACTATGTTCATTTCCTATCACTGGGAACAAGGCAAGAATAGTCACTCATCATTTTCCTTCAACATGTGCTAGAAATTCTGTTCAGTGCAACAAAACAGTAAATGCAAAGGCAGTCATATAGATCACCAAGAAGATGAAAAACTGCCACAATTTTTGGACAATATGATTTTCTATTTAGAAAATCTCAGAAAATCTACCAAAAAAAAAAAAAAAGCCTTTCTAGAACTATTAAATGGATTCAGCAAGGTCACTGAATGTAAGACCAAAATACAAAAATAAAATGTATTTTTGTCTACTAGCAGTGAACATGTAGACACATAAATTAAAAATATAATACCATTTACAATGACTCAAAAAAAAAAAAAAACCCAAAAAACCCAAATCCTTGGAAGTAAATCTAACAAAACATATACAGAACTTTTGTACTGAAAACTTAAAAGCACTGATAAAAGAAATCAAAGAATACAAATGAAGAGATATTCTGTTTGCAAATTCAGTTCAGTTCAGTTCAGTCGCTCAGTCATGTCCGACTCTTTGTGACCCCTGGCAGCACGCCAGGCCTCCCTGTCCATCACCATCTCTCGGAGTTCACTCATACTCATTAGAAGCCTCCAAGGAGTACATGTGTCATTTCTCTCAAATTGATATACACATTTTACTTAGTGCCTGTTAAAAAACAACCCAATCAAAAAGTGGGAAAAAGACCTAAACAGACATTTCTCCAAATAAGACATACAGATGTCTAACAAGCACATGAAAAGATGCTCAACAATGCTCATTATTAGGGAAATGCAAATCAAAACTCGGAAAGGCAATGGCACCCCACTCCAGTACTCTTGCCTGGAAAATCCCATGGATGGAGGAGCCTGGTGGGCTGCAGTCCATGGGGTCGCTAAGAGTCAGACACGACTGAGCGACTTCACTTTCACTTTTCACTTTCATGCATTGGAGAAGGAAATGGCAACCCACTCCAGTGATCTTGCCTGGAGAATCCCAGGGACGGGAGAGCCTAGTGGGCTGCCATCTATGGGGTCGCACAGAGTCAGAGACGACTGAAGCGACTTAGCAGCAGCAGCAGCAGCAAATCAAAACTACAATGAGATGTCACCTCACACCAGTCAGAATAGTCATCATCAAAAAGTCTACAAACAATAAATGCTGGAGAGTGTGTGGAGAAAAGGGAATGCTCTTGCACTGTTGAGGATATAAATTGATACAGCCACTATGGAAGACAGCATGGAGGTTCCTTAAAAAACTAGGAATAAAATCACCATATGACCCAGAAATCCCACTCCTAGGCATATACCCTGAGGAAAACAAAATTGAAAAAGACACATGTATCCCATTGTTCATTGCAGCACTATTTACAATAGCTAGAACATGGAAGCAACCTACATGTCCATCAACAGATGAATGGGTAAAAAAATTGTGGTACATATCCACAATGGAATATTACCCAGCCATAAAAAGGAACACATTCTAATGAGGTGGATGAACCTAGAACCTATGATACAGAGTGAAGTAAGTCAGAAAGAGAAAGATAAATATCATATTTTAACACATGTATTCAGGATGTAGAAAATTTGTGATGAAGAATTTATTTACAGGGTAGCAATGGAGAAACAGACAGAGAATAGATTTATGGATGTGGGGAGGGGGGAGGAGAGGGTGAGATGTATGGAAAGAGTAATGTGGAAACTTGCATTACCATATGCAAAATAGATAACCAATGGGAATTTGCTATATGGCTCAGGAAACTCAAACAGGGGCTCTGTGTCAACCTAGAGGGGTGAGATGAGGAGGGAGATGGGAGGGAGGTTCAAAAGGGAGGGGGATACATATATATACCTATGGCTGGTTCATGTTGAGATTTGACAGAAAACAACAAAATTCTGTAAAGAAATTATTGTTAAATTTAAAAAATAAATAAATGTTTTAAAAATCCATGCAGGATTTTTTTATAAATACAGGCAAGGTTATTTTAAAATTTGTATGAAAAGACAGCAATACTGGAAAAGCTAAAGTAACTCTTTAAAAAAGAAGGAAATAGAAGCCATCAGTCTACCTGATTTCAAGCTATAGCTGCAGTAATCAAGATTGCACATAATTTGATTGGGATTCTGTTGACTTTATAGATTCATTGGGTAAAACTGATAATCTTAACAAATGGAGTCTTCTAATTCATATGATGTCCTGTTCATTTCTGCAGGTCCCCTTTAAGTTCTTTGATTAATGTCATAATTTTTATTCTAGAGGACTTGCATATTTTATATTAAATTATTTAAAATTGATAAGTGGTGTTTTAATTTAATTTTCCAGAGATTTTTAACTGAAAGGGCTTCCCAGTTGGTGCTAGTTATAAAGAATGTCCCTGCTAATGTAGGAGGCACAAGAGATGTCAGTTCGATCCCTGGGTCAGGAAGATCCCTAGAGTAGGAAATGGCAACCCACTCCAGTATTCTTGCCTGTAAAATTCCACAGACAGAGGAGACTGGTTGGGTAGAGTCCATGGGGTGGCAAAGAGGTGGACACAACTGAGCACACACGATTTGACTGAAAAGTAGAAATAAAATTGATTTTTGTGTTTAGTGACTTTGTAGTTCGTTTATAGATTCCTTTGTATATTCTACCTACACAGATGTGTCACCTATGAATAAAAATGGCCTGCTTCTCCCTTTTCAAACTTAATACATCTTATTTCCTTTTCATAACTTGATACTAGAACCTCCAGTATGATAGTAAACAGAAGTAATGATAGTGAATCTATCTTATTTATTACCTTAGACAGAACAGTATTGAATTTGGATATTTTCATTGGTACCCTTTATCAGATCCAGGATTTCTCTTCTATTTCTGGATTGTTGAGAGTATTCATCATGCAAGCTTTGGACTTTTATGAAGTCCTCTAGTTTTTATGAAAGTAAGTTAAGTACATTATTTTCATTTTCATTAAGCAGAGGAAGATAACCTTACTGCATATGGGCCAGAGATAATAGAATCTTTTATATTCAAGACTCTGAAAAGAGCCAATACATATTTTAAGATTTTCCAGAGCCAAATAGAGTGATTTTTGGTTTTCAATAAGATTTAAAATGCTACTTTGTAACGGCCCCTACTGTCTTCTAAAAAAAAAGACAAACCAGCAAACAAAAAAGTTGTTATTGCTTTTCTTCTGCCTTTGCTAATATAATAAAACAACCTACTTTCAGTTATTATTTGTTCTTATATTTTCAGTAGTAGTGCTTATGGCTTATCTGTGTGTGTGTGTGAGAGAGAGAGATTTGCCGCAGAACAAGCAGGCTCTCAATGAATATTCAATGAGCATGATTACTATGACATTCACTCCCATATCTTCAGAGTCTGATTTCCCCCATCCTAAGCCTGGGATATTTGTTGCCTATTGCTGAATTTTGTCCACAAACATAACTGTGAATTTATTTTGTTGGAGTCTTTTGTTTAACACGTTTTCCATATAATTGAACAATTGCATATAGAAATATTTAAAGAGTTCCTCAACATAACTTCTACCACTAAATTCATGAATGATAAATCATCCACTAATTCAGGATACAGGCAATCTGAGTGCCTAGTCTGGACCAACTTCTCTTTTAAACATTGAATAGTATGGACTTTTGAAATACTGTCACAAATGAGAAGCTTAGGGATAAAAGGAAAATTAAATAGAAACCAACAACTGAGAATCATATGCTGAAATAAAGCAATGAAAAATAATTAAACCTTCACAGAGCTATGGAAACAAAGATAAGTACAGAGGTATTACAACTAAGATGTAAAGTGAAAGTCGCTCAGTCCTGTCCGACTCTTTGTGACACCATGTTCATCCATGAATTGTCTAGGTTAGAATACTGGAGTAGGTAGCCTTTCCCTTCTCCAGGGGATCTTCCCAACCTAGGGACTGACCCCAGGTATCCCACATTACAGGCGAATTCTTTACCAGCTGAGCCACAAGGGAAGACCAAGAATCCTGGAGTGGGTAGCCTATCCCTTCTCCAGTGGATCTTCCCAATCCAGGAATCAAACCAGGGTCTCCTGCATTGCAGGTGGATTCTTTACCAACTGAGCTATCAGGGAAGCCCTACAACTAAGATACATACCTTCAAATCTGAAGAGTCTTTCAAAAGATTGCTGGCCGACTTTTGGTCTGAGTTTAGCTCTGCAGATCTTTTATTCAGTCACAAGATTGGGCTTCTTCATCTGGAAATAGCAGTCTTTTCTGGGAAAAGGGAAGGGAAGCTTGTTTTCAGTCGTTATTCTACAGAAAAAAGGAAAAATGGCATGCTTTCTTCCCTTTTAGACAGCTTGTAGTTTGTAATCCCTTGTTGAGTGTGTGTGGTCAAGGATTAGGGTATCTTAACACTAGTCTAAACCCTTTCCATGAACCTCCCTAAACACTGATTTCTCTTCTCTGTTATCCCTTCCCTTCCCTAATTTTTATGCTCTTTTTTCCTTCCCTCCTCCAACTTTTCTACCAGCCTCATCCACCTCCACCCTGACCCACATTGTTTGCTTTCCCTTCTGTCTTTTCTGCATGCCTCAGAATCCTTAGTGTACCTACAAGCATAGGCATAGATAACATGAGGATTAAGGACCACTGTTCAAAGAAAATGAGGTGAACACCATCGGAGTCATCAGTTACTATATCAAGAATGGATGCATTGAGAAATTTCTAACTAGAGGGCAGTAGATGCTTGAATCCAGGGACCTTTATAGGAACTCTGAGCCTGAGCTTCAGAACGTTTAAATTTTAGTCTCCACATTTTTAATTTTTCCTGCCTTCCCTGAGCACATCATTGCCTACTTCGGAAACTTACGTACATTTTCTAGAATGTGGATAGAAATTTTCATCTCTTTACAATACAATGCTCAGTTCAGTTTTCTAGGATTAATTAGTGCTTTCCACAAGCTTCATGGGGCATCAAAAAATTTCTTTAAAAACACAAATGATGAAACAATGGTTGTGGAGACACAATATTGTGTTTGGTGTTCCTCGTCCAGAGCCAGACTTTTAACTTCACAGAGATGACAGTGGGCACCCTGTGAGCTGGGGATGACTCTCCTTCTTTGGGGGGCATGACTAAAACAGGGGAGGAACTGCACAATCGTTGGCTGAGAAGGTCCTGGCAACAAGACCGTGGTACCTGCACTGGTTGTAAGTCTCTGTTAGCAGCAGTTGCTTCTATTCTCTGAAACCTCTTTATCCAGGATTAGACACAAGTCTGAGCTCTGAGCCCATGACCCTGGTTTATCCTTGAAGTATGAGGCTGGTGACTGGGGTAACTGTGCTTCTGACATTGGGTAAGTGTCCTGTGTCTGCAAGGGATGATTTGAAACTAAAGGACCGTGAAGGGTCATTTGCTCTCTACTTCTCTCCCTGTGCTTTATCCAGCATTATAGTGATGGAACTGAGAAATGATCTCTGGGTTTGTCAGGGAGCACAAGCTTCTACTGGAGTAGGAAATGGCAGCCCACTCCAGTATTCTTGCCTGGAGAATTCCATGGACAGAGGAGCCTGGTGGGCTATAGTCCATGGGGCCACAGAGACAAACACAATTGAACAACTAATACACTTGCACACACAAACTTCTACATGACAGGTCAAAGTATCTATGATCCCAGAAGAGCACTTAGCAATAACTAGATCGTAAGAAATCTCTGGAGCTATTGAGCCAAAGACCCATGGAATAAAGCCTATGGAGTCTCTATTCTTGCCATGTGTCTTTGGTCTCTATATAATAAGCATCAATGATATGTTTGCAGGACAGAAATGAAAACACTGGAGTAGGGCGTAGGTCCAGACAGTTATGGGAATATTGTATGCTTGATCCACAGAATTACACTGATTTGTGGTCAGGGGATAATTTTATTTTCTTGACTCTTTAGGGATTATGCTTGATGCGGAGTGGATTGTGCTGAAGGAGAGGATGTAAACCTGCTTTGTAACCACTCTACCATCGATGCATTGGACTATTTACATTGGTATTGGCAAACTCCCAATCGGAGTCCACAGTATGTCATTCATGGCTTCCAAGACACAGTGAACAGCAGCATGAGCTCTCTAAACATAGCTTCAGACAGAAAGTCCAGCACCTTGGTCCTGCCCCAGGTCACCCTGAGAGACGCCGCTGTGTGCTACTGCGTCCTGAGAGAGGCACACTGGGACAGATGGGACTGCACCTGTGCAGTATCTCTGGTGGGAAGAAGGGGGGACACAGTGGGGGAGCAGGCATGAGAGCAAATCTAGAGTTATCTGGAAGGAGAGTCAGAAGAGCAGTAAGAGATGAGGAAAATGAAGAGAAGAGAAATGGAAGAAGATGGATAAAAACAGAAGAAAAAGAGGACAAGGAAGAAGTGCTTCATTGGTTCATGTGGCTGAGATGAATTATGAGAAGAATTTTAATTTTAACATAGCAATGAAGTGAAGAGGTGTTAATCATTTATTATGGCTCCTCTTCGTGTCAATAATGTTGGTTTCAGTATATTAGCCTCCACATAATAGGTGAGGAAAATACAAATTTTCCCAAAGACTTCTTTCCTTTGAACCCAAGGCAAGTCCAGACTCTGAAAATCACATTACTATCATTGTTCCACTTAATAGAAACCAATTCTTGTCCTGAGAAAAATTTCAAAATTTTTTGTTATCAGTCTACAACATGCACATATGTGATGAAGCTATTTTTTGGAAAGAAACAAAAAGCAGGTGAATATTAATTTATTTGTATTTATCTAGAAACCCCTGTCCTATAAAAGAGCTTTTATCTGTTTTTTATATTCCTTGAGTAACACATGGGGCTTCCCAGGTGGGCTCAGCTGTAAAGAATCCACTTGCAATGCAGGAACCACAGGAGACATGGGTTCTATCCTGTGTCACGAAGATCCCTTGGAGGAGGGAATGGCAACCCAAACCAGTGTTCTTGCCTGAGAATCCCATGGATGGAGGAGTCTGTTGGGCTACAGTCCATAGCATTGCAAAGAGTAGGACATGACTAAAGTGACTTACCAAGCAAGCAAGCAACACATGGGCTTCCCAAGGGGTTCAGTGGTAAAGAATCTGCCTGCCAATGCAGGAGACACAGGGGATTTGATCCTTGGGTCAGGAAGACCCCCTGGAGGAGGAAATGGCAGCCCACTCCAATATTCTTTCCAGAAAAATCCCACAGACAGAGGTGCCTGGCGGGCTATGGTCCATGGGGTCACAAAGAATCTGACACTGATAGCTTATGGTGAACAGTATGGGATTCATGATCTCCAAACAAGAAAATTTAGCTTCAGGATCAGAGGCCAGGCTTGACCACTGAAGGCTTTTGTGTTGGAGAAGTTTTATTACAGTGAAAAAGGACAGAAAAAATTCTGACATAGACATCAGAAGGGGGAAGAGAGTGCCCCCCTCACTAGTCTTAGTAAAGGAGCTATATACTTTTCAATTGGTTATTACAGTAAATCAAAAGACTATAAATGTTTTACCAGACCCACTCCCAGAATTTACATTTTAAGATAATGGAATTAGAATTAACAATAGAAAGATCTTACCAGAGCACTCCCACAATAAACATTTTAAGATAACAGGATTAGTCAGAAGATTCTTAAGAAGGAGAAACACTCCTCCAGCAGGACACATTGTTCTCATATAATCATTGGTACAGAGTTTAAGGAAAAACACATCCTTGAGCAAGATGAGCTGTTTTGTTGTATAATCATTCAGTTCAGTTCAGTTCAGTTGCTCAGTCCTGTCCAACTCTTCGTAGCACCATGAACCACAGCATGCCAGGCCTCCCTGTCCATCACCAACTCCTGGAGTTTGCTTAAACTCATGTCCATTGAGTCAGTGATGCCATCCAACCATCTCATCCTCTGTTGTCCCCTTCTCCTCTGGCCTTCAACCTTTCCCAGCATCAGGGTCTTTTTCAAATGAGTCAGCTCTTCACATCAGGTGGCTAAAGTATTAGAATTTCAGCTTCAACATCAGTCCTTCCAATGAACATTCAGAACTGATTTCCTTTAGGATGTACTGGTTGGATCTCTTTGCAGTCCAAGGGACTCTCAAGAGTCTTCTCCAACACCACAGTTCAAAAGCATCAATTCTTCTGTGCTCAGCTTTCCTTATAGTCCAACTCTCACATCCATACATGACTACTGGAAAAACCGTAGCCTTGACTAGACAGACCTTTGTTGGCAAAGTAATGTCTCTGCTTTTTAATATGCTGTCTAGGTTGGTCATAACTTTTCTTCTCTGCCATATAATCATTAGCTCTGGGCTTAAAGAAAAAAAGTAAGAACAAAACGTTTTATGTGACTAAGACTAAGAAATAAAGAAAAAAATTGTTTGTCCTTTTCGCCTCCCTTTCTCCTCATTAGGAACCGGACTTCTTATCAACCTAAGAATTAACTCTCTCAACACGGCTGAGTCAACTGAGTGAGCACACACACAGAAAGAAGCAACATATAGATCCATCTCATCACGAAAGTCTCAGACAGACCAAAAGTGAAAGCCCATGGCTCATTCCACCACAGCTCCCATGGTCCTCTGAGAAAACCAGTTCTGATAGTTTATGATACCAGCCCATTCTGTTTCCATTTTATGCAACTACATATACATTAACAGGGTTTCCCTGATGGCTCAGTGGGTAAAGAGTCTATCTGCAGTGCGGGAGAACCGTGTTCAATCCCTGGCATAGGATGAGCCCCTGGAAAAGGAAATGGCAACCCACTCCAGTATTCTTGCCTGGAGAATTCCATGGACAGAGGAGCCTGGTGGGCTACAGGCCATGAGGTTGCAAAGAGTCGGACACGACTGATTGATTAACACAATACATTAACACACACATGCATTCATATATGTGTACACATACATGGACACACAGAATTTGCCATGTAAACTGGATTATTTTAATTTTTCTAACTTGCCTTTTTATTTTCATTTAATAGTATCCTGGAGATATTTCTATAATTAAAAAATGTAAAGAAGTGTACTTTATCCTTTTTGATACTGATTTAGTACTTTGAAAGATTTTATTATTTAATTATTATCCTATTAATGCATATGTGTTTCTGCTTCTTTGCTGTCATAGAGAATGTTGTTTTATACATCTATGTACATCCAATTTTTATGTAGGTAGAAGTGTCTATTTAATGAAATTTATGAAATTGTAATTGCTATGAAAGTGAAATAAAGTCACTTTTTTTCTAAAGAAGTGAAAGTGAAAATTGCTTAGTCATGTCTGACTCTTTGTGACCCCATGGACTGTAGCCCACCAGGCTCTACTGTCCATGGGATCATCCACACAAGAATACTGGAGTGGGTTGCCATTCCCTTCTCCAGGGGATCTTCCTGACCCAGGGATCAAACTGAGGTCTCCTGCATTGCAGGCAGATTCTTTATCTTTTGAGCTACCAAAGAACCTTAAAGAAAAGCACCTGTAAATGAAGACAGTGACCATTTTCCCTCCAAATGGTTTAAACAACTATACTTCTATTAACAGTGGATGTGCAGGTACACTTTGCACTCTCCACAAACTGGGAATTACTGGTGTTTTTTTACTTTAACAATCCAAACAAACTTTACCTACATACATTTTTTTGAACCCTAGTGCTTTTGAGCAACTTTTTCTCTATGAATTGGCACTCTGTTATTTAACACTGGTCATATCCTTATTTTTATTTTTTGATCATTTTTCTTTAAGGTTTTCTCTTTATATTTGTACACATTATTTCTATATCTTAGTATTTTGATTTTATATTTTTGCATATTTTATTCTAACATACAAGCTTTTACTTTGCTTACGTATTAATGTTGTTGTCCTCAATTCTTACATTGTCAAGTATGTATTCCACTTTGACTTCAAAGTAAAGAAACTGCCTGCAATGCAGGAGACAAAAAAGACCAGGTTTGATCCCTAGATCGGGAAGCTCCCCTGGAGGAGGAAATGGCAACCCACTCCAGTATTCTTGTCTGAAAACTACCTTGGACAGAGGAGCCTTGCAGGCTACAGTTCATGGAGTTGCAAAGAGTTGGACATGACTGAGAGACTTTCACTGCTGCTTACTGATCCATGCCATATGACTCAGAAAATATGATACAATTTCATTAAAAAAAAGCACACATTCACCCACAAATGCAGTTTACAGACACTTCACTGCTCAACATGCTTGTTGAGGATACCAGAAATGCTAAGATGATATGTTCTTTATCTTCTGTTATCTTAGCTAAAAATGGTAAATTTTATTTTTATTTTTTAAATTTATTTTGCATTTTTAATATAAATTTATTTATTTCAATTGGAGGCTAATTACTTTATAATATTGTATTGGTTTTGCCATACATTGACATAAATCTGCCACGGGTGTAAATGTGTTCCCCATCCTGAAGCCCTCTCTCACCTCCCTCCCCATACGATCCCTCTGGGTCATCCCAGTGAACCAGCCCTGAGCACCCTGTATCATGCATCGAACCAGGACTGGTGATTCGTTTCACATATGATAATTTACATGTTTCAATGCCATTCTCCCATATCATCCTGCCCTCACCCGCTCCCACAGAGTCCAAAAGACTGTTCTATTCATCTGTGTCTCTTTTGCTGTCTCACATACAGGGTTATTGTTACCATCTTTCTAAATTCCATATATATGCGTTAGTATACTGTGTTGGTGTTTTTCTTTCTGACTTACTTCACTCTGTATAAGAGGCTCCAGTTTCATCCACCTCATTAGAACTGATTCAAATGTATTCTTTTTAATGGCTGAGTAATACCCCATTGTATATATGTACCACAGCTTTCTTATCCATTCATCTGCTGATGGACATCTAGGCTGCTTCCATGTCCTGGCTATTATAAACAGTGCTGTGATGAACATTGGGGTACATGTGTCTCTTTCAATTCTGGTTTGCTGGGTCATATGGCAGTTCTCTTTCCAGTTTTTTAAGGAATCTCCACACTGTTCTCCATAGTGGCTGTACTAGTTTGCATTCCCACCAACAGTGTAAGAGGGTTCCATTTTCTCCACACCGTCTCCAGCATTTATTGCTTGTAGACTTTTGGATAGCAGCCATATAATGAGTGATGTTGAGCATCTTTTCATGTGTTGTTAACCATCTGTATGTCTTCTTTGGAGAAATGTCTGTTTAGTTCTTTGGCCCATTTTTTTGATTGGATCATTTATTTTTCTGGAATTGAGCTGCATAAGTTGCTTGTATATTTTTGAGATTAATTATTTGTCAGTTGCTTCATTTGCTATTATTTTCTCCCATTCTGAAGGCTGTCTTTTCTCTTTGCTTATAGTTTCCTTTGTTGTGCAGAAGCTTTTAATTTTAATTAGGTCCCATTTGTTTATTTTTGCTTTTATTTCCAATATTCTGGGAGGTGGAATAAATCCTGCTGTGATTTATGTCAGAGAGTGTTTTGCCTATGTTCTCCTCTAAGAGTTTTATAGTTTATGGTCTTATGTTTAGATCTTTAATCCATTTTGAGTTTATTGTGGTGTATGGTGTTAGAAAGTGTTCTAGTTTCATTCTTTTACAAGTGGTTGACCAGTTTTCCCAGCACCACTTGTTAAAGAGATTGTCTTTCTCCATTGTACATTCTTCCCTCCTTTGTCAAAGATAAGGTATCCATAGGTGCATGAATTTATCTCTTGGCTTTCTATTTTGCTCCATTGATCTCTATTTCTGTCTTTGTGCCAGTACCATACTATCTTGATGACTGTGGCTTTGAAATAAAGCCTGAAGTCAGGTAGGTTGATTCCTCCAGTTCCATTCTTCTTTCTCAAGATTACTTTGGCTATTAGAGGTTTTTTGTATTTCCATACAAACTGTGAAATTATTTGTTCTAGCTCTGTGGAAAATACCATTAGTAGCTTGATAGGGATTGCATTGAATCTATTGATTGCTTTGGGTAGTATACTCATTTTCACTATATTGATACTTCTGATCCATGAACATGGTATATTTCTCCATCTATTACTATCCTCTTTGCAAAAGCCGGTGGCCAGGAGGATCAACTCGGGGAGCGGTGGGTGCACAGGCACAGGAGGGCCTAGAGGAGCTATCCCAAGTTGAAGGTCAGGAACAGCAGTGGTAAGGGGATAACCCTCGTCCAAGATAAGGAGCAGTGCCTGTGCTTTGCTGGAACAGCCCTGAAGAGATAACCCATGCCCAAGGTAAGAGAAACCGAAGTAAGATGGTAGGTGTTGTAAGAGGGCATCAGAGGGCAGACACAGTGAAACCATACTCACAGAAAACTAGTCTATCTAATCACACCAGGACCACAGCCTTGTCTAACTCAATAAAATCTAGCCATGCCTGAGGGGAACCCAAGAAGGATGGGTCATGGTGGAGAGGTCTGACAGAATGTGGTCCACTGGAGAAGGGAATGGCAAGCCATTTCAGTATTCTTGCCTTGAGAACCCCATGAACAGTATGAAAAGACAAAATGACAGGATATGAAAAGAGGAACTCCCCAGGTCATTAGGTGCCCAATATGCTACTGGAGATCAGTGGAGAAATAACTCCAAAAAGAATGAAGGGATGGAGCCAATGCAAAAACAATACCCAGTTTTGGATGTGACTGGTGATAGAAGCAAGATCGGATGCTGTAAGAGCAATATTGCATAGGAACTTGGAATGTCAGGTCCATGAATCAAGGAAATTGGAAGTGGTCAAAGAAGAGATGGCAAGGGTGAACATCAACATTCTAGGAATCAGTGAAGTAAAATGGACTGGAATGGGTGAATTTAACTCAGATGACCATTATACCTACTAGTGTGGGCAGGAATCCCTCAGAAGAAATGGAGTAGCCATCATAGTCAACAAAAGAGTCCGAAATGCAGTACTTGGATGCAATCTCAAAAATGACAGAATGATCTCTGTTCGTCTCCAAGGCAAACCATTCAATATCACAGTTATCCAAGTCTATGCCCCAACCAGTAATGCTGAAGAAACTGAAGTTGAACGGTTTTATGAAAACCTCCAAGACCTTTTAGAACTAACACCCAAGAAAGATGTCCTTTTCATTATAGGGGACTGGAATGCAAAAGTAGGAAGTCAAGAAACACCTGGAGTAACAGCCAAATTTGGCCTTGGAAGGCAGAATGAAGCAGGGCAAAGACTAATCGAGTTTTGCCAAGAAAATGCACTGATCATAGCAAACACCCTCTTCCAACAACACAAGAGAAGACTCTACACATGGACATCACCAGATGGCCAACACTGAAATCAGATTGATTATATTCTTTGCAGCCAAAGATGGAGAAGCTCTATACAGTCAACAAAAACAAGACCAGGAGCTGACTGCGGCTCAGATCATGAACTCCTTATTGCCAAATTCAGACTCAAATTGAAGAAAGTAGGGAAAACCGCTAGACCATTCAGGTATGACCTCAATCAAATCCCTTATGATTATACAGTGGAAGTGAGAAATAGATTTAAGGGCCTAGATCTGATAGATAGAGTGCCTGATGAACTATGGAATGAGGTTTGTGACATTGTACAGGAGACAGGGGATCAAGACCATCCCCATGGAAAAGAAATGCAAAAAAGCAAAATGGCTGTCTGGGGAGGCCTTACAAATAGCTGTGAAAAGAAGAGAGGCGAAAAGCAAAGGAGAAAAGAAAAGATATCAGCTTCTGAATGCAGAATTCCAAAGAATAGCAAGAAGAGATAAGAAAGCCTTCTTTAGCGATCAATGCAATGAAATAGAGGAAAACAAAGGAATGGGAAAGACTAGAGATCTCTTTAAGAAAATTAGAGATACCAAGGGAACATTTCATGCAAAGATGGGCTCGATAAAGGGCAGAAATGGTCTGGACCTAACAGAAGCAGAAGATATTAAGAAGAGGTGGCAAGAATACACAAACAAGAACTGTACAAAAAAGATCTTCATGACCCAGATAATCATGATGATGTGATCACTAATCTGGAGCCAGACATCTTGGAAAGTGAAGTCAAGTGGGCCTTAGAAAGCATCACTACGAACAAAGCTAGTGGAGGTGATGGAATTCCAGTTGAGCTGTTTCAAATCCTGAAAGATGATGCTGTGAAAGTGCTGCACTCAATATGCTAGCAAGTTTGGAAAACTCAGCAGTGGTCACAGGACTGGAAAAGGTCAGTTTTCATTCCAATTCCAAAGAAAGGCAATGCCAAAGAATGCTCAAACTACTGCACAATTGCACTCATCTCACACACTAGCATAGTAATGCTCAAAATTCTCCAAGACAGTCCTCAGCAATACGTGAACCGTGAACTTCCAGATGTTCAAGCTGGTTTTAGAAAAGGCAGAGGAACCAGAGATCAAATTGACCACATCCACTGGATTTTGCAAAAAGCAAGAGAGTTCCAGAAAAACATCTGTTTCTGCTTTATTGACTATGCCAAAGCCTTTGACTGTGTGGATCACAATTAACTGTGGAAATTCTTTCCTGACCTGAGAGACTATTAAAAAAAGATAGAAAAGGAAATGAATAAAGCAGTCATTTTAGGATGAAGTAAAGAAACATTTCACTCTATGGAAGTGTATTTTAAATAACCACTCACCTGAATGAGGAACATCTTTTGTTAACCAGAATGCTTTCTAAGAAGGTGATTATTTCCCCTCTATAGTCTTCATATCCCTATGGATATTGAATAAAGGAGAGGAATTTAAACATATGCAAAGGGCAAAAACATCTCTTCAGGTTGTGAGAAGCTATGAAGACCGTCTCAGAGGCTGCGTGGGACATGATCTTCCGTCAGTTCCCAGGTAGCCCATTAGGCGATGCTGGTGCGCTTATAAATGCTATGTATGAAACTTGAATGGCCACAGAATTTTGTTTTCTTCTTTTTCAAATAAAATTCCATTAAAATCTGTATGAAACCCTCAGATAGAACTACTAAGCCCTCATTAGTAACAGATGGGACAGTCTCAGGCTATAAAATGAAGATAGGTACTATCCAAAAGCCTGCAATGTGGGAAACCTTGGTTGGATACCTGGGTTGGGAAGATCCCCTGGAGCAGGGAATGGCTACCTACTCCAGTATTCTTGCCTGGAGAATTCCATGGACTGTATAGTTCATGGGGTCACAAAGAGTTGGACATGACTGAGTGACTTTCACTTTCACTATCCAAAAAAGGTCATCTCCAGATGCAATTTTGGGTCTTTCTAGACCCAGTTTCTTTTGGTTACAGAAAAATATAAGTAGATTTTCCTCCCATACTTATTCCAGAGATCACCTTGGATGCAGAGTCAAACTTTGATGAATATTATACTTTACATTGTAATTTTTGTGCCTTAAAAATATGATTGCTCATCTACCACACATACTAAGGTTTAATGATCATTATTTTTAATATATTAGCATAGCATTATATTACATGTGATAAGTTCAGCGTACTTTTTTGTGTGAACCTATCACTTTAGTTTGAATGATGAATCAGTCTCCTCCCATCATTGTGAGAGTCTTTCTGGCATCGTAAATGAAGGAAGCAAGCTTCTTAAATGATTAATGCCTTCTTAAATGCACAGCTGTGGTGACCTCTGAGAGGATGTGTGTGTGCTCACTTGCTAAGTCCTGTCTGACTCTTTGCGACCCCATGGACTTGTAGCCTACCAGGCTCCTCTGTACATGGGATTTTCCAGGCAAGAATATTGGAGTGGGTTGCCATTTCCTCCTCCAGGGTGTCTCCTTTTTTGACTCCCTACTCAGAACAAAGTACAGATGAAGTTATTAAGTAGCCTCAGAACTGTAGTGATTCTTCTTGGTTCACAGATTCTGATTGATGATGTCATGACACAGAAGAAAATGCAAAGCAGGCAGCTTATAGTCAGCTTCCTGTGAGTGTCACACTTGAGGCAACTGGCCTGAGACCAGCTGCATTTTGGCCATGGCTTTGCAGAGCACTCTGGAAGCAGTGTGGCTGAGTCTCCTCCTCAGCTCTCTCTGGAAGGGTGAGTAAGCCTTTTCACCATCTGGTCTTGGAAAAATGCATGCCTTTGTTTTAAAATTCAAAGTTACAACCTTTTTTTGTTTGTTTGTTTCCTGTAGTTGCAGAGAGCAAGGAGCAAGTACTTCAGCCTCCCACTGTGGTCTCTTTGGAGGGAGCTGTGGCAGAAATGTCCTGTAATCACTCTATATCCAATGATTATGGCTTCTTCTGGCTCCTTCACTTCCCAGGATTTGCACCAAGACTCCTCATTAAGGGCTTAAGTCCTTCTCAACAGGGACACTACAACATGACATACGAGAAGTTCTCTTCATCACTGCTCATCCTCCAGGTGCAGACGGCAGATACGGGGATTTACTATTGTGCTCTGAGGTACACAGAAGCAGGGAATCCATGAAGAGCTGAACAGAAACAAGGAGAGGTCACAGCATTTGCAGGATGTGGAAGAAAGACAAACAACAACTGCTTCCCCTCCTAGTCCCAATTCAGCATCCCCCAAGCTTTTCCATTTGCACTATCAGAAAAAACATTTGAGTCCAAACAGTATATATAATGGGCTTCTCTTGTAGCTCAGCTTGTAATGAGCCTGCAATGAAGGAGACCCCGGTTTGATTCCTGGGTTGGGAAGATTCCCTGAAGAAGGGTTAGGGTACCCACTCCAGTATTCTTGGGCTTCCCTGGTGGCTTAGATGGTAAAAAAATCTGCCTGCAATGCAGGAGACCTGGGTTCAGTCACTGGGTTGGTAAGATTCCCTGGAGGAGAACTCCAATATTCTTGCCTGGAGAATCCTCATGGACAGAGGTGCCTGGAGGGTTACAGTCCTTGGGGTTGCAAAGAGTTGGACATGACTAAGTAAATAAGCACAGCACAGCACTATATATAACAAAGGTACAAAGGGAAATAAGTTTTTATGGAGTGTTTCAATAATGGTTCTGTAAATTCATGTTTAAAATTGTCTGTTGGATAACTGAAACACTTGATCTGTTTTTTTTTTTTGAAATATACCTGGATTATTTTTACTTTCCTTTGTAAAATGGCTGATTCTTTACCACTGCACCACCTGTGTTTTAAAAAAAATTCCCGCAAAGAGAATGAAGCTGACTGATAATATTTAAAATAAAAATGCAGAAAGCAAGAAGAGAATAGAGAAGAAGAGTCATGTCCACTCTGCTATTTTCTTCTTGATTTTTACATTTTAAATATTATCTGCCAGCTTCACTCTGTTTGTGGGAATTTTTTTAAGACACAGATGGCTCAGTGGTAAAGAACCGCCTGCCAATGAAGGAGACGTGGGTTCAATCCCTGGATCAGGAAGATCCCTTGGAGCAGGAAATAATAACCTGTTCCAGTATTCTTGCCTGGAAAATTCCATAGACAGAGGAGCCTGGAGGGCTATAGTCCATGGAGTTACACACACATTTTGTAAAATGTACTTTAGCTAATATTCAATAGTACAATTAGCTGAAAGGGAACAAATGAGTGAATAGCTACTACCAACAGCCCTGAGTATGAAACCTCAATCCTTCTCTCAGAATATTTCACTTATTACAATTTAATATATACATTAAGTGAGGATGCCAGTGTCAATTAGTATAGAAATATTAGTAAAACTTAATCTTATTCCAAATTTTTAAACTTAAAAATAAATACAGTATAAGTTGTAATATATTGTTCCCATATCCTTGTTAAATTATGTTTGTCTTTTTACCCACACCTTTCCTTCCCACTTTAGAGACTAAAGTCCTAGGATAGATCAGTGATTCCAATATATATATATATATATATATATTTTTTTTTATCAGAAGTCTATGGAGTTTTATTAAAAACTGCATTCCAGAGTAAATGAATCATAGTTTGCAGGGTTGGGATCCAGAAGTCTGTATTTTCTATAAATGTCTCTCTGGCAGTTCTATTCCTCATCCAAGTTTGATGTGAGAATCCCAGACTCAGTAGCCCAGATCTTGAGGCTTTAGCCACTATCCTCTACTTTTGTGTGCGTGCTAAGTTGCTTCAGTTGAGTCGACTCTTTGCGACCTTAGGGACCGTAGCCTGCAAGGCTCTTCTGTCCATAGGATTCTCCAGGCAAGAATACTGGAGTGAGTTGCCATGCCCTCCTCCAGGGGATCTTCCTGACACAGGGATCAAACCTGTGTCTCTTACGTCTCCTGCATTGGCAGGTGGGTTCTTTACCACTAGCGCCATCTGGGAAGCCCATTCTCTGCTTTTAGTAACATCCAAATTGTATACACCTATCAATTGACATATGTTTGTGCCACTTCTTTAGGCATATTCTGTTTTGGATTATTGCATGTTTACAACTGTGTTAATCTTGCCTTTTAAGCAAATGAAATATCTGCTTATGAGCCATGTGTGCGTCTTCTCCATGAGTTCCGCACGTGTGCTCTTGCTGCTCCACAGTCAATAAGCGCATGGCCCCTAGCTGCTTTCACAAGCAAGAAGAGACAGGAAATTCCTTTCGTTCTTACAGGATGTTCCTTTCAGTTCATTGAGGAGTGACACCTTTTATGTTGGTGTTTTGATTCTATTGTTTAAACTGTCAGCAACTAGTCTTCTTACCAGATTTTTTCCAGCTTACATGTAGAACACTAAAGGTGTTCTTACCCAAAGGGAAGTGGGACAAGAATGAAATAAAAGAAGTGGAAAGTAGAGCTGGTGAGAGAGCATTTATGAAGAGGAGAGCTCAGCGACAGCACAGTCGTAAAAGCATCATGAAGCTCTCAGTTCGACAGTGACTTGTGAAACATTCACAGGAGAGTAAAATTCCCTGTACTCCCAAATCCTGGAGGTTTATAAGTATATAGAAATTTCCATTTTTTTGAGAGTTACTTCTCTTAAAAAGATTCCTGGTTGAGAAAGCTATTCTAAGGCTCCTGAGACTAAAGATGCACAGCAGGGCTGAGAGTAAACATGGGGAATCCAATGCAGTGGGCGTAGAGCTGCCCAAGGTCTCCCTAGATTGATCTGCTCTGCCTGCTGCTGGTCATATCCCCATTGCTGCTAATGTTTCCTTGGGGTCAGTAGCTCATTCAGTTCTTTAAATGTCTGAGGACCTCCTAGAAGCAATGATCTAGGGGCTGCTTTGATTAAGTGGCACATACATATGAAGTCAGTATTTGGTATCCACCCAATTAAAAGATAGCCTCTAAAGGTAAGTAGCACAGAAGAATATGATTGTATAAGTTTATTAGGATAATGGAATTGCTTTCCAATATTGTAAAGTATTTTTAAAAAAGTAAATGAGCAAAATTGAAATTCTCAATGTGATTTATGCTTTTACAGTCAGAAAAGTATGGGTTAAAATCTTTGTTCTCTTTCTTTAAGGATGGCTTGACTAATTGAATATTCCTGAACTCCTAATATTTTCATCTCTAAAATATTAGGAGGAAAAATAAATCAAGAAATGTAATGGGCTTAACATTATGCTCACCGTAGACATTTGATGAATAATACCCTCATCGATCTCATAAAGCACGTAAGAAGAATAGCTAGTGAGTCTATATTGTTCAATTCTGAAAGCTCAGTTGATGCCTTAGGAATCCTTTGGATCTGTAGCCTCTTAAAGGTTTAGTTCATTTGTATCTCTTGGAACTGATTACTAAATGGGTGAAGTAAGCACAATGAGTCACTTGCACTATCTAGGCATAGTTCTACATGCTTTGTATGCTATATCCGTATAGGACAGAAGAAGTAGAGATTAGGCAATTACCTGGAAAATTTAGTTATGGCACCAAAGTCTATACTGGACTATCATTTTGACTTATTTATCTTGCTACATCAATCAAAGTGCTGTATAGATATGCCTAAGCAGACATTTAGGATAAACCCACATTTTGCCCGATTGATAGGGGAGCCCTAAACCCAGTGTCAGGGGACTGGATGTTCTCTGTTCTCCTCCCCAAGTCTACTCTCCATCCTGCTCTACACCCAGGAGGCTGACTTCATGCCCTTGTCTGTTTTGCTTCTAGTTGGGTTTGGCCCAGTGGGAGCCCCTGGCAGGAAAGAGTGGTCAGCCTGTTTATATTCTGTGATCTTCCCTTTCCTGTGCTGAAATCCACAGGTCCTGTGGACCCACCTCAGTTACAGGTCTCCCAGGCTGGGATAAGTTCTTCCTCCTCTGTCCCTTCAAGCCTAGGAGTGGTGAAGCCTTCTTACTGTTGTTGGTGCCAGGGTGCTTTACCTTCTCTTGTTCAGTTCAGTTCAGTTCAGTCGCTCAGTCGTGTCTGACTCTTTGCAACCCCATGAATCGCAGCACGCCAGGCCTCCCTGTCCATCACCAACTCCAGGATGTCCATCACCCGGAGTTCACTCAGATTCACATCTATCAAGTCAGTGATGCCACCCAGCCATCTCATCCTCTGTCATCCCCTTCTCCTCCTGCCCTCAATCCCTCCCAGCATCAAAGTCTTTTCCAATGAGTCAGCTCTTCGCATGAGGTGGCTATAGTACTGGAGTTTCAGCTTTAGCATCATTCCTTCCAAAGAAATCCCTGGGCTGATCTCCTTCAGAATGGACTGGTTGGATCTCCTTGCAGTCCAAGGGACTCTCAAGAGTCTTCTCCAACATCACAGTTCAAAAGCATCAATTCTTTGGCGCTCAGCCTTCTTGACAGTCCAAGTTAAAAAAAAAAAAAAAGATTTTCATCATCTTTAGACAACTTGATTTTATAATCCTTTGTTGAGTGCGTGTGGTCAAGGATTCAGGGGATCATAGCCTTATAGCCTTAACCTCTTCCATGTACCTCCCTAAACACTGCTTTCCCATTTCCCACCCCTGTTAGCTCTTCCCTTCCCGATTCCTTATGTGCTTTTCTCTTCACTCCTCTTTTCTGCCAGGATCACCCACCTCCACCCTTGTCCTCCCCACATAGTGTGCTTTCCCTTCTGTCTCTTCTCTCTGTCTCAGCATCTTTGGTGCAGAGCACCTACAAACACGGGCACAGAGGTCATAAGGATTAAGGACCATTGTTCAAGGAGGATGAGGAGAATACCGTCCGTGTCATCAGTTACTATGTCAAGAACAGATGCATTGAGAAATGTCTTCCTAGATGGAGACAGATCCATGATTCCAAGGACCTTTTCAGGACGCTGAGCTCTAATGTCTGAGCTCAAGACGTTTAGCTTTCTGTCCCAATGTTATTAATATTTCTTATCCCTCAGAGCAATCACAGCCTACTTTGAAATCTCACATACATTTGCTAGAACATGGATGGGAATTTTTACCTCTTTACAGTGCACAGCTCAGTACAGTTTTCTGGGATTAAACAATGTTTTCCACAAGCTTCATGGAACACTAGAAAATGTCTTTGAAGAAGAAATGATAGAACAATGGTTCTGGATAGACACACAACTGTGATTGGTGTTCCTTTTCCAGAGTCAGACTTTAAACTTCACAGAGGATGGCAGCACACACCCTGTGAGTTGGGGATGTATCCCCTCCTTCAGGGGACATGATTAAAACAGGGCAGGAAAACCTAAACAAGGAACTGCCTCATCATTGGCTGACAAATCCTGGCAACAACAGACTGCAACGGACACCTGCACTGGTTGTAAGTCTCTAACAGCAGCAGTTGCTTCTGTTCTCTGGAAACAAGCCCAGGAGCAGACCCAAGTCTGAACTCTGAGCCCACAGTCCTGGTTTGTCCTTGAAGTATGAGGCTGGTGATTGGAGTAACTGTTTTTCTGACCTTGGGTAAGTGTTCTCTGTCTACAAGGGATGACTTTGAAGCCAAGGAACCGTGAAGGGTCATTTGCTCTCTGCTCCTCTCCCTGTGTTTTATTCAGCATTGTAGCAATGGAATCGAGAACAGCTCTATGCATTTGCTAGGGAGCACAAACTTCCATATGACAGGTTAATTCATAGCCATGATCCAGAAGAGACCTTAGCAGTAAGCAGGTTGGAAGAACTCTCTGGGGTTATTGAGCCAAGGACCCCAGGATAAAGCCTATAGGGTCTCAGATTCTTGCCATCTGTCTTTGGTCCCTATATAATAAGCATCAATAATATTTCTGAGGACATAGATAAAAACACTGGAGTAGGGGATAGGTCCAGACAGTTTGGGGAGTGTTGTGCTCTTGATCCATAGAATTACACTGATTTATTGTCAGGGGATAATTTTATTTTCTTCACCCTTTAGGGACTGTGATTAATGCTAAGACCACCCAACCCAGCTCCATGGATTGTGCTGAAGGAGAGGATGTAAACCTCCCTTGTAACCACTCTACCATCAGTGGAAATGACTATATACATTGGTATCGGCAAAATCCCAATCAGAGCCCACAGTATGTCATTCATGGCTTACGAGGCACAGTGAACCGCAGCATGGCCTCTCTGCACATAGCTTCAGACAGAAAGTCCAGCACCTTGGTCCTGCCCCAGGTCACCCTGAGAGACGCCGCTGTGTACTACTGCATCCTGAGAGAGGCACACTGGGACAGACGGGGCTGCACCTGTGCAGTATCTCTGGTGGGAAGATGGGGGGACGGAGTGGGGAGAGCAGTCACTAGAGCAAATTTATTTTTTTTTAATTAATTTTTTTTATTTAATTGTAAAATCTTTAATTCTTACATGTGTTCCCAAACATGAAACCCCCTCCCACCTCCCTCCCCATAACATCTCTCTGGGTCATCCCCATGCACCAGCCCCAAGCATGCTGTATCCTGCGTCAGACATAGACTGACGATTCAATTCTTACATGATAGTATACATGATAGAATGCCATTCTCCCAAATCATCCCACCCTCTCCCTTTCCCTCTGAGTCCAAAAGTCCGTTATACACAGCTGTGTCTTTTTTCCTGTCTTGCATACAGGGTCGTCATTGCCATCTTTCTAAATTCCATATATATGTGTTAGTATACTGTATTGGTGTTTTTCTTTCTGGCTTGCTTCACTCTGTATAATCGGCTCCAGTTTCATCCATCTCATCAGAACTGATTCAAATGAATTCTTTTTAACGGCTGAGTAATACTCCATTGTGTACATGTACCAAAGCTTTCTTATCCATTCATCTGCTGATGGACATCTAGGTTGCTTCCATGTCCTGGCTATTATAAACAGTGCTGCGATGTGTCTCTTTCAGTTCTGGTTTCCTCGGTGTGTATGCCCAGCAGTGGGATTGCTGGGTCATAAGGTAGTTCTATTTGCAATTTTTTAAGGAATCTCCACACTGTTCTCCATAGTGGCTGTACTAGTTTGCATTCCCACCAACAGTGTAGGAGGGTTCCCTTTTCTCCACACCCTCTCCAGCATTTATTGCTTGCAGATTTTTGGATCGCAGCCATTCTGACTGGTGTGAAGTGGTACCTCATTGTGGTTTTGATTTGCATTTCTCTGATAATGAGTGATGTTGAGCATCTTTTCATGTGTTTGTTAGCCATCCGTATGTCTTCTTTGGAGAAATGCCCATTTTTTGATTGGGTCGTTTATTTTTCTGGAATTGAGCTGCATAAGTTGCTTGTATATTTTTGAGATTAGTTGTTTGTCAGTCGCTTCATTTGCTATTATTTTCTCCCATTCAGAAGGCTGTCTTTTCACCTTGCGTATATTTTCCTTTGTTGTGCAGAAGCTTTTAATTTTAATTAGATCCCATTTGTTTATTTTTGCTTTTATTTCCAGAATTCTGGGAGGTGGATCATAGAGGATCCTGCTGTGATTTATGTCGGAGAGTGTTTTGCCTATGTTCTCCTCTAGGAGTTTTATAGTTTCTGGTCTTACATTTAGATCTTTAATCCATTTTGAGTTTATTTTTGTGTGCGGTGTTAGAAAGTGATCTAGTTTCATTCTTTTACAAGTGGTTGACCAGTTTTCCCAGCACCACTTGTTAAAGAGATTGTCTTTACTCCATTGTATATTCTTGCCTCCTTTGTCAAAGATAAGGTGTCCATATGTGTGTGGATTTATCTCTGGGCTTTCTATTTTGCTCCATTGATCTATATGTCTGTCTTTGTGCCAGTACCATACTGTCTTGATGACTGTGGCTTTGTAGTAGAGCCTGAAGTCAGGCAAGTTGATTCCTCCAGTTCCATTCTTCTTTCTCAAGATTGCTATGGCTATTCGAGGTTTTTTTATTTCCATACAAATCTTGAAATTATTTGTTCTAGTTCTGTGAAAAATATGGCTGGTAGCTTGATAGGGATTGCATTGAATTTGTAAATTGCTTTGGGTAGTATACTCATTTTCACTATATTGATTCTTCTGACCCATGAACATGGTATATTTCTCCATCTATTAGTGTCCTCTTTGATTTCTTTCATCAGTGTTTTATAGTTTTCTATATATAGGTCTTTAGTTTCTTTGGGTAGATATATTCCTAAGTATTTTATTCTTTTCGTTGCAATGGTGAATGGAATTGTTTCCTTAATTTCTTTTTCTACTTTCTCATTATTAGTGTATATGAATGCAAGGGATTTCTGTGTGTTGATTTTATATCCTGCAACTTTACTATATTCATTGATGAGCTACTAGAGCAAATTTAGACTCTTCTAGAAGGAGAATCAGAGAACAGTAAGAAATGTGGAAAATGAAGGGAAAGGAAAGGGAAGAAGATGGTTAAAAACAGAAGAAAAAGAGGACAAGGAATAAGCACCCAGTTTACTGAAGAATCAGAAGAATTTTGAGGAACGTCAGAATCATAATTTTAACAAATTAATAAAGTAAGAGGTGTTAATAATTTTAACGACTCTTTCTCATGTCAATAAAATGTTAGTTTCACTGTGCTAGTCCCACATAAGAAGTGGGAAACATACACATAATTCTCCTTGTACCAAAGGCTTCTTTCATTTGGATCCAAGGCCAAGTCTAGACTCTGATGTGTTATAGCTTTTCCACTTACCAGAAACAAATTACTCTCTCTGAGAAAGATCTAAAATGTTATTGTTGCTAGTCTAGAACATTCATATTTCCCATGAAGTTTTTTGAAAGAAACAAAAATTAAGTGAATAATAATTTTTCTCTTTCTAGGCAGGTCTGGAAACCCTGCCTCTATAAGGAGTTTTCATCAATTTGATAATCCCTAAGCAGCACATGGGGGTTCCCGCATGGCTTGGCAGTAAAGAATCCACTTGCAGTGCAGGAGCTGCAAGAGACCCAGGTTCAATCCTTGGTTCAGGAAGATCCCTTGGAGAAGGGCATGGCAACCCATTCCAGTATTCTTCCCTGGAGAACCCCATGGACAGAGGAGCCTGGCAGACTACGATCTTTAGAGTTGCAAAGAATCAGACATGACTGAAGTGACTTAGCATGCAAGCAGCATGTGGGGCTTACCCTGGTGGCTCAGTGGTAAAGAATCTGCCTGCCAATGCAAGGGACCCAGGTTTGGTCCCTGGTTGGAGAACTAAGATCCCACATGCCTTGGAGCAACTAGGCCTATGTGTTGCTACTACTGAACCATCCTTGAACTGTCCATCTGAACGTTAGTGTCTGCAGATCACTTCCCTTTCACTGCAGTGAAAATATTCAGGTCTTCATCTTCCATCCCTTTTACCCCCAAATCTACTGACAGAGAATCGATATTATTTACAGAGTCTGAGATAAGAGCACAAACTAAAATTATCTTCATCTGGTTTCAAAAGCACTTATTTTTCTCTAAAATATCCTACTAAAATTAAAAAGCATAATGCAAAACTAGTAATCAACAGTTTAAAAATGTATTTACAATAGAAATTAAAAAATTATTTATTCACTTTCACTTTAATAAAAATAAAACTATTACAATTCAGTTTTCAATGTCCAGCTGGTGGTTAAGATAACTAATATTGCTCTCAATGCAGGCTGAGTCTAAAATAAATGTATATAACTTTTAAAATCATCAGTACCATTTTTATAGAATAAATATATATGCATTAATATACACATTTTTTTTCTCTTTCTGACTTTCATCATTCTGTTTAACAGACTCTAGGCTCATCCACCTCACTAGAACTGTCTCAAATGTGTTTTTTTTACAGCTGAGGAATATTCCATTATATATGACAACTTCTTTGTTCATCTGGGGATGGACCCTATTTGTGGGGCAAGACACAGACATAGAGAACAGACTTTGGACGCAGTAGGGGAGGGAGAGAGTGGGAAAAATTGAGAGAGTAGCATTGAAACATATGCTTTACCGTGTGTAAAATAGATAGCTAGTGGGAAGTTGCTGTATGATGCAGGGAGCTCAATACGGAGCTCTGTGACAACCTAGAGGAGTGAGGGGAAGACTCAAAAGGAGGGGACGTATGTATACTTCTGGCTGATTCACATCATTGTATGGCAAAAGCCAACACAATATTGTAAAGCAATTATCCTCCAATTAGAAATAAATTAATTAAAAAATAAATTTAAAAAATAATACTGTTTAATACAGCAAAGTGTTTAAGCCAACAGAAACAACTTCTGATCATGCTGATTCATGAGCACCCTTCAGAACCACAAGGAAGTGCATAAGAGAAGCAAAAGCTACATCCTCAGCTCTTCTGGGAAAAAGTGTTTCATTAGGGAAGAACCTACTGCATCCATGCCCTGTGAGAGCAAGATGGGGCTGTGTAATTAATTTTTGCTTTCTTTTCCCTAAAATTATCCCAAATTCCTAATCAGGGCCTGCCTTCTCCTAAATGTTCTCAGAAAATGTCCCTCAGACCATAAAATAATGATCTTTCTATTTCCCACTCTCCCCCTGGCCAGCACGTTCTGAGTGGGTTGCGGTGGGGGGGTGGGCCGTCCTGTCCGTGTCCCCAGAGCAGGATTTGCTGGGTGAGCTGATTGGCTGCGGGAGCAGGAGCGACTTACGACACTCACTCCCTCGGGGTTTAGTTTAGTGTCTTGCAGTGAAAATGTCCCAGCAAGAAGAGGAAGCATCATGGAGAGGCTCGCAGGCGCTGTGCTGGGGCTTTTGTTTGCCCAGGTTTGCTGTGAGTTGGGGCTGCCCCACAGGGGACCTGAAGGAAAGAGGCGCTGCTCTATTGTTGGGGATGGAGAGGAGCTGACAAGTCCTGCAGACTTTTTATCCTTCTCATCATCTATGCGGATGGGGAGGGCACTTTCATGGTTTAGTAGGAGTTACAGTGACCGTCACCAGTGACTGTTTCTCTTTCCTCATCAGGTGTGCGAGGGGTGGATGTGGAGCAGAGTCCCCGAGGTCTGAGTCTCCACGAGGGAGCCAGCTACACGCTTCATTGTAATTTTTCCACTTCCTCAGAGAGTGTGAACTGGTATCTTCAGAACTCTGGGGGCCGCATCATCCACCTGTTTTATGTTCCTTCAGGGACAAAGCGAGATGGAAGATTAAATGCCACAACAGTCCCTAAAGAACGCAGCAGCTCACTGCACATTTCCTCTTCGCAGACCACAGACTCGGGCACTTACTTCTGTGCTGTGCAGCACAATGCTCCCCAGGCACCTGCAGCCTCTACACAAACCCTCCGCAGGCTCGGCCCCTCTTCCAGCCACAGTCACACCGTGAGGCCACCACAGGGCATTTGCAGTGCTTAATGTTACTCACCTTTATCAGGACAGTTTTAACCACAGACACTTTCTGGCCCTACAGATTATGGACTTTGGTCTTTATCTTTCCTTCTCAACATGTATCTCCTTCTACACTAGAAACTTCTATCTGGGAACTAGCAGAGTAGTTGATAACAGGGTAGAATTAAAATCAATATTTAACCACAGCTTCTCAGAGGTAAAGAATTTGCCAACCAGTGGAGGAGATACAGAAGACATAGGTTTGATCCCTGGGTTGGCAAGATCCTCTGGAGGAGGAGATGGTAACCCACTCCAGTATTCTTGGGGAACACTGGGGAATCTCATGGGCAGAGGAGCCTGGCGGGCTCCAGTCCATGGGGTCTCAAATAGTTGGACTGACTGAGTGACTAAGTACACATGCTGAACTAAAAAATGTTGAAAAGTGAAAGGAATTAAATGAAATCACTCCAATAAAGATACTACCCAGTGTGTGAGAGGGTGGGGCCTACTGACAGAATTAAAGCAGATATGGACTTAGAGTTCTAGCTGGCTGAGAAGAGCAGAAGAGGAACTCGAGCTGCCACTGAGCACTGATGCCAGAAACAATGGGCAAGACACTGGGAGCATCATTTTTGATTCTGTGGCTTCAACTAGGCTGTGACTAGTGGAGGAGAAAATCTAGGATATCTCATCAACTAAGTGGACCGAGAAAACTGGATTACAAACAAGCTCATGCAGATAGAATCTCTAAGAAGGAAATAGGTGTCTGTGGAACTAACGACTTTTTATCTCTTTAAGTAGGGGTGAGTGGACAACAGAAGGAAAAAAGTGACCAAGAGCAGGTGAAACAGAGCCCTCAATCTTTGACAGTCCAGAAAGGAGAGATTTCCATTCTGAACTGTAGTTATGAGAAGAGCACATTTGACTACTTCTTGTGGTACTGGCAATGTCCGGGTAAAGGCCCTGCATTCTTGATAGCCGTAGTTCGGCTATGAATGAAATAGAAGATGGGAGTTTCACAGTTTCCCTCAATAAGAGTGCCAAACAGCTCTCATTGTACATCATAACTTCCCAGCCTGGAGACTCAGCCACCTACATCTGTGCAGCAAGTGCCGGGCGCTCCCCAGGCACCTGCAGCTAGGCTGCAGCCACACCCTGCTGTGTAGATGAAATACACATGCACACACACACACAATCTGTTTGGTCATAAAAATCTTAATATATTTAAGAAAACTGAAGTTATATAGAATTTATTCTTCAACCAAAATGGAAATGATGCAGAATATCTACTAAAAAGAGATGTCTTTAGAAACTCTCAAATATTTGGAATATATGCACTAACTTTAAAATAACCATAGGTTAAAGAAACAATTACTATGACTTTAGAAAATATTTTGAAAGTAAATATTGTGAGAGCACATCATATAAATATGTATGAGATGCAGCTAAAATTATACATAAAAGGAAATTTATCTATTTAAATGCTTATTTAACTTGCAAAATTATCATCTAGATTTTCAGTGAAAGATGATAGAAAAGCAAACTAAACCCAACATAAAACTGAAAGAAGTAAATAATAAAATGTTGCATTGGTGAAATACAAAGAAAGCTATAGGGGTAGCCATGAAATACAAAGTTAATTTTGCTAAAATGGTCAATAAGATTGAAATATTTCTAGGTAGACTTATCAAGGGAAAAAAGAAAAAAACAGATTATACAGATAAGTAACTAAAAAGAAAATTATTCTACAAGTTCTATAATGTTAAAAGGGTAATAAAAGAATATAATTAACAAGTTTATGTCACTGAGTAAGTGTATAGAAGTAGACTTACACAGGTAGGGAAGATTTATTTTTTTGACAAAGTGTGAAGAAAATTCAATGGGGGTAACATAGTATTATGAGCAAATGATGTTGGGACAATTGTATATTCTTGGGAAATAATTAAAACTTGGCCAAATATCACACCTTATACAAAAATTTGGGTACATCCTCAAAATGAACCATACATCCAAGTGTAAGATGTAAAATTACCAAATCTTTTAGGAAAACATAAGAGAATATCTTCATGACCTAGGGTTAGACCAAAAGAATTTTGACATGACACCAAGAGCATGATCCATAAACAAACTTAGATTTCATCAAAATTAAAAATTTGCTCTTTGAAAGACACTGTTTGTCCTGTGAAAGACACTGTTAAGAGAAGGAAAATGATAAACTGCAGAAATGACAGGAAATACATTTTCATCAAAAGATTGTGTTCCGAATACAATGAACTCTCTAGACAGCAGGAAGAAAACAACCCTATTGAAAACTGGATGATAGATTTACAAAGACACTTCACCAGAGAGCTATGTGGTAAGGAAATAAGCATATAAAAAGATGGGGAACACATGTATACCTGTGATGGATTCATGTTGATGTATGGAAAAAGCAATACAATATTGTAAAGTAATTAACCTCCAATTAAAATAAATAAATTTATATTTTAAAAAATAAAAATAAAAAGATGGTCAGTCTATGTCCTGGCTGTTATAAACAGTGCTGCAATGCCCATCAGCAGATGAATGGACAAGAAAGCTGTGATACATATACACAATGGAGTATTACTCAGCCATTAAAAAGGATACATTTGAATCAGTTCTAATGAGGTGGATGAAACTGGAGCCTATTATACAGAGTGAAGTAAGCCAGAAAGAAAAACACCAATACAGTATACTAACACATATATATGGAATTTAGAAAGATGGTAATGATAACCATGTATGAGAGACAGCAAAAGAGACACAGATGTTTAGAACAGACTTTTGGACTCTGCGGGAGAGGGAGAGGGTGGGATGATTTGGGAGAATGGCATTGAAACCTATATACTATCATGTAAGAAATGAATCACCAGTCTATGTTCGATACAGGATACAGGATGCTTTGGGCTGGTGCATGGGGATGATCCAGAGAGATGATATGGGGTGGGAGGTGGGAGGGGGGTTCCAGGATGGGGAACTCATGTACATCCATGGGTGATTCATGTCAATGTATGGCAAAACCAATACAGTATTGTAAAGCAAAATAAAGTAAAAATTTTTTTTAAAAAAGACGGTCAGTCTAAATCCAATATCTCTCTTAGTAAATGTCACATTGCATTGGAAAATATGTGGGTTATTTTCAAATATCTTTTGATACTGATTTCTAACATAATTCCACGGTGATTAGAAAACAGACTGTAGGATTTTAATATCTTTAGACCATGACAATTTGCACTTTGTTTTATGTCCCTGGATATGTGCCAATGTCTCCTAGTTTATAGTCTCTGGGACCTAGAATAGAGTTTGCATCCTACTACTGTGTGAAAATTGCATAAGTCTTAACTATGTTGATTCATAGTGCTTTTCAGGTCTACTATACCCTCCTACTTTTCTGTGTATTCATTCTATTAATTTTTGCGAGTTTGCTATTGAAACTCCAACCAAAAAATTTAATTTATTTACTTAAAAAGTAGTTGTAATATATAGTGGAACTGTATTTTGTGCTGTGTTTTCTAAGTCTAATATACACTTTCATAATTTAAAAAATAAAGAGAAAAAAAGATGGTTAACATTATTAGTCATTAGGAAAATGCAAATTAAGGCACAAAGAGATACTACTTCACATCTACCATAAAGACTAAAAGTAAAAATACTGACAATATCGAGTTCTGGCAAAGATGCAGAGAAATTGGAGCACTCATATATTGCTGGTGGGTGAATCGTCATTCTGGTAAAAAGTTCAGCAGTTCCACATAAACTTAAATATTCACTTATCTTACAACTCTGCAATCAGACTCCTGAGTATTTATGCTTGAGGAATGAAAAACTTATATTTACACAAAAATCTGTACATGAATATTCATAGCAGCTATATTTGTGATGACCAAAAGCTGGAAACCAGTCAAGTGTTCTTCTTTGGGTGAATAGATAAATAAGTCCACTGTAATACATCTGTACAAGGACATATATATCATTTATAGATTTTTTTCAACTTGTAGTATAGTTGTGCCTCAATAAACCATTTTCAGTTGAAAATAACAAAAATGCATTTAATATACCTAACCCAGCCTACATTAAATGTGCTCAACACTTACTTTTTTAATTCCCTGGTGGCTCAGATGGTAGTGTCTGTCTACAATGCAGGAGACCAGGGTTCAATGGTTTGGAAAGATCCCCTGGAGAAGGAAATGGCAATCCACTCCAATACTATTGCCTGGAAAATCCCATGGACATAGGAGCTTGGTAGGCTACAGTCCATGGGGTCACAAAGAGTCGGACATGACTGAGTGACTTCACTTCACAACACTTACTTTAGCCTACTTACTTTTTATTTAGGTGGGAGAAATCATCTAACACAATGTCTATTTTATACTAAAATGTTGAAAATCTCATGTAATTAATTGAGTGCTGTACTGAAAGTGAAAAATAGAAGAGTTGTATGATTACAGAAGGAAGGTAAGTGTGTCAGTTTTTTACCCTCATGATCTCAGGGCTGGCCAGGAGCTCAGCTTATTGCTGCTGCCCAGATCACCAAAGAATATATAGCAAATGTTCCTAGCATGGGAAAAGATCAAATTTAAAAATGCAAAGTGTGGTTTCTACTGAATGTGCATCACTTTCTTACCACTGAAAAGTTAAAAATCCAAAGTCAAGACATCAAAAGTTGGTGACAGTCTGTAGTGATTAAAAGAAACAGACTATTGATACATGCAATAGCTTAGATGGGGCTTCCAAAGTGGCTCAGTGATAAGAATCTGCCTGCAATGCAGGAGACGGGGGTTTGATCCCTGGGTAGGGAAGATACCCTGGAGAAGGAAATGGCAACCCACTCCAGCATTCTTCCCTGGAAAATTCCAAGGACAGAGGAACCTGGAAGTCTACAGTTAGTGAGGTTGCAAAAGAGTAGGAAATGACTTAGCAACTAAAAAACAATAGCCTCGATGGCTCTCGGGATATATGGTGAATGAAGAAATAGTCAATCTCAGAGGCTACATGGTGTATGATTACACTTATTGGATTATTATGACTGTATACATACAGTGATTCTACTTATACAACATTCTCAAAGAACAAAATTAGAGATGAAAAAGAGATCAGTAGTCAGAGTTAGAAAGAGCTGCAGGGATGGGGAGAATATGC
Organism: Capricornis sumatraensis; assembly: GCF_032405125.1. NCBI lineage: Eukaryota > Metazoa > Chordata > Mammalia > Artiodactyla > Bovidae > Capricornis > Capricornis sumatraensis. The sequence continues at coordinate 78,013,208 of NC_091070.1, forward strand.
ACAGGGGATTTCTTTAAGAGACAAAACAGTTCTGTGTCATGATTTTAGTGGTGGTACAAGAACCAAAACGTGATAAAATTTCATGGACTAATGCATCAAAACCAAAGAATGCATATAAAAATGGATGATAAGTTTATGGTATTTTGATAAAATTTTATCAATATCAATATCAATTTCTTGATATATGTAATTGTTATATTAGTATATATCTATATTTTATAATATCATGTTGTTTTGCAAGCTTCTGTAGTCATTCATGATCTCCTCTGCTTCAGTTCAGTTCAGTTCAGTTCAGTTGCTCAGTCGTGTCTGACTCTTCGCGACCCCATGAATCACAGCATGCCAGGCCTCCCTGTCCATCACCATCTCCCGGAGTTCACTCAGACTCACGTCCATGGAGTCAGTGATGCCATCCAGCCATCTCATCCTCCGTCGTCCCCTTCTCCTGCTGCCCCCAATCCCTCCAAGCATCAGAGTCTTTTCCAATGAGTCAGCACTTCGCATGAGGTGACCAAAGTACTGGAGATTCAGCTTTAGCATCAGTCCTTCCAAAGAAATCCCAGGGCTGATCTCCTTCAGTATGCACTGGTTGGATCTCCTTGCAGTCCAAGGGACTCTCAAGAGTCTTCTCCAACACCACAGTTCAAAAGCATCAATTCTTCATTGCTCAGCCTTCTTCACAGTCCAACTTTCACATCCATACATGACCACTGGAAAAACCATAGCCTTGACTAGATGGACCTTAGTTGGCAAAGTAATGTCTCTGCTTTTGAATATGCTGTCTAGGTTGGTCATAACTTTTCTTCCAAGTCTGGGCATTCGTTGCCTGTCAGCACTCAGAAGTGAAATGGGACAGAAGAGTAGATGTCTCAGATAAATACAAACTATCCTCCCTGCTTCAGTCATTCATGAGTTATTTTGATCTTAAATTCTATGAACTGCCACTATTTTAGACCTTGTCTGTATTTTTTTTTCTACTTATCTATTTGCCTTTGGTTATTTTATATTAATTCATCTGTTATAGAAATGAAACCAAATGGAAGATTGACAGCTACATTCCACATGAACATGAAACAGTGTACAGAACTTCAGTCACCAACTTCTCTGGTGTTGACAGGTACTAAATGTCTAGTCTGTAAATATTAAGTTTTGTAGGAGTGCATTATAGCATTACACCAGAGAAAGATCTGGCATGTTTATCTTAACTTTATTGTATAAAGAGAAATAATAATGAGCAACTGACAAGTGAGACTGAATACTCTGGGCCAATGAGACAGATTATGTGACATGAGAATAACTCTAGGACAGATGACCTAATAAGTACAATTCTACATTTACAGGTAACAGGATTGAATAGCCTGATTGCCCTCAAAGTTTAATACATAAGACTCAATATAAAATTTAAAAAATGTATTATTTTATTCCAATTATAATTTCATTTAAATATACACCACTGAATAGACTCTGAAATTCAGGTGGGCTGATTTTTTTAAGTCATTTTATGTTGAAGTGATTTTACTCATTGAAAAATCTAAGTGGAGCCCTGGAAAACATTAAAAAAAAAAAAAAAGACAGAGGTACATTAATTGTTTTGTATAAGATTGCTATTCACCCAGAAGTCCTAAGACCTGTGAATGTTTTAAAATAGTCACTAGATTCTGGATAGAGAAAAGTAAGTATAGGCTAAATGAATGACAAATCAGTAGATTACAAGAATATTTCTTAGGCTATGCTAAATTGTATCTTAAAGAGGATGATAAAATTATTTTACTGAATCAATGTTTAACTTTGGCTTCACAGCTGAATTTTACTAAAAATTTAGAGAATAGCTAACATCTATCCTACTCAAACTCTTCCAGATATTTGCAGGGGAAGGTAAACTTCTAAACTCATTCTATAAGTCCACCATCACCCTAATACCAAAACCAGACAAAGATGCCACAAAAAAAGAAAACCACAGGCTTATATCACTGATGAACATAGATGCAAAAATCCTTAACAAAATTCTAGTGAACAGAATCCAACAACATATTAAAAAGATCATACACCATGACCAAGGGGGCTTTATCCCAGGGATGCAAGGATTCTTTAATATCCACAAGTCAATCAATGCAATACACCACAGTAACAAATTGAAAGATAAAAACTATATGATTATCTCAATTGATGAAGAGAAAACCTTTGACAAAATTCAACATCCATTTATGATAAAAACCCTCCAGAAAGCAGGAATAGAGGGAACATATCTCAATATAATAAAACCCATATATGACAAACACACAACAAACATTATCTTCAATGGTGAAAAATTGAAAGGATTTCTCCTAAAGTCAGGAACAAGACAAGGGTGCCCACTCTCACCACCACTATTCAACATAGTTTTGGAAATTTTAGCTGCAGCAATCAGAGAAGAAAAAGAAATAAAAGGAATCCAGATTGGAAAAGAGGAAGTAAAACTCTCAGTGTTTGCAGATGACATGATCCTCTACATTGAAAACCCTAAAGACCCCACCAGAAAATTACTAGAGCTAATCAATGAATACAGTTGCAGGATATAAAATTAACACACAAAAATCTTTTGCATTCCTATACACTAAAAATGAGGAAACAGAAAGAGAAATTAAGGAAAAAATTCCATTCACCATTGCAATGAAAAGAATAAAATACTTGGGAATAAATCTACTTAAAGAAACAAAGAGAGAAGGAAATGACACCCCACTCCAGTACCCTTGCCTGGAAAATCCCATGCATGGAGGAGCCTGGTAGGTTGCAGTCCATGGGGTTGCTAAGAGTCAGACACGGCTGAGCGACTTCACTTTCACTTTTCACTTTCATGTATTGGAGAAGGAAATGGCAACCCACTCCAGTGATCTTGTCTGGAGAATCTCAGGGTTGGGGGAGCCTAGTGGGCTGCCATCTATGGGGTCGCACAGAGTCGGACATGACTGAAGCAACTTAGCAGCAGCAGCAGCAAAGAAGCAAAAGACTTATATATAGAAAAATATAAACCACTGATGAAAGAAATCAAAGATGACTCAAATTGATGGAGAAATATACCATGTTCATGGATCAGAAGAATCAATATAGTGAATATGAGTATACTCCCCAAAGCAAGCTATAGATTCAATGCAATCCCCATCAAGCTATTAATGGTAGTTTTCAGAGAACTAGAACAAATAATTTCACAATTTGTATGGAAATACAAAAAACCTCAAATAGCCAAAGAAATCTTGAGAAAGAAGAATGGAACTGGAGGAATCAACTTGCCTGACTTCAGGCTCTACGACAAAGCTAGAGTCATCAAGACAGTATGGTACTGGCACAAAGAGAGAACTACAGATTAATGGAACAAAAGAGAAAGCCCAGAGATAAATCTACCTATGGACACCTTATCTTTTACAAAGGAGGCAAGAATACACAATGGAGAAAGACAATGTCTTCAACAAGTGGTGCTGGGAAAACTGGTCAATCACTTGTAAAAGAAAGAAACTAGAACACTTTCTAACACCATACACCAAAATAAACTCAAAATGGATTAAAGACCTAAATGTAAGACCAGAAACTATAAAACTCCTAGAGGAGAACATAGGCAAAACACTCTCTGACATAAATCACAGCAGGATCCTCTATGACCCACCTCCCAGAGTAATGGAAATAAAGGCAAAAATAAACAAATGGGACTTAGTTAAACGTAAAAGCTTTTGCACAATGAAGGAAACTATAAGCAAGGTGAAAAGACAGCCTTCAGAAGGGGAGAAAATAATAGCAAATGAAGCAACTGACCAACAACTAATCTCAAAAATAAACAAGCAGCTCCTCCAGCTCAATTCCAGAAAAATAAATGACCCAATCAAAAAATGGGCCAAAGAACTAAACAGACATTTCTCCAAAGAAGACATACATATGGCTAACAAACACATGCAAATATGCTTAACATCACTCATTATCAGAGATATACAAATCAAAACCACAGTGAGGTACCATCTCATGCCAGTCAGATGGCTGCTATCCAAAAGCCTACAAACAATAAGTGCTGGAAAGGGTGTGGAGAAAAGGGACCCCTCTTACACTGTTGATGGAAATGCAAACTAATACAGTCACTATGAAGAACAGTGTGGAGATTCCTTAAAAACCTGGAAAGAGAACTGCCATATGACCCAGCAATCCCACTGCTGCACATACACACCCAGGAAACCAGAATTGAAAGAGACACACATATCCCAATGTTCATCGCAGCACTGTTTACAGTAACCAGGACATGGAAGCAACCTAGATGTCCACCGGCAGATGAATAGATAAGAAAGCTGTGGTATGTATACACAATGGAATATTACTTAGCCATTAAAAAGAATGCATTTACAATGAGGTACCACTTCACACCAGTCAGAATGGCTGCGATCCAAAAATCTGCAAGCAATAAATGCTGGAGAGGGTGTGGAGAAAAGGGAACCCTCCTACACTGTTGGTGGGAATGCAAACTAGTACAGCCACTATGGAGAACAGTGTGGAGATTCCTTAAAAAATTGCAAATAGAACTACCTTATGACCCAGCAATCCCACTGCTGGGTATACACACCGAGGAAACCAGAATTGAAAGAGACACATGTACCCCAATGTTCATCACAGCACTGTTTATAATAGCCAGGACATGGAAACAACCTAGATGTCCATCAGCAGATGAATGGATAAGAAAGCTTTGGTACATGTACACAATGGAGTATTACTCAGCCGTTAAAAAGAATTCATTTGAATCAGTTCTGATGAGATGGATGAAACTGGAGCCGATTATACAGAGTGAAGTAAGCCAGAAAGAAAAACACCAATACAGTATACTAACACATATATATGGAATTTAGAAAGATGGCAATGACGACCCTGTATGCAAGACAGGAAAAAAGACACAGCTGTGTATAACGGACTTTTGGACTCAGAGAGAGAGGGAGAGGGCGGGATGATTTGGGAGAATGGCATTCTATCATGTATACTATCATGTAAGAATTGAATCGCCAGTCTATGTCTGACGCAGGATACAGCATGCTTGGGGCTGGTGCATGGGGATGACCCAGAGAGATGTTATGGGGAGGGAGGTGGGAGGGGGTTTCATGTTTGGGAACACATGTAAGAATTAAAGATTTTAAAATTTAATTTAAAAAATAAAAATAAAAAATTACTGTGAAAAAAAAAATAAAAATAAAAAAAATAAAAAGAATGCATTTGAATCAGTTCTAATGAGGTGGATGAAACTGGAGCCTATTATACAGAGTGAAGTAAGTCAGAAAGAAAAACACCAATACAGTATACTAACACATATTTATGGAATTTAGAAAAATGATAATGGTGACCCTATATGCGGGACAGAAAAAGAAACACAGATGTATAGAACAATCTTTTGGACTGTGTGGGAGAAGGCGAGGGTGGGATGATTTGAGAGAATAGTATTGAAACATGTATACTATCATATGTGAAAGAGATTGCCAGTCCAGGTTTGATGCATGAGACAGGGTGCTCAGGGCTGGTGCACTGGGATGACACTGGGGGATGGGATGGGGAGGGAGGTGGAAGGGGAATTCGGGATGGGGAACACATGTACCTCTATGACTGATTCATGTCAGTGTATGGCAAAAATCACTACAATATTATAAAGTAATTAGCCTTCATTTAAAATAAATAAATAAATAAAAAATGCATGTCAACTTGTTTAATCTTCAGTTTCCTTCAGTTCAAACCTTTAATATTAATTGCTTTCTTCATGCCCCTTTTCAGGATCTGCCAAACTTAATGACCAGGGAAAGAAAAGTAGACAAGGTAAAGGTGTGTGGTGAGCCAGTCTTTATCTGTACACAGACCACATGGTCGATGAACATGACACCCCACTTCCTGTTTGGGAGGAGTCACACAGGAACCAGTTACCATGTATATGTGCTGCCAGGCACTCAAAGACACTGAAATCTTAGCTTGAGGCAGAACTGAGCACATTTGAGCAGGGGAATCCATGCCTCATGCCTCTCTCCAGTCTGTTCTGGGTGTTCCTGGCCTTCACCTTCTTTGGTAGGGATGCTTTTAAACATGGGTGTGAACGTTCAGGGTGAAAGGACTGCACACAGGCACAAGGAGCTTCACAGGGACTTGGGGAGGAAAGGAGGATTGGGGAAAAGCAAGCATCATATGATTGCAGTATGGTTTGTAAATATTTGGGTCCAAAATTAGTTGAATTTCTACATTATTTTGTTCACTATTTCAGCTCTGTTTTCTTCCCCCACCCCCCTCAACAGGATCTAGTGTGGCCCAGAAAGTTACTCAGTATCAGCCAGACATAACCAGTCAAGTGCGGAACGTAGTCATCCTGAACTGTCGGTATGAAACAAGTTGGAACGTGTACACCTACTGGATATTTTGGTACAAGCAGCTTCCCAGTGGAGAGATGACTTACCTCATTCATCAGTATTCAGAAGATGGGAATGAAAGGGACGGCCACTACTCTGTAAACTTTCAGAAAGCACATAAGTTCATCAGCCTCACCATTTCATCCTTAAAGCTGGAGCATTCTGGAAAATACTTCTGTGCTCTCTGGGAACGCACAGTGCTTGAAGTAATAGGAAAAGCTGAACAAAAACCCCAGAGCTTAATAAGAGAGAGCCTCCCTGCTGTGGGACCCAGGTTGAAATGTAAAGCTGCAGACCCCAGACAAGAAATAGTAGTTCTGTGGTTCCTTAATCTGTGATCTGGATCAAAAGATTTGATTCTAAATAAAAGCTTCTTCTATGTAATTTGGAAGCAGGTGTCCTGAGTGACTTTCTACTAATATTCTCCTCTTGAATTCTTGACTTTAAGTCAATCATGCAGAGCATGTGTAACCTTGTCTAAAGTTGTAAGCTTTTTCTATAATAATGTAAAGTGACAGTTTCACTAAACTACACTCACATCCCAAACCTGGGTCTAGTTATCTAGAATCATGAAAATTATTTCCTTAGTCCTTTCTTCTCACACTTGTGTCACTTAAGATACAATCAGAGAAGCAGATTACCAGTGGTGTCAAATAAAAAACTGGTTGCAAAGATTAGAACTCAGGCAATTGCTAGATCTGGTGGAAGAGTGTATACAAAGCTGCTATCTTTGTATGTGGTGCTGAGACTGAATTCATTGTTAATCAGCTACAGTAGTATTTGTAGAACAAAGTTGGATATAGAGCAAAGCATGGACAAACTGTGACTCATAAGGACATACTAGAACCAGGAGGGTAATGGAACCCACATATACACACTAAAACTTGTCTATGTCTCACTTCCTTCAGTTTCACAGTAGTGAGTGAACATAGAAGTGAGTGTAATTTGGCATCATGCTAACATACCTACTTGGTCCAAGACAAAGAGAAGATGAGGAGGAGGTTTGGCAGGAAGTGGAGGGTTGTGAATCAATGATAAGATCAGCTATCAGATCAGCAGCAACATGAGTGAGTAACCATAGTCCCTGGAGCCCCGCACCAACCACCAAAACATAAAAACTGTGGCTGCTTCATCACAACGACCTTCCAAATGTCACGCAAATTTCTTTTGTGGCCAACCCTAACCCAGAAAACTACGGGAAGCACATTCTGATAAAGATGTGCTTTATCAGATAGATAGAAAGATATTTCCAGTTAGTTAAGATAGTACAAAGCTGCTACAGTATCCTCTTTGTTAACTTGGCATCCAGTTAACTCTTTAACAGCTTTTGAATAAAGACCATAGCAAAACTATGCTTCTTGCTAATGTTGTTGTAGCTGCTCAGTCACTAAGTCGTGTCTGACTGTTTGTAATCCCATGGACTGCAGGATCCTCTATCTCCCACTATCTTTTGGAGTTTGCTCAAATTCATGTCGACTGAGTTGGTGATACCACCCAACCACCTCAACCTCTGCTGCTGTCTTCTTCTTTTGACTTCAATCTTTCCCAGCATCAGGGTCTTTTGAGCCAATGAGTTGGCTTTTCTCACCAAGTGGCCAAAGTATTGAAGTTTCAGCTTCCGTATCAGTCCTTCCAATGAACAGTCAGGGTTGATTTCTTTTAGGATTGACTGGTTTGATCTCTTTGCAATCCAAGGGACTCTCAAGAGTCTTCTCTAGCACCACACTTCTTGCTAATATGATGCAGTAATTCCTCATTCAACCCAAAATATTCTAAACATATCTTGAAAAGATTATAGCAAGTTCATTTATCCCTTTGTGGGAGATGTTATTTTCTTTTCTACTTAAGACATACTCTCCCATTGAATCCTGTATCTTCACTACTGAGATATAATAACATATAACATTGACTTATATTAGCATGTCTTATGTTACTACATGTAGGCAAATTGGAGAAGGGAGTTAAAATTGGTTAATGTAATACATAAATATATTATATCAAATTGAAAAACAAATTTTCATTAGTATTATTGTTCTTATTTCTGCAAATGACCTCAGATCTGGGAAAAATCAAGATCTTGAACCGGGAAAAATCAAGGGCAGGAGAAGATGGCGACAGAGGATGATATAGTTGGATGGCATCATCGACTCAATGAACATGTGAGTGAAAGTCACTCAGCTGTGTCCAAATCTTTGCAAACCCATGGACTATACAGTCCATGGAATTCTCCAGGCCAGAATACTGAAGTGAGTAGCCTTTCCCTTCTCCAGGGGATCTTCCCAACCCAGGGATTGAAGCCAGGTCTCCCACATTGCAGGTGGATTCTTTACCAGCTGAGCCACCAGGGAAGCCCAAGAATCCTGGAGTGGGTAACCTATCCCTTCTCCAGTGGATCTTCCCAACCCAGGAATCCATATGGGGTCTCCTGCATTGCAGGCAGATTCTTTACCAATTGAGCTACCGGGAGACATGAGTTTGAGCATATTCTGGGAGATAGTGAAGGACAGGGAAGCCTGGCATGCTGCAGCCATGAGGTCTCAAAGAGTTGGACACAACTTAGCAACTGAGCAACAACAAAAACAACAACAAAAATTTAATATGGGAAACCCTGAAAACACTTTTATCAGATTACAATGGGAAGAAATTCAACCCTGGTAAGAACAGGGAGGAAACAGAGCAGGAAATACCCAAGAAAGGATTTGTTCCAGTTGTTGACCTCCAGGTGGTGTTGCAGAAACTTTAAATGTCACCTTTAATAAAAGCTCCATTTCACTCCTATGAGCTTCTGTATCTCACAGCTCACTGAGGTGTACATTTGAATAAGCTCAGCACCAGCAGCAGTAATTGTCAAGGATGCATTTCTTCCTGATAGTCACTAGAACTTGCTTACTTTGGGATCCTTTGAATCTCAGATTTCCCTGTAATAAAGACTCAGCACCTTCTGGCATATTCCTTCCTGCTCCTGAGGGGAGATCTTCCACAAAATGGATCTCAACTTCCTTCCTGCATAGCCATGTTTTCCACTACCCTTCTCATGTTGGAATGCTCTTCATAGGGAATCAGTAACATTATATTCCATGCTCCTGTGTCTATAGAACAGAGTTCTGATTGAAATCTGAATAGAGACACTGTCTCATTATAGGCAGGTCTGTCCTGGTCTCACTGAATCAGCACTGATGCTGCAGGAAGAACTGGAGGTCAGTTAGTGACCTGCCTGACAGCCACATCACTGGCTCTAAGAAGCCCCCTGAAGTGGAGGTGCAACTATACCTACCTGTAGTGAACTTCCTTATCTCTTCTTGTATGTCTAGACAATAGGGTATGAAGGTAAAAAAAAGCTTTCTTTATCTAGCAGGGGCCTATAACAGGCATTCTAGGTTAAACACATTGCTTTGGCAACGTTCCAAGAAACGAACTCAGGTTGCTCCTCTCCTCTTTTCTCTCTTCTGTTTAACTTCTCTAATACCCACTGTGTGCACAATAATAATTATTAATTCTTAATCAGCTTTATTTTTATACACTATTTCTCACAGTTCCTTTAGTAAACATTGGCAATAATCTTGAACTGTCCATCTGATCCCCGTGCCTACAGATCACTTCAATTTTACCTCAGTGAAAATAAACAGGTCCTTATTTTCCATCCTTTTTACCTCAAAATCCATATACACAGAACCATTATTATTCATACAGTCTGAGAAAAAGCAAAGACTTGCCTTGCATATGTTTTAAAAACCCTTATTTTTCTTTTAAAATAACCTACTAGAGACAAAGCACAGGGAAAAAATAACAATAGTTAACAGTTAAAATGTAGTTTGTGTAAAATAGATAACTAATGAGAAGTTGCAAAATAAGCAGGGAGCCCATACACAAACCCTTCATGGGGCTCAGCCCCTCCTCCAGCCACAGTCACACCATGAGGCCTCCATGAGGTCACCATAAGGCATTTGCAGTACTTAGTATTTCTTATCTACGTTGGTATAGTTATAACCACAAACACTTTTTAGCCCTACAGATTTGGGATTTGGTTTTTTCCCTTCTCAATCTGTATCTCCTTCTGCACTATAATCTCTAATTATAAATAAAAGAATAGCTGATAAGATGCCAGAATTAAAAGAAATATTTCCTGCAGTAAGCCAGACTCCAAAACAGTAAACATGGAAAGCAACTAAAATAAGAGAGAAATTTCTCCAGTAAATATATTATCCGGCTTGGCTGGGTGCCTCATGTTCAGGTCTGTCTCACCACGATGTGTCCCAACAGGCAACTGCACGCACTGGTATCCCATCCTATGAGTGCAGCAAAGTGAACAGAAAATATTTGCTCAGTGTTTAGTATGAACTTGATCACTTATAAAATATTTCTTTTAGTTCTGGGGGCAAAAAATCTAAAATCCATTTTGCTGTCTACATCAAGGTCTTGGCAGGGTTGACTCCTTCCAGATTCTCTGAGGAAGAATCTGTTTCCTTTCATTTTGTAGCTTGGAAGCCACTTGGATTCCATGGCTCAAGGCCCCTTCTTGATTCACTCCAACATCTTACTTCCACCACCGTGGCTCCCTCATCTCCTGGAATCAAATATCTTTCTGACTCTGTCCTATAAGGTATAAAAATTTAATGCACAGAAATCTCAATTAAATAGAGCTGGCAGAAGAGGGGGAGCTCTCCTGACCTGTGGACATCACAGAGGGCAAAGGGAAGATGAAAGAAGCCTCTTCTTCCCTGGTCAGGACGCGGTCAATGGAAAGTCAAGGGCACTCTGTTTACTGTAACCCTCCTAATTTCCTTGTCTTCTCTATAAAAGCATTTCCTTTCCTTGTCCAGTGGGGACTTGCATGTGGTTCCTCATGGTTGCTGATCCAGACTGCAGTCCTTTGGTGATCTCAAATAAAATCACCTTTTATGGGGAAATACCTGGCAGTCTGCTGTTTGTTGCTGTGATTCTGTTTTTGTTCTATTTGTTCCTTTGTTTTGCTTTGCTTTTATATATCATATATAAGTAAAAACACAGTATTTATCTTTCTTTATCTGACTTATTTCGCTAAGTATAATACACTCTGTATCTATCCATGTTGTTCCATTTGGCACAATTACATTCTTTTTTTTATATTTGATTAATGTTCCATTGTAGTGTGTCTGTGTGTGTGTGTATGTGTGTGTGTGTATAGATAGATAGTTAGATGGAAGATCGGTATTTTCTCTATCCATTCATCTCTGAATGAACACTTAGCTTGGTTCTGGATCTTGTTTATTGTAAATAATGCTACTATAAACATTTGGGTGCAGATACAGTTTTGAAGAGTTTTTTTTCTTTGGATAAATACCCAGGAGTGGAATTGCTGGATTATATGGAAGTTATATTTTCAGTGTTTTGAGAGGAATCTCCATAATGTTTTCCATAGTAGTTGCAGCAGTTTCCAACCCAGCAGCAGTGCACTAGGGTTTCCTCTCTTCTGCATCCTCACCACACTTATTTTTTTTTCTTTTGATGATAGCCATACTGATAGATGTGAGATGAAACCTCATTTTGACATAGATTTGCTCTTTTTCTGAATATTAAGAGACTTTGGGTATCTGTTCATGTACCTGTTGGCTAACTCTTTGAAAAAATGGCTACTCAGGTCCTAGGACCATTTTTCTAATCAGACTGTGTTTTTGATATTGAGGTATATGATGTCTTTATGTATTTTGGATACTAACTCCTTATTGCAAATATCTACTCCCATTCAGTAGTTTGCCTTTTATTTTTGCCGGTGGTTTCTTTGCTGTGCATTAGATTTTAGTTTGATTAAGTCCCATTTATTTATTTTTGCTTTTGTTGCCATTGCCTTTGAGACAGAAAAAAATATTGCAAAGAGGAACATCAATGAACATACTGTCTATATTTTCTTTTATGAGTTTTAGGGTTTCAGTTCTTACATTTCAGTCTTTAATGCATTTTGAGTTTATATTTATATATGGTGTGAGAAAATATTCTAGTTTTGGTCTTATCCTTGTAGGTGTTCAGTATGGTCAACACAACTTACTGAAGAAACCTGTCTTTTCCCCATTTTAAGAAGCTGGATAAAGTCATTCAGAGTAATATCTCTGTATGGCCACAGAGGGGCAACACTGCTTCAGAGAAGATTAACTTTTGTCCCACATACACAGATTCTTCAAGGAGCGAGAAAGGATTCTTTAAATATCTATCAAATTTTTGTCTCCAACTTTGGTTCAATTTACATCTATCATTCTTGCATGTATGTTTGTATCCATCTATCTTCCTAAATAGTATCTGTGTATATTTGTCTAACAATTTGAAAAGTATGAATTTGAGAGTTAATGTCTCTATAAATAATATATATTGTCCTTTAAGATTAAGGCCACATTAGTTTCTCTAATATAAATTTATAATGTTTTCACCCAGATACAGCCCAAACTGCAATCATACTGAGTTAATCAGTTCCAGAATTCCCTTACCCCATTCTTTACTAAGAAATCTAGTGATGGTGTAAGTTCCAGTTCAAGCTGCTCCTCCATCAGAACTACTCTCTGACTGAGCCCAGAAGCGAGTCCATTATCATTTTCTTGAGTGCATCATATAGAAACACGTTTCTCTTTAGTAGCTTTTATCTGAATGTACTTGAGTATTGGGAGTGGGTTGACTGAAGAGTGTTATTTCTGTCTCTTTCTTAAATGAGACCCAAGTATGAGCATTTAGTTGGCACTTAGTATCGCTAGTAAATATATACTGAAGACATGTGTTAACAACAACAACAAAAAATGAATAAAAAAGAAAACACACCAAAATTTAACAATAAAAAATCCCCTTAGAGAGCTGGACTAGATGGGATTAGATTGAGGGTTGGGAATGGTTATCATTGTTGAACTGTGAAGATGTTTTTCTTTGAGAGTATCTGAGATCACATCAATGCAGAGACCACAAACTATTCTCTGTGCTTCAAAAATATGAGCTCCTTTGTTGCAGCCTGGCGGAGCAGAGACCAGAAGCTACCCCATGACTGGAGGGTGCGGCAAACTGCGCCCTTGTGATTGTCCTAGTAAGCATGCTGAAGGGACATTCTTGGGTGGACTTGCTCTCTGATCCGCTTTGCTGCCTACACCTGCCTCCGTCCCCATGGAAACAAAACAAGATGTTCCTGATCAACAGCAGAGCCTTACTTTACTCCCTCTTTATGGTGTGCTAACCAAGCTCTCCAGCATAACTATTCCCTAATGGTCTCATGTGTCTTCTGCCAGTAAAAGTGTGGGCTGAAAGGAGCCAGTTTGTCTTCCTGCCATGGAGAGCGGGAGGGCCCCCTGACTCCCCATTTGCCAAAGTATATGTGTCTGTCTTTTCATTAGGCACTTGCCCCTGTTTCAGGTCTTTCTCACCCGCTGTGCTGGAGGAGACACTCCTTAATTTCTGACTCTATAACCTGATGTGTTGACCTCAAAAGCCAAACTGATTCTTCACAGTTTTGTATTTTACCTGTGAGGTTAAGATGTAACTCAGGATGAGAGCTACCAAAAATGTTTCATTACAGAATGATCATGGTCCCATATCTTCTGAATTCTGCAGAATTTTTCTAGTCAATTTTATCCTTTGGAGGTCAAAGATCCTTCAGAATAGATTATTCCAGTGCTTCTCAATTTGTTTTCTCCATGCTTATTCTTGGAAATATTTTATTTGCCTGGTTTATATTTTAGAAGTAATAGAAATTAAAATTGATTTAATTATCTTTTTTTTTTCTACTTCTTAAGGTCATGTAAAGTGTGGAAACATCTGAACGATGGTGTTAAAATTTAAGTTACACCAGGGCAAAAAGACTATATATTCTTTATGTTCTAATGCATAAGCTTAGCTTGTGAAAGTGAAAGTGTTAGTTACTCAGTAGTTTCTGACATTGCGACCCCGCCAGGCTCCCTCTGTCCGTGGCATTCTCCAGGCAAGAATACTGGGGTGGATTGCCATTTCTTTCTCCAGGGGATCTTCCTGACCTAGGGAACAAACCCAGGTCTCCTGCTAGGTGGGCAGATTCTTTACCATCCTAGCCACCAGGGAAGCTTAGCTAGTTATGATATATTTTGTCCCTTGTGTATTCTCAGTAGACTTTAAGTAGTTTGCAAACAAAAAAAGAGAGAGAGAGAGGAGCCCCCTACATACTAATCTTGTGACTTCTTGGGAGTCCCTCTCTTCCCCATTGTAATATAACATTATTCCCTATTAGTACATCAAGTTGTCCTGATATGTGATATTTAAACTTCTAGGAGGTGTAGGAAAGCAAGAAGGGGATACTGTGGGAGAAATTCTAACATGCTGTTTATCCATTTAAGTTGGGGGTGTGCATTTCTGATTCCCAATTAATTTGATTTTTGGTGATTCTAAATTAGCACCGAATGAGAACTGGTACTTTTGAGAGAGATAGGTTTAAGTGAAAGCAATTGTGATAGGGTGAGGCCCACTGAAAGAAAAGCAGGTGTGAACTTCAAGTCAAAGTTCTAGCTGGCTGAGAAGAGCAGAACAGGAACTTGAGTTGCCGCTGAGCACTGGTGCCAGAAACAATGGACAAGATACTGGGAACATCATTTTTGATCCTGTGGCTTCAGCTAGTCTGTAAGTTGTGGAGGAGAAAACCTAGGCTACTTCGTTAATTAGGGGGACTGAGACAATTGGATTATAAACAAGTTCATGCAGATAGAAACTTTAAAAAAGGAATATATTTTATGGAATTAATGGCTTTTATCTCTTTAAGCAGGGGTGAATGGACAACAGAAGGAAAAAAGTGACCAACAGCAGGTCAAACAGAGCCCTCGATCTCTGACAGTCCAGGAAGGAGAGATTTACATTCTGAACTGTAGTTATGAGAGCAGTTTGTTTAACTACTTCCCGTGGTACCGACAATATCCTGGTAAAGCCCCTGCATTCTTGATAGCCATAAGTTCAGTTGTGAATGAAATGGAAGATGGAAGATGGAAGACTCACAGTTTTCCTCAATAAGAGTGCCAAACAGCTCTCATTGCATATTGCAACTTCCCAGCCTGGAGACTCAGCCACCTACTTCTGTGCAGCAAGTGCACAGTGCTCCCCAGACCCCTGAAGCCTGTACCCAAACCTGCAGCCGAGGCTCCAGACACACCCTGCTGTGCAGATGAAATGCGCACACACACAATTTGTGCATAAAAAGTCTTAATATATTTAAGAAAATGAAATTATAGAGAATTTATTCTTTCATCAAAATGGAATTGATACAGAAAATCAGTTGTTAAAAGATGTCTCTAAAAACTCCCAAACATTTGGAATACATGCACTAACTTAAAAATAACCATGGGTTAAAGAAACAATTACAATGACTTTAGAAAATATTTTGAAAGTAAATATTGTGAGAGCACATGATATAAACATGTATGAGGTGCAGCTAAAACAATACATGGAAGGAAATTTATCTTTTTAAATACTTGCATGACTAAAGAAAAAAAAGTTGAAAACTATTAAGACTTGCAGCAAAAGATGATGGAAAAGCAAATTAAACTCATCACCAACTGAAAGAAGTCAATAAGAAAATGTTGGATTGGTGAAATACAAAGAATGCTATGGAGATTACCATGAAATACAAAGTCAACTTTGTTAAAAAGATTAATAACGTTGATATATTCCTAGGTAGAATTATCTACGGAAAAAAGAAAAAACAAATTATAAATATTAATAATAAAAAAGAAAACTATTCTGCAGGTTCTATAATGTTTTAAGGGAAATGAATAAATATCATTAAGTTTATGTCACTTTGTAAGTGTGTAGAGGTAGATCTACACAGGTTGGGAAAACTTATATTTTGAAAAAGTGCAACGACAACTCAATAGAAGTGCCATAGTCTCATGAGCAAATGACATTGGGGCAATTGAATATTGTTGGGAAATAATCGAAACTTGGCCTAAATATCACATCTTATACAAAACTTTGAGCACAGTCTCAAAATGGACCATCAGTTCAGTTCAGTTGCTCAGTCATGTCTGTCTCTTTGCAACCATGGACTGCAGCACACCAGTTTTCCCCGTCCATCACCAACTCCCCGAGCCTGCTCAAACTCATGTCCATTAAGTTGATGATGCCATCCAACCATCTCATCCTCTGTTATCCCCTTCTCCTCCTGCCTTCAGTCTTTCCCAGCATCAGGGTCTTTTCCAATGAATCAGTTCTTTGCATCAGGTGGCCAAAGTACTGTAACTTCAGCTTCATCATCAGTCCTTCCAACAAATATTCAGGGTTCATTTCTTTTAGGATTGACTGTTTTGATCTCCTTGATGTCTAAGGGGGTCTCAAGAATCTTCTCCAACACCACAGTTCAAAAGCACCAGTTCTTCAGCACTCAGCTTTCTTTATGGTCCAACTCTCACATCAATACATAACTGGTGGAAAAACCATAGCTTTGACTAGACAGACCTTTGTCCTATACCATATATTGACAAAGATCCGTATTCCTAACCCAGCCTAACTTAAAGGTGCTCAACATTTACATTAGTGTACAGTTGGAAGAAATCATCTAACACAGAGTCTATTTTATACAACCGTGTTGAAAATATGCAATTCCTTGAGTACTGTACTAAAATTGGTGTGCTGCATGGGGTCGCAAAGAGTCAGATATTACTGAGTGACTGAACTGAACTGAACTGAAAGTGGGGCTCCCAGGTGGCACTCATGGTAAAGAATCTGGCCTGCCAATGCAGGTAACGTAACAGACTCGGATTCAACCCCTGGATCAGGAAGATGCCCTGGAGGAGGACATGGCAGGCCACTCCCATAACCTTGCCTGGAGAATTTCATGGACAGAGGAGCCCGGTGGGCTTCAGTCCATAGGGTTGCGAAGAGTCAGACATGACTGAGCACAGATACACTGAAAGTGAAAAGCAGAGTGAGTGTATGAGCACAGAATGAATGCAAGTGGGTGGGTTGTTTACCATCATGATCTCAGGGCGGGCCAGGAGCTCAGTTCACTGCTGCTGCCCAGAATCACCAGAGAATATACACCACATCTTGTTAGCATGGGAAAAGATCAAATTTAAAAATTCAAAGTATGGTTACCACTGAATGTGTATCACTTTCTTACCACTGTAAATTTAAAAATCTGAAGTCAAGACATCGTAAGTTGGTGAGTCTGTAGTGATTAAAACATGTTGATACTTGCAATAGCCTAGATGGGGATTCCTAGATGGGTCAGTGGTAAAGAATCTGCCTGCAGTGCAGAAGACCCAGGTTTGATGCCTGAGTCAGGAAGATCCCCTGGAGAAGGAAATGGCAACCCCCTCCAGTATTCTTCCCTGGAAAATTCCAAGGACAGAGGGGCCTGGCAGTCTACAGTACTCGGGGTCTAAAAAGAGTATGACATGACTTAGCAACTAAACAACAATAGCCAGGATGGACCTCAGGAAGTTATGCTGAATGAAAGAAAAATCAGTCTCAGAGGCTACATGATGTATGTCTACACTTCTTGGACTATTATGATTGTATATATGCTGTGGTTCTACTTATACAATATTGTCAAAAGGACAAAATATAGAGCTAAAAAGGATATTAGTAGTTACTGGGATTATAAAGAGTTGCAGGGATAGGGAGGGTATGCAAAGAGGGTTTATTTAGAGAGATGTGTCATGATTTTAGTGGTGGTACAAGAACCTATATATGTGATAAAACTTCATAGAGCTTCATACCAGAACCAAAGAGCACATATAAAAACTGATGTATAAGATTATGGTCTGTATTTTGATAAAAATGTCATCAATATCAATTTACTAATATTTATGTGGAGGCTTCCCTGGTGGCTCAGAGTTTAAAGCGTCTGCCTGGAATGCAGGAGACCCGGATTTGATCCCTGTGTCAGGAAGATCCCCTGGAGAAGGAAATGGCAACCCACTCCAGTACTCTTGCCTGGAGAATCCCATGGAGGAGGGAGCCTGGTAGGCTACAGTCCATGGGGTCACAAAGAATCGAACACGACTGATAACTTCACTTTCATGTGATTGTTATATTAATATATATTTATATTTTATAACATCATGCTGCTGCACAGGCTGATGCAGTCATTCATGATCTCCTCTGCTTAGTTACAAATAATTTCAAGCCCAGGCATTAGCTACCTGCCAGCACTCAGAAGTCAAATGGGACAGAAGAGTAGATGCCCCAGATAAATACAAACTCATCTCCCTGCTTCACTCATTCATGAGTCATTTTGATCTTAAATTCCATGAACTGGCACTGTTTTAGACCTTGCCTGTATGTTTCTTTTCTACTTGTCTATTTGCCTTTGGTTCTTTTACATTAATTCATCCATTACAACATTGAAACCAAATGGAAGATGGACAGCTACATTCCACATGAACATGAAACAGCGCACAGAGCTTCAGTCACCAACTTCTGTGGTATTGACAGGTACTAAGTCCCTGCAGTCTGTAGATACTGAGTTTTGTAGAAGTTCATTATAGCAGTACATCAGAGAAAAATCTGGCATGTTTATCTTAACTTTATTTTACAAAGAGAAATAATAATGAGTGACTGAGAAGTTAGACTGAATACTCTGGACAAATGAGATAAAAAATGTGACATTTGGATGATTCTAGTACACATGATCTAATAAGTACAATTCTACATTTAGAGGCAACAGGATTGAATAGCCTGATTTCCCTCAAAGTCTAATACATAAGACTCAATATCAGATTTCAAAAGAATAATATTTTATTCCAGTTATAATTTCATTTAAATATAAACCATCGAATAGACTCTGAAATTCAGATGAACTAATGTTTTTAAATCATTTCATGTTGAAGTAGTTTTATTTATTGAAAAATCTAAGTAGATTCCTGGAATTCAGTATATATATATAAAAAAAAAAGATGAGACATTAATTACTTTGGTTAAGATTGCTTTTCACTCAGAAGGCCTAAGATCTGTGAAAGTTTTAAAATAGTCACTAGATTCTGGATGGAGGAAAGTAAGTATAGGCTAAATGAATGACCAATCAGTCAATTACAAGAATGTTTCAGAGGCTATACTAAGTTATATCTTAAACAAGATGGAAAAAATTATTTTACTGAATAAATACCAATGTATGTCAACTTGTTTAGCCTTCAGTTTCCCTCAGTTTAAACCTTTAACATTAACTGCTTTCTTCATGCCCCTTTTCAGGATCTGCCAAACTTAATGACCAGGGAAAGACAAGTGGACAAAGTAAAGGTTTGTAGTGAGCCAGACTTTTTCCCATCTGGGCACAGACAAGCTGGTCTATGGACACGACAAACCCCACTTCCTGTCTGGGGGAGGAGCCACACAGGAGCCAGGTGCCGTGTATATGTGCTGTCAGGCACTTAAAGAATTCTTAGCTTGAGGCAGAATTAAACACATTTATGTACAGAATCCGTGCCTCATGCCGCTCTCCAGTCTGCTCTGGGTGTTCCTGGCCTTCACCTTCTCTGGTAGGGATGCTTCCAAACATGGGTGTGCGTGTTCAGGGTGAAAGGACTGCACACAGGCACGTGGAGATTCACAGGGACTTGGGGAGGAAAGGAGAAGTGGGGAAAAGCAGCATCTTATGATTTAAGTTTGGGTTATATATATTTGAGTCAGTCCAAAATTAATTTCTGCATTATTTTGTTCCTATTTCAGCTCTGTTTTCTCACATTTTCCACAGGATCTTGTGTGGCCCAGAAAGTTACTCAAGAGCAGTCAGATATAATCAGGCAAGTGGGGCAGTCAGTCATTTTTGACTGTCAGTATGGAATAGGTTGGTTCACCTACTACTACTCCATTTATTGGTATAAGCAGCTTCCCAGGGGACAGATGACTCTCCTTATTCATCAACATTCAGAACACGGGAATGCAGCGAATGGCCGCTACTCTGTAAACTTCCAGAAAGCATATAAATCCATCAGCCTCACCATTTCAGCCTTACAGCTGGAAGACTCTGCAAAGTACTTCTGTGCTCTAAGGGAGCTCTCAAGTACACGTACAAGAAGAGACTATCACAATGCTTGAAGTAATGGGAAAAGCTGTACAAAAACCCCAGAGCTTAATAAGAGAGCTCCGCTGCTGCAGGACCCCAGCTGAAATGCACACCTGCAGACCCCAGACAAGAAGTGCTAATCGTGTGATTGCTTAACGTGTGGTCTGAATCAGAGAATTTAATTCTAAATTAAAGCTTCTTCTATGTCCAGAGAAACTTTCTGCTGTTTACATTCTCCTCTTGAATTTTTGACTAAATTAATCATCCAGAACATGTGTAAAATTGTCTAAACTTTTTCCAAAATTAATTAAAAGTGACAGTTTCACTAAAATACACTAACATCACAAATCTGGGTATAGTTATCTGGAATCGTTATGAAAATAATTTCCTTAGTCCTTTCGTCTTAGACTTGTGTCACTTAAGGTACCATCAGAGAAGAAGATCACCAGTGGTGTCAAATAAGAAATTAGTGATGAAGATTAGAACTCAGGCAATTGCTAGATCTGGTGGAAGAGTGTATACAAAGCTGTTATCTTTGTATCTGGTGTTGAGACTGAATTCATTGTTAATCAGCTAGAGCAAAGTTAGGGAGAGACTGAAGCATAAACAAACTGTGACTCATAAGGACATACTAGAACCATGAGGTTAATGGAACCCACGTAGACACACTAAAACTTGTCTATGTCTCACCTCCTTCAGTCTCACAGTAGAGGGTAAGCTTAGGAGAAGTGGGTGTCATTTGGCATACATACACACTTACTTGGCTACATACATACTTGGCCCAAGACAAACAGAAGATGAGGAGGAGGTCTCGTGGGAAGTGGAGGGGTTGTGAGTCAACAGTGAGCTATCAGATCAGGAGGAACACCTGTGAGTAACCATAGTCCCTGGAGCCCCGCACCAACCCAAACATAAAAACTGTGGCTGCTTCATCACAACGACCTTCCACATGTCACACAAACTTCTTTTGTGGCCAACCCTGCTGCTGCTGCTGCTGCTGCTGCTGCTAAGTCACTTCAGTTGTGTCCAACTCTGTGTGACCCCATAGACAGCAGCCCACCAGGCTCCCCCGTCCCTGGGATTCTCCAGGCAAGAATACTGGAGTGGGTTGCCATTTCCTTCTCCAATGCATGAAAGTGAAAAGGGAAAGTGAAGTCACTCAGTCATGTCAGACTCTTAGAGACCCCATGGACTGCAGCCCACCAGGCTCCTCCATCCATGGGATTTTCCAGGCAAGAGTACTGGAGTGGGGTGCCATTGCCTTATGGGAAGCATATTCTGGGAAAGATACTTCCAGTTAGTTAAGACAGATCAAAGCTGCTACAATGCCCTTTTTGTTAACTTGGCACCCCTCTGTTCTCTATAACAGCTTTTTAATAAAGACCACAGCAAAACTATGCTTCTTGCTAATGTTGTTGTTGCTCTTCAGTCACTAAATCGTGTCTGATTTTTTGTGATCCCAGGGACTGCAGCACACTATCCTGCGGCTCCTCTAGGACTGCGGCTCCTCTATCCTGCCAGGCATGGAAACAGAGAATAACTATAATTGAGGATGAAGGATAATTTATTAAAATTATTAAACTGGAATTTCAAAATGGATGAACTTTATGGAATGTCAGTTATACCTCAGTAGAGTTGCTCAAAATAAAAAAGACTGTTCTGTCTTACCGGTGTCACAGTCCAGGAATAGTGTTATTCAATAAGCACATATTTATTTAAACAGTGCTTCTGTACCCACAGTTTCCCTCAGTTCAGTTTAGTCACTCAGTTGTGTCCAACTCTTTGAGACACCATGGACTGCAGAACATGAAGCCTCCCTATCCATCATGAACTCCTGGAGCTTACTCCAACTCATGAGTTGGTGATGCCATCCAATCTGTCATCCATTTCTGGATGGATGACAGATGTCCATCCATTTCTGTCATTCTCTTCTCCCCCCAGCTTCAATCTTTCCCAGCTTCAGGGTCTTTTCAAATGAGTCAGTTGTTCGCATCAGGCAGCCAAAGTATTGGAGTTTCAGCTTCAGCATCAGTCCTTCCAATGGATATTCAAGACTGATTTCCTTTAGCATGGACTGGTTGGATCTCCTGGCAGTCCAAGGGACTCTCAAGAGTCTTCTCCTACACCAAAATACAAAAGTATCAGTTCTTTGGTGCTCAGTTTTCTTTGTAGTCCAACTCTCCCATACATACATGACTACTGGAAAAATCATATCTTTGACTAGACAGACCTTTGTGGGCAAAGGAATGTCTCTGGTTTTTAATAAGCTGTCTAGGTTGGTCATAACTTTTCTTTCAAGAAGCAAGTGTCTTTTAATTTCATGGCTGCAGTGACCATCTGCAGTGATTTTGGAGTCAAATAAATAAATAAATAAAGTCAGACACTGTTTCCACTATTTCCCCATTTATTTTCCATGAAGTGATGGGACCAGATGCCATGATCTTAGTTTTCTGAATGTTGAGCTTTAAGCCAACTTTTTTACTCTCCCTTTTCACCTTCATCAAGAGGCTCTTTAGTTCCTCTTCACTTTCTGCAATAAAGGTGTTGTCATCTGCATATCTGAGGTTATTGATATTTCTCCCAGCAATCTTGATTTCAGCTTGCACTTCTTCCAGCCCAGCATTTCTCATGATGTACTCTGCATATAAGTTAATAAGCAGGGTGACAACAGACAGCCTTGACATACTCCTTTCCCAATTTGGAACCAGTCTATTGTTCCATGTCCAGTTCTAACTGTTGCATCTTGACCTGCATACAGATTTCTCAGGAGGCAGGTCAGCTGGTCTGGTATTCCCATCTCTTTAAGAATTTTCCACAGTTTGTTGTGATCTACACAGTCAAAGGCTTTGGCATAGTCAATAAAGCAGAAGTAGATGTTTTTCTGGAACTTCTTGGTTTTTCAGTGATCCAGAGGATGTGGGCAATTTGATCTTTGGTTCCTCTGTTTTTTCTAAATCCAGCTTGAACATCTGGAAGTTCATGGTTCATGTACTGTTGAAGCTTGGCTTGGAGAATTATGAGCAATACTTTGCTAGCATGTGAGATGAGTGCAATTGTGCAGTAGTTTGAACATTCTTTGGCATTGCCTTTCTTTGGGATTGGAATGAAAACTGACCTTTTCCAGTCCTGTGGCCACTGCTGAGTTTTCCAAATTGCTGGCATATTGAGCACAACACTTTCACAACATCATCTTTTAGGATTTGAAATAGCTCAACTGTAATTCCATCACCTCCATGAGCTTTGTTCGTAGTGATGCTTTCTAAGGCCCACTTGACTTCACATTCCAGGATGTCTGCCCCTAGGTGAGTGATCACACCATCGTGGTTATCTGGGTTGTGAAGATCATTTTTGTATAGTTCTTCTGCGTATTCCTGCCACCTCTTCTTAATATCTTCTGCTTCTGTTAGGTCCATACCATTTCTGTCATTTATTGCACCCATCTTTGCATGAAATTTTCCCCTGGTATCTCTAATTTTCTTGAAGAGATCTCTAATCTTTCCCATTCTATTGTTTTCCTCTATTTCTTTGCATTGATCACTGAGAAAGGCTTTCTTATCTATCCCTGCTAGTCTTTGAATCTCTGCATTAAATGGGTATATTTTTCCTTTTTTCCTTTGCCTTTCACTTTTCTTCTTTTCATAGCTATTTGTAAGGCCTCCTCAGACAGCCATTTTGCTTTTTTGCATTTCTTTTTCTTGGGAATGGTCTTGATTCCTGTCTCCTGTACAATGTCACGAACCTCCATCCATAGTTCATCAGGCACTCTGTCTGTCAGCTCTGATCCCTTGAATCTATTTGTCACTTCCACTGTATAGTCATAAGGGATTTAATTTAGGCCATACTTGAATGGTCTTGTGATTTTCCCTACTTTCTTCAATTTAAGTCTGAATTTGGCAACAAGGAGTTCATGATCTGAGCCACAGTCAGCTCCCAGTCTTGTTTTTGCTGACTGTATAGAGCTCCTCCATCTTTGGCTGCAAAGAATATAATTAGTCTGATTTCGGTATTGACCGTCTGGTGATGTCCATGTGTAGAGTCCTCTCTTGTGTTGTTGGAAGAGATTGTTTGCTATGACCGGTGAGTCCTTGTGGCAAAACTCTGTTAGCCTTTGCCCTGCTTCATTCTGTACTCCAAGGCAAAGTTTGCCTGTTACTCCAGGTATTTCTTGACTTCCTACGTTTGCATTCCAGTCTCCTATAATGGAAAGCACATCTTCTTTGGGTTTTAGTTCTAGAGGGTCTTGTAGGTCTTCATAGAACTACTCAACTTCAGCTTCTTTAGCATTATTGGTCAGGTTGAATGATTTATCTTGGATCAAAACAGAGATCATTCTGTCGTTTTTGAAATTGCATCTGAGTACTGCATTTCAGACTCTTTGGTTGACTATAATGGCTACTCCATCTTTCAATACTCACAAAGTGACAAAAAAATCACTCTTTATGTAGGTTCAGTATATATATATACATATATATATAATTTCAAAGTAAAGTTGTTTAATACTGCAAAATGTTTCAGGCAAGACTTATGAATAGTGTGTTGATTTGTGAGCACCCTTCAGAATCACAGGTGAGTGCATAAGAGATGGGGAAAAAAAGATCCTGAAAACTCTTGGGAAATATTTCATTTTGCAAAAATCTCTTGCATCCACGCCAGCTAAATAATTAATTTTTGTTTTTTCTTCCCTAAAATCCTCCACAAATTCCAAATCAGAGTCTGCCTTCTTTGCAATGTTCTTAAAACATCCCCCTCAAGTCCTAACATAATGACCTTTCTATTTCCCACTTTCACTCCACTCCTCTCCAGTCCATTCTGAATTGGTTGAGGTGGGAGGGTGGGACTTCCTGTCACAAAGTAAGGAAGCTGGGTGAGCTGATTGGCTGTAGGAGCAAGAATATTTCTGCATGGACTTATGACATTCACCCCCTCAGGGTTTAGTGAAGTATTTTACAGTGTAAATGTCTCAGTAAGAAGAGGAAGCATCATGAAGAGGCTAGCAGGCACTGTGCTGGGGCTTTTGTTTGCCCAGGTTTGCTGTGAGTTGGGGCTGACCCGCACGGGACTCTGAAGGATTGACCAGCTTCTGCATTTTTAAGGGAGAGAGAGGGGCTGATTAGTCCTGCAGACTTTCTATCCTTTTCATCATCTATGGGGATTGGGGGGGGGGCAGTGCAGTTTCAGGGTTTTGTAGGAGCTAGGGTGACCCTCACCTGTGACTACTTCTCTTTCCTCATCAGGTGTGTGACAAGTGGATGTTGAGCAGAGTCCCCCAGCCCTGAATCTCCAGGAGGGAGTCAACTCCACATATTGGTGTAATTTTTCCACTTCCCCACAGAGTGTGAATTGGTAATAAGAACCCTGGGGGCTGCCTCATTCATCTGGTTTACTTTCCTTTAGGGACAAAACAGGACGGAAGATTAAAGGCCACCACAGTCCCTACAGAACACCGCAACTCACTGCACATTTTCTCTTCACAGACCACAGACTCAGGCTCTTACTTCTGTGCTGTGCAGCACAGCTCTCCCCAGGCACCTGCGGCGGGTATACACACCCTTCGGGGGCTCAACCCTCCTCCAGCCACAGTCACACCATGAGGCCTCCGTGAGGTCACCATAAGGCATTTGCAATACCTAGTATTTCTTACCCACATTGGTATAGTTATAACCACAAACACTTTTTAGCCCTACAGATTTGGGATTTGGTCTTTTCCCTTCCCAATCTGTATCTCCTTCTGCACTAGAATCTCTAACTTGTAACTAAAAGAATAGCTGATAAGAGGATAGAATTAAAATAAATATTTTCCAAGTATGCTGAACTCCAAAACAGTAAACATTGAAAGCAACTAAAAGAAGAGAGAACTCTCTCCAGTAAATATATTATCCAGCTTGGTTGGGTGTCTCAAGAATGTTCAGGTCTGTCTCACCACAATCTGTCCCATCCTGAGTGCAGCAAAGTGAACAGAAAATATTTGCTCAATGTTTAATATGAACTTGACCACTTACAAAATATCTTATAGTTCTGGATGCAAGAAATCTAAAATCTGTTTTGCCGTCTACAGTCAAGGTCTTGGCAGGGTTGTTTCCTTCCAGATTCTCTGAGGAAGAATCTGTTTCCTTTCACTCTAGTTTCTGGAAGCCACTTGGATTCTATGGCTCAAGACTCCTTGAATCACTCCAACATCTTATTTTCACCACCATGGCTCCCTCCTCTTACGGAGTCAAATATTTTTCTGACTCTCTCCTATAAGGTACAAAATTTAATGCACAGAAATCTCAATTAAATAGAGCTGGCAGAAAAGGGGGAGCTCTCCTGACTTGCGGACATCACAGGGGGCAAAGAGAAGATGAAAGAAGCCCCTTCTTCCCTGGTCAGGACGCAGTCAATAGAAAGTTAAGGGCACTCTGTTTACTACCACCGTCCCAATTTCCATATCTTCTCTACAAAAGCATTTCCTTTCCTTGTCCAGTGGGGACCTGCATATGGCTCCTCATTGTTCCTGATCTGGAACTGCAGTCCTTTGGTGATCTCAAATAAGCTCATCTTTTACGGGGAAATACCTTGCAGTCTGCCGTTTGCTCCCTGTTCCTGTGATTCTGTTTTTGTTCTATTTGTTCCTTTGTTTTGCTTTTTTTATATATATGATATTAAAAAAAAAACACACAGTATTTGTCTTTCTCTGTCTGACTTATTTCACTAAGTTTAATACACTTCATATCTATCCATGTTGTTCCATTCGGCACGATTATATTCTTTTTTATATTTGATTAATGTTCCATTGTGGGGGGTGTGTGTATGTCTATGCGTGTGTGTCTGTGTGTGTATAGATAGATAGTTAGATGAAAGGTCAGTATTTTCTCTATCCATTCATCTCTGAATGAACACTTAGCTTGGTTCTGGATCTTGGTGATTGCAAATAATGCTGCTATAACCATTTGAGTGCAGATACCGTTTTGAAGAGTTTTTGTTTTCTTTGGATAAATACCCAGGAGTGGAATTGCTGGATTATATGGTAGATGTATTTTTAGTGTTTTGAGAGGACTCTCCATAATGTTGTCCATAGTAGCTGCAGCAATTTCCAACCCAGCAGCAGTGCACGAGGGTTTCCTCTCCTCTGCCTCCTCACCATACTTGTTATTTATTTTTCTTTTAATGATAACCAAACTGATGTGAGGTGACACCTCATTTTGACATAGATTTGCTATTTTTCTGAATATTAGAGACTTTGGGTATCTTCTCATGTACCTGTTGGCTATCTCTTTGGAAAAATGGCTGCTCAGGTCCTATGCCCATTCTTCAATCAGAGTGTGTTTTTGATATTGAGGTGTATGATGTCTTTCTATTCTGGATACTAACCCCTTATTGAAAATATCTACTCCCATTCAGTAGTTTGCCTTTTATTTTTGTTGATGGTTTCTTTGCTGTGCACTAGATTTTATTTTGATTTGGTCCTGTTTATTTATTTTTGCTTTCATTGCCATTGGCTTTGAGACAAAAATATTGTAAAAAGAAACGTCAACTGAGCACACTGTCTATATTTTCTTTTGCGAGTTTTAAGGTTTCAGGTCTTACATTTCAGTCTTTAATACATTTTCAGTTTATATTTGTATATGTTGTGAGAAAATGTTCTAGTTTTGGTCTTTTCCTTGTAGGTGTTCAGTATGGTCAACACCACTTACTGAAGAAACTTGTCTTTTCCCCATTTTAAGAAGCTGGATAAAGTCATTCGGAGCAATATCTCTGTATGGCCACAGAGGGGCAACGCTGCTTCAGAGAAGATTGACTTTTGTCTCACATACACAGCGGAGAAGGCAATGGCGCCCCACTCCGGTACTCTTGCCTGGAAAATCCCATGGACGGAAGAGCTTGGTATGCTGCAGTCCATGGGGTCGCTAAGAGTCGGACACGACTGAGCGACTTCACTTTCACTTTTCACTTTCATGCACTGGAGAAGGAAATGGCAACCCACTGCAGTGTTCTTGCCTGGAGAATCCCAGGGACGGAGGAGCCTGGTGGGCTGCCGTCTATGGGGTTGCACAGAGTCGGACACAACTGAAGTGACTTAGCAGCACATACACAGATTCTTCAAGGAGCCAGAAAGGAACCTTTAAATATCAAATGTTTATCTCCAAATTTGTTTCAGTCTCCATCTCTCATTCCTGTGTGTGTGTAGGTATCAATCCATCCACCTAAATAGTATCTGTGTATATTTTAGCCTAACAGTTTGAAAAATATGGTTCTGAAAATTAATATTTCTTTAAACAATATATTTTGTCCTCTGAGATTAAGGCCACATTAGTTTCTCTAATATAAATTTATAATGTTTTCACCCAGACACATCCCAAATCATACTGAATTAGTCAGTTCCAGAATTTCCTTACCTCATTCTTTACTAAGAAATCTACCGGTGGTATAAGTTCCAGTTCAAGCAGCTCCTCCATCAGAACTACTCTCTGACTGAGGCCAGAAGTGAGTCCATTATCATTTTCTTGGATGCATCATATAGAAACACATTTCTCTTTAGTAGCTTTTATCTGAATGTACTTGAGTATTGGGAGTGGGTAGGCTGAAGATTGCCAATTCTGTCTCTTTCTGGAGTGAGACCCAAGTATGACCATTTAGTAGGCATGAGTAAATATATATTGAAGACATGCAGGAATGAGTGAATAAATGAAAGAGAAAACACACCAAAAATTCAACAAACAATCAAACATCCCCTTAGAGAGCTGGAGTAGATGGGATTAGATTGAGGAGTGGGAATGGTTATTATTGTCTCTTTTTGAACTGTGATGATGTTTTTCTTTGATAGTGTCTGAGATGACATCAAATACAGAGACCACAAACACTTCTTTGTGCTTAAAAAAAAAATGAGCCCCTTAATTCCTGTCTCTATCCCCTGATATGTTGACATCAGAAGCCAAATTGACTCTTCACATTTTTGGATTTTGCCTGTGAGGATAAGGTGTAACTCAGGATGAGACTACCAAAAATGTTTCTTTACTGAATGATCATGGTCTCATATTGTCTGCATTCTGCAGAATTATCCTAGTCAGTCTTATCCATTTGGAGATCAAATGTCCTCCAGAACAGATTGTTCCAATGCTCCTCAGTTTATCTTCTCCATGCATATTCTTGGAAACGTTTTATTTGCCTGATTTATATTTTAGAAGAAATATAAGTTGAAATTGATCTAATTATATTTTATTAATTCTTAGGATCATGTAAGGAGAATGCAATGGCACCCCACTCCAGTACTCTTGCCTGGAAAATCCCATGGATGAAGGAGCCTGGTAGGCTGCCGTCCATGGGGTCGCTAAGGGTCAGACACGACTGAGCGACTTCACTTTCACTTTTCACTTTCATGCATTGGAGAAGGAAATGGTAACCCACTCCAGCATTCTTGCCTGGAGAATCCCAGGGACGGGGGAGCCTGGTGGACTGCCGTCTCTGGGGTCACACAGAGTGGGACACGACTGAAGTGGCTTAGCAGCAGCAGCAGCAGGATCATGTAAAGTGTGGAAACATTGAGTGACTGTGTTAAAATTTAAGTTCCATCAGGACAAAAGGACTATGTATCTTTATGTTCTGCTCCATAAGCTTTGCTTGAATGATACATTATGCCCCTTGTGTATTTGCAATAGACTTTAATTAGTATTTGTAATAAAAAAAAAAAAAAGAAATACCCTGTAATGCTAATCTTGTGAAATCGTGGGAGGCCCTCTCTTCCCTATTGTAGACTAATCCTATTCCTATTAAAACATCAAACTCTCCTGATATATGATTTTTAATCTTCTAGGAAGTGTGAGGAAAAGGAAGAAGGGGATAGAGTGAGAAAAATTCTAACCTGGTCTTCATGCTTGTAAGGGGGGCATTTCTGATTCCCAATTAATTTGATTTTTGGTGATTCTAAATTAGCACTGAATGAGAACTAGTACTTTTGAGAGAGATAGGTTTGAGGAAAGCACTTATGAAAGGGTGGGACCTACTGAAAGAATAAAAAGAGGTGTTAGCTTAAAGTTAGAGTTAGAGAAGAGGACCTGGAGTTGCCACTGAGCACTGGCACCAGAAACAATGGACATGATACTGGGAGCATCACTTTTGGTTTTGTGGCTTCAACTTCATTTTGATTCTGTGAGTTGTGGAGGAGAAAACCTAGGATATCTCATTAATTAGGAGGACTGAGAAAATAGGGTTACAAACAAGTTCATGCAGATATTCTTTAAAAAGAAATATATTTTATGGAATTAATGGCTTTTATCTCTTTAAGCAGGGGTGAGTGGGCAACAGAAGGAAAAAAGTGACCAACAGCAGGTCAAACAGAGCCCTCGATCTCTAACAGTCCAGGAAGGAGAGATTTCCATTCTGAACTGTAGTTATGAGAACAGTTTGTTTGACCACTTCCCATGGTACTGACAATATCCTCGTAAAGGCCCTGCATTCTTGATAGACATACGTTCAGTTGTGAATGAAATGGAAGATGGAAGACACAGTTTTCCTCAATAAGAGTGCCAAACAGCTCTCATTGCACATCGCAACTTCCCTGCCTTGGAGACTCAGCCACTTATTTCTGTGCAGCAAGTGCACAGTGCTCCCCAGACACCTGGAGTCTGTACCCAAATCTGCAGCTGAGGCTCCAGACACACCCTGCAGTGCAGATGAAATACACACACAGACACACAATTTGTTTGTGCATAAAAAGTCTTAATATATTTAGGAAAACTGACATTATATAGAATTTTTTTTTGACCCAAATGGAAATGATATGGAAAATTAAGTGCAAAGAGATGTCTCTAGAAACTCCCAATATGTATTTGGTATATATTTAAAACCTATAACTTTAAAACAACCCTAGGTTAAAGAAACAATTACACTCTGTATAATAGGCTCCAGTTTCATCCACCTCATTAGAACTGGTTCAAACCTGTTCTTTTCAATAGCTGAGAAATATTCCATTGGTATATGTACCACAATTTTTCTTATCCATTCATCTGCCAATGGACATCTAGGTTGCTTCGATGTCCTAGCTATTGTAAACAGTGCTGCGATGAACATTGGGGTACACATGTCTCTTTCAATTCTGGAGCTCATAGTTTTATGAGCAAATGAGATTAGGACAATTGGATATTCTTGGGAAACAATTGAAACTTGACCTAAATATCACACCTTATACAAAATTTGAGTATAGTCTCAAAGTGAACCATACACCCAAGTATAAAATGTAACATTACAAATCTTTTAGGAATAACATAAGAGAATATCTTCATAACCTATGTCTGGACAAAAAGACTTTTGACATGACACCAAAAGCACAATCCACTAAAAAAACGATTTCATCAAAATTAAAACTGTTTGTTCTGTAAAAGACATTATTAAGAGAAGGGAAAAGATAAACCACAGAATGGCAGGAAATATTTGTAAATACATTTTCATCAAAAGACCGTATTCAGAATTCAATGAACTCTCTGAACTCAGCAGGAAGAAAGCAAACAGTCCAGTTGAAACCTGGACAAAAGATTCACAGACACTTTTCCAAAAAGCTGTCTGGTAATGAAATAAGAATATAAAGAGATGATTAGCATTATTAGTAATTATGGAAATGCAAATTAAGCCACAAAGAGATAACACGTCACATTTCTCACAGGCTAAAATTAAAAATACTAACAATGCCAAGTTCTGTGGATCCAGGGTGATTCGAAGGTGGGGGGACGGCGTCGCCATCTTTGGAAAAATACATATTTAATTACAGATATAGAGAGATTAGAAATGGATAGTGTAGTAGGAAGATTAGTGGATAAAAAGAGGCTGAATAACTTGGATTACGTGGAATAGCATCCATGCTCCAGATGGGAATTTAGCCAGAAAAACGAGGAGCAAGAAAGAACGACATGGGGGTATCAGTCTTTCTGGGAACTGATCCGATTTCTTTATTTTGGGGTTTGCTTATATACCTTTTGTTACACATAGCGATGAATACAGAGTCACACAGGGGTCAGCAGTCCTGCCCTTTATCAAAATCAGGTGCTTCACATAAATGTATAAAAAAAGGTCTTAGGGATATTACATCATCTTCTGGCCGTGAGTGAGACCTGCTGACATTTTATGATCCTTTCTTTCTGATAACCAAAAAACTTATTTCTTCCAAGGGTGTTTTTTCTTAAACCAGGCACCACCCTCCAAATAAAGTTACATTCCTATAGGGTGAGGGTGTAGTGAGTTACAATCAAGAAAGGAATTTATTTAACCCAAGGTTAACATGATTAATCTTAAAGGTTAATACTTATTTCTCCTATATGTTAGTTATATTCATTATAAGGGCAGGTAATATGGGGATTTAGCAGCAAACATCAGTCCAACAAATAAAAATCCTTTCACCAATGTTCCCCTTAAGATCTATTTAGTCTTAAGATAGTGATAAAGTTACATTTTCACATAGCAAGGACACAGTGATTTATAACAAAGTACAGTGATCTATTACAAAAGAGAAAATTCATTAACTCAAAAAGTCTAGTATTGCTAATATCAAAAACAACTATATTTCCTTTTCTATATTCCAAATACATTGATTAATATATTCCCAGGTGCCTAAGGATATGGAGACCTGGCGGCAATCATTGACTCAAGAAGAAAAAGCCCTGTGCTAATTAAGACTCTCAAAATTCTCCAAAACTCTCTGTGCTGTTTATGGTTGAGAGGTAGTAAACAATCATGTGGTAGTGGCAGCAGTATGGATAATCCTGTCACTCAAGCTAGTCTGTCAGCAGAGAGGTTTGACCTGAGACATCCTTGTCCCACCCAGAGCAGGGAATTAGCAGCAATTATTGACACAACAAATGAAAAAACCCTTCACCAATATAATTCCTAACCAACCCACTATACTAACAATTTCCAACTTCCCAAAGGAATTTGCCTTTAGTAAGTCGAAAACACCTCATGCCTCTCAGATTGGGAGGCTGTAAACAATCACATGTGGCTGGAGGAACCTATACAGGTGGGCTAGATAACCCTCAGAGGAGTCCATAAGCTGAAACACTCTTGTCACACCCAGGAATTTTTATTGCCTTGGAGCTGCATGTTTACTCCTTCTCCGAGAGAAACGGTTATAGGGGAGAGCCCCCCATAAAGTCAGAGGTGTAGGTGAGAGCATAAAGCAGACTCTGGTTTTGGGGTTAGATGCTCAGGAACAGGGAGTTTCCTGAGGCTTGATCACGCCTTTGCATATGCCAAGCCTCCTTCCTCATGACCTTTGCCATGGGCGGAGTTCCTCACGCTGGCCCCCGGCAAAACTGCAGAGAAATTGGATCACTCATACATTGCTGGTGGGTGAATGGTCCAGCCATTCTGAAAAAAGTTCAGCAGTTTCACCTAAACTTAAATATGCACTTACCTTATAGCTCAGCAATCACACTCCTGGGTATTTATGCTTGAAAATGAAAAACTTATATTCATACAAAATCTGTACATGAATATTCATAGCAGCTCTATTTCTGATTATCAAAAACTGGAAACCAGCCAAATGTTCTTCACTGGGTGAATAGACAAACAAATCCACTGTAATACATCTGTACAATGACATATTATGTATAGATTTTTCTCAACTTGCAGTAGAGTTGTGTCTCAATAAACCAATTTCAGTTGAGAGGATCATAAATGGAAAATGCATTTAATATACCTAACCCACTGAATTGAGTCTAACTGAAAAGTGCTCCACACTGACATTAACCTACAGCTGGGAGAAATCATCTAACACAAAGTCTATTTTATATTAAAGTGTTGAAAATCTCATATCATTTATTGAGTACTGTACTGAAAGTGAGGCTTCCCCGGTGGCTCTAATGGATAAAGAACCTGCCTGCTAAAGCAGGAGACATAAGAGATGCAGGTTAAATCCCTGGATCAGGAAGATCCCCTGGAGGAGGGCACAGCACCACACTTCAGTATTCTTTTTTTTTTTTTTTTAATTTTAAAATCTTTAATTCTTACATGTGTTCCCAAACATGAACCCCCCTCCCACCTCCCTCCCCATAACATCTCAATGGGTCATCGCCATGCACCAGCCCCAAGCATGCTATATCCTGCGTCAGACATAGACTGGCGATTCAATTCTTACATGATAGTATACATGATAGAATGCCATTCTCCCAAATCATCCCACCCTCTCCCTCTGAGTCCAAAAGTCCGTTATACACAGCTGTGTCTTTTTTCCTGTCTTGCATACAGGGTCGTCATTGCCATCTTTCTAAATTCCATATATATGTGTTAGTATACTGTATTGGTGTTTTTCTTTCTGGCTTACTTCACTCTGTATAATCGGCTCCAGTTTCATCCATCTCATCAGAACTGATTCAAATGAATTCTTTTTAACAGCTGAGTAATACTCTATTGTGTATATGTACCACAGCTTTCTTATCCATTCATCTGCTTATGGACATCTAGGTTGTTTCCATGTCCTGGCTATTATAAACAGTGCTGCGATGAACATTGGGGTACATGTGTCTCTTTCAATTCTGGTTTCCTCGGTGTGTATGCCCAGCAGTGGGATTGCTGGGTCATAAGGTAGTTCTATTTGCAATTTTTTAAGGAATCTCCACACTGTTCTCCATAGTGTCTGTACTAGTTTGCATTCCCACCAACAGTGTAGGAGGGTTCCCTTTTCTCCACACCCTCTCCAGCATTTATTGCTTGCAGATTTTTGGATCGCAGCCATTCTGACTGGTGTGACACACTTCAGTATTCTTGCCTGGAGAATCCCATGGACAGAGGAGCCTGGTGGGCTACAGTCCATACAATCTCAAAGAGTCGGACACACCTCAGGAACACACACATACTAAAAGTAAAAAACGAATGGTTGTATGAGTACAGAGTGAATATAAGTATGTCGGTTGTTTACTCTCATGATCTCAGGGCTGAACAGGAGCTCAGCTCACTGCTGTTGCCCAGAATCACCAGGGAATATTATACCACATGTTGCTAGCATGGGGAAAGATCATATTTAAAAATTCAAAGTATGGTTTCTACTTTCTACTGAAATTTCATCACTTTCTTGCCACTGTAAGGTAAACAAATCCAAAGTCAAAACATCATAAGATGGTGACAGTCTTTAGTGGTTAAAAGAATCGGACTACTGATAAGTGCAATAGCCTAGATGGGGCATCCTTGGTGGCTCAGTGGTAAAAATCCGCCAACCAAGCAGGAGACATGGGTTTGATCTCTGGGTCAAGAAGATTCCCTGGAGAAGGAAAAGGCAACTCACTCCAATATTCATGCCTGGAAAATTCCATAGACAGAGGAGCCTGGTGGGCTACAGTACATGGGGTCACAAAAGAGTCAGAAAGGACTTAGAGACTAAACAACAATAGCCTAGATGGATGTCAGGACGTTATGCTGAATGAAAAAGTAGTCAATCCCAGAGGCCACATGGTTTATGATTACACTTATTGGATTGTTATGATGCTTACATAGTGTGATTTTGCTTAAACAACATTCTCAAAGGCACAAAATATAAAGATGAAAAGGAGATGAGTAGTTAGCAGGGTTATAAAGAGTTGCAGGAATGGAGAGGTTATTCAAAGAGGATTTCTTTAGAGAGATGAAACAATTTTGTGTTATGATTTCAGTGGTGATACAAGAACTTATACATGTGATAAAATTTCTTAGAGCGATGTATGAAAACCTAAGAGAGCATATCAAAATTGATGTATAAGGTTATGATATTTTGCTAAAATTGTATTAATATCAATTTCTTAATAGATATGAAATCAATATCAGATTTCAAAAGAATAATATTTTATTCTGGTTATAATTTCATTTAAATATAAACCACTGAACAGGCTCTGAAATTCAGATGGGCTGATTTTCTTAAATCATTTCATGTTGTAGTAATTTTATTTATTGAAAAGTCTAAGTATAGCCCTGGAACTCAATAAAAAAAAACAAGAGATACATTCATTATTTTGGATAAGATTGCTTTTCTCCCAGAAAGCCTAAGATCTGTGAATGTTTTAAAACAGTCAGTAGATTCTGGTTGGAGAAAAGTAAGTATAGGCTAAATGAATGACCAATCAATAAATTTCAAGAAAGTTTCGTAGGCTATACAAAATTACATCTTAAACAGGATGGCAAATAATTTTATTGAATAATTACCAGTGTATGTCAACTGGTTTAATTTTTAGTTCCCCTCTATTCAAATCTTTAATATTAATTGCCTTTTTCAAGCCCTGCCAAATTTAATGACCAGGGAAACACGAGTAGACAAAGTAAAAGTTTGTGGTGAGCCAAACTTTTTTCCATCTGAGCACAGACCAGCTGGTCTAGGAACATGACAAACGGCACTTCCTGCCTGGGGGAGGAGCCACACAGGAACCAGGTACTGTGTATATGTGCTGCCAGGCACTTACAGACACTGAACTCTCAGCTTGAGGCAGAATTAGACACATTTGTGCAGGGGAATCCATGCCTCATGCCACTCTCCAGTCTGCTCTGGGTGTTCCTGGCCTTCACCTTCTCTGGTAGGGATGCTTCCAAACATGGGTGTGAGTATTCAGGGTGAAAGTCCTGCACGCAGGCAAGTAGTGCTTCACAGGGACTTGGGGAGGGAAGGAGGACTGGGGAAAAGCAAGCGTCTTAGGATTTCAGTTTGGTTTGTAAATATTTAGGTCCAAAATAGGTCTAATTTCTACATTATTTTGTTCACTATTTCAGCTCTGTTTTCTTCTTTTTTCCACAGGATCTGGTGTGGCCCAGAGTGTTACTCAAGACCAGCCAGACATACTCAGTGAAGTCGGGAAGACAGTCACCCTGAACTGTCGGTATGAAACAAGTTGGAACACGTTGCGCTACTACATTTTTTGGTACAAGCAGCTTTCCAGTGGACAGATGACTTATCTTATTCGTCAATATTCAGATGATGGGAATGCAAGGGACGGCCGCTACTCTGTAAACTTCCAGGAAGCTCATAAGGCCATCAGCCTCACCATTTCAGCCTTAGAGCTGGAAGATTCTGCAATGTATTTCTGTGTTCTCAGAGCATCACAGTGCTTGAAGTAATAGGAAAGGCTGAACAAAAACCCCAGAACTAAATAAAAGAGAGACGCCCTGCTGCAGGACCCCAGCTGAGATGCACACCTGCAGACCCCAGACAAGAAATGGTAGCCCTGCAGTTGCTTCATCTGTAGTCTGGATCAGAAGATTTAATTCTAAATAAAAGCTTCTTTGATGTCATTTGGAAGCAGGTGTCCAGAGTGACTGTCGACTAATATGTTCTCCTCTTGAATTCTTGACTTTAATCATACGGAAGATGTGTAAAGTTGTCTAAAGCTGTAAACTTGCTCCATAATAAAGTGACAGTTTCACTAAAATACACTCACATCACAAATCTGGGTGTATTTATCATGAATCATCAAGAAAATCATTTCCTTAGTCCTTTCTTCTTAGACTTGTGTCACTTAAGGTACAGTCAGAGAACCAGAACCACTAGTGGTGTCTGTTGAATAAATTAGTTATAAAGATTAGAATTCAGGCAATTGCTAGGTCTGGTAGAAGAGTGTATACAAAGCTGTTATCTTAGTATCTGGTGTTGAGACTGAATTTAGTGTTAGTTGGTTGGAGTAATATTTGTAGAAGAACATTGGATAGAGACTGAAACGTGGATGAACTGTGACTCACAATGACATACTAGAACCATGAAGATGATGGAGCCCACAATGACACACTAAAACTTGTCTATGTCTCACCTCCCTCCGTTTCACAGTAGTGGGTGACCTTAGGAGAGGTAGGTGTCATTTGGCATCGTGCTTACATACATACTTGGCCCAAGACAAAGAGAAGATGAGGAGGAGATTTGATTGTAAGTGAAGGAGTTGTGAGTCAACAATAAAATAAGCTATCAGATCAGCAGTAACAAGTGTGAGTAACCATAGTGCCTGGAGCCCTGCACCAAGCCCCGAAACACAAAAACTATGGCTGCTTCATCACAACTATCTTCCAAATGTTAGACAAGTTCCTTTGGTGGCCAACCCTAAGTCAGAACAATATGGGAAGTACATTCTGGGAAAGATGTTTCCAGTTAGTTAAGATAGATCAAAGCTGCTACAGTACCCTCTTTGGTAACTTGTCATCCATCTGTATCCTTTTAACCACTTTTGAATAAGGACAATTGGAAAGCTATGCTTCTTGCTCATGTTGTTGTTGCTGTTCAGTCACTAAGTCATGTCTGACTGTGACTCCATGGACTGCAGTTCACCAGACTCCTCTATCTTCCACTATCTCCCAGAGTTTGTTCAAATTCAAGTCCATTGATTTGGTGGTACCATACAATCATCTCATCCTCTGCTGCCCTCTTCTTTTACCTTCAATCTTTCCCAGCATCAGGCTTGGTCTTTTCTAATGAATTGGCTCTTCTCAATGAGTGGCTAATGTATTGGAGTTTCAGCTTCAACATCAGTCCTTCCAATGAATATTCAGAGATGATTTCCTTTGGGATTGACTACTTTGATCTCCTTGCAGTCCAAGGGACTCTCAAAAGTCTTCTCCAGCACCACACTTCTTGCTATTATGATGCAGTAATTCCTCCTTCAACCCCAAATTTTCTAACCGTATCCTTCAAAGATTAGAGCAAGTTCATTTATCCATTTGTAGGTGATGTTACTTTATCTTCTAGCTAGTCACACTCTCCCGCTGAACCTGTATCTTCACTACTGAGATAAAATAAGATATTAGATTGAGTTATGTTAACATTCCTTTCTTATATTACAACATGCAGGAAAATGGGAGAGGGGAGTTAAAATTGGTTAATATAATACATAAATATATTTATATCAAAATGAAAAACAAATTTTCATAAGTATTATTGTTCTCATTCCTGCAAATGACCATAGGATTATACCTGGTATTTATAATGACCTCTTCCATTATCCATCCCATAACCTGTTTGCTCATAACAAGCACTTCCACTCACTGCTATACTTGACTTCCTATAAAGCAATCTCCTTATTCAAGAGCAATGCTATGAGGAAAGCCATAAATTTGAATAAGGAATTCTGCAAGTCCACCACTCTGGTTTTGGCAGATGTCTGCAAGGCATTATATTCTGGGAAACATTATTAAGAATGATTAAAAGACGTTTGCTTTTAGGAAGAAGAGCTATAACAAAGCTAGACAGCAGAGACATTACTTTTACCTACAAAGGTCCATCTAGTCAAAGCTAAGGTTTTTCCAGTAGTTGTGTATGTACGTGAAAGTTGGACCATAAAGCTAAGCATCAAAGAATTGATGCTTTTGAATTGTGGTATTGGAGAAGACTCTTGAGAGTCCTTTGGACTGCAAGGAGATCCAACCAGTCAATTCTAAAGGAAATCAGTCCTGAATATTCATTGGAAGGACTGATATTGAAGCTCAAACTCCAATACTTTGGCCACCTGATGCAAAGAACTGACTCATTGGAGGAGACTCTGATTTTGAGAAAGATTGAAGGCAGGAGAAGGGGAATACAGAGGATAAGATGGTTGTATGGCATCACTGACTCGATGAACTTAAGTTTGAGCAAGCTCCAAGGAGTTGGTGATGGACAGGGAGCCTGGTGTGCTGCAGTCCATGGGGTTGCAAAGAGTAGTACACGACTGAGCAACTGAATTGAACTGATAACTTCACATCAGAAGCAATAGAAACCACCAAGGTAAAAAAAAAAAAAATTAAGAGTTTAAAGAAAACAAACTAAATATCCTAGCCAGTTTCTTGTGAACACGAAAATACATTTTTAAATTGTGTTTGTTATAAATCTCTGCTAAGAATCTTGAAAGTCAATGCACAAACTGTTAAACTACATTTGCAATGAATATTTCTGAAAAAGGACTCAAAAGCAGAATATGTTAGAAGTTCCTTTAAATCATTAAGAAAACAAGTAATAAAGAATGACAAAATCTTGGAGATCCAACTCAGAAATAAGATATCCAATAGCGAATACATATATAAAGACCTTAATATTGTTATTAATTAGGGAAATGAAAATAATACTTTATCTCAGCATTCCATCTGGGTCATTTCAGTACTTTGAGTGTATCAATGTGGCTAGGAGAATATGACTCTAGGAAACAGGGAGAAATAATGACTGTCTCCAGAAAACTAAGTGATTAAGTGAATTTTCTAGAAGTTTCCATCATTCAACCGATGTGGAGAAAAGAACAAACAGTAACAAGTCAGAGACCTGGACATTGAAGGAGAGGCAGGATTTACTGGAAAAAAGAAAGTTGATATTTACTGAGCTTTATTCAATGTCAGGCACTGTAGTTTGCATTTCAGATTCATTATCTAATTCAAATATCAAAACCCTAAGAGATAGGCTTTATTGTTTCCTTTAAAAAAAAAAATACTTTGGGAATGAGCCCTAATCTTTCCTAATTGTGAAAAGTTTCTCTACTTTTTATTATTGGCCAGTGTGTTGCATTTTAGAGGGCTGCTTAGAAGCAAGGTCTGGACTATGGAGAAGCACTTGGCCCCAGAACTGGGTGGTTGGATGTCTCAGTGGTGGTGACATTACTGGTTTAGACTGGATGCTAATGGAAACTAAGAAAGAAAATGCCAAACAGATTCAACTGTCCCAGGATCAGTAAATGAGGAAAGCATCCACTAACTAGTGCACAGTGCCAGATGCTTTAGTAAGTTTCTGATGTAATAGGGTGCTGGGAAAAACAAAGGCTACAATGAGATTTCATTTCTTAAACACCCCAAGCTTGTTTCCCTATCAAGACCCGTTCCCCTTGTTTTTCCCTCTTGACTGTGATGCTTTGCTGTTGTTTAGTCACTAAGTCGTGTCTGACTCATCCTCTGTCCATGGGGTTTCCCAGGCAAGAATACTGAAGTGGGTAACCATTTCCTTCTCTATGGGATCTTCCAGACCCAGGGATTGAGTCCACTGGAAAGTGGATTCCTTACCACTGAGCCAGTGATGCTATCCCCCAAATATAAACATGATGCACCTCTGAATTCCTTCATGTTTCAACTCAAATGTCACACCTTTGTGAATCCTTTGTCTAACTCTGTTTTTCCATCCTGAGAATCGGACTCTAGTACACGGCATGTAGCAAGAATGAAAGCTGATATACTGCCACCTGGTGTCCTGCTCAAACATTTTGTGAGACTTTCTCCGGCTTCCCTGCTCCCCTCCAGTGATCATGGATTAAATTGTGGGGAAGCCTGATCACAATAGGAGCTGCCAAGGCTGAACCAGTCAGTAAACTTCCCAGTGCAGAAATCAAGAGGGAGAGGATTCAGGAAAACTGGCTGTTTTTTATGTTTTTTGCTTTTGCCAGACAGATGTGAGAGTGATTGATTCCAAATGAGAAATAAACACATGAGATGACTATGGCTGCATGAATAGAAAGTTTGGAATTGTTGCACAAGATGGGAGATTTT
Organism: Capricornis sumatraensis; assembly: GCF_032405125.1. Classification (NCBI taxonomy): domain Eukaryota; kingdom Metazoa; phylum Chordata; class Mammalia; order Artiodactyla; family Bovidae; genus Capricornis; species Capricornis sumatraensis. The sequence continues at coordinate 78,054,956 of NC_091070.1, forward strand.
TATCTATTAAGTCAAATTGTATTTACTGCTTGTCCTTTCTTGTAGTGTAGAAATATCCTGAGAAGTGGGAGCAAAAGTCAATTACAAAAATACTAATAGACTGTAGTAGCAAACACAGCTTGGTATACTCTTTCTATGTTATATTATGCTACCCATTGCCTCAATGTAATACTTTATATTTAAGGTGGTTAATATCAGTTAGTGGGAACTGATTTCCAATTAACAGTAAGAAACCTAGTAGACCACTGATATTTATGATAATACATGAAATCTTCTGTGCAAACTGCTAAACAAACCTCAGAAAATATTGAGCTTTATCTTGTAGATAGACTTGTCTGGAATTTCAGACCATGGCTTCCAATCCTCCAAGGTGCATTACCACAGCTGGTTGAGAGCCTGTGACAGAGAAGGTGTTGCACTAGGTGATTTGCATGTGTGTTCGCAATTCTTACCGGAACCCCTCAAGATTGGGTCCACCCTACTTTAGGAAGACAGTGGAGCAAAGTGCTTAAGACCAAAGACTTAGATTGTGTTTCTAGATCTAGCATCATTAGTTGTGTGACCTTGCAATTGTGACAAGAATTTTTATGCTTCAATTTCCTCATCTCGGCACTGTGATTATTGGTAGAATTTATCATTCAGGGTTCTTATAAGAAGTGAATGGAATAATGAATGTCAATGTTGAGCCCAGTGTCCAGCAGAAAGATACTGGATACTTACAGAAATAACTGAACATGAGAGAGGTTCAACACCTAGCCTGGTGTTGCAGAGTAAGTGTCAGAGTGGAGCCCTCCCTCCCTACCCTACTTAGGGCTGATGCCTTTCCTCATCCCAAGAGTCACTGTCTATCTTAACACAGTTTTGTTTAAAGTGCTTATCACTACTTAAAATTGTCTAATTTTTTAAGAAACAAAGCTGTTTAATTTTTTCTCCTTCTACTGCACTGCAGGCCTTTTATTATTGCATTCTGTATTCCAGAACAATACATAGCACACACAGGAGACTATCTGTCTATCTATCTATCTATCTATCTATCTATCTATCTATCTATCTATCTATAAGTAATTGAGCAGGACCTTATGGGGCCTTCCTGGAACAGACCACTCCATCTGCCCATGCAATGTCCTCTCTCTGCCTCTTGTGTGTAGAAAAACTTTAGCTCCTAGAGCTTCCCCAAGTTCCAAAGTATAAATTTAATCAAAGAAGTGAGAAAATGCAGAAAGAAAGGAAAACAATCAAGCAAGACAAAACAATAATAATTTCAGTTCAGTTCAGTCATGCAGTCGTGTCTGCAGCACGCCAGGCTTCTGTCCATCACCAACTCCCAGAGCTTGCTCAAACTCATATCCATCGAATTGGGGATGCCATCCAACCATCTCATCCTCTGTCATCCACTTCTCCTCCTGCCTTCAATCTTTCCCAGCATCAGGGTTTTTACCAATGAGTCAGTTCTTCATATAAGGGGCCAAAGTATTAGAGCTTCAACTTCAGCATCAGTCCTTCCAGTGAATATGCAGGACTGATTTCCTTTAAGATTGACTGGTTTGAGCTCCTTGCTGTCCAACGGACTCTCAAGGGTCTTCTCTAATAGTTTAACCCTTAAACAAATTCAAGGACCTTTAGATTCCCCTCAAGTCCTTTGGGTTGTTTTGCAGAATCTGAAACCCCTACCAAGTGGAAGAAGTTACCTGTATGTGCTCACAAACACTAGCCCTCAGATTGTGTGTGTTAGTTGCTCATTGTGTTCGATTCCTTTCAACCCCATGGACTGTAGTCACCAGACTCCTCTGTCCATGGAATTCTCCAGGCAAGAATTATTTCCACACTTGCTCCCTGGCAACCACTGATCTAATTTACAGCTTTATAAGTTCCTTTTGTGAATATTTCATATTCATGGGAAATTTCAATGTGTAATCTTGCATTTTGCTATTTTTCCTTAACATTTATTTTAGAAAAAAATTATTCATCTTGTAGTATACATTAGTATTTCACTCATATTTATTGATGAATAGAAATTCATTGACAAATTAATTACATTTTGTTTATCCACTTACCAGATGTTTCACCTTTGCTTGCTTCTTGTTTTGGGGCTATTAGGAAGGATAACTACAAGGTAGGTTCCCAGTATTTTTAGAACATAACTTTGTTAACACTTCAACATTTACTGAGTATCACAAATGTAGGTCGCATGGCAAATTCCAAACACTATAGACTACTTGAAAGAGAAAAGGAAGTCACTTGGTCGTGTCTGACTCTTTATGACCTATGGACTGTAGTCCTCCAGGCTCCTCCATCCATGGGAGTTTCCAGGCAAGAATACTGCAGTGGGTTGCCATTTCCTTCTCCAGGGGATCTTCCTGACCCAGGGATAGAACTGGGGTCTCCCACATTACAAGGAGACTCTTTACCGTCTGAGCCACCCAGGGAATCCCAGGGAATAGACTGCTTAGCCAAATAGATATATATTGTGTTTCTTACTATGCTACCTACCATATGTGTGACCTCAAGTTAGTTGCTCGATCTCTTTCAGCTTCAGTTTTCTTGTTTGTAAGTTGGAAATAATATCTCTATTGCATATCTTTTCTATTAGAATAGTGTGCAGAAAGATAATTTAACACATAGCATTTGTGTTAATTGGTAATTTGAAAGTTTATAAATTTTATTGAAATTTTATGTAAAATATTCCTAACCAAAGTGTGCTTCCTGCTTCATTTGCAATCCCAATCTCTCTCAAGTTGAATAACAGCAGTCCATCCCAAGGCAACCCAATTCTGAAAGGTTGTCAACTTTCTTTGCATTGTGAGCACATAAGAGATATCCACAATGTTTGTGAAGCTGGTCTCAAGAAAGCAGTGTTTGAGTCCTCATTTTGAATCACAGGAATTTGATTCTAGGGCAGAAATGGTGTATTTCTAGCACATGTATGTGATCTCATCTCTGGCTGGGCAACAAGATCCATACCTGAAGCAGAATGTTCCACAGACCTAGGCTGCAGAACTTTCCTCTGTTGAGGATACTTGATCAGAATAAATGGAGAGGAGCACTTTGCCAGCCTCATTACTGATCCCGTGGCTTCATCCAGTCCAGCATTTCACATGCTGTACTCTGCATATAAGTTAAATAAGCAGGGTGACAATAGACAGCCTTGATGTACTCCTTTCCCGATTTGAACCAGTCCATGTCCAGTTCCATGTCCAATACTCACTGTTGCTTCTTGACCTGCATACAGATTTCTCAGGATGAACGTTAGGTGGTCTGGCATTCCTGTCTCTTTCAGAATTTCTCACGGTTTGCTGTGATCCACACAGTCAAAGGCTTTGGCATAGTCAATAAAGCAGATGTTTTTCTGGAACTCTCTTGCTTTTTCTATATTTCAGCTGATGTTGGCAATTTGATCTGGCTCCTCTGCCTTTTCTAAATCCAGCATGAACATCTGAAAGTTCACTGTTCACATATTGTTGAAGCCTGGCTTGGAGAATTCTGAGCATTACCTTGCTAGCATGTGAGATGAGTGCAATTGTGCAATAGTTCAGACATTCTTCAGCATTGCCTTTCTTTGGGATTGGAATGAAAACTGACTTTTTCCAGTTCTGTGGCCACTGCTGAGTTTTCCAAATTTGCTGGCATATTGAGTGCAGCACTTTCCCAGCATTATCTTTTAGGATTTGAAATAGCTTAACTGGAATTCCATCACCTCCACTGGCTTTTTTCGTAGTGATGCTTCCTAAGGCCCACTTGACTTCATATTCCAGGATGTCTGGCTCTAGGTGAGTAATCACATCATCATGGCTTTCTGCCTCATGAAGATTTTTTCTGTATAGTTCCTCTGTGTATTCTTGCTACCTTTTCTTAATATCTTCCGTTTGTGTTAGGTCTATATCATTTCTGTCCTTTATTGTGCCCATCTTTGCATGAAATGTTCCCTTGGTAACTCTAATTTTGTTGAAGAGATATCTAGTCTTTCCCATTCTACTGTTTTCCTCTATTTCTTTTCATTGATCAGTGAGGAGGGCTTTCTTATCTCTCTTTGCTATTCTTTGGAACTTTGCATTCAAATGGGTATATTGCTCCTTTTCTCCTTTACCTTTCTCTTCTCTTCTTTTCTCAGCTATTTGTAAGGCCTCCTCAGACAAACATTTTGCCTATACTCTAATAAAAAGCTTAAAAACAGAAAGCAAATGGTGTTTTAAGTGGGATGGCAAAATAATTGTCCTGAATATGTATCAGTGAATGACACCTAGTTTGTTCCTCAATTCCCTCAGCTCAAACCTTTATTACTAACTGCTTTTTCAACACCCTCCCCCCTTTCAGGATCAGCCTAACTTAATTGCCAGTGAAATAAAAATAGACAAAGTAAAAGTCTGTGGTGAGCCAGATGTTTTTCTCATCTGTACACAGACCACATGATGTATGAATATGACAAACATCACTTCCTGTTTGAAGGAGTCATACAAGAACTGAGGTATTATGCATATATGCTGCCAGGCACACAAAAACACTGAACTCTCAGCTTGAGGCAAAACTGAGCACTGCTCTCCAATCTGCTCTGGGTGTTCCTGGCCTCCACCTTCTCTGGTAGGGATGCTTCCAAACATGGATGCGAGTGTTCAGGGTGAAAGGACTGCACACAGGCACGTGGTGTTTCACAGGGACTTAAGGAGGAAAGGAGGATTGGGGAAAAGCAAGCATCTTATGATTTCAGTGTGTTTTTTAGGAGGGTGATCTGAAATGAGTCTAGTTCCTACACTATTTTGTTCACTGCTTCATCTCTGTTTTCTGATTTTTCCCACAGGATCTGGTATAGCCCAGAAAGTTATTCAAGATCAACCAGACATATTCACTCAGATTGGAGAGGCAGTCACCATGAACTGTCGGTGTGAAACAAGTTGGAGCAGTTACAACATTTTTTGGTATAAGCAGCCTCCCAGTGGAGAGATGATTTTCCTTACAAGGGATGGCCGCTACTCTATAAATTTTCAGAGATCACATAAATCCTCCAGCCTCACCATTTCAACCTTACAACTGGAAGATTCTGCAAAGTACTTCTGTGCTCTCTTTGAATTCACAGTGCTCGAGGTAATGGAAAAAGCTGAACAAAAACCCCAGAGCTTAATAAGAGAAAGCTTCTCTGCTGTAGGACCACAGCTGAGATACACACCTGTAGATCCTAGACAAGAAATGGTAGTCCTGTGGTTGCTTCATCTGTGGTCTGCATCAGAGGATTTAATCCTAAATAAAATTTCCTTACATGACATATGGAAGCAGGTGTCCAGAGTAACTCTCTACTGATAACATTCTCCTCTTGAATTTTTGACTTTAAATCAACCATACAAAATATGTGTAAAGTTGCCTAAATTTGAAAACTTGTGCCACAATAATATAAAATGATAGTTTCACCTAAAGATCCTGACATCACAAATCTGGGACTAGAATCTGAAATCATCATGAAAATAATTTCCTTAGTCCTTTCCTTTTAGGGCTTCCCAGACACAAGGGGTAAAGAACTCACTTGCCAGTGCAGGAGACATTAGAGACACAGATTTGATCCCTGGTTTGGGAAGATCCCCTGGAGGAGGGCACGGCCACCCACTACAATATTCTTGCCTGGAGAGTCCTTCGGACAGAGGAAGTTGGTGGGCTACAGTCCATGGGGTTGCAAAGAGTCAGACACAACTGAAGTGACTTATCATACAGTCTTCTTAGACATCGTGTCAGGGCATATTCAGAGGAGACCCACCAATGATGTATAGAAAGAGATTAGCTATAAGGATTATTCACAGGCAGGGGCTAGAGCTTGTGGAAGAGTCTATAAAAGCTATTATATTTGTATTTGGTTTGAGCTTGAGATCACTGTAAGTCAACTAAAGTACCGTTTATGAAGGAAAGTTGGATTTGGCAACTGGACTAGCTGTGGACCAACTGTGGACAAACTGGAAAGAGCATGGATAGACTGTGACATGTACATGAGGACAATGGAACCCACAAGACACACTAAAACTTGTCTTTCTCTTACCTCCTTCAGGCTCACAGTAATGGGTGAACTTCAGAAGTTTGCCATCATGCTACATGCATACTTGGTCAAAGACAAAGAGAACATGAGTAAGAGATATGGTGGGAGGTTGAGGAGTTGTGAGTCAACAATAAGTTGAACTATCAGACCAGCAGCAACATTATGAGTTGCCATAGTCTCTGGAGCCCTGAACCAATCTGCAGAACCTAGAAACATGACTACTTCATCACAAAGTGAAAGTGAAGTCGCTTAGTTGTGCCTGGCTCTTTGCGACCCCATGGACAGTGAGTGGCCTGCACCAAGCTCCTCCGTCCATGGGATTTTCCAGGCAAGAGTACTGGAGTGGGTTGCCATTTCCTTCTCCAGGGAATCTTCCTGACCCAGGGATCGAACCCAGGTCTCCCTCATTGTAGACAGATGCTTTACTGTCTGAGCCACCAGGGAAGCAACCACTTCATCATAAGTACCTCCCAAATCTTACATAAATCTCTTTCATGGCCAACCATAACCCAGAACAATATAGGGAAGCAAATTCTGGGAAATAGATTAAGTTGAGACAGTACAAATCCACCATAATAGCTTAACTAGTTAACTTCCCTCCTTGTTAACTAAGCATTCATCATTACCTCTTTGAACACCACAACTTTGAATAAGGACCACAGGAAAACTAAGCTTCCTGTTAATATGATGCAATTATTCTTTATTCAGCCAAAACAAGCTCTCTCCTTCAAAGAGAATACCAAGTTCATTTATCTATTCAAAGGTGACATTCTTTCCTCTTCTAGCTGAATCACGCTCTCCAATTGACCCTGTATCTTTACTACAGAGATACAATGAGATATAAGATTAACTTGTAGCAGCACATTTTCTGTTACCAGAGGCAGGTAAAGAGGAGAGGGAAGCTAAAAATGGCTAATGTATACATAAATATAGTCATATACACTGAAAATAATTTCACAAATATTCTAGGTTGTGTTACTGCAAATGACCACAAGATTGTAACTGGTATTTATAACTACCTCATCCATCATCCATTCCATAACCTCTTAACATAGCAAGAACCTCTACTCACTGTTGTACTTGATTTCCTATAAAACAAGCTTCTTATTCAGGAGCAATGCTGTGTGGAAAGTCATAAAGATGAATAAGAAATTCTGTTAGTTGACCACTGCGGTTTTGGCAGAAGTTTGCAAGGTGTTGAAGACAAATTCAAGGGTCTATTTTAGTGGGGAAAAAACCGTGTTACTAGGCAGGGGAAATTGATATGTTGTATTCTAGGAAACATCATTAAGAACGATACTTGTCTTCTCATCACAAGCAATAGCAATGAAAGTTTTTAAAGAAAGCAAACAAATAAAATTTTCAAGGAAGCTTCTAATGAGCATGAAAGCATATTTTTAAATTGTCTTTTTAATCAAAAAGCACTGCCAGGGGAAATTAACAATAACACAATAATAGTGGGAGACTTTAATACCACACTCACACCTATGGATAGATCAACTAAACAGAAAATAAACAAAGAAACACAAACTTTAAATGATAAAATAGACCAGTTAGACCTAACTGATATCTATAGGACATTTCACCCCAAAACAATGAATTTCACTTTTTTCTCAAGTCCTCACAGAACCTTCTCCAGGATAGATCACATCCTGGGCCATAAATCTCAGTTCAGTTCTGTCACTCAGTCGTGTCCGACTCTTTGCGACCCCATGAATCACAGCACGCCAGGCCTCCCTGTCCATCACCATCTCCCAGAGTTCACTCAGAGTCGCGTACATCGAGTCAGTGATGCCATCCAGCCATGTCATCCTCGGTCATCTCCTTCTCCTCCTGCCCCCAATCCCTTCCAGCATCAAAGTCTTTTCCAATGAGTCAACTCTTCGCATTAGGTGGCCACAGTACTGGAGTTTCAGTTTTAGCATCAATCCCTCCAAAGAACTCCCAGGGCTGATCTCCTTCAGAATGGACTGGTTGGATCTCCTTGCAGTCCAAGAGACTCTCAAGAGTCTTCTCCAGCACCACAGTTCAAAAGCAGCAATTCTTCAGCGGTCAGCCTTCTTCACAGTCCAACCCTCACATCCATACATGACCACAGGAAAAACAATAGCCTTGACTAGATGGACCTTAGTCAGCAAAGTAATGTCTCTGCTTTTGAATATACTATCTAGGTTGCTCATAGCTTTTCTTCCAGGGAGTAAGCGTCTTTTAATTTCATGGGTGCAGTCACCATCTGCAGTGATTTTGGAGCCCAAAAATATTAAGTCTGACACTGTTTCCACTGGTTCCCCATCTATTTCCCATGGAGTGATGGGACCAGATGCCATGATCTTCGTTTTCTGAATGTTGAGTTTTAAGCCAACTTTTTTGCTCTCCTCTTTTACTTTCTTCAAGAAGCTCTTTAGTTCCTCTTCACTTTCTGCCATAAGGGTGGTGTCATCTGCATATCTGAGGTTATTGATATTTCTCCCAGCAATCTTAATTCCAGTTTGTGTTTCTTCTAGTCCGACGTTTCTCATGATGTACTCCGCATAGAAGTTAAATAAGCAGGGTGACAATATACAGCCTTGACGTAGTCCTTTTCCTATTTGGAACCAGTTTGTTGTTCCATGTCCACTTCTAACTGTTGCTTCCTGGCCTTCATACAGATTTCTCAAGAGGAAGGTCAGGTGGTCTGGTATTCCCATCTCTTTCAGAATTTCCCACAGTTCATTGTGATCCACACAGTCAAAGGCTTTGGCATAGTCAATAAAACAAAAATAGATGTTTTTCTGGAACTCTCTTGCTTTTTCCATGATCCAGCAGATATTGGCAATTTGATCTCTCATTCCTCTGCCTTTTCTAAAACCAATTTGAACATCAGGAAGTTCTCAGTTCACGTATTGCTGAAGCCTGGCTTGGAGAATTTTGAGCATTACTTTACTAGCATGTGAGATGAGTGAAATTGTGCAGTAGTTTGAGCATTCTTTGGCATTGCTAGCCTTGATAAATTCAAAAAAATTGAAATCATTCCCAGCATCTTTTCTGACCACAGTGCAGTAAGATTAGATCTCAATTACAGGAGAAAAACTTAAAAATTCCAACATATGGAGGCTGAACAACACGCTTCTGAATAACCAACAAATCACAGAAGAAATCAAAAAAGCAATCAAATATGCATAGAAATGAATGAAAATGAAAACACAACAACCCAAAACCTGTGGGACACTGTAAAAGCAGTGCTAAGGGGAAAGTTCATAGCAATACAGGTATACCTTAAGAAACAAGAAAAAAGTCAAATAAATAATCTAACTCTATACCTAAAGCAACTAGAAAAGGAAAAAATGAAGAACCCCAGGGTTAGTAGAAGGAAAGGAATCTTAAAAATTAGGGCAGAAATAAATGCAGAAGAAACAAAAGATGCCGGGAGCCACCACAAGAGATTCCACCCATGACATAGGTCATGCAGAGAAGACCTGACAGGCAAAGGTGGGTCAGGATTTGAGAGACTCCCTAGACCTGCTCGAGCATCTACCCCCAAAACCAGAATCTGTCTGTCTTACTATTTTGTGCCTTTCATCAACTCTTCTGACATTAACAGGGGGCTATCCCTGACCACCTTTCTCTGGAGAAAATCAAACTTAGGGCTCTAGCTAATAAGTCTCTTGGACTTGAAAGGAATATTTCAATTCAAACCCCCCTGTTAGCATTCTAGCTTGTCTGACAGGTTTATCCAGACTCTTGCAGCTATGCATACAATTATTCACAGCTTCCCAACTGTGAGAGGCATGGGAAGCCTAAAAATATAGAGCCTTTCAAAGAGTTAAAAACTATTAGAGTAGTGCTGGTGTAGGATTTCACTGTTGAGCCAATGCTTACTGCCAAGTTTCCATATCTCTTATCCATTGTGCACCTGGGAGTTAACATAGTTGGAATTTAAGAAAAACAAGAAGTAGCCTTGAAATTAACCATATCAGACCTTTGAGCTAATTGGTTCTTTCTTTGTTGTAACTCACTGCACTTTTGCTCCGTGAGAAATCTAACTCTGTTTAATACTTTCTGAGGCTGACACAGATTAGAAATATAAAGAAAAAACATTTCAAGGGAAAATAAGTTTTCTGGTTGAGCAGGCTTTATCAAAAGAGGGTCATAAAATGTTCACAGGCCTCCAAGGCCAGAAGATAATGTACACAACATTGTTTATGGGAAAGATATGCAGAAAAAAATCCTGGTTTTGATAAAGACAAAACAGATGTAATGTTTGGGCTGACTCTGTATGACTTTGCATCTTTCGTTTCCCTCTATGTACAAGTCAAGGTATAAAAGTTCTTTTTGAAAATAAAGTTACATGCCTCACTCACCAAAGAAGCTTGGTCTCGTCGTGTCCTTCTTTTTCTTTCTTTCTTTCTTTCTTTCTCTCTTTTACTCTCTTCTTCAAGCTGATCCCTTGGAGCATAGAGGCTCTCTGCATTCATTTATCTGCCTGGGCTTCTAAGACCTGAACGGGAAGGCACTCTGCGTCTTCACTCGCTTGGGAGACTGGGAGGGCACCTGCGGCCTACCTGAATAGAGCAAGTCCCTTGTCTTGGGGCTTTATTGGCTTTCTGTGTAAACAAAGGAATATCAGCTTCTATTCTTTCCTCTCTCATTCATTCATTTATTCATTTGCCGATGCTGTTTCTCTTGAGGGTTCCACTGGGTCCTGCAGGGGCTGGACCCCGGCAAAAAGAGACCATAGCAAAAATCAACAAAGCTGAAAGCTGGTTCTTTGAAAGGATGAATAAAATGGACAAACCATTAGCCAGACTCATCAAGAAACAAAGGGAGGAAAAATCAAATCAGTAATATTAGAAATGAAAATGGAGAGATCACAATAGACAACACAGAAATATAAAGGATCATAAGAGACTACTATCAGCAATTATATGCCAATAATATGGATAACGAGGAAGAAATGGACAGATTCTTAGGAAAGTACAGCTTTCCAAAACTGAACCAGGAAGAAATAGAAAATCTTAACAGATCCATCACAAGCATGGAAATTGAAACTGTAATCAGAAATCTTCCAGCAAACAAAAACCCAGGTCCAGACAGCTTCACAGCTGAATTCTACCAAAAATTTCGAGAAGAGCTAACACCTACTATACTCAAACTCTTCCAAATTCATTCTATGAGGCCACCATCACCCTAATACCAAAACCTGACAAAGATGCCACAGAAAAAGAAAACTACAGGCCAATATCACTGATGAACATAGATGCAAAATTCCTTAACAAAATTCTAGCAATCAGAATCCAACAACACATTAAAAAGATCTTACACCATGACCAAGTGGGCTTTATCCCAGGGATGCAAGGATTCTTCAATATCCACAAATTAATCAATGTAATTCACCACATTAACAAATTGAAAAATAAAAGCCATATGATTATCACTATAGATGCAGAGAAAGCCTTTGACAAAATTCAAGATCCATTTATGATAAAAACTCTCCAGAAAGCAGGAATAGAAGGAACATACCTCAACATAATAAAAGCTATATATGACAAATCCACAGCAAACATTATCCTCAATGGTGAAAAATTGAAAGCATTTCCCCTAAAGTCAGGAACAAGACAAGGGTGCCCACTTTCACCACTACTATTCAACATCATTCTGGAAGTTTTGGCTGCAGCAATCAGAGCAGAAAAAGAAATAAAAGGAATCCAGATTGGAAAAGAAGAACTAAAACTCTCACTGTTTGCAGATGACATGGTCCTCTACATAGAAAACCCTAAAGACTCCACCAGAAAATTACTAGAGCTAATCAATGAATATAGTAAAGTTGCAGGATATAAAATCAACACACAGAAATCCCTTGCATTCCTATACACTAATAATGAGAAAGTAGAAAAAGGAATTAAGGAAACAATTCCATTCACCATTGCAACAAAAAGAATAAAATACTTAGGAACATATTTACCTAAAGAAACTAAAGACACATATATAGAAACCTATGAAACACTGATGAAAGAAATCAAAGAGGACACTAGTAGATGGAGAAATATACCATGTTCATGGATCAGAAGAATCAATATAGTGAAAATGAGTACACTATCCAAAGCAATCTACAGATTCAATGCAATCCCTATCAAGCTACCAGCGGTATTTTTCACAGAGCTAGAACAAATAATTTCACAATTGTATGGAAATATGAAAAACCTCAAAAAGCCAAAGCAATCTTGAGAAAGAAGAATGGAACTGGAGGAATCAGCCTGCCTGACTTCAGGCTCTACTACAAAGCCACAGTCATCAAGACAGTATGGTACTGGCACAAAGATAGAAATAGAGATCAATGGAACAAAATAGAAAGCCCAGAGATAAATCCACACACATATGGACACCTTATCTTTGACAAAGGAGGCAAGAATATACAATGGAGTAAAGACAATCTCTTTAACAAGTAGTGCTGGGAAAACTGGTCAATCACTTGTAAAAGAATGAAGCTAGAACACTTTCTAACACCATACACAAAAATAAACTCAAAATGGATTAAAGATCTAAACGTAAGACCATAAAATATAAAACTCCTAGAGGAGAATATAGGCAAAACACTCTCCGACATAAAGCACAGCAGGATCCTCTATGACCCACCTCCCAGAATACTGGAAATAAAAGCAAAAATAAACAAATGGGATCTAATTAAAATTAAAAGCTTCTGCACAACAAAGGAAACCATAAGCAAAGTGAAAAGACAGTCTTCAGAATGGGAGAAAATAATAGCAAATGAAGCAACTGACAAACAGCTAATCTCAAAAATATACAAGCAACTCCTGCAGCTCAATTCCAGAAAAATAAACGAATGACCCAATCAAACAGTGGGCCAAAGAACTAAATAGACATTTCTTCAAAGAAGACATACATATGGCTAACAAACACATGAAAAGATGCTCAACATCACTCATTATCAGAGAATTGCAAATCAAAACCACAATGAGGTACCATTTCACATCAGTCAGAATGGCTGCAATCCAAAAGTCTACAAGCAATAAATGCTGGAGAGGGTGTGGAGAAAAGGGAACCCTCTTACACTGTTGAGAATGCAAACTAGTACAGCCACTATGAAGAACAGTGTGGAGATTCCTTCAAAAACTGGAACTAGAACTGCTTTATGACCCAGCAATCCCACTGCTCAGCATACACACCAAGGAAACCAGAATTGAAAGAGACACATGTTCCCCAATGTTCATCGCAGCACTGTTTATAATAGCCAGGACATGGAAGCAACCTAGATGTCCATCAGCAGACAAATGGATAAGAAAGCTGTTGTGCATATACACAACGGAGTATTACTCAGCCATCAAAAAGAATACATTTGTATCAGTTCTAATGAGGTGGATGAAACTGAAGCCGATTATACAGAGTGAAGTAAGCCAGAAAGAAAAACACCAATACAGTATACTAACACTGTATGGATCACAATAAACTGTGGAAAATTCTGAGAGAGATGGGAATACCAGACCACCTGACCTGCCTCTTGAGAAATCTGTATGCAGGCCAGGAAGCAACAGTTAGAAGTGGACATGGAACAACAGACTGGTTCCAAATAGGAAAAGGAGTACATCAAGGCTGTATATTGTCACCCTGCTTATTTAACTTATATGCAGAGTACATCATGAGAAATGCTGGACTAGAAGAAACACAAACTGGAATTAAGATTGCTGGGAGAAATATCAATAACCTCAGATATGCAGATGACACCACCCTTATGGCAGAAAGTGAAGAGGAACTAAAAAGTCTCTTGATGAAAGTGAAAGAGGAGAGCGAAAAAGTTGGCTTAAAGTTCAACATTCAGAAAACGAAGATCATGGCATCTGGTCCCATCACTTCATGGGAAATACATGGGGAACCAGTGGAAACAGTGTCAGACTTAATATTTTTGGGCTCCAAAATCACTGCAGATGGTGATTGCAGCCATGAAATTAAAAGATGCTTACTCCTTGGAAGAAAAGATATGAGCAACCTAGATAGTATATTCAAAAGCAGAGACATTACTTTGCTGACTAAGGTCCATCTAGTCAAGGCTATTGTTTTTCCTGTGGTCATGTATGGATGTGAGAGTTGGACTGTGAAGAAAGCTGAGCGCCAAAGAATTGCTGCTTTTGAACTGTGGTGTTGGAGAAGACTCTTGAGAGTCTCTTGGACTGCAAGGAGATCCAACCAGTCCATTCTAAAGGAGATCTGTCCTGGGTGTTCTTTGGAAGGACTGATGCTGAAGCTGAAACTCCAGTACTTTGGCCACCTCATGTGAATAGTTGACTCATTGGAAAAGACTCTGATGCTGGGAGGGATTGGGGGCAGGAGGAGAAGTGGACGACAGAAGATGACATGGCTGGATGGCATCACTGACTCGACAAACATGAATCTGAGTGAACTCTGGGAGTTGGTGATGGACAGTGAGGCCTGGCGTGCTGCGATTCATGGGGTTGCAAATAGTCGGACACGACTGAGTGACTAAACTGAACTGAAGTGAACACATATATATGGAATTTAGAAAGATGGTAACAATAACCCTGTATGCGAGACAGCAAAATAGACACAGATGTATAGAACAGTCTTTTGGACTCTGTGGGAGTGGGAGAGGGAGAGGGTGGGATGATTTGGGAGAATGGCATTGAAACACGTATAATATCATTTTAGAAATGAATTGCCAGTTTATGTTCGATGCAAGATACAGAATGCTTGGGTCTGGTGCACTGAGATGACCCAGGGAGATGGTATGGGGAAGAAGGTGGGAGGGGGGTTCAGGATTGGGAACACGTGTACACCCGTGGTGGATTCATGTTGATGTATGGCAAAACCAATACAGTATTGTAAAGTAAAATTAAAAAAACTTTTTTCAAGTTAAAAAAAAAAGCACTGCTAAGAGAGTGGAAAGCCAGTGTCAGTCTGGAAGGCTAAATATGCAATACACATTACTGAAAAAAGGCATCAAATGCAGAATATATTAAAAGCTCATAAATCAAAAAAGAAGTGAAAATAGTCACTTCTTAGTCATTAATAAGAATGACTTATTAATAGTCATTAATAAGAATGGCAAAATCTTGGAGATCCAATTCAGAAATATTATATCCAATAGCTAGTAAACATGCAAGGTGTCCTTCATTTCACTATTTTTACAGAAACCAAAGTCAAACCTCACCTGTTCCATCGGTGTCTTTTCAGCTCCCTGAGTGTATCAATGTAGCTAGCTGGATATCACACCAAAAGAATAAGGAAAAACAATGACTATCTCCAGGAAAAAAAGTGATTTAATAAGTTTCCTAAAAGTGTCCATTACTGAACTGATGTGGAGTTGAAAAGTCAGGTCACAGGCCTAGACATTAATGGAGAGGAGGTTTTAATAGAATACAGAAAGTTGGTATTTATTGAGCTTACTATATGTCAGGCACTGTAGGATGCATTTCTGATTCATTATCTAATTTAAATATCAAAACTCTGTGAGACAGATTTTACTGTTCCAGTTTTTTTAATCTTTGAGAAATGAGACATAACTTTCCTAACTGTGAAAAGCATCTTAAACTTTTATTGTCATCCTGAGTGTACGATTTAGAGGGCTCCTTGGAGAAGATTTGGGTATGAGGAAGCACTTGACCCAGAACAGGGTGACTGGATGTCTCAGTGATGGTGACATGATGGTTTAAACTGGAACCTAAAAGGATCTATGAAGAACAGTTCTATGAATATCTACAAGAGCTTCTAGAAATACCACCAAAAAAAAAAAAAAGATGTCCTTTTCATCATAGGGGATTAGAATGGAAACATAGGAAGTCAAGAGATACCTGGAGTAACAGGCAAGTTTGGCCTTGGAGTACAAAATGAAGCAGGGAAGGGCTAATAGAGTTTTGCCAAGAAAACACACTGGTCATAGAAAACACCCTCTTCTAACAACACAAGAGCCCACCCTACACAGGAATATCACCAGAGGGTTAATACAGAAATCAAATTGATTATATTCTTTGCAGTCAAGATGGAGAAACTCTACACAGTCAGCAAAAACAAGATCTGGAGCTGACTGTGGCTCAGATCATGAGCTCATTATTGCAAAATTCAGGCTTAAGCTGAAGAAAGTAGGGAAAACCACTAGACCATTCACTGGATCATAGAAAAAGCAAAGGAATTCCAAAAAAAATCTGCTTCTGCTTTGTTGACTCTGCTAAAGCCTTTGACTGTGTGGATCAAAACAAACCGGAAAATTCTTAAATAGATAGGAATACCAGACCACCTGACCTGCCTCCTGAGAAACCTGTGTGCAGGTCAAGAAGCAACAGTTAGAACCAGACATGGAACAACAAAACTGATTCAAAATTGGGAAAGGAGTACATCAAGGCTGTATACTGTCACCCTGCTTATTTAAATTATATGCAGAGCACATCATGTGAAATGCTGGGTTGGATGAATCACAAGCTGGAATCAAGATTACCAGGAGAAATACCAACAACCTCACATATGCAGATAATACCACTCTAATGGCAGAAAGAGAAGAATGACTAAAGAGCCTCTTGATGAGAGTGAAGGAGGACAGTGACAAACTCAACATTCAAAAAACTAAGATCATGGCATCTGGGGTCCCAACACTTAATGCAAATAGATGGGGAAAAGTGGAAGCAGTGATAGATTTTATTTTCTTGGGCTTCAAAATCACTGCAGAAGATGACTGCATCCATGATATTAAAAGACACTTGCTCCATGGAAGGAAAGCTATGACAAACCTAGACAGCATATTAAAAACCAGAGAAATCACTTTGCCAACAAAGTTCCACAGAGTTGAAGCTATGGTTGTCCAGTAGTCATATTGATGTGAGAGTTGGACCCTAAAGAAAGCTGAGTGCAGAATTGAGGCTTGTGGTGCTGCAGAAGACCTTTGAGAGATTCTTGGACAGCAAAGAGATCAAACCGGTTAAACCTTAAGGAAATCAACCTAGAATATTCATCAGAAAGACTGATGCTGAAGCTGAAGTTCCAATACTTCGGCCACCTGACGTAAAGAGCCGACTCATTGGAAAAGACCCTGATGCTGGGAAAGATTTAGGGCAGGAGGAGAAGGGGGTGACAGAGGATGAGATGATTGAATGGCAGCATCCACACAATGGACATGGGCTCAAACAAACTCTTGGAGATAGAGAAGGACAAGAAATTGTGGTGTGCTGCAGTTCATGGGATTGCAAAGAGTCAGACATGACTTAGAGGCTGAATAACAGTGCTTCCAGCGAGTATTTATGAATATTTGTTAAATGAACAAAGCATGATTATTGTAACATTACTCCTATGTCTTCAGTATAATTTTCCTCCATGCTAGACCTGGATTTATTGTTTATAGTCTATTGTTCATTGTTCACAATAACTTTCTGTTTATACTATCAGAGTCTTTTATTTGGCATGCATCCCATAAAATTGGGAGATTGTTTTCAGAGTAATTTAAACAGCTGTTTAACGTAATTTCTCATCAAATTCATGAATAATGATTCATCAGCTCACTCAGAAACCATGTAATTCTTGAGTGCCTACTACGTATCAAACTCATAAATATTGAATTACAAGAGCTTTGAAGTAAATTTTAAATATAGGAAGGTTAGAGACAGATGAAAAAGAGATCAGCAAATGAGAATCTTATGACTGCAGAGGCCTGGTGTGCTGCTGGTGTTCATGGGGTCACAAAGAGTTGGACACGACTGAGCAACTGAACTGAACTGAACTGAAAGCAGTCAAAGATAATTAAAACCTTCCATGGGGTATTTAAGACCAAGAAAATACAGATGAGTACAGAGGTATTACAAGTAAGATGTGTGTACTGTACGGTAAGTTGCTTCAATTGTGTCTAACTCTGTGAGTCATGGACTGTAGCCCACCAGGTTCCTCTGTCCAGTGGATTCTCCAGGCAGGAATATTGAAGTGGGTTGCTAAGCCCTTCTCTAGGGGATCTTCCTGATCCAGGGATTGAACATGGATCTCTTAAGTCTGCTGCATTGGCAGGTGAGTTCTTTACCACTAGCGCCGCTTGGGAAGCCCATTTACCTTCAAATCTGAGGAGCTTTTCTAAAAGTTGCTTGCTGACTTTTGGTGTGGGTTTAGCTCTGCAGTTCTTCTATTCAGTCACAAGAGGGGGCTGACTCATCTGAAAACAGTGTTTCTTTCTGGGAGAAAGGGAGGGAAATTTGTTTTCCATTGATCTGCCAAAGAAAGGAAAAATGACATGCTTTCATCTTCTTTAGACAACTTGAGCTTTTTATCCCTTGTTGAATGTGTGTGGTCAAGGATTTAGGGGATAAGGAAATGGCAACCCACTCCAGTGTTCTTGCCTGGAGAATCCCAGGGACGGCGGAACCTTGTGGGCTGCCGTCTATGGGGTCACACAGAGTCGAACACAACTGAAGCGACTTAGCAGCAGCAGCAGCAGCAGCAGCCGAATAGCCTAAGCCCTTTCCATGTACCTCCCTAAAACCTGCTTTCCCATTTCCCTGCTCTGATTATCTCTTCTCTTTTCTATTCCTTATACCCTTTTTTCCCTCCTCCGACTTTTTATACCACTCACACCCACCTCCACCTCACCCCCACCTCCACCTCACCCCCACTTACTTTGCCTTTCTTTCTATCTATTCTTCTGCCTTAGCATCCTTGCTATACAACAACCACAAGCATCGGCATAGGGAACATGAGGATTTTGGGCCACTGTTCAAGGAGGATGAGGTGAACACCATCTATGTCATCAGTTAGTATATTAAGAACAGATGCATGAAAAATGACTACCTAGATGGTGATAGATGCATGATTCCAAGAACACTTACAAGAACTCCAAGCTCCAGGATGTGTAGCTTTTAGTCTCAATGTTATTTATTTTTCTGTCTCCCAGAGCACATCACTGCCTGCTTTTGAATCTCCCATATATTTTCTGGAATGTGGATGGAAATTTTCATTATCTTACTACACAGAGCTCAGTACATTTTTCTGTGATTAAATATTATGCTCTGCAAGCTTCATGGAGCATCAGCCAATTTCTTAAGAAACAAATATAGACCAATGGTTGTGCATAGACACGTCATGGTGATTGGTATTCCTTTTCCCAAGGCAGACATTAAACTTCAGAGATGATTTCACTGTGAGCTGGGGATGTTTCACCATCTTTTGGGGACATGACTAAAACAGGGGAGGAAGACCTAGATAAGAAAATGCTTGATCATTGGCTGAGAAGGTCCTGGCAACAACACAGTGGTATCTGCACTCATTGTAAGTCTTTACTAACAGCTGTTGCCTCTGTTCTCTAGAACCTCCTTAAGCCAAGGATCAGACCCAAGCCTGAGCTCTAAGCCCACAATCCTGGTTTGTCCCTGAAGTATGAGGCTGGTGACTGGAGTAACTGTGTTTCTGGCCTTGGGTAAGTGTTCTGTGTCTACAAGGGATGACTTTGAGGGCAAAGGACCACAAAGAGTTATTTGCTCTCTACTCCTCTCCATGTGCTTTATTCAGCATTATGGTGATGGAATTGAGAACTGATCTGTGCATTTGCTAGGGAACACAAACTTCTACATGACAGGTTAAACCGTGGCTATGATTCCAGAAGAGTCCTTAGCAGTAAGCAGGTTGTAGGAAATCTCTGGGTTTAGTGAGCCAAGGACCCATGGAACAAAGCCTATGGATCTCTGATTCTTGCCACGAATCTTTGGTCTCCATAGTTTTGTTGTTTTTCAGTCACTAAGTTGTATCCAACTTACAACCAAATGGACGGCAGTATGCCAGGCTCCTCTGTCCTCTATTATCTCATGGAATGTGCTCAAATTCATGTCCACTGGGACAGTGACGCTGTTTAACCACCTCATCCTCTACCGCCCCCTTCTCTTTTTGTCTTCAATTTTTCCCAGCATCAGGGTATTTTTCAATGAGTCAGCTCTTCTCATCAGGTGTACAAATGATTGGAGCTCCAGTTTCAGCATCAGTCCTTCCAATGAACATTTAGGATTCATTTCCTTTGGGATAACTGGTTTGATCTTCTTGCAGTCCAATATTGAACACCAATAATATTTTTCCAGGACAAAAAACAGAAACACAGCAGTAGGGGTTAGGGCCAGACAGTTATCAGAGGGTTATGCCCTTGATCCATAGAATTACACTTATTTGTGCTCTGGAACTAATTTGATTTCTTAACCCACCAGGGACTGTGATTGATGCTAAGACCACCCAGCCCAGCTCTATGGATTGTGCTGAAGAAGAGGATGTAACTCTGCCTTGTAGCCACTCTACCATTAGTGGAAATGAGTATATACATTGGTATCGGCACAATCCCAATCAGAGTCCACAGTATGTCATTCATGGCTTGCGAGGCACAGTGAACAGCAGCATGGCCTCTCTGCACATAGCTTCAGACAGAAAGTCCAGCACCTTGGTCCTGCCCCAGGTCACCCTGAGAGACGCCGCTGTGTACTACTGCGTCCTGAGAGAGGCACACTGGGACAGACGGGGCTGCACCTGTGCAGCATCTCTCTTGTGGGAAGAAGGGGGAACACAGCGGGGGGAGCAGTCACGAGAGCAAATCTAGAGTCATCTAGAAGGTGAGTCAGAGAGCAGTAAGAGATGAGGAAAATGAAGGGAAGGAGAAGGGAGGAAGATGGATAAAGAAAAGAAGAAAAAGACAAGGAAGAAGTGCATCATTGGTTGATGTGGCTGAGAAGAATTTTGGGAATTATGGGAATACTAAGAATCCTAATTGCAACATAGAAATAAAGTGAGAAACCTTATCAATTCTTCATAGTTCTTTCTCATGCCAATAAAATGTTGGTTCCAGTGTGTTAGTCTCAACCTAAAAGTGAGAAAAATACAACTAATTCTCCTGTTCCAAAGTTTTCTTTCACGTCCGACTCTTTGAGACCTCAAGAACTGTAGCCTGCCAGGCTTCTCTGTCCTTGGGATTTTCCAGGGAAGAATACTGGAGTGGGTTGCCATTTCCTTCCCCAGAAGATCTTCCCGATCCAGGGATCAAATCTGGTCTCCATTGTCTCCTGCATTGTAGGAGGATTCTTTATCACTGTGCCACCTGGGAAGTGGTCCAATTCATTCTTTATAATGCCTGCATAGTACTCTGAAACGTTCTATTATTAATTATGTTTACCTTAATAAGTATTTGTTTCTATTATTGTGCTATCTTAAAGAGTGTTGTCTTTATACAACTTTGTAGATTGACTTTTGTATATATGGGGACATGTCTATTGTAATGAAATTTCTGAACTGGAATGGCTATTTTCAAAACAAGGTGCATTTAAAAATTTTTTGATAAAGTGACAACTTTCCATTCAAACGGTATAAACAATTATACTTCAACCAACAGGGGGTGAGAAGGTGTACTTTGCACCCTCTAAAAACTGAGAATTACCAGCCTTTTTCATTTTAACAATCCAAATGTACTTTCTCTATAGACATTTTACTGATCCCTAGTGCTTTCGAGCAACTTTTTCTCTGTATATCGGCACTCTGTCATTCAACCTTGTTCATACGCTTGTTCCTATCTTTTGACCATTTTTTCCATTAAGATAACTTTATTTTTGTTTGCTAGAATTATTTTGATATCTTGCATGATATTTTGACTTTCATATTTACTTGTATGTTTTATTCTAACATACTATCTTTATTTTTTTAATGATGTCTTTATTTGTTACACTGTCAAATCTATCAAAAATTTATTTCTTTTTAGCTTTAAAATCAGTGTCTTTTAGAAAGCCTTAAATGTATCTTTTAATACTCATTACCACTTAGGAGTTATTCTGAGATCTATGTTACCTCTTAGAAAGCTAAGCCCCAAAAAGATATTGAAAGTTGCCTATCTTTGTCTTAATATGTCTTAGACAGACTGTTATATTTATTTTTAAATTTGCTAATGTCAAGCTCCAAAATCTCAGCATGTGTAGTTCAATCTGGCCTTACTGAAAGCAACAGTAAGAAGAAAGCCCTGAAGTAATGAGTCAACTGGAAAGTCAGTGGAATGAATCATAATTCCCATAGCTGATGGTGATATACATTTTAGGGCAAAATGTCAAGTGTTAGAATAAAAAAGCATATGTTGTGACTCAAGAAAAGCAATGATTCTTAATTCTGTAAAGAGACATGCTAGTCCTCTAAATATCCAAACAGCAGTAGAAATATTTTTTACTGATTGTAGTGGGATTCTGAAACATCCTTAGCTCCTTATTAGCCACACATTTTCCCCAAGAGAAAAAATATAGAGGAAATTAGAGCACAAGACCGAGAAAGTAATAGGGAGGCATTCTGGCCCTTGATGTGAGCGGCATCACTACCATAATATTCTTGGATCATCAAAAAGACTGAGAAATCTACCCTGCTGCATAGGACGTGTACCTAAACATATATTGCTGTGTTTGTGTTTTGGAAATTGCTTTGATTTGTGAGTCAGAGATGAAGGAACAGATACTTGTACTCAATCTGGGAAAGTACAATGAGAGGTGCTGTAGCATTTTCCTAATATCAGCATATCCCTCCAGGCATTTTTTCACTCATTTCCTCCTCTTCACGGGCTTTGAGCTCACTTTCTGTTTCCTTACTTCACTTTTCCTGAAACATATCTTTTCTTTCCTTTTGTTTATTAAAGTATTCTCAGTAATCAGCATAGTACCTAACAAACAGTGTTCAACAAATATTTATTGAGTCAAGAAATATTTATGACTGATGTTACTAATAATGCTAGTTACTATAATGCTAGCATAATAATGCTAGTTCAGTTCAGTTCAGTTCAGTTCAGTTCAGTCACTCAGTCATGTCTGACTCTTTGCGACCCCATGAAGTGCAGCATGCCAAGCCTCCCTGTCCATCACCAACTCCTGGAGTCCACCCAAACCCATGTCCATTGAGTCGGTGATGCCATCCAACCATCTCATCCTCTGTTGTCCCCTTCTCTTCCTGCACTCAATCTTTCCCAGCATCAGGGTCTTCTCAAATGAGTCAGCTCTTTGCATCAGGTGGCCAAAGCTTTGGAGTTTCAGCTTCAAAATTAGTCCTACCAATGAACACCCAGGACTGATCTCCTTTAGGATGGACTGGTTGGATCTCCTTGCAGTCCAAGGGACTCTCAAGAGTCTTCTCCAACTCCATAGTTCAAAAGCATTAATTCTTTGGCGCTCATTGCTAGGGAGGCAATAAAATATTGAAAGGGTGAGTTATATCTTTTTAAAAATAGAAGTGAGAGTCAACATCACACGGATTTCACAATGAAGACAGGGGTATATTTGAAAATACTTATTCATTCATAAACTCATTAATCCTATCCTTCTATTTCCCTTTCTTTTCCTTCCACCCTCCCTCTCTCTTTTCCTTCTTTCTTCTCTTTACTCCTCTTTCTTATCATTGTTAGTGAAATAGGTCCCCAAGTACTTTGTTAAGGTCTTCCTGTGAAACTTTTGTTTATTCCAACACAAAATTCTTCCATTAAAATTCCCAATACATTCTCATAAAGTGGTTGGCACCAGATATTTTGAAAGATTTACATTGAGCTTAACTCATTCCCCCAGTGAGGCAGGGAATTCTCCTAATTTTAGAAAAATGGATACAAAAAATAGTTATTTGGATATCAACTGGTATTCTCATTCATGCCATCTTCCAGAACTATAAGCCAACAAAGGTGTTAAAAGTCCATATGGCATTTCAGCAACCCATGGCCATTGGAAACTCAGTGCTTGCCAACCCAAACATGGTGAACAGATTTTAAAAAGCCTTTTCTTATTCCTGTTTTTTCATCTTCATTCAGAAATAATCCTTACCAATAAAAAAAAAATAATGTGCTATCCTTATACCAAATGTGTCCTGCTTTAAAACCTTCTGCCAAATCTTTGGAAATTGCAGAATTAATGAGTGCTGTTTAATAGAACTGTCATTAGTTCCATCACTAATTCTGCCAACAGAGATTCACCATGAGCAGATGATCTCACAAGAAAAATAACAGGAGTTAGGAACGTGAAGCTCCATTGGCTCACTGTGTCTTTTAACTGTTTTTCCCTACAACTAATACATTAATAAATTGAATCAGGAAGAGACTGTTAGCAGTGCACACTGAGGATTCTAACGTTTGGCAAATTCTACCTGTTTGCACATCTGAGGAACTGAATCTAAAGTAAGAAGAATATCTAATTCATTTGTTACACTAGAATTGCATAAAACAGGCAACATACTAAGCGATTCTCAGATTAACTAATAACAAGTGTACACACAATTCAGCACATGGAAAGAAAGCATCCTGAGCACAAAGAGGAGGAGAAAACTTCTGAAAATAATTCATTTTAGTAATTAGAACGAAAGTTTAGAAAACTGCATCATCCAAGTAATAAATATGTGATAACTACAAAACGTTTAAAAAAATTCTAAAAACAGAAGAAAAACTGAAATAAAGGAGAATGATATAAGCAGATGGAGAGGGTGACAAAGTAAAATTTTGTGGTAAAATTAATACTGAAATTGTATTACACTAAAAATTGGAAAACATTTGCCTTTATGCACCAAGGATAAATGATTTTCATTTCAATAAGTGACATTTCATCATTTTTCCTATGGAAAAGTATATTATGGTCTTCAGATCTTATATAAATAGCAGTCAGAGTGCAGATCTGAGTATAAGAATAACGTATGAAGTTAATGGAAAAAATACAAAACTTTTTCATTACTTTGTGTTAGGTACACATTTCTTAAACAGGACACAAACATGGCTAAGCATCAGAACTAGTCTATATTCATATATACATTCATTTTTTGTGTCACTTTCTGTATTGCAGAGATGGGCACAACATTGTAAACCAACTACTCTTCATTAAAAAACTGATATATATTAAAATTGCCATTAAAAGTATTCAAGAGTTTGAACGATAGCTAGAAAATCTATTAAAGGGTAACTAGTGAATATATTTACAGTATTATGTTACCAAAGTTAATATTATTAATTATAAAAATATTATATTAGAAAATATTAGCTATAAAATATATTATCATACTATCAAAGGACTCATTTTGATTTCAAAATATCTCCTTCAAATCAACAAGAAAACAAACAAATTGATAGAAAAGACAAAAGTCTGTAGTAGGCATTTGACAATAGAAGATAGTCAAATGGTCAATAAACATGTCATTCCCATAAGGTGCATAAGCTGACATAAAATCAGAATACTGTTATAAATGGGCCAGTATCATAAAGGGAGCTCTGAAGGGCTGGTAATGCTGTTTCTTGATCTGAGTGCTGGTTATAAGGGTGTTGCTTATGTGAAAATTTACCATGCTATATCCTTATATTACATATTCTTATATGAATATAAAACTCCAATGAAAACTAAAATGATACATGATGATCTCTTATTAATTATTAGTCATAAGGTGACAAACTAAAACTAAAATTTCAGGTGCTTTCATTATAGTTTTCCTTTTCTGTAACTGAAATATTTAGGTAAGAACATACTTGTGAAAGAAGCATGACTTCTGACCGTGTGTAAGCATTGACTTTCTATTAATAGATCACAGATGAGAAATGTGTCATTTGTCTTTCTCATCTATCTGAGGTACAAATGTGTGATTTGACCTTTGGTATCAGGACTTCCCTGGTGGCTCAGCGGTAAAGAATCCAACTGCAACAGGAACAGCAGGAACCTCCGGTTCAATCCCTGGGTCAGGAAGATCCCCTGGAGGAGGGCATGACAACCCACTCCAGTATTCTTGCCTGGAGAATCCCATGGACAGAGGAACCTGGAGGGCTACAGTACATAGGGTCAGAAAGAGTCAGACATGACTGAAGTGACTTCGCACATAGGCAACGCATGTAGTATCGAGGTACCAACACTTTGACATTTGGCATTATTAGGAAAAGTAGAAAACTCTAGTGAATAGGAAAGGATGATAAATCCCTCAAGATGCTTACATCTTATTGATTACAACAGAGTTCAAGCTGATCCTAAGCTATGAAAGTCTGGGGAAGTTATGCATTTTTCTCTAGGAACATTGTTAACAAACAGAATATTAGGATTCTGGTAAGGATGAAGAAGTAAATCTACTTGTAGACAGTGAACAGTACCTGCCATATCCTTAGATGTTAAAGGGCTCCTGAAACACTGAGGCATGCTGTGCAGTCAATGAGACTTGTTATCCAACATCTTTATCATTAACATTATCCCAGAATCTGGTGCTTGGTTCCGGTTTGCTGTAATAATAGATGAGGAAGTTCATCTTGTCTCTGGACTTCAAAGTCTGGTGAAATGGAAGAGAGAGGAACATTTATAAAGGAGCTTTGAAATGATTATCTTTGCACTCCATTTTAGTTAAGGAAGCAATAGCCTCTGTGAAAATCCCTTCTCCATGGCCTTAACTAAAAACTGACCCATATAATATATTTCTCTCTCTTGTGGTTGCTCCTCAGTCTCCCTCATCTAAAACATTTTGAATTTAGAGATGGGAGCAGCATTCTCTTCACAACCACACCCATGCAAAAACAGACTCTTGTCTTTGCTCTTAATCTCAAACAGAGCCCTCAATCACTGACAGTCCAGGAAAGAGAGATTTCCATTCTGAACTGTACTTATGAGAAGAGTGCATTTGACTACTTCCCATGGACTTCCCTGGTGGCTCAGACAGTAAAGGGTCTGCCTACAATGCGGGAGACCCCAGTTTGATCCCTGGGTTGGGAAGATCCCCTGGAGAAAGAAATGGCAACCCACTCCAGTATTCTTGCCTGGAGAATCCCATAGACAGAGGCGCCTGGTGGGCTATATTCCATAGGGTCACAAAGAGCTGGATATGACTGAGCACGCAAGGAATATTAAAAGAATGGTATCAGCAACACCCTGGTTAAGGCACTGCACTCTTGATAACCATATGTTTGGTTGTGAATAAAAAGGAAGACTCACAGTTCCCCTCAATAAGAGTGTCAAACAGCCCTCACTGCACATCACAACTTCCTAGCCTGGGGACTCAGCCACCTACTTCTGTGCAGAAATATATTCACACACACACACACACACACACACATCAGTTTGTGCATAAAAAGTTTTAATATATTTAAGAAAATTGAAATTGTATAGAATTTATTCTTTGCTCAAAAGTGGAATTGACTTAGAAAATCAATAGCAAAATGATATCTTTAGAAATCCCCAAATATTTGAAATTGAGGCATTAAAATTTAGAATAACCCATAGGCTAAAGAAATAATTACTTGGCTATTAGAAAATATTGTGAAAGAAAATATAGTGAGAACATATACATATAAATGTTATGAGATACAGCTAATATACATAGGAGGAATTTCTCTTTAAATACCTATACTACTAAAGAAAAAGGCTGCAAAACAATTATCTAAGCTTTTAGTGAAACAGATAGAAAAAGAAGAACAAATTACAACTAATATAAACTGAAATAAGAAAATAATAAAAATGTCAAATTGGTAAAACAGAAATAAAATAATAGAAATAACCACGAGACACAAAGTTAATTTTGCTAAAATGATTAATAAACTATATTTCTAGGTAGAATTATCATGGTGAAAAAAGAGAAAACACAAATTAGAAATATAAAAAATGAAAAAGTAAACAATAGATGCTACAGTGTTAAAGGATAGAGTCCCTCTGCTGTCCACCTGAAACTATCGCAATGTTGCTAATTGGTTATACTCCAATACAAGATAAAAAGTTCAATAAAAAGATATAATAAAAAAAAACCATTAACAGGATAATGCTATTGTTCATCCCAAGTGGGGATATGAGAAAGTGGGGAAATCTGATTCTTTTGGCAAAGGTGCAATGACTATTCAATGGAGAAATGATAGTCTTATGAGCAAATGATTTAGGGACAATTGGATATTCCTAGGCAAATAACTGAATCTTGGCCTAAATATCACACCTTATACAAAACTTTGAGGAAAATCGCAAAATGGACCATACGTCCAAGTGTAAAATCTAAAACTATAAATCTTTTTGAAAAAAAAAATCTTCAGGACCAAGTATTGGACAAAATGATTTTTGTCATGACATCAAAGCACAATCCATAAAAAATAAAATATTTCATCAAGAGTAAAAATGCTTGTTCTGTGAAAGATACTATTAAGAGAATGAAAAAGGCAAACCACAGAATGGCAGGAAATATTTTCACAATGTATTTTCATCAAAGGATGGTATTTGGAATACAATGACTGTCTAAACTCAGCAGGAAGAAAACAAGTAGTCCAATTGGAAAACGGTTCACCCAGACATTTTGTGGAGGAGCTATGTGTTAGGGAAATAAGCATGTAATCAGATGTTCAACATCATTAACCATCAGGGAAATGCAAATTAAAACCACAATGAAATACCACTCCACGTCTTTCTTAATGGCTAAAATGAAAAATAATGATGATACCAAGTTCTGGCAATAATGTAGAGAAACTGGATTACTCATACATTGCTGGTGGATAAATGGAACAGTCATTCTGGAAGACAGCTTAGCAGTTCCACATAAACTTAAATATTCACTCACCTTACAATTCAGCAATCACACTCCTTTATGGGCATTTATAATGGAATAATGAAAAACTTATGCTCACACACAAAACTGGAACCTAGCCAAATGTTCTTCACTGTGTGAATAGATAAATATGCTGTAGTACACCCATTCAGTACAATATTATTTATAGATCTATCTCAACTTGCTGTAAGGTTAAGTCTAAACAAACCATTTTAAGTTGAAAATGTGGTAAGTGGAAAAGGCATATAATATACTTAACCTACTGTGCATCAGAGTTTTGCCTGGCTTAATCTTAAAGGTGTTGTACTGAAAGTGAAAAACAGAATGGCTGTATGAGTACAGAATTGTTGTAAGTGGGTCAGTTGTTTACCCTCATGATCCCAGGGTTGACTGAGAGCTCAGTTCGCTGTTGCTGCCCAGCATCACTAGAGAATGTCATACAGCATGTTGCTAGCATGGGAAAAGATAAAAATTAAAAATACAAAGTATGGTTTCTAGGGAGTGCATATATAGGTTTCTCACTACCGTACCATGAAAAATCTTAAGTCAATTTATCAAAAGTTGGGGACAGTCTGTAGTGATTAAAAGAAACATACTGTGATACTGGATGCTTGGGGCTGGTGCACTGAGACGACCCAGAGGGATGGTACGGGGAGGGAGGAGGGAGGGGGGCTCAGGATGGGGAACACGTGTATACCTGTGGCTGATTCATGTTGATGTATGGCAAAACCAACACAATATTGTAAAGTTATTAACCTTTAATTAAAATAAATAAATTTATTTTTTAAAAAACATACTATTGATTCATACAACAGTCTAGATAGATCTCAATGCTGAGTGAAAAAAAGTATCTCAGAAGACTACATGATACGTGCTTACACACCATATTATTACAATTGCATGCATAATGTATGAATTTACTTATACAGCATTCTCAAAAGGACAACATATAGAGATGAAAAGATCGGTAGTTGGTAGGAGTTATCATGAGTTACAGGGGTGGCCACAGTGTGAAAGTGGTTTGCTCTAGAGAGATGGAACAAGTTTGCATCATGATTTTAGTGGTGGTACAAAATCCTATACCTGTGATAAAATTTCAGAGCTATGCATAAAAAAGAGTGCATATAAAGCTGATATATCAGATCATCTGTATTTTAGTAACACTTTATCAGTATCAAATTTCTGGTATATATATAATATCTATAATTATATATGCTACAATACAGTATCATGCTGCTGCCCAGTTGCTGTGGACATTCGTGATCTCTTCTACTTAAGTACAAGCAGGTTTGGTAATGCAAACCAGGGCATCAGCTGCCTGTCAGCACTCAGAGGTGAAACGGACAGAGGAGATGTCTCACTAAATGTGCACTCTCCTCCATGCATCAGTCATTAACAACACCACTCAAGCAACTTAAAAGCAAGGAGTTGGCACCATTTTAGAGACCTTGTCTGTACTTTCTTTTCTACTATTTGTTTGCCTTTGGTTCTTTTATATTAATGTATCCATTAAAATGGTAACCAAATGGAAAATTCACAGCTACATTCAAATGAACAGGTAACAGTTTACAAAATTTCAGTCATCGCCTTCTGTGCTGTAGAGGTATAGTGTGTGCTTGCAGTCTGTAGATACCAAGTTTTGTTGGAGTGCATTATAGTATTATGGCACAGAAAGAACTGACATGCTTATTTTAATTTTACTTAACAAAAAGAAAAATAACAAGCAACTAGCTAGTGAGACTAAACACTTTGGGCAAGTGGGACAGAAAAAAATAACATGAGAACAATTCTAAAACACATGATCTAAGAAGTACAATTCTACTTGTGCAAGGAATGGGACTGAATTTCCAGATCCCCTTAAAGTCTGATAAATAAGACTCAATATCAAGTTTCAGAAGAATGATTATTTTATTCTTGTTATAAATTCATACAAACATAAAAAAGAGAATAGACTCTGAAAGAAGAACTGATATTTTATCATTTGATGTCGAAATGATTTTATGTATTGAAAAAACCAAGTAGAGCACTAAAACCTATAAAAAAATATGTTAAAAACTTTGGATAAGACTGCCTTTCACCAAAAGGGCCAAAAGTCTGTGAGTTTTTAAATAATGTATTTAGATTTTGGATGGAGAAATGTAAGCACAGGCTAAATGAATGACTAGTAAATAAGTAGATTATAAGAAGGGTTCATTGCTTACACTAAATCTCATTTTAGGTCTGCTCATTTTGTTACAAACAGCATTATTTCATTCTTTTTCATGGCTGAGCAGTTTCACTGTGGGGTTTCCCCAGTGGCTCTGCGGTAAAGAATCCACCTGCCAAGCAGGACATGTGGGTTCGATTCCTGACTCAGGAAGATCCCTGGAAAAGGAAATGGTGCCCCACTCCAGTATCTTGCCTGGGAAATCCCATGGAAAGATGAGCCAACAGGATAGAGTCTATGGATCCCAAAGAGTCAGACGCTGCTTAGTGACTAAAGAACAGCAATAATAAAATTTTACATAAGTAACAGTTTATTCATTCCTCTGTCATTTGAAAAGACCCTGATGCTGAGAAAGATTGAGTGCAGGAGAAGAGGACGACAGAGGATGAGATGGTTGGATGGCATCACCGACTCAGTGGACATGGGTTTGGGTGGACTCGTGGAGTTGGTGATGGACAGGGAGGCCTGGCATGCTGCAGTTCATGGGGTCGCAAAGAGTCAGACACGACTGAGCAACTGAACTGAACTGTCAAAGCACATTTCATTTTGCTCTAACCAAACACCAATAAAAACGTAAAACAAACAAGCAAACAAAAATCCTATATTAAATGGGATGGCAAAATTACTCTGTGGAATAATTATAAGTGAAAATCAACTTGTTTGTTCTTTAGTTCCACTCAGTTCAAACCTTTAAAATAATTGCTTTTGCAAAGCCCCCTTTCAGGCTCAGCCTAATTTTATTACTTGTGAAAAAAATATAGACAAAGAAAGGTTTGTGGTGAACTAGACTTTTTTTCCTGTCTGTGCACAGACCATGTTACCTATGAACAAGACAAACCCCACTTCCTGTTTGAAGGAGTCACACAGGAACCGGACACTATGTATACGCGCTGCCAGGCACACAGAGACACTGAACTCTCAGCTTGAGGCTGAACTAGGCACATTTGTGCAGGGGAATCCATGCCTCATGCTGCTCTCCAGTCTTCCGTGGGTGTTCCTGGCCTTCATCTTCTCCGGTAGGTATTCTAAAAGAGAAGCAAGCATCTTATGATTTCAGCTTGGCCTTTTTTTAGTCTAATTCCTATACTATTTTATTCACTGCTCCATCTCTGTTTTCTGATTTTCCCCACAGGATCCAGTGTAGCCCAGAGAGTTACTCAAGACCAGCCAGATATTTCCAGTCAAGTTGGGGAGGTAGTCACACTGAGCTGTCGATATGAGACAATTCAGAGCCGTTACAACATTTTTTGGTACAAACAACTTCCCAGTGGAGAGATGATTTACCTTATTGGTCAGGGTTCTTCTAGCCAGAATGCAAGGTATGGCCGCTACTCTGTAAATTTACAGAGATCACGTAAATCCATCAGTCTCACGATTTCAGACTTACAGCTGGAAGACTCTGCAAAGTACTTCTGCGCTCTCTGGGAGCTCACAGTGCTTGAAGTAATAGGAAAAGCTGAACAAAAACCCCAGAGCTTAATAAGAGAGAGCCCCGCTGCTGCAGGACCCAGGCTGAAATACACACCTGCAGACCCCAGACAAGAAATGGTAGTCCTGTGGTTGCTTCATCTGTGGTCTGGATCAGAAGATTTAATTCTAAATAAAAGCTCCTTCTATGTCATATGGAAGCAGGTGCCTAAAGTAACTTTCTACTGATACATTCTCCTCCTGAATTTTTGACTTTAAATCAGCCACACAGAATATGTGCAAAAGTTGTCTAAATTTGAAAACTTGTCCTGTAAAAATATAGAATGGCAGTTTCACCTAAAGAGGCTCACATCACAAATCTGGATCTAGAAGCTGAAATTGTCATGAAAATCATCTCCTAGTCCTTTCCCCTCAGACTTCATGTTGGGGTACAATTGGAAGAGAACCACCAGTGATGTAGAGTAAGAGATAAGTTATAAGGATTAGAACACAGGCAATGGCTAGAGCTGATGGAAGAGTTCATAAAAACTGTTATATCTGCATTTGGTGTTGAGTTGAATTCACTCTAAGTCAACTAGAGTAACATTTGTGAAGGAAAGTTGGATGTGGACATAAGCACAGACAAACTGTGGCAGGTATGGAAATATGTGAAGACAATGGAACCCACAAGACACTCTAAAACTTGTCTTTCTCTAACCTCCTTAGCGCTCACAGTAGTGGGTGAACTTCAGAAGTGGATGTCATTTGCCATCATGCTGCGTGCATACTTGGTCTAATACAAAGAGAACATGAGTAAGATATCTGGTGGGAGGTCGAGGCATTTTAAGTCAACAATAAATTGAACTATCAGAGCAGCAGCAACAGTGTGTATTGCCATAGTGCCTGGAGCCCCACATTAACCTGAGGAACATAGAAACATGCTACTTCATCATCAAGTGAAGTCGCTCAGTCGTGTCCAATGCTTTGCGACCCCATGAGCAGTAGCCTGCACCAGGCTCCTCCATCCATGGGATTTTCTAGGCAAGAGTACTCGAGTGCGTTGCCATTTCCTTCTCCAGGGAATCTTCCTGACCCAGGGATCGAACCCAGGTCTCCCGCATTGTAGACAGACGCTTTACCAACTGAGCCACCAGGGAAGTGGTGGCTTACTTACTTCATCATAACTATCTTCCAAAACTTACACGAATCTCTTTCATGGCCAACCCTAACCCAGAACAACACAGGGAAGCAAATCCTGGGAAATAGATTTTCAAATTGTTAAGTTGACACAGTAGAAACCTACCATAACGGCTTAACTGGTTAACTTCCCTCCTTGTTAACTAGGCATTCATCAACACCTCTTTGAATAACACAGCTTTCTAATAAAGACCACAGGAAGACTATGCTTCCTGTTAATACGATGCAATTATTCTTCATTCAACCAAAACAAGCTGTCTCCTTCAAAGAGAATACCAAATTCATTTATCTGTTTAAGATTCTTTCCTCTTCTAGCTAAATCACACTCTCCCTCTGAATCCTGTATCTTAACTACTGAGATACAATGAGATAAAGATTAATTTGTAGTGGCATATTTTATGTTATGACAGGTAGACAAACAGGAGAGGGAAGTTAAAAATGGTTACTGTATACATAAATACATTCATATAAAGTGAAAATAATTTTATAACTACTATAGCTTTTGTTATTGCAAATGACCACATGATTGTAACTAGGATTTATAACTACCTCAATCCATTACCCACTCCATAAGCTCTTTATCATAGCAAGAACCTCCACTCACTATTGTACTTGACTTCCTATAGCTGATTATTCAGGAGCATTGCAATGTGGAAAGTCATAAAGATGAATAAGAAATTCTGCAAGTCAACCAGTATGGTTTTAGCAGAAGTTTGCAAGGCACTGAAGACAAATCCAAGGGTCTATTTTAGTGAGAAAAAAATCTTGTTAATACTCATAGGAAATTGATGCATTGTATTCTGGGAAATATCATTAAGACTGATACCTGACTATCATCACAAGCAACAGCAGTCACAAAGGAAAGCATTTATAAATTTTCTAAAGAAACCAAACAAATAAAACTTGCAAAGGAGATTCTTATGAGCATGAAGTATATTTTTAAATTGCCTTTTTTTTTTTTTGTCATTGTTGAAAATCACTGCTAAGAGAGTGGAAAGTCAACGCCAGCTTGGAAAGCAATATATGAAAAAGAAATTTCTGAAAAAGGAATCAAATGCAGACTATATTAAAAGCTCATAAATCAATAAGAAGATAAAACAGTTAACCAGAGTGGCAAAATCTTAGAGATCCAAATCAAAAATATTATATCCAATAGGTACTAAGCATGATTTTACTATTTTTAGGAAAACCAAAATCAAACCTCACCTCTTTCATCTATGTCTTTTCAGCACCCTGAGTGGATCAATGTATCAATGTAGCTAGTTGTATATGATATCAAAAGGACAAAGGAAAAATAATGACTGTCTCCAGAAAAATTAGAGATTAAGTAAATGTCCTAGAAGCTTCCATCCCTGAACTGATGTTGGAGGGGCGGGTAGGGTCAGGGGGAAGCAGATCACAGATCTGGACACGGAAGGAAAGGCAAGTTTTAGTAGAATAAAGAAAGCTAATATTTACTCAACTTACTATATGTCAGGAACTGCAGAATGCATTTCTGATTCATTATCTAATCTAAATATCAAAACCCTATGAGACAGGTTTTATTGTTCCAATGCTTGTAATCTTTGGGAAATGAGACATGCATAACTTTCCAAACTGTGAAAAATGTCTCAAACTTTATTGTCATCTAGAGGGTACCATTTAGAGGGCTCCTTGGAGAAGATTTGGGTATGAGGAATCCACTTGACCCAGAACAGGATGAATGGATGTTTCAGTGATGGTGACACTATGGTCAAAATGGAACCTAAAGAGATCTACGAGGAATGGTTCTATCAAAATCTGCAATACCTTGTCGACTTGACACCCAAAAAAGATGCTCTTTTCATCACAGGGGATTAGAATGCAAACTCAGGAAGCAATGCAAACTTATCTCAGGCAAGTCTGAACTTGGAGTATGAAATTAAGCAGGGCAAAGGCTAATACAGTTTTGCCAAGAAAACACACTGGTCATAGCAAATACCCTCTTCCAGCAACACAAGAGACCATCTACACTTGAATATCACCAGATGGTTAATACAGAAATAAGATTGGTTATATTCCTTGCAGCCGAAGATGGAGAGACACTTTCAGTTCAGTTCAGTCGCTCAGTCATGTCCGACTCTTTGCAAACCCGTGAACTGCAGCACTCCAGGCCTCCCTGTTCATCACCAACTCCCAGAGTCCACCCAAACCCATGTCCATTGAGTCAGTGATGCCATCCAGCCTTCTCATGCTCTGTCGGTCCCTTCTCCTGCCCTCAATCTTTCCCAGCATCAGGGTCTTTTCCAATGAGTCAGCTCTTCACATCAGGTGGCCAAAGTATTGTAGTTTCAGCTTCAACATCAGTCCTACCAATGAACATCCAGATTGGTCTCCTTTATAATGCACTGGTTGGATCTCCTTGCAGTCTAAGGGACTCTCAAGAGTCTTCTCAAATACCACAGTTCCAAAGCATCAATTCTTCGGCACTCAGCTTTCCTTATAGTCCAACTCTCACATCCATACATGACCACTGGCAAAACCATAGCCTCGACTAGACGGACCTTTGTTGGCAAAGTAATGTCTCTGCTTTTCAATATGCTATCTAGGTTGGTCATAACTTTCCTTCCTTCCCTTAAGCGTCTTTTTAATTTCATGGATGCAGTCACCATCTGCAGTGATTTTGGAGCCCAAGAAAATAAAGTCTGACACTCTTTCCACTGTTTCCCCATCTGTTTGCCATGAAGTGATGGGACCGGATGCCATGATCTTAGTTTTCTGAATGTTGAGCTTTAAGTCAACATTTTCACTCTCCTCTTTCATTTTCATCAATAGGCTCTTTAGTTCTTCTTCGCTTTCTGTCATAAGCATGGTATCAACTGAATATTTGAGGTTATTGATATTTCTCCCAGCAATCTTGATTCCAGTTTGTGCTTCATCCAGCCCAGCATTTCACATAATGTACTCTGCATATAAGTTAAATACGCAAGGTGACAATATACAGCCTTGACGTATTCCTTTTCCTATTTGGAACCAGTCTGTTGTTCCATGTCCAGTTCTAACTGTTGCTTTCTGACCTGCGTATAGGTTTCTCAAGAGGCAGGTCAGGTGGTCTGTTATTCCCATCTCTCAGAATTTTCCACAGTTTATTGTGATCCACACAGTCAAAGGCTTTGGCATAGTCAGTAAAGCAGAAGTAGATGTTTTTCTGGAAATTTCTTGCTTTTTTCGATGATCCTCAGATGTTGGCAATTTGATCTCTGGTTCCTCTGCCTTTTCTAAAGCCAGCTTGAACATCTGGATGTTCATGGTTCACGTATCGATGAAGCCTGGCTTGGAGAATTTTAAGCATCACTTTACTAGCATGTGAGATGAGCCTTTACAGTCAGCAAAAACAAGATCTGGAGCTGACTGTGGTCAGATCATGGGCTCCTTGTTTTAAAATTCAGGTTTACATTGAAGAAAGGCTGGAGAACCACTAGGCCATTTATGTACGACCTAAATCAAATCCCTTAATTTAAATAATTTAAACAGTATTCAACATAACATTTTTATTAAATTCAATAAATTCACTGGCTCATTCAGCAAACAGATAATTCTTGAGCGCCTAGTCTGTACCAACCTCTCTTATAAACATTTGAATTATATGGGCTTTTGTGTAAATTTTAAATATGGGAATGTTGGATACAAATGAAAACTAAAGAGATCAAGAAGTGAAAATCATATGACTGCAATAAAGCAGTCAAAGATAGTTAAAACCTTCTATAGAGTGTTTAGGACTACAGATGAGTACAGAGGTATTACAAATAAGATGTGTGTGCTGTGTGGTAAGTCGCTTCAGTCATGCCTGACCCTGTGAATGCATGGTCTATAGCCCCGCAGGCTCCCTTGTCCAAAGGATTCTCCAGGCACAAATATTGGAGTGGGTTGCCATGCCCTTCTCCAGGCGATCTTCTCAATCCAGGGATTGAAACTGTGTCTCTTAAGTCTCCTGCATTGGCAGGTGATTTCTTTACTAGAGTCACCTGAAGTGAAAGTGAAAGTCGCTCAGTCATGTCTGACTCTGTGAACCCATGGACCGTAGTCCATGGAATTCTCCAGGGCAGAATACTGGAGTGGGTAGCCTGTCCCTTCTCCAGTGTATCTTCCCAATCCAAGAATCGAACCAGGGTCTCCTACATTGCAGGTGGGTTTTACCAGCTGAACCATCAGGGAGTTACCTGGGAAGCCTATTTACATTCAAACCTGAGGAACTTTTCAAATAGTTGCTTGTTGACTTTGGGTCTGGGTTTAGCTCTCCAGTTCTATTATTCAGTCACAAGAGGGGGCTGCTTCATCTGAAAACTGTTTCTGGGAGAAGGGAAGGGAAATTTGTTTTCCATTGATGTGTGCCCCCCCCCCCAAAAAAAATGAAAAATGACATGCTTTCATCTTCTGTAGACAACTTGTGCTTTATTATCCCTTGTTGAATGTGTTTGGTCAAGGATTCAAGGGATCTTAGCCCAATAGCCTAAGCCTTATCCATGTACCTCCTTCAACAATTCTTTCCCATTTCCCTGCTCTGATTATCCCTTCACCTCTCTATTCCTTAAAATCTTTTTCCCCGCCTCCAGTTTGTTTGTTTGTTTGTTTGTTTTAACCACTCAAAACTCATCTCCGCCCGAATCCCACTTGGTTTGCCTTTCTTTCTATTCCTCTGCCTTAGCATCCTTGCTGCACAGCAGCCGCAAGCATTGGCATAGGGAAGATGAAGATTATGGACCAAAGAGGATGAGGTGAATACCATCTATGTCAATCAGTTAGTATATTAAGAACAGATGCATGAAAAATGTCTACCTAGATGGCGATAGACGCATGATTCCAAGAACACTTATAAAAGCTCCGAGTTCCAGGATGTGTAGCTTTTAGTCTCAATGTTAATCTTTCCACCTCCGAGACCACATCCTACTTTTGAACCTCCCAAAGATTTTCTGAAACATGGCTAGGAATTTTCATCATTTTACAACACAGAGCTCAGTGCATTTTTCTGGGATTAAATACTGCATTCCACAAGCTTCTTGGAGCATCAGCCAATTTCTTAAGAAACAAATGATAGACCAATGGTTGTGCATAGACACATCACTGTGATTGGTGTTCCTTTGCCAGAACCAGACATTAAACTTCACAGATGACTGCACAGTGAGCTGGGAATGTTTCACCATCTTTGGGGGACATGACTAAAATAGGGGAGGAAAGACCTAGATAAGGAACTGCTTGATCATTGGCTGAGAAGATCCTGGCAACAGCACAGTGGTACCTGCTGCACTGGTTGTAAGTCTACCAACAGCTGTTGCCTCTGTTCTCTGGAACCTCCTTAAGCCAAGGATCAGACACAAGTCTGAGCTCTGAGCCCGTGGTCCTAGCTTCTCCTTGAAGTGTGAGGCTGGTGATGGAGTAACTGTGTTTCTGACCTTGGGTAAGTGTTATGTCTACAAGGGGTGACTTGAGGGCAAAGGGCCACAGAGTTACCTGCTCTCTGCTCCTCTCCCTGTACTGTATTCAGCATTACAGGGATGGAACCGAGAAATGGTCGGCAGGTTTGCTAAAGAGGACAGATTTCTACATGACAGGTCAAATCATGGCCGTGATTCCGGACGAGTCCTTAGCAGTAAGCAGGTTGTAGGAAATCTCTCGGTCTATTCAGCCAACGACCCATGGAACAAAGCTTATGGATCTCTGATTCTTGCTACGTCTTTGGGCTCTATAATTTTGTTGTTGTTCAGTCACTAAGTTGTATGCAACATTTTACGTACAAGGATGGCAGTATGCCAGGTTCCTCTGTCCTCTACTACCTCCTGGAGTATGCTCAAATTCATGTCCATTAGGCGATAATACTGTTTAACCATCTCACCCTCTGCAGCCCCCTTCTCCTTTTGCCTTCAATCTTTCCCAGAATCAGGATTTTTTCCAATGAGTCGGGTCTTATCATCAAGTGAACAAAGTATTGGAACTTCAGTTTCAGCATCAGTCCTTCAATGAATATTTAGGGTTCATTTCCTTTAGATTGACTGGCTTGATCTCCTTGCAGTCCAGTAATGAACACCAATAATATTTTTGCAGGACATAAATAGAAACACTGGAGTAGGGGTTAGAGCCAGACAGTTGTGAAAGGGTTATGACTTTGATCCATAGAATTACACTGATTTGTGCTCTGGAACTAATTTGATTTCTTAACCCCATAGGGACTGTGATTGATACTAAAACCACCCAGCCCAGCTCCATGGATTGTGCTGAAGGAGAGGATGTAAACCTGCCTTGTAATAACTATACTGTTGGTGGAAATGACTATATACATACATATCAGCAAAATCCCAATCAGAGTCCACAGTATGTCATTCATGGCTTATGAAGCACCGTGAACAACAGCATGGCCTCTCTGAACACAGCTTCCGACAGCACCTTGGTCCTGCCCCAGGTCGCCCTGAGAGACGCCGCTGTGTACTACTGCGTCCTGAGAGAGGCACACGGGGACAGACGGGGCTGCACCTGTGCAGTATCTCTGGTGGCCAGAAGGGGGACACATCGAGGGGAGCAGTCACAAGAGCAAATCCAGAGTCATCTAGAAGGAGAGGCAGAGAGCACTAAGAGATGAGGATATGAAGGGAAGGAAAGGGAAGAAGACAGATAAAGAAAAGATGAAAAGGAGGACAAGGAAGTGGGGCTTCATTGGTTGATGTGGCTGAGAAGAATTATACGGCTACTAAGAATCTAATTGCAGCACAGAAATCAAGTGAGAAGCATTAACAGTTTGTCATGGTTCTTTCTTGCGTCAATAAAATGTTGGTTCCAGTGTGTTAGTCTCAAGCTGAAAGTGAGAAAAATACAAACAATTCTCCTGTTCCAAAGGCTTCTTTTATGTGCAGCCTCAAGAACTGTAGCCTGCCAGGCTCCTCTGTCCAAGGGATTTTTCAGGCAAGAATACTGGAGTGGGTTGCCATTTCTTCCT
Organism: Capricornis sumatraensis; assembly: GCF_032405125.1. Classification (NCBI taxonomy): domain Eukaryota; kingdom Metazoa; phylum Chordata; class Mammalia; order Artiodactyla; family Bovidae; genus Capricornis; species Capricornis sumatraensis. The sequence continues at coordinate 78,095,198 of NC_091070.1, forward strand.
CCATGGAATCATCCTGACCCAGGGATCAAACGTGGTCTTTTTTGTCTCCAGCACTGCAGGCAGATTATTTAATACTGAGCCACCTGGAAGTGGTCCAGTTTATTCTTTACAATGTCCATGTAGTACTCTGAGACATTCTGTCATTAATTGCCTTTCCATTAATAAACAATTGTTTCTATTGCTGTGCTATCATAAAGAGTGTTGTCTTTATATATCTTTGTTATTCATTTTTGTATCTATGGGGGCATCTCTATTATAATATATTTCTGAAACTAGAATGGCTATTCATAAAACAAGGTGCTTTTATAATTTTTTTGAAAACTGACAACTTGCCATTCATGTGGTATAAACAATTATATTTCAGCTAACAGGGAGAAGGTGCAGTTTGCATCCTCTAAAAATTAAGAAATACCAGTATTTTTCATTTTAACAATCTAAATAAACTTTATTGAGAGTCATTTTACTGGTCCTGGGGCTTCCTACAGAGTTCCAAGGAATAGCAAGGAGAGATAAGGGAGCCCGCCTCAGTGATCAATGAAAAGAAATAGAGGAAAACAACAGAATAGGAAAGACTAGAGATCTCTTCAAGAAAATTAGAGATACCAAGGGGACATTAAATGCAAAGATGGGCACAATAAAGGACAGAAATGGTATGTATCTAACAGAAGCAGAAGATGTTAAGAAGAGGTGGCAAGAATACATAAAAGAACTATACAAAAAAGATCTTCATGACCCAGACAACCATGATGGTGTGATCACTCACCTAGAGCCAGACATCCTGGCTAAGTGGCCCTTAGAAAGCATCGCTATGAACAAGCCAGTGGAGGTGATGGAATTCCAGTTGAGCTCTTTCAAATCCTAAAAGATGATGCTGGGAAAGTGCTGCATTCAATATGCCAGCAAATTTGGAAAACTCAGCAGTGGCCACAGGACTGGAAAAGGCCAGTTTTCATCCCAATCCCAAAGAAAGGCAAGGCCGAAGAACATTCAAACTACCACACAATTGTACTCATCTCACACGCTAGCAAAGTAATGCTCAAAAGTCTCCAAGACAGACTTCAACAGTACATGAACTATGAACTTCCAGATGTTCAAGCTGGATTTAGAAAAGGCAGACAAGCCAGAGATCAAATTGCCAACATCAGCTAAAACATCAAAAAAGAGAGTTCCAGAAAAACATCTCCTTCTGCTTTATTGACTATGCCAAAGCCTTTGATTGTGTGGATCACAATAAACTGTGGGAAATTTTGAAAGAGATAGGAATACCAGGCCACCTTACCTGCCTCCTGAGAAATCTGTATGCAGGTCAAGAAGCAACAGTTAGAACTGGACATGGACTGGTTCAAATTGGGAAAGGAGTACATCAAGGCTGTATATTGTCACCCTGCTTATTTAACTTATATGCATAGTATGTCATGTGAAATGCTGGGCTGGGTGAAGCACAAACTGGAATCAAGATTGCCAGGAGAAATATCAGTAACATCAGATATGCAGATGACACAACCCTTATGGCGGAAAGAGAAGAAGAACTAAAGAGCCTCTTGATGAAAGTGAAAGAGGAGAGTGAAAAAGTTGGCTTAAACTACAACATTCAGAAACTAAGATCATGTCATCCAGCCCCATCACTTCATGGCAAATAGATGGGGGAATAGTGGAAACAGTGACAGACTTCATTTTCTTGGGCTCCAAATCACTGTAGATGATGACTGCAGCCATGAAATTAAAAGACACTTGCTCCTTGGAAGAAAAGCTATGACCAACCTATACAGCATACTAAAAAGCAGAGACATTACTTTGCCAACAAAGGTCCTTCTAATCAAAGCTATTGTTTTTCCAGTAGTCATGTATGGATGTGAGAATTGGACTATAAAGAAAGCTGAGCGCCAAAGATTTGATGCTTTTGAACTTTTGTGTTAGAGAAGACTCTTGAGAGTCCCTTGGACTGCAAGGAGACCAAGCCAGTCAGTCCTAAAGGAAATCAGTCCTGAATATTCACTGGAAGGACTTATGCTGAAACTGAAGCTCCAATACTTTGGCCACCTGATGGGAAGAACTGATTCATTGGAAAAGACCCTGATGCTGGGAAACATTGAAGGCAGGAGAAGGGGATGACAGAGGATGAGATGGTTGGATGGCATCACCGACTCAGTGGACATGAGTTTGAGTAAGTTCCAGGAGTTGGTGATGGACAGGAAAGCCTGGCATGCTGCAGCCCATGAGGTCACAAAGAGTCAGACACGACTAAGTGACCGAGCTGAACTGAACATCCATACAATAAAATATAATTTATAGATCTATTTCAACTTGCAATAGGGTTAAGTCTCAATAAACCATTTTAAGTTGAAAATATCAGTAAGTGGAAAATGCATTGAATATACTTACCCTACTGTGAGTCAGAGCTTCGCCTGGCCTACCTTAAAGGTATTATACTGAAAGTGAAAAACATAATGGTTGTATGGGTACAGAATGGTTGTAAGTGTATCAGTTGTTTACCCTCCTGTTCCTGGGTCTGACTGAGAGCTCAGCTCACTGTTGCTACCAAGAACCATCAGAGGATGTAATACAGCATGCTGCTAGCATGGAGAAAGATCAAAACTCAAAATTCAAAGTATAGTTTGTAGTGAATGCATACATAGCTTTCTCTAAACCAGAAAGTAAAAAATCCTAAGTTGATTCATCATAAGTTAGAGACAGTCTATTGTGATTAAAAGAAACAGAGTATTGCTACACCCGATAGCCTAGATGGATCTCAATGCTGAATGAAAAAAAAGAGTCAATCCCAGAAGACTACATGGTAGATGATTACACTTAACATATTTTTATGATTGTACACATAATGTATGAGTTTACTTATACAGAATTCTCATAAAGACAAAATATAGAGATGAAAAGATCAGCATCTGCTAGGGGTCATCACCAGTTGCAGGGATGGGGAGGGTGTGAAAGTGGTTATCTTTAGAGAGATGGAACAATTCTGTATCATGATTTTAGTGGTGGTACAAAAACCTACACCTGTGACAAAATTTCATAGAGCTATGCATAAAAAAGAATGCATATAAAGCTGAGGTATCAGGTTATCATTTGTATTTTAGCAATATTTTAGAGCTCTAAAACCTAGAAAAAATTTCGTTAAAATTTTTGAATAAGATTGCCTTTCTCCAAGGCCAAAGTCTGTGAATTTTTAAATACAGTAATTAGATTTTGGATGGAGAAATGTAAGCATAGGCTAAATGAATGACTAGTAAGTAAATAGATCACAAGAAGGGTTCATAGCTTATACTACATCTTATTTTAGGTCTGTTCATGTTGCTGCAGATGACATTATTTTGTTCTTTTTCATGGCTGAGTGCTTTCATTGTGGGTTTTTCCTGGTAGCTCTGTAGTAAAGAATCTGCTTGCCAAGCAGGAGACATGGGTTCAATCCCTGGGTCAGGTATAGCCCCTGGAGAAGGAAATGGCTCCCCACTCCAGTATTTTTGCTTGAGAAATTCCATGAACAAAGGAGCCTAATGGGCTAAAGTCCATGGGGTCACAGAGTCGGACAGGACTTAGCAACTCAAGAGCAACAATAATTTCATTGTGCACGTGTACCACACGTTTATCCATTCCTCTGTTCATGGACATTTCATTTTGTTGTAACAAAACATTGTAAATCAACTATACTCCAGTAAAAATTTAAAAAACAAATCCTACTTTAGATGGGATGGCAAAATTATTCTGTTGAATAATCATCAATGAATGTCAACTTGTTTGTTCTTCAATACCCCTCAGCTCAAATCTTTACTAACATCTGCTTTTGCAAAGTCCTCTTTCAGGCTCGAACTGAAGCAGGGTCTCCTGCATTTCAGGCAGATTCTTTACCAGCTAGTTACCAGGGAAGCCCTTTTTTCAGACTCAGTGTAACTTAATTACCAGTGAATGAAAAATAGACAAAGTAAAGGTTTGTGGTGAATCACACTTTTTTTCCCATCTGTGCACAGACGACGTTACCTTGAACATGACAAACCCCACTTCCTGTTTGAAGGAGTCACACACGAACCAGGTACTATGTATATGTGCTGCCAGGCACACAGAGACACTGAACTCTCAGCTTGAGGCAGACTGAGCACATTTGCTCAGGGGAATCCATGCCTCATGCCTCTCTCCAGTCTGCTCTGGGTGTTCCTGGCCTTCACCTTCTCTGGTAGGGATGCGCACAAGCATGGGTGTGAGTCTTCAGGGTGAAAGGACTGCACACAGGCGCATGTGAGTCTTCAGGGTGAAAGGACTGCACACAGGCGCATGGAGCTTCACAGGGACTTGGGGAGGAAAGGAGGATTGGGGAAAAGCAAGCGTCTTATAATTTCAGTTTGGTTTTTATTTTGGAGACCTAAATGAGTCTAATTCCTACACTATTTTATTCACTGCTTCATCTCGGGTTTCTGATTTTTTCCACAGGATCTGGTGTGGCCCAGAAAGTTACTCAAGACCAGCCAGACATATCCAGTCAAGTTGGGGAGTTAGCCGCCATGAACTGTCAGTATGAGACAAGTCAGAACAGTTATAACATTTTTTGGTATAAGCAGCTTCCCAGTGGAGAGATGATTTACCTTATTGGTCAGAATTCTTATAGTCCGAATGCAAGGGATGGCCGCTACTCCATAAATTTTCAGAGATCACGTAAAGCCATCAGCCTCATTATCTCAGCCTTAAAGCTGGAAGACTCTGCAAAGTACTTCTGTGCTCTCTGGGAACTCACAGTGGTTGAAGTGATAGGAAAAGCTGAACAAAAACTCCTGAGCTGGATAAGAGAGAAGACCCCCTCCCCCACAACCCCACTCCCTCCCACCCCCTCTGCAAGACTACCGCCAAAATACACACCTGCAGACCCCAGACAAGAAATGATAGTCCTGTGTTTGTTTCATCTGTGGTCTGAATCAGAAGATTTAATACTAAAAGAAAGCTCCTTCCATGTCATTTGGAAGCAGGTGTCCAGGGTAACTGTCTACTGCTATATTCTCATCTTGAATTTTTTACTTTTAAGTCAACCACCCAGAGCATGTGTAAAGTTGTCTAAATTTGAAAACTTTCCCCATAAGAATATAAAATGGCAGTTTCACTTAAAGATCCTCATATCACAAATCTGGGTCTAGAAGCTGAAATCGTCGTGAAAATCATTTCCTTAGTCCTTTCCTCTCAGATTTTGTGTCGGGGCACAATCAGAGAAGAGGAACCACCTGAGAGATAAGTTATAAGGATTAGAACACAGGCAGTAGCTAGGGCTGGTGGAAGAGTCCATAAAAACTGTTGTATTTGTATTTGGTGTTGAGCCTAATTCACTCTAAGTGAACTAGAGTAACATTTGTGAAGGAGAGTTGGATGTGGACATAAGCATGGAGAAACTGTGACATGTATGGAAGTGTATGAGGACAGTGGAGCCCACAAGACACACTAAAACTTGTCTGTCTCTTACTTCCTTCAGTCTCACAGTGGTGGGTGACCTTCAGGAGAAGTGGATGTCATTTGCCATCATGCTTCATGCATACTTGGTCTAAGAGAACATGAGTAAGAGATCTGGTGGGAGGTAGAGGAGTTGTGAGTCAATAACAAGTTGAACTATCAGAGCAGCAGCAACAGTATGTATTGCCATAGCCCCTGGAGCTCTGCACCAACCCATGGAACATAAAAATATGGCTGCTTCATCACAAGTACCTTCCAAAACTCACACAAATCTCTTTCATGGCCAAGCCTAACCCAGAACAAAAAGGGAAGCAAATTCGAGGAAATAGATTTCCAGATACTTAAGCTGAAACAGTACAAAGGTACCATAATACTTTAACTAGTTAACTTCCCTCCTTGTTAACTAGGTATTCATCGGTACCTCTTTGAACAACACAACTTTCTAATAAGGACAACAGGAAAATTATGCTTCCTGTTAATATGATGCAATTATTTCTTCAATCAACCAAAGCAACCTCTCTCCCTCAAAGAGAATACCAGGTTCATTTATCCATTTAGGGGTGATGCTCTTTCCTCTGATACCTGAATCAGAGGATCCATTGAATTCTTTAACTTGACTACTGAGATACAAGGAGATAAAAATTAACTTGTAGTAGCACATTTTATGCTACTACAGGAAGGAAAACTGGAGATGGAAGTTAAAAATGGTTAATGCATACATAAATATATTCATATAAAATGAAAGTAATTTCATAACTATTATATTTTTTGTTACTGCAAATGGCCACATGGTTGTAACTGGTACATATAACTACCTCATGTATTACTTATTCTGTACTCTCTTTGCCCGTAGCAAGAATCTCCACTCACTGTTGTACTTAACTTCATATAAAACAAGCTCCTTATTCAGGAACAACTCTATATGGAAAGTAATAAAGATGAATAAGGAATTCTGCAAGTCCACCTTTGTGGCTTTGCAGAAGTTTGCAAAGCATTGAAGACTAATCCAAGCGTCTGTTTTAGTGGGGAAAACTCTTACTAATACTCAGGGGAAATTGATATGCTGTATTCTGGGAAACATCATTAATAATGATACCTGACTTATCACAGGCAATAACAGTCACAAAAGGTAAGCATTTCTATAGAAAACAAACATATAAGAGTTTCAAGGGAGCTTCTTATGAACATGTAAGTATATTTTAAAATTGTTTTTGTTTGTTAAAAATCACTGCAAAGAGAGGGAAATGTCAAGGCCCGATTGGAAGGCTACGTATGCAATACACAGTCCTGAAAAAAGACTAAATTTCAGGATATATTAAAAGTGCATAAATCAATAAGAAGAGAAAATAGCTAATAAGAATAGCAAAATCTTAGAGATCCAAATCAGAAATATCATATCCAATAGGTAGAAAACATGCAATATGACCTTGATTTTACTGTTCTTACAGAAACCAAAATCAAACCTCATCTGTTCTATCCATGTCCTTTCAGCTTGAGTGTATCAATGTAGCTAGATGTATATGACACAAAAAGGATAAGGAAAAATAATGACTGTCTCCAGGAAAGTAAGTGATTAAGTAACTATCCTGGAAGCTTCCATTACTGAACTGATGTGTGGGGGGTTGGGGGGCGGGGAGTAGGACACAGAGGCAGACTTTGAAGGAAAGGTATTCTTTAGTAGAATAAAGAAAGTTAATATTTATTGAGCTTACTATAATAGTAAGGCATGGGATGAATTTACAATCCATTATCTAATTTAAGTGTTAAAACCCTATGAGACAGGTTTTATTGTTCCATTTCTTTTAATCTTTGAGAAGTGAGACATAACTTTTCTAACTGTGAAAAGTGTCCCAAACTTTTATTGTCTTCCAGAGTGTCCCATCTTAGAGGGCTCCTTAAGAGAAAGTTTGGGTATGGAGAAGCACTTGGATCTAAGACAGGGTGGCTGTATGTCTCAGTGATGGTGACATTATACACCCATGGTGGATTCATGTCAATGTATGGCAAAACCAATACAGTATTGTAAAGTAAAATAAAGTAAAAATAAAAATTTAAAAATAAATAAATAAATAAATAAACTGGAAACTAAAGGCAACTAGGAAAGAAGATGGTAAACCTAGGTACAAATTGCCTCAGGATCAGTAGATGAGGAAATCATCCACTATCCAGTTAAGTGCTAAATGCTTTAGCAAGTTTGTTGGTTGCAGTGTCCCTGAAAAAAACAAGAGGCTACAGGAAAAGAAGAGATATTACTCCTTAAACACTCCAAGCATATTCCTATATCAACACCTGTGCCCCTTGCCTTTGCCCTCTCTGCTGTGACGCTATCCCTCAAAACATTTACATGGTGCACCTCTGAAAACCCAACTGTCACGCCTTTTTGAATGCTTGTCTTAATGTTACTATTTGCATTCCCAGAGAATCAGGCTCCAGCGACGGCGTAGCAAGAATGAAAGCGGAAGCACCGCCACCTGGTGTCCTGCTAAATATTTTGTGAGACTGACACTGGGCACCTTGCTGCCCTCTCGTGATCATGGATTAAACTGCGGCAAACCTAGTCAGTTGTTTTAATGTGCCTGGAGAACCCCATGGACTGAAGAGCCTGAGTGGCTACAGTCCAAAGGTTTCAAACACAGAGAGGCTGAGCAAGTATGCATGCATGCTAGTCACAATTGGGGCTGCCATTGATCAACCAAAGTCAGTAAACGTCTCAATGCAGAAATCACAGGAGATGAGAAGATTCGGGACAACTGGCTGGTTTTTAATTTTTGCCCACCAGATGTGAAAATGATTGACTTCAAATGACAAATATTGGATTGGCTAAAAAGTATCTTCATGTTTTCTTGTAACATCTTACATGCGATGATTTTGGCTGGCAAGTAATAGGCTACCTTGGAAAGGAAGCTCAGAATTATTGCACAAAGGGTTGTTTTCTTTTTACCTTCCTCTTCTGGTGAGTGAAATAATTTCTACTGCTCTGTCCTTTCTTGTAGTATAGTATAGAGATATTCTGAGAATGGGAGCAAGACTCAAAAATGGGGAAAAAACTAAGCAATCATAGCAAACACTGCTTGGTATACTCATTCCAACAACAACATCTCAATCTCTCAATATAACACCCTAATGAACTGATTTTCCCTGAACCCAACACCATGATAGACCATGGAAATTTATGAAAATACATGAAATCTACCATTTAAACTGCCAGATATACCTCAAAAAATATTAAGCTCTATCTTGTGTATAGACTCGTTTGCAATTTGAAAGTTTGGCTCCCAAATCCTCAACATTTTGTGCATTGCTTGCATCTGACTGAGTGCCTATGCTAGGGACAGTGTTGTGCGAGGTGATTTTCAGGTGTGTTCTCACTCACTTCTTATCCTAACCCTTCAAGGTTGGATCCACACTACTTTAAGGAGGCAACGTAACAGTGCTTGAGATGGAAGACTTGGATTATATTTCTACACCTACCACTCATTAGTTGAGTGATCTTGGGAGTATCACTTAATTATTTTTATGCTTCAGTTTCCTCATATCTGCAATGTGGATATTGATAGAATCTACCACGCAGGGTTGTTAGGAGAAGTGAATGATAGGATGAATGCCAATGTGAGCCCAGTGCCCAGCAGGATACTGACTATTCACAGAAATGGAAATTGAACATGAGAGAGGTTCAATACCTTGCCTGGTGTTGCAGAATAAGTGTCAGAGTGGACCCCTCCCTCTATACCTTACTTAGAGCACAGGCGTTTCCTCATCCCAAGAGTAACTCTCTATCTTAATATAGTATTGTATTGTCCTTAAAGTGCTTATCACACAGTGGGTGCTGTGCTGGTTTGATTCTTCATCGGGGAGCTAAGATCCCACATGCCTTGTCCCCAGCCCCCCAAAAAATTAAAAAACCCTGAAGCAACATTGTAACAAATTCAATAAAGTCTTTAAAAATGATTGACATCAAGAAAATTCTTTTTTAAAAAAGAAAGAAAATCAACAAGTAGACTCCTATTATTTTTAAAACATATAACCTCTGACATTTAAAACATTTACAGAATATTATAAATGTAGGGGCATGACAAATTCCAAACACGATATGCTCCATACCAGAGAGATACGTGTTCTAATTCTTACTATGCCACTTCCCTGATATTTCACCTTGAGTTAATCACCCAAACTCTTTGAGCTACAGTTTTTGTTATTTGTAAATTAGGAATAATAGTAACTCTATTGTGTGACTTTCATATTAGAATAATGTACATGAAGCAAAAGAAAATTCAGCACATTATGTGGGTTAACATTTTTATTTGGGGAATTTGAAAGTTTTAAAAATTTTGTTTAAAATACATATAAAGATTCTTAACCAAAGCAGGATTCATGTCACATATTACCATCCCACTCTCTCCAGTTGAATAGTAGGAGTCCATGATTAAGCAGCCCACTTCTGAAAGGTTGTCAGTTCTCTTTGTGTAGTGAGCTCATCTCAATGTTTGTGAAGTTGGTCTCAAGAAAGCAGTGTTTGATCCCTCATTTTGAACCACAGGCAACTGATTCTAGGGCAGAAATGGTTGGTGTGTTTCTAGCACATGTATGTGGTCTTGTCTCTGATTGGTAGGGCAACCAGGTACAGAAACCTATTTTCTGAAGCAGCATGTTTCACAGATCTAGGCTGCAGAACGTTCCTCTGCTGAGGATACTTGATCAGGATAAATGGAGAGGAACCCTTTGCCAGCCTCATGGCTGATCCTGTGGCTTCATCTTGGCCGTAAGTCCTGGGGCTGCTGAAGACATTCTGAACAATCTGGGTGGTGATGGGGAAGGAGGGAGATGCAGTCAGGCACCTCAGGATTCTAATATTTGGGAATGTGTGAAGGCAATGAACACTGTAGAGAAATCAGTTTCTATGTGTGACCTTGTCTTTCTGAACAGGAGTGAGCAGCGTCTTGACTGTGGAGCAGCATCCTCCCTTGCTGTGGGTTCAGGAAGGAGAGAGCACCAATTTCACCTGCAGTTTCCCTTCCAGCTCTTTCTATGCTTTACACTGGTACAGATGGGAACCTGCAAAGGGCCCCAAGAACCTGTTTGTAATAAGTGTAAATGGCGATGAAAAGAAGCAAGGACGAGTGAGAGTCACTCTGAATACTAAGGAGGGCTACAGCTCCATGTACATCAGAGGATCCCAGCCTGAAGACTCAGCCACCTACCTCTGTGCCTCCACACAGTGCCACTAAGGCCCCTGCAGCCCATACCCAAACCCGTGCCTGCTGCTGCTCTGGGACCAGCGTTGAGAAAGAGCCATTGTCAGGAGGAAAAGGGAAATTCAATGCAAGACAGCGTTTTCAGTAATCAGGGGGAAATGCAGATATAGATAAACAGGCATTCCAGTCACTGTAGCTCCCTCAACTAACTGGACTGTTTCTAAACATCACTAGTCTCCACTACCACCAGTATATTGGCCATATCATTGGTTCCAATTCCTAGCCTCCTATTTTCCTGTGATTCCAAGTAAACTAGATAGTTTTCAAACCTATCTAAAATAATATGGTTATTCCTGGGTAATATTTACCCTTCACTATTGCTACATCCTAAGAGCTAGTCTTTATGGTATTTCCTTATGTGCATGAATGTAATATGGGGATATCCTGTCTCACACATCTGGCATGGAAGTCTGCATGGTTTATACCAGAACAATCAATTCTGTCTCATTTAACTCGTTGGAGATTTTGGTTTGCTTTAGTTCAAACTTCCCGCTAATGAATATCTGTATGTCATTTCTTTACTGTGTGGTTGTTTGCATTTTTAAAAATCACTTTGATATCTGGAAGAAGCATTGATAGGGGAAATTCACTACTAAACTTGGTCTCTCCCCCAGTTTATATTGTAACTGTGATAATGAATAAGTAACTGAACTCCAGGATCTGAGTTTTTTACTTAGTAATTTCCAGATATATGAAGCTGATCAATTATCTGATCCTGTGTTCATTTTGCAGATTTCCAAATAACCCACCAGTTTAATACCATATTGGGCTTCTCTGATGGCTCAGACCGTAAAGAATCTGCCCACAATTAGGAGAGCCGTATTCGATTCCTGGGTCAGGAAGATCCCCTGGAGGAGAGAATGGCTACCCATTCCAGTATTCTTACCTGGATAATTCCATGGGCAGAGGAGCCTGGTGGGCTATAGTCCATGGAGTCACAAAAAGCTGGACACGACTGAGTGACTAACACTCTCACTTAATACCGCACTGGTGCTGTGCTGCTGCTTAGTCGCTTCAGGTGTGTCCGACTCTGCGCCGCTACGGACGGTAGCCCGCCAGGCTCCTCTGGCACAGGCTGCTAATTCTGGGGTCTTTCTGGGGTTTGTCAACACGGATTATTTTGCATCTGGGCCTCTTCATCTTATAGCTTATGCTTTCAGGTTTCTCCCCACCATACACAATAGTAATTCATATCAAGCCTCTGTCCAGCCTCCTGAAGTATGGTGCTATTGTGCTCTCTCTCTTTCATAAATTCATATTTTAAAAGATTTATTAGTGTCACTATGTTTAGGAAAGATAATACATATTATAAAAACAATACTGGTTTGCATACAAATCCCTCAGACCGAAACTATTTAAGAGACATTCATGTGAAAGATTTCTTTTCCAAAAATCATTCACAAGGCAGTAATGAATCTATTTGTCCATCAGATTGCAAATAGTTGAACCCATTTTCCAATATGAATGTGCATAGAACTGGAAGGTAGAGCACAGAAGTGAGTGAGGTGAACCTGTAGTTCATTGTACAGTAGTGTTAATGGAATTAAACAACATGCAAAAAAAGAGCTGCTGGTCAACTTCCCAAAATGGACCTTCAACATTATTGGCCTAAAGATCAATGGAAGAAATTTCTAATACTATCAGTGAAGACCCTGTGTTTTAGCTAACTCTGAATTGGCAGAAACAAAAAGCACAGAGAAAAGGCAAGGACAAAATTTGTCTATACTGTGTGTTGCTGTGACACAGTGCTTCATGTATTTTTCATACCAAAGAACATATAGAAATTGATTACATTTGTACAGCACTTCAGTCTAGAATGCTGCTTGAGACTGACCTGTGATTTCACATTGCCTGGGTTCTTCCTCACCTTAAGGGGTAAGGAGATATAGCACTTTCCACACACGTAATCAATTCCTGGATGCAGTGGCACATAACTTGGAAAATCCACTCTTATAAACATGGGGAAAATGCAAACCTGGAAGTGAGATTCCTTAAAAATACCTGTGTCTTTATGAAAGTCATATGTAACCAAGCACACATGCACCAAACTTTTCAGTTTCTTTGGGTTCTCAAATGGATTTGAAATTGAAAATATTCTGTTTGTTGTGTTAGTTATAGAGATACAGATTTGACCTCTTAAATAGTCCCTCATTTTTTTAAGTCACATGGAGTGAGAAGAATGAGTGAAATATAAAAATCAAATTGAACAAGGAAAGCTCACATCTCCCTGTTTACTGTAGGGCCCCAACATGAGCAACCAACCACCTGCTCCTGTTCTGTGGGGCCCAAGGCTCTTATCACAACTGAGCTGCTGCTGCTGCTGCTAAGTCGTTTCAGTCGTGTCCAACTCTGTGCGACCCCATAGATGGCAGACCACTAGGCTCTCCCGTCCCTGGGATTCTCCAGGCAAGAACACTGGAGTGGGTTGCCATTTCCTTCTCCAATGCATGAAAGTGAAAAGTGAAAAGTGAAATTGAAGTCGCTCAGTCGTGTCTGACTCTTAGCAACCCCATGGACTGCAGCCCACCAGGCTCCTCCGCCCATGGGATTTTCCAGGCAAGAGTACTGGAGTGGGTTGTGATTGCCTTCTCCTATCACACCTGAGCATCACCAGCTAGTCTTCTCTGCTAAGGCAGGAGCACTCAGACCTCAGGGGAAGTGAAGTTTGGTGAAACAGACAAATGTTTCAAGTTCAGCTCTTAGAGACAATCAGAAATCAGAGAGAAGAAAAACACATTTCATTCTTGCTAATATCTCACAAGTCTTCAACAGGATTCTCTGCCAGGAGCTAGCATGGGGAATCCCGCCCATGGCAAAGGTCATGAAGAAGGAGGCCTGACAATATGCAAAGGTGGGATCAGGCCTCAGGGGTCCCCCCTGGACATTCTTGAGCATCTACCCCAAAAACCAGAGTCTGCCTACCTTACTGCATTATGCTTTCACCTACACTTCTGACATTAACAGGGGCTATCCCCAACCACTTTTCTCTGGGAAAAGTTGACTTAGAGCTCCAGTTAACAGTCTCCTACATATAAAAGGAGTGTCTCAGCTCAAACCCCTCTGATGGCTCTCCGACTTGCCTGACAGGTTTCCCCAGACTTTTACAACTACACTTGTGATTGTTAACAGCCCCCCAACTGTGACAGGCACAGGAAGCCTAAAACATAGAGCCTTTCAAAGAGTTAAAAGCTATTAGAATAGTGCTGGTGTAAGATTTCACTGTTGAGCCGATGCTTGCTGTCAAGTTCCCATATCCTTTATTCACTGTGCACCTGGGAGTGCATTAGTTAACATAGTTCGAATGTAAGAAAAACAAGTGTAGCCTTGAATTTAACCACATCAGACCTTTGAGCTAATTGGTTCTTTCTTGTAACTCACTGCACGTTTACTCTGTGAGAAATGTAACTCTGTTTGGCATTTTCTGAGGCTGACATAGATTAGAAATACAAAAAAAAAAACACTTGGAGGGAAAATAGGTGTTCTCGTTGAGCAGCCTTTATCAAAAGAGGGTCATAAATAAATTTTTTCAATGTTTTTACTTTTTATTTTATTTATTTTTTAATTTTATTTTTTTTACTTTACAATACTGTATTGGTTTTGCCATACATTGACATGAATCCACCACAGGTGTACATGAGTTCCCAATGCTGAACCCCCCTCCCACCACCCTCCCCATATCATCTCTCTGGGTCATCCCTGTGCACCAGCCCCAAGCATCCTGTATCCTGAATCGAACCTAGACTAGTGATTCATTTCTTACATGAAGAGGGTCATAAAATGTTCACAGGCCTCCAAGGCCAGGAGATAATGTACACAATATCATTTGTGGCAAAGGTTTGCAGAAAAAATCCTGGTTTCTATAAGGGCAAAACTGCTGGAATGTTTGGGCTAACTCTGTATGACCTTGCATCTTTCATTTCCCTCTATGTACAAGTTGAGGTATAAAAGTCACTTTTGAAAATAAAAGTAATTGGGCCTCGCTCACCAAACAAGCTTGGTCACCCCATGTCTCTTACTCTCTCTTTCAAGCTAGTTCCCTTCTGGAATACAGAGGTCTGCCATGTCTACTAATTTGCCTAGGTTTCTAAGACCTGAACAGGAAGGTGCCCTGCATCTTCACTCCCTTGGGAGACCGGGAGGGCACCTGTGGCCTTACGTAGATGGTGCAAGTCTCTTGTCTTGAGACTTTATTGATTTTCTGTATATACCAAGGAACATCAGCCTCTTTTCTTTTCTCCTCTATTTTCTTATCTGCAACATTCTTTCCTTATCTCTCTGTCTAAATCATTCACCGACACCGATGCCATTTATCTTTTGGGTTTCCCTGGATCCTGCAGGGGCTGGACCCCAGCAATTCTCTTCATGCATTTTAGTGTCACTGTGTTTTGCTGCACAACAAACAACCTCAAAATTTACTGTTTAATTATCTCATGATACCTCTGCTCAATGTGGTTAAAAGGGGCTCAACTGCACTGGAATTCCTCAATTTATTCACTTAATTAGTGGGGTTGACTGGAAACTGAGGCTCAACTGAAATCTCAGAGACCCGGGCTCAACTCTCCTTCAGATGTTCTCAGGACTGACCATGGCCCATGCATGTGATCTGTCTCTGTGGCCCTGAGGAAGCTGGGCATCTTATACTGTGCCTCGGGGCTTCCAAAATCACAGAAGTACCAACTGCCAAAGAGTCACCACCTTTCGCCTCAAAACTGGCATGATGTTAACTTCTGCTCATCTGTTTACTACAGTAAGTCATGCAGACAGCCTGGACTCAGTGTGTACGGGGGGTACACAAGGTCCCAGATATTAGGGAGCAAGGATCACTGGAGGCAACTTTGGCCACTAGTTTCCATGTGAGCTGATAGAATAAATACATTCCTTGTGGCAAACTGGCACCAGAGCGTTAATGAAGCACATAGACCTTAATAATCATCAAGGTCAGGTCTCAAATAGCACCCACATCCACTTCCTCATCTCTATACTCCCTGCAGCTCCCCTAATCCAAGAATTTAGCACCTCTGACTTGGATAACTGCAAAGTCCTCTTCACTCTGTTCCTGCCTTTATTCTCAACTCTTTGAATCTGACTTCTACCTGACCATGGCAACCTACTCCAGTACTCTTGCCTGGGAAGTCCCATGGACAGAGGAGCCTGGCGTGTTGCAGTTCATGGGGTCACAAAGAATTGGACATGACTTAGTGACTGAACAACAATAACAACAATAATAACAACAATAACATATAAAATTAGTTCACTTCCTGCTCATCTTTGGATACTGAGGAACCATTAGAAATTGTAAAGATCAAATGGTATATTAAGAATTACAAGGCAATGTACAATTTTTCCCTGAGTTACTTCTAGTTTTCTCATTCACTCTTTTCTGCCACATACTCTAGATGTACATCAGCCACTTTAAAATAAAACCGTTTATGCTAGTATTAAGCTCTTTCCTTAATCTGAACCTTTGCAGATACTGTCCTCTTTGGTCAGAATGATTTTTCCCAAGTACTTGTTTAAAACACTTATATGTACTCAACTTTTACAGCCCAGTTCAAGCAACATTATTTCTTTTTTTTTAATATAATTTTTTTTTTATTTTGAAGATGGCGGAGGAACAGGATGGGGAGACCACTTTCTCCCTCACAAATTCATCAAGAGAACATTTCAACGCTGAGTAAATTCCACAAAACAACTTCTGAATGCTGGCAGAGGACATCAGGCACCCAGAAAAGCAGATCATTGGCTTCAAAAACAGGTAGGAAAAAATATAAAAGATGAAAAAAGAGACAAAGGAGGTAGGGAGGGAGCTCCGTCCCAGGAAGGGAATCCCACCCCGGGAAGAGACTCTTAAGAAGAGAGGTTTCCAAACACCAGGAAACATTCTCACTGCCAAATCTGTGGTGAGCCTTGGAAGGACAGAGGGCAACATAACAGGAAGGAAAAATAAATAAATAATTAAAACCAACAGATTACGAGCCCAACAGTAACTCCCCCAGCGGAAAAGCAGTGCAGACGCCTGCATCCACCACTAGCAAGTGGGGGCAGGGCAGGGAGGCACGGGAGGTGCAGGCTGCAGTGCTTTTGTTAAGAATCGGGCCAGAACACCCCTCCTGTAACCAGAACAAACTAACTTGGGCTACCAAACCAGACTGTGGGATAGCTACCACGTGAAATGCTCGAACATGAGACACCCCCAGGACCATGCACAGAACAAAGGATGGAACGAAATAGCTGGCTGCAGAACATCCCCCTCTGGTGACAGGCAGCCAGAGCCGTAAGGGCTGGAAGGGGGCATTTGCAGCCCATGAGAGACATTACCTACCAAAATGCAAGGAGGCTTCTTTGCTAACTAAGACTTCTGGGGGTTCTGGACAGTCATCATCTGCCTGAAAAGGAATGCCAGCAGTACACCCAGAAAACTGAGCAACAGGGAAAGGTGATGAGTCACAGCGACTGCACTTGCCAAACTCCTGAGCTACTCGGACCTGGGAAGGGCAAAAAATGCAGGCCAAACAGAATCTGAGCCTCTGAGGGCTACCTGAGCGCCAAGCCTGAGCGGCTTAGACCGGGGAGGTGAATGAAGCCTAAGGCCAGCCTCAGATGGTTCCCGGAGGAGCAACGTAGAGCCTGAGTGGTGTGTGCCACGAGCAGGGGCAGGCACAGTGTGGATGAGACACTGTGAGTACATGCCAGTGTTATTTGTTTGCAGCATCCCTCCCTCCCCACAGCGTGACTGAACAAGTGAGCCTAAAAAAAAAAAAAAAAGTGTCCACTACTGCCCACCCTGTGTCAAGACGGAAATCAGACACTGAAGAGACCAGCAAACAGAAGAAGTTAAACAGAGGGAACCGCCTTGGAAGTGATCCCACACTGCCCACAACACCAGAGAAAGGGCCAGATATATCTTTACTATGTTTACGATCTTTTTTTTTTTTTTTTTGGTGTATTGATGTTGTTGTGTGATTGGTTTTTCTTCTTTTCTTTTTCTTCTTTTTTTTTAACTCTCTTAAATTTTTAGGTCCTCTATTTCTCTAATTTTTATTTTTAAAAACTATTATTACTTTTCAAAAAAAAAAAAGACCCTATTTTTAAAGCAAACACCGTATAAGGTCTTTTTGTGGTTGTTGTTGTTTGTTAATAATTCTTGTGGCTTTGTTTTTTTTCTTTTTTTTCTTCTTCTTCTTTTCTTTAATATTGTATTTTTGAAAATTCAAACTCTACTCGAGATTTTTGATCTTTGCTTTTTGGTATTTCTTGTCAATTTTGTACATTTAAAAACCTAATCTTCAGTACCCAATTTTACCTGAGAGCGAGATTACTGGCTTGATCACTTTCTCCCCCATTGGACACTCCTTTTTCTCCAACAGGTGGCCTCTGTCTCTACCCACCCCCTTCCCTTCTCTGCCCAGCTCTGTGAATCTCTGTGTGTTCCAGATGGGGGAGAACCCAGTAACCAGGGAACTGGTTACTGGCCATATCTATCTCCCTCCTTTTCATTTCCTTCTTTTATCCTCCTGACCATCTCTGTCTACTTCCTCCCTCTCCTCTTCCCTGTATAACTCCAACAACAACTCTGAGGGTTCGAGACTGTGGAGCGCACATAAGGAAGTGATTATTGGCTAGCTTGCTCTCTTCTCTTTTGATCCCACCTCATCTCATTCCAGTTACTTCTAACTACCCCCTCCCTCTTCTCTTCTCCATGTAACTCAGTGAACCTCTCTGGGTGTCCCTCAATGTGGAGAAACCTTTCATCTTTAACCTAGATGTTTTATCATCATTGCTGTATAGATGGAGAAGTCTTGAGGCTACTGTAAAAATAAAACTGAAAACCAGAAGCAGGAGGCTTAAGTCCAAATCCTGAGAACATCAGAGAACTCCTGAATCCAAGGAACATTAATCGATAGGAGCTCATCAAATGCCTCCATACCTACACTGAAACCAAGCACCACCCAAGGGCCAACAAGTTCCAGAGCAAGACATATCAAGAAATTCTCCAGCAACACAGGAACACAGACCTGAGCTTCAATATACAGGCAGCTCAAAATTACTCCAAAACCACTGACATCTCATAACTCATTACTGGACATTTCATTGCACTACAGAGAGAAGAAATCCAGCTCCACCCACCAGAACTCCAACACAAGCCTCTCTAACCAAGAAACCTTGACAAGCCACTGATATAAACCCACCCACAGTGAGGAAACTCCATACTAAAGAGAACTCCGCAAATTCACAGAATATAGAAAGGCCACCCCAAACGCAGCAATATAACCAAGATGAAGAGACAGAGGAATACTCAGCAGGTAAAGGAACAGGAGAAATGCCTACCAAAACAAACAAAAGAGGAAGAGATAGGGAATCTACCTGAGAAAAAAATTCCGAATATTGATAGTGAAAATGATCCAAAATCTTGAAATCAAAATGGAATCACAGATAAATAGCCTGGAGACAAGGATTGAGAAGATGCAAGAAAGGTTTAACAAGGACCTAGAAGAAATTTTAAAAAGAGTCAATATATAATGAATAACGCAATAAATGAGATCAGAAACACTCTGGAGGCAACAAATAGTAGAATAACAGAGGCAGAAGATAGGATTAGTGAAATAGAAGATAGAATGGTAGAAATAAATGAATCAGAGAGGAAAAAAGAAAAACGAATTAAAAGAAATGAGGACAATCTCAGAGACCTCCAGGACAATATGAAACACTCCAACATTCGAATTATAGGAGTCCCAGAAGAAGACAAAAAGAAAGACCATGAGAAAATACTTGAGGAGATAATAGTTGAAAACTTCCCTAAAATGGGGAAAGAAATAATCACCCAAGTCCAAGAAACCCAGAGAGTTCCAAACAGGATAAACCCAAGGTGAAACATCCCAAGACATATATTAATCAAATTAACAAAGATCAAACACAAAGAACAAATATTAAAAGCAGCAAGGGAAAAACAACAAATAACACACAAGGGGATTCCCATAAGGATAACTGCAGACCTTTCAATAGAAACGCTTCAGGCCAGGAGGGAATGGCAAGACATACTTAAAGTGATAAAAGAAAATAACCTACAGCCCAGATTACTGTACCCAGCAAGGATCTCATTCAAATATGAAGGAGAAATCAAAAGCTTTACAGACAAGCAAAAGCTGAGAGAATTCAGCACCACCAAACCAGCTCTCAAACAAATGCTAAAGGATATCCTTTAGACAGGAAACACAAAAAGGGTGTATAAACCCAAACCCAAAACAATAAAGTAAAGGGCAACAGGATCATACTTATCAATAATTACCTTAAACGTAAATGGGTTGAATGCCCCAACCAAAAGGCAAAGACTGGCTGAATGGATACAAAAACAAGATCACTATATATGCTGCCTACAAGAGACCCACCTCAAAACAACGGACACATACAGACTGAAAGTGAAGGGCTGGAAAGAGATATTCCACGCAAATAGAGACCAAAAGAAAGCGGGAGTGGCAATGCTCATATGCGATAAAATAGACTTTAAATCAAAGGCTGTGAAAAGAGACAAAGAAGGCCACTACATAATGATCAAAAGGATCAATCCAAGAAGAAGATATAACAATTATAAATATATATGAACCCAACATAGGAGCACTGCAATATGTAAGACACATGCTAACAATTATGAAAGGGGAAATTAACAATAACACAATAATAATGGGAGACTTTAATACCCCACTCACACCTATGGACAGATCAACTAAACAGAAAATTAACAAAGAAAGGCAAACTTTAAATGATACAGTAGAACAGTTTGACCTAATTGATATATATAGGACATTTCACCCCAAAACAATGAATTTCACCTTTCTCTCAAGTGCTCACGGAACCTTCTCCAGGATAGATCACATCAAGGGTCATAAATCTAACCTCTATAAATTCAAAAAAATCGAAATCATTCCAAGCATCTTTTCTGACGATAATGCTTTAAGATTAGATCTCAATTACAGGAGAAAAACTATTAAAAATTGCAACATATGGAGACTGAACAACATGCTTCTGAATAACCAACAAATCACAGAAGAAATCAAAAAAGCAATCAAAATATGCATAGAAATGAATAAAAATGAAAACACAACAACCCAAAACCTGTGGGACACTATAAAAACAGTGCTAAGAGGGAAGTTCATAGCAATACAGGCATACCTCAAGAAACAAGAAAAAAGTCAAATAAATAACCTAACTCTACACCTAAAGAAACTAGAAAGGGAAGAAATGGAGAACCCCAGAGTTCATAGAAGGAAAGAAATCTTAAAAATTAGGGCAAAGATAAATGCAAAAGAAACAAAAGAGACCATAGCACAAATCAACAAAGCCAAAAGCTGGTTCTTTGAAAGGATAAATAAAATTGACAAACCATTAGCCAGACTCATCAAGAAACAAAGAGAGAAGAATCAAATCAATAAAATTAGAAATGAAAATGGAGAGATCACAACAGACAACACAGAAATACAAAGGATCATAAGAGACTACTATCAGCAATTATATGCCAATAAAATGGACAACGTGGAAGAAATGGACAGATTCTTAGAAAAGTACAACTTTCCAAAACTGAACCAGGAAGAAATAGAAAATCTTAACAGACCCATCACAAGCACGGAAATTGAAACTGTAATCAGAAATCTTCCAGCAAACAAAAGCCCAGGTCCAGTCGGCTTCACAGCTGAATTCTACCAAAAATTTCGAGAAGAGCTAACACCTATCCTACTCAAACTCTTCCAGAAAATTGCAGAGGAAGGTAAACTTCCAAACTAATTCTATGAGGCCACCATCACCCTAATACCAAAACCTGACAAAGATGCCACAAAAAAAGAAAACTATTGCAATGAAAAGAATAAAATACTTAGGAATATACCTACCTAAAGAAACTAAAGACCTATATATATATATAAGTATAAAACATGAAAGAAATCAAAGAGGACACTAATAGATGGAGAAATATACCATGTTCATGGATCAGAAGAATCAATATAGTGAAAATGAGTATACTACCCAAAGCAATCTACAGATTCAATGCAATCCCTATCAAGCTACCAGCGATATTTTTCACAGAACTAGAACAAATAATTTCAAGATTTGTATGGAAATACAAAAAAACCTCGCATAGCCAAAGTAATCTTGAGAAAGAAGAATGGAACTGGAGGAATCAACTTGCCTGACTTCAGGCTCTATTCAAAGCCACAGTCATCAAGACAGTATGGTACTGGCACAAAGACAGAAATATAGATCAATGGAACAAAATAGAAAGCCCAGAGATAAATCCACACACATATGGACACCTTATCTTTGACAAAGGAGGCAAGAATATACAATGGAGTAAAGACAATCTCTTTAACAAGTGGTGCTGGGAAAACTGGTCAACCACTTGTAAAAGAATGAAAATAGATCACTTTCTAACACCACACACAAAAATAGACTCAAAATGGATTAAAGATCTAAATGTAAGCCCAGAAACTATAAAAGTCCTAGAGGAGAACATAGGCAAAACACTCTCTGACATAAATCACAGCAGGATCCTCTATGATCCACCTCCCAGAAAACTGGAAATAAAAGCAAAAATAAAGAAATGGGATCTAATTAAAATTAGAAGCTTCTGCACAACAACGGAAACTATACACAAGGTGAAGACAGCCTTCTGAATGGGAGAAAATAATAGCAAATGAAGCAACTGACAAACAACTAATCTCAAAAATATACAAGCAACATATGCAACTCAACTCCAGAAAAACAAATTACCCAATCAAAAAATGGGCCAAAGAACTAAATAGACATTTCTCCAAAGAAGACATACAGATGGCTAACAAACACATGAAAAGATGCTCAACATCACTCATTATCAGAGAAATGCAAATCAAGACCACAATGAGCTACCATTTCACACCAGTCAGAATGGCTGTGATCCAAAAGTCTACAAGCAATAAATGCTAGAGAGGGTGTGGAGAAAAGGGAACCCTCTTACACTGTTGGTGGGAATGCAAACTAGTACAGCCACTATGGAGAACAGTGTGGAGATTCCTTTAAAAATTGCAAATAGAGCTGCCTTATGACCCAGCAATCCCACTGCTGGGCATGCACACCAAGGAAACCAGAATGGAAAGAGACACGTGTACCCCAATGTTCATCACAGCACTGTTTCTAATAGCCAGGACATGGAAACAACCTAGATGTCCATCAGCAGATGAATGGATAAGAAAGCTGTGGTACATATACAAAATGGAGTACTACTCAGCCATTAAAAAGAATACATTTGAATCAGTTCTAATGAGATGGATGAAACTGGAGCTGATTATACAGAGTGAAATAAGCCAGAAAGAAAAACGCCAATACATTATACTGACACATATATATGGAATTTAGAAAGATAGTAATTATAACCCTGTATGTGAGACGGCAAAAGTGACACAGATCTATAGAACGGACTTTTGGACTCTGAGGGAGAGGGAGAAGGTGGGATGATTTGGGAGAATGGCATTGAAACATGTATACTATCATGTAAGAAACGAAGCACCAGTCAATGTTCAATACAGGAAACAGGATGCTTGGGGCTGGTGCATGGGGATGATTCAGAAAGATGATATGGGGTGGGAGGTGGAAGGGGGGTTCAGGATTGGGAGCTTGTATACACCCGTGGCAGATTCATGTCAATGTATGGCAAAACCAATACAGTATTGTAAAGTAAATTAAAGTAAAAATAAAAATTATTAAAAGATAAAAAAATTTATTTTAATTGGAGGATAATTACTTTACAATATTGTATTGGTTTTGTGAGGTCTTAGAGGATAATATTGCTAATTTTTAATTATAAATATTCTTGAATCTGGTCCCCTCTTAAGATGGTTTGACAAGAATATTTGCTACTGAGGGCCATCTTATATTTATATATATATATTCATTCAAACTGTTTCCTACGAGGCATGAAGAGATTCCTTTTAGTCCACTAACCAAAGCATTGTCAGGTTCCCTTCTTATCATTTAGCAAATATTTCCTTCACAGCACAAGACCCGGAGATAGGCTATAGCAAATACAATGGTGTGAGTTGGGAAAGGGCAACCTTCTCCAATGGGTGACTATTCTGTCTTGGTTTTACATCCGTCTGTGTAAACTGCGGCAGGGCTCTTGATCTACATGAAGACCAGGAAACTTTTAAAGCATTCCCGAGTGCTGCTCCAGACCCATTGTTCTTTTAGGGTAGGAGTGGGGCCTTCACCAAAATAGCATTCATAGATTTGTCTTCATTTGGGGGTCCAAATCCAACGTGACTGAAAAGCTATCTCAATGATGTGCATTTCAAAGAACTTTGTTAACTCATGGGATTTTCCTTTTCCATTATGTCCTAAACCTGCTACTCCTTCTGTTTCTATATATAAAGTAATTCAGATTCAGATTTACTTTTGACTTTAAAGAAGTTTTGAGATGTCTACCATTTATATAACTGCATGGCAACAGTTAAAAGACATTAAGGATCCTATAGTGAGTTAGAAGGTGGGCCCCAAAAGATACATTCACATCCTAATCTATGGAAACTGTGAATGTGAACTTATTTAACACAGAGACTTTCCAAATGTAATTGGGAAAAGGGTATAAATATCCAATCATACTGGATTATCTTGGTGGGGCCTCAATCCAGTGACAAGTGTCCTTTTAAGACACACACAGGTGAGAAGGCCTTGTGAGGTCTTCTCGATGGAGGACGAGGTTGGAGATATACAGTCACTAGCAAAGGAGGACCTGGAGCCACCAGAAGCCAGAAGAGGCAAGGAAAAATTCTCTCCTCGTTTGGAAGGAGTCTGTTCCTGCTGACACCTTGTTGTCAGACTTCTGACCTCCAGATTGTAGGGAACCAATTCTTGCTTTTTGGAGCCATCACATTTGTGATAATTCGTAATGGTAGAACAAGGGCTACTGGGGCTCACACAGTTCTCCAAAGGTAACATTTCTAAATAGCTACAAGCAACTCCTTATTGTTTACATTCATGGAAGGGCATTTTTAAATTAAAGAGTAATTAATTAAATTACTCTTTGGGACATTTTCATTCAAATTCTCTCATAAGTAAACATACACATTTATTTATCATTCAACAAATGTTTGAGTAACCACTATTTACCAGGTATTACTGGATCAGCAATTTTTGATCCAGTCACAGAGGGGCAGCATCTGCAAACATAGACACTCCCTGGGGAAGATGGGCGGGTAATAAGGTAGTAAGTCTGACTGGCTGTCTCAGATTGTAGTCACTCCTTTCTATTTTCTTACCAAAAGGCAGTATAGACTACATTTCTATGGGTCTGGAAGAAGCTGATACAAGGGAAACCCTTTTAGGAGCAGGCAGATTCAACAACTCTTTCTGAAGAGGAAGAAAAGGGAGATGCTACTGTTAGCACCAGTGTTGATCTTATGGATACAAATATCAGGTGAGTTTGATTCCTCCCAGAAAATTCAGCACAGAGGAATCTTATCTGCAGGAAACTGTAGGAGTGGGATTTTCTGACTGAGAGCCAGATGTTGAGAAATACATAACAACTAAAATGTGGGAGGGAGACAGAGGGAGTTGGCGAGGGAGACATGGAAAGAAGGAGAAAATACACAAGAAGAATGAAAAAGACCATTATAGCTGAGAGAATAAACATCTAATCAGACTTTCTCTGTTACTTCTCATTGCTTTTCTGAACAGAAATGAATGGACAACAGATAAAGCATTTTCCTGAATTCTTGCTTCTGCAAGAAGGGGAGAACTTCACCACATACTGCAATTCCTCAAGCACATTTTACAGCTTACAGTGGTATAAGCAGAGGCCTGGGGGCAGTCCTGTCCTCTTGATGATATTAGCTAAGGCTGGAGAAGTGAAGACGGAGCAGAGACTGACTGGTCGGCTTGGAGAGACCAGACAGCACAGCTCCCTGCACCTCGCTGCTGCCCAGCTCTCAGATGCAGGAACCTACTTCTGTGCAGAGGCACAGTGCTCTGGAAGCACCTGCTGTCTGTCCCCAAACCTCACTGTGGGCTCCAGGGGTCACTCCTCCTCATCTCTCCTCAGAGCAGGGGCCAGAGAAAGCTGAAGTCATGATGTCTATGAAGAAATTGAATTTTAATAAAAAAATAATCCCCAGATTCAGTGTCATTGAAGAATTCTGTCAAACATTGAAGAGGAATTAGCATGAATTATACACAGTTTATTGCAGACAATAGAAAGAAAATAATTCTTCACTCATTTTATGAGGCTAATATTACCCTGATGCCAAAATCAGACAAAGACCATAAAGAACTGAAAACTACAGGGAAATATCTTTTATCTAGAAGATAGACCCAAATTTCTTAAAATATTTTAGCAAGTAAAATTCATTGATATGTAAAATGAGTAATATACCATGAATAAATGTAGTTTCTTTCAAGGGTGCAAAACACTTTAATATTGAAAATCAATGGATAGAATTCACCATATTAGCAGGGTAGAAAAGAAGAATCATATCATCATATTAATCTAGTCAGAAAAAAAGGATTTGCAAAAATTCAGTAGTCAGTTATGATGAAAACTCTAAGAATCACAAGAATAATGGGGAATGTCCTCAATCACTAATGGTATTCTTACTAGTAAAAGACTATAATTTTCTCTAAGAAAGAGAAAAAACCAGAGTGCCCATTCTTGTCACTCTTTCGGTACAGTGCTAGATGTTGGAGCAAGTGCAATAAAGAAGGTAGATGTAACAATCTTATAGAGTTGAAAGAAGAAGTAAAACTGCCACTGTTTGCTGGTAACATGATTATCTATGTAGGAAATACAAAGAATATGGCCCTAAATTTATATTAGGGAAATCCAAATTAAAACCATAAAGAGGTACCACTTTACATATATCATAAGGGCTAGAATTAAAAATACTGACAATACCAAGTTCTGGCAAGGATGCAGAGAAGTTGGATTCCTCATGCATTGCTGGTGGGTGAATGGCCCAGTCATTCGAGAAAACAGTCTAAGAATTTCAAATACACTTAAATATTCATTTGCTGAATTCTTAATACTGGAAATCAACCAGTGATCTTCACTGAATGAACAGATAAATATCCTGTAGTACATTCACACAATGAAATATTATTTATACATCTTTCTCAACTTCAAGAGGGTTATTTTGCAACAAATCATTTTAAGTTGAAACAATAGGAAGTCAAAAGTTCATTAATATGGAAAGGAAATCTAAAAAAGAGTAGAGATAAATATATACATGTAAAACTGATTCACTTTGCTGCACTGCAGAAACTAACATTTTAAGCAACTATACTTCAATAAAAATATATTAAAATTTAAAAAAAGAAAATCCATCTAATATATTTAACCTAGCTTCCCTTAAATGTGACCAATACTTGCATTAGCCTACAGTGGGGGAAAAAATCATCTCACACAGTCTATTTTATACTAAAATGATGAAAATCTTATGCTATGTATTAAATACTGCCCTGAAAGTGAAAATAAGGATGGTTATATGGCTATGAAATGGCTGTAAATGTGTTAGTTGTTTACACTCATGATTTTGAGGCTGGCCAGGAGCTCAGCTCATTCTTGCCACCCAGAATCACCAGGAAACATAATACTGCATGTTGCTAGCCTAGGAAAAGATAAAATTTCAATATTCTAAGTATGGTTTCTACTGAAAGCATATCACTCTCTCACTACTGTAAAGTCAAAAATTCTAAATTGAATTATCATAAGTTGGGGACAGTCTGTAGTGATTAAAAGGAACAGACTATTAAATGCAGTAGTCTAGATGGGTCTCAGGATGTTATACGGAGTAAAAAAATCAATCTCAGAGGCTACATGGTATATGATTACACTTATTGGATTATTATGACGGTATATGTAGTGTGATTCTACTTTTACAACATTCTCAACAAGACAAAATATAAAGATGAAAGGAGATCAGTAGTGACCTGGATTGTAAAGAATTGCAGGCCTCTGGAGGGGGTACAAAGAGGGTTTCTTTAGAGAGATGAAACAACTCTATTTCATGATTTTAATGGTGGTAACAAGAGCCTATACATGTGATAAAGTTTCACAGAGCCATGCATCAAAACCAGGGTGCATATTAAACTGAGGTATCTGATTGCGATCTATATTTAAATAAAATTTTGGCAATATAAATTTCCTGGTTATGTATATGTAAATTATTATATTAGCATATATATTTTAAAATATCAAGCTGCTCTTTAGGCTGCTGCAGGCCTTTGTGGTCTCTTCTGCTTAGTTACAAATAATTGTAAACCAGGACATCAACAGATTTCAGGGATTTTCAAGAGTTGTGGAGATGGGGATGATCTGCAAAGTAGGTTCTTTAGGGTAATGGAATGATTCTGTATCTTAATTTTAGTAGTAGTAACAAGAACCTACAAATGGGATAAATTTCACAGCTGTGCATAAAAAGGTAGATATAAAAATGTGTTGTATATATAATAAAATGATACATATAATATAATGATCTATATAATATATGTATTATCATTCTGCTCCCCAGACTACTCTGGGCATTTGTGGTCTCCCCTGCTTCCTTGTAAATAATTAGAAACCAGGACATCAGCTGCCTGTCACTCAGAGCTGAAATGGGACAGAAGAGTAGATGGTTCAACTGCATATAAACTCTCCTCCCTGCATCACTCATTAATGTTTTCTTTTGACCTTAAATTTTAAGAACTGGCACTGTTTTGGAGACTGTGTCTATACTTCCTTTTCTACTTGCTTATTTGCTTTTGGTTCTTTTAAATTAACTCATTTATTAAGATGATGAAACTAAGTGGAAGACTGAGAGATACATACTTCATGATCATCCACAGTAAAAAACTTCAATCATCAGCCTCTGTGGTCTTGACATACACTAAGTGTCTGAATAGGACTGGAAAAGGTCAGTTTCACTCAGTCCCAAGAAGAGCAATGCCAAACATTGTTCAAACTATTATTCAATTGTGCTCATTTCACATGTAAGTAAGGTTATGCTTAAAATCTTTTAAGCTAGCTTTCAGCAGTGTGTGAACCAAGAACTTCCAGATGTACAGGCTGGATTTCAAAGAAGCAGAGGAACCAGAGATCAAGTTGCTAACATTCATTGGATCATGGAGAAAGCAAAGGAATTCCAGAAAAGCATCTAGTTCTACTTCATTGACTATGCTGAAAACTTTGTGTGGATAACAACAAACTGTGGAACGTTCTTAAAGTGATGAAAATACCAGCCCACCTCACTTGTCTCCTGAGAAACCTGGATGCAGGTCAAGAAGCATTAGAACTGGACATGGAATAACGGACTGGTTCCAAATCGGGAAAGGAGTCTTTCGAGGCTGTACATTGTCAACTTTCTTATTTAACTTATATGCTGAGTACAACATGTGAAACGCCAGACTGGATGAATCACAAGGTGGAATCACGATTGCTGGGAGAAATATCAAAAACCTCAGATATGCAGAAGATACCACTCTAATGGGAGAAAATGAAGAGGAACTGAAAGGGCTTTTTGATGAGTGTGAAAGAGGGGAGTGAAAAAGCTGCCTTGAAACTCAACATTCAAAAATCTAAGATCATGGCATCTGGCCCCATCACTTCATGGTAAATAGAAAGGGGAAAAGTAGAAGCAATGACAGATTTTACTTTCTTGGGCTCCAAAATCCCTATGGACAGTGGCTGCGGCCATGAAATTGAAAGATGCTCGCCCCATGGAAGATAAGATATGACAAACCTGCAGGTGGGCTAGGTCGCTTCAGTTGTGTCCAGCTCTGCATCCCTATGAACCGTAGCCCTCCAGGCTCCTCTGTCCATGAGATTTCCCAGGCAAGAATACTGGAGTGGGTTGCAATGCCCTCCTCCAGGGGATCTTCCTGACCCAAGGATCGAACCCACATCTCTTATGTCTCCTGAATTTGCAGGCAAGTTCTTAACCACTACTGCCAACTAGGAAGCTTAAGATGACATATTAAAAAGCATACACATCACTTTGCTGACAAAGGTCTGTATAGTCAAAGCTATGGTTTTTCCAATAGTCATGTGTGGTGTAAGAGACTATAAATAAGGCTGAAAGCTTGATGTTTTTGAACTGTGGTGTTGGAGAAGACTCTTGAGAATCCCTTGAACTGCAAGGAAGACAAACCAGTCAATCCTAATAGGAATCAACTGTGAATATTCACTGGAAGGACTGATGTTGAAGCTAAAACTCCAATACTTTGGCCACCTGATGTGAAGAGCCAATTCATTGGAAAAGACCTTGATGATGGGAAAGATTGAAGGTGAAGGGAGAGGCAGAGGATGAGATGATTAGAGCATCATTGACTCAATGGACATGAATTAGAGCAACTTTGGGAGTTATTGAAGCACAGTGTGGCCTGGTGTGCTGCAGTCCATGGGGTCACAAAGAGTTGGACACAACTTAGCAACTGAACAACAACAAAGTGTTTGAAACCTGTAGATACCAACTTCTGTAGGAGAGCATTACAGCATTATGTCACAGAAAGATCTGGCATACTTATCTTGAATTTACTTTACAAAGACAAAAGTAATGAGCCACTAACAAGTGAGACTGACACTTTAGACCAATGACAGAAAATGTGACATCAGGACAATTCTAGGACACATGATCTAATAAATACAATTCTACTTGCAGAGGGGACAGGACTGAATATCCTGATCTTCCTCAAAGTCTAATAAATCAGACTTAATTTCAAATTTCAAAAGAATATTTTATTCCTGTTACAATTTCATTCAAAATTTAAAACTGAATAGACTCTGAAAGTCAGATGGACTGATTTTTTTGTCATTTATGGTAAAGTAACTTTATTTATTGAAAAACCTAAATAGAGTCATAGAACTCAATACAAAGACAAAGAGATACAATAATTATTTTGAGTAAAATTTCCATTCACCAAAAAGTCTAAGATCTTCAAGTTTTCTTAAAGAGTCATTAGATTCTGGATGGAGAAAAGTAAGTATAGGCTAAATAAATGACCAGTTAATAGATAACAGAACATTTCATAAGCTATAGTAAATTATATTTTAAATCAGCTGGAAAAACCATTTTGCTGAATAATTATTGATGTATGTCAACTTGCTTAATATTCAGTTCCCCTCAGCTCAAATTTTAATACTGATTGCTTTTTTCATGCCTTCTTTCAGGATCTGCCTAATTTAATGACCAGGGAAAGACAAGCACACAAAGTAAAGGTTTGTGGTGAGCCAGACTTTTTCCCGTGTGTGCACAGACCACGTGGTCTATGAACATGACAACCCCCACTTCCTGTTCCGGGGAGTCACACAGGTTCCGGGTGGTATGTATATGTGCTGCCAGGCACTCAAAGACACTGAACTCTCAGCTTCAGGCAGAACTCAGCACATATGTGCAGGGAAATCCGTGCCTCATGCCGCTCTCCAGTCTGCTCTGGGTGTTCCTGGCCTTCACCTTCTCTGGTAGGGATGCTTGCAAGCATGGGTGCGCATGTTCAGGGTGAAAGGACTGCACACAGGCACGTGGAGCTTCACAGGGACTTGGGGAGGGAAGGAGGATTGGGGAAAAGCAAGCGTCTTAGGATTTCAATTTTTTGTCTTTGGATCCTAAATAACTCCTACACTATTTTATTCATTGCTTCACCTTTGTTTTCTGATTTTTTTCCCACAGGATCTGGTGTGGCCCAGAAAGTTACTCAAGACCAGTCAGATGTATCCAGCCAAGTGGGGCAGTCAGTCACCCTGAATTGTCAGTATGAAACAAGTTGGGGTGCTTACTACCTTTTTTGGTACAAGCAACTTCCCAGTGGACAGATGACTTACCTTATTCAACAGTATTCAGGATACAGCAATGCAAGGAATGGCCGCTACTCTGTAAACTTCCAGAGAGCAGATAAATCCATCAGCCTCATCATTTCATCCTTACAGCTGGAAGATTCTGCAAAGTACTTCTGTGCTCTCCGTGAACTCACAGTGCTTGAAGTAATAGGAAAAGCTGTACAAAAACCCAGAGCTTGATAAGAGAGCCCCCCTGCTGTAGGACCCCAGCTGAAATGCACACAGACCCCAGACAAGAAATGATAGTCCTGTGGTTGTTTAAGTTGTGGTCTGGATCAGAAGATTTAATTCTAGATAAAGGCACTTTCTATGTCATTGGAAACAGGTGTCCAGAGTAACTTTCTACTAATGCATTCTCCTCTTGATTTTCTTTTTCTCCATATAATATACTGAATTGCTTTGCTTTTCCTTTTTTATTTTATTTATAAGTCAACCCATACAGAACATGTGTAAAGTTGTCTAGATTTGAAAACTTGTCCCATAATACTTTAAACTGGCAGTTTTACTTCATCACAAACCTGGGTTTAGCTGTGTGGAGTCACCATCAAAACCATGTCGTTAATCATTTCCTCTTAGACTTTGTGTCAGGGCACAATCAGAAAAGCAGAACCACACGTGATGTGGAATAAAAGATAAGTTATAAGGACTAAATCTCAGGCAATGGCTAGAGCTGGTGGACAAGTCTGTACAAAGCTGTTGTTTTTATATCTGATGTTGAGCCTGAATTCACTTTAAGTGAGCTTAGAGTAACATTTGTAAAGGAAAGTTTGGTGAGGACGAAAGCATGGACAAACTGTGACATATAAAGTCATACTTAACTATGAGGATACTTGGAACCCACAAAGACTTGTCTGTCTCACCTCCTTCAGTCTCACAATACTGGGTGACCTTGAAGAGAAGTGGCTGTCATTTGCCATCATGCTACATGCACACTTGGCCCAAGACAAAGATGAGGAGGACTTCTAATGGGAAGTGGAGGAGTTGTGAATCAACAATAAGATGAGCTAGTTCATCAGCAGCAATGTGTAGAAAAAGCATTTGCCCAAATCCAGTAGTCTACCATGGTGAAAACTCTAAGAAACCCAGGAATAATAATAAACAACAGTCTTAGCATGTTTACTGGTAAAAGACTCTATATTTTTCCCTAAGGAAGGGAACAAAGGGAGAATATCCACTTTAATCACTCTCCTTCAGCACAGTGCTGGTCGTTGTAGCCAGTGCAGTAAAGCAAGTAAATATATAAACAACCTTTTAAGCCAGAAAGGCAGTCAAATTACCACTATTTTCTATCTATGTAGAAAATCCCAAAGAATATACCCTCCAAAACTCCTACAACTAGTAAGTGGATTCAGAAGGTCTCAGGATATACAAGGTAAACACAAAATCAAATGCATTTCTGTATACTAGCAATAAACATGTGGATATCTAAATTAATAATATAACATTGTTTGCAATGGCTCAAGAAAGACCCTAAATCCTTAGGCATAAATCTAAGAAAACATGTACAGAACTTATACACAGAAAGCTACAACACACTGGTACTTCCAAAAAATACAAATAGCCAATTATTCTAGCTATTATCCTAGAAAGACCAACGTTCCACCCCCCATGGAGCTGCATAGGCATCTTTAAAAGTGAAAGTGAAAGTCACTCAGTTGTGCTCAACTCATAGTCCATGGAATTCTCCAGGCCAGAGTACTGGAGTGGGTAGCCTTTCCCTTCTCCAGGGGATCTTCCCAACCCAGGGATTGAACCCAGGTCTCCCACATTGCAGGTGGATTCTTTACCAGCTAAGCCACAGGGGAAGCCCCATGGAGCTGCATAGGCACTTTTAGAGAAAAAAAAAAATGGTGACACATGCATTATGACCTCTTTCTGGACTTGATTCTGTTTATTGACTTTATTTTATCCTCATACCAACAGACCATTCTATCTTAATTACTGGGGCTTCAATACACGTTTTGAAATCTGGAAATGCAAGAGATATTTTCTTTGTCTTATTCAAGGCTTATTCTAGGTTTTTGCACTTCCACATAAGTTGTACAATAGCTTCTACCACAAAAGATTGAGGTAATTTGCTTGGGATTGTGTTGAACTTATGAATTGATTTGGGACAATTGACATCTTAACATATGGAGTCTTTGGATCCATAGCCTCTTTATTTGTGTCCTCTCTAATTTCCTTCGTTAATGTTGAGATTGTTGTGGAGGCTTGCATTGCTGCTGTTGTTTAGTCTCTGTCGTGTCCAGCTCTTCACGACCCCATGGACTGTAGCCCTCCAGGCTCTTCTATCAATGGGACTTTACAGGCAAGAATAATGGAGTGGGTTGCCATTTCCATCTCTAGGGGATCTTCCCAACTGAGGGGTATTTTCTACATGTACAAATGTGTGATGTGTAAATAAAAATAATCCACCTGGTTGGCAGGCAGACTCTTTACCACAGAGCCACCTGGGAAGCAAGGCTACTTGCTATAGATATAACAATTTTATCTTTTATTTCATATAACTTTTTTACCTTTAATTGATCTAAATACCCAGCATCAAATCCAGAGCTAGGGTTAACTGGGTTAAGAAAAATGTGAATAGAGGGAATTAATTATGGTCTGAAATGGCCAGAACAGAGCTAGATACCTGTCAATATGAGAACAGATTTAGTTCAACAGCCAAATAGACGGTACCAACATCTTGTTTGGGGTTTTGAAAACACTATTTCATTGAGCAGCCTTAGGAAATGGTCTTTCCTGATATCAGTGTCTGTAGGCGGCAAGGACTGGTCACCACTGAGTACCAGGCCATGATTTATGTTAGTTACCCCAGACCTCAGAAGTAAGGACATTTCTCATCACCCTAAAATGATCTGTGATTTTTTTCTCCCAAATCAAAACTATTCTAGAGTTACTGAAGAGGAATCAAGAAGAGGACTTGCCTACCTTAAATTAGTTCCCAAGCATCTGATAAATGACGTTTTAATTGCATTTTCTACTGCTTTTGCTAGAATCTAGAAATAAAATTAATTTTTGTGTTTGGTGACTGTATCAATTCACTAATATGTTCTAGTTCTTACAGTTTGTTTAGAGGTATTTGTATTTTGTACATGTATAAACTTATGATCTGTAAATTAAAGTAGTTTTGCTTCTCCTTTTCAAACTTAATACATCTTATTTCCTTTCCTGGTTTGATCTCATGCCCTCCATTAGGACAGTGAATAGAAGTAGTGATAGTCTACCTGTCTTGTTTGTGATCCTATAGGGAATAATATTGACTTTGATATTTTCAATGATACCCTTTATTAGATTTGGGAATTTCTCTTTTATTTTTGGATTGTTAGGAGTATTCATCATACTCCCATAACTCCCATCATACATACATACAAAAGAGACGTTAGCCTTTCAGCACATTCTCTTGATTATTTGAAAGTAAATTAAGTACATAATTTAGGTTTTCATCAAGCAAAGGAAGATAACCTCACCTCATATGGTCAAGATATAATCTTCTAAAATGAAAAATTCTGAAAAGAGGCAATAGGCTAGAAAATTTATTTTTAGATTCTTCATATATTTTTGGTTTTCAGTATTATTTAAAATGACACTTTGAAGTGTTTTGTACCATATTCTAAAAAATAAAGTCAAAGAAACCAACAAACAAAATGTTCATGCTAGTTTTCTTCTGCCTTTTGCTAATATAATAATATATTCTTACATAGCTTAAATGAATTCATTTTCATTTGTTCCTATATTTTCAGTAGTAGTGGGTGTTGACTTGTGTGTGCATGTGATCCGCCAAAGAGAGACTCCCAAAGATTATTTGTATTTATTTGTTAAATGAATGAAGCGTGATTACCATGATATTTATTTCCATATCATTAGTTAAATTTTCCTCCATCCTAGAGTTGGGATGTTTGTTATCTGTTCTTGAATTTGTCCACAAATAAAACCCTCTATTTATGCTGTTGGAGTCTTTTGTTTAATTTGACTTCCAAAGGATTGAAAGATGGCTTTTAGAATAACTTCAAGAGTTGCTCAGCATAATTTCTTTCACTAAGTTCATGAATAATAACTCAGCTACTCATTCAGAAAACAGATAACTCTTGAGTACTTCATATGTAGCAACCTCTCTTTATAAACATTCAGTTCAGGGCAGTTCAGTTGCTAAGTCGTGTCTGAATCTTTGTGACCCCACGAATTGCAGCACAGGCCTCCCTGTATATCACCATCTCCTGGAGTTCACTCAAACTCACGTCCATAGCGTTGATGATGCCATCCAGCCATCTCAACCTCTGTCGTCCCCTTTTCCTCCTGCCCCCAATCCCTCCCAGCATCAGAGTCTTTTCCAATGAGTCAACACTTCGCATGAGGTGGCCACAGTACTGGAGTTTCAGCTTTAGCATCATTCCTTCCAAAGAAATCCCAGGGCTGATCTCCTTCAGAATGGACTAGTTGGATCTCCTTGCAGTCCAAGGGACTCTCAAGAGTCTTCTCCAACACCACAGTTCAAAAGCATCAATTCTATGGTGCTCAGCTTTCTTCACAGTCCAACTCTCACATCCATACATGACTACTGGGAAAACCATAGCCTTGACTAGACGGACCTTAGTTGGCAAAGTAATGTCTCTGCTTTTCAATATGCTATCTAGGTTGGTCATAACTTTCCTTCCAAGCAGTAAACATCTTTTAATTTCATGGCTGCAATCACCATCTGCAGTGATACTGGAGGCCAAAAAAATAAAGTCTGACAATGTTTCCACTGTTTCCCCATCTATTTCCCATGAAGTGATGGGACCAGATGCCATGATCTTCATTTTCTGAATGTTGAGCTTTAAGCCAACTTTTTCACTCTCCTCTTTCATTCTCATCAAGAGGTTTTTTAGCTCCTCTTCACTTTCTGCCATAAGGGTGGTCTCATCCGTATATCTGAGGTTATTGATATTTCTCCCAGCAATCTTGATTCTAGCTTGTGTTTCTTCCAGCCCAGCGTTTCTCATGATGTACTATGCATAGAAGTTAAATAAGCAGGGTGACAATATACAGGCTTGATGTACTCCTTTTCCTATTTGGAATCAGCCTGTTGTTCCATGTCCAGTTCTAACTGTTGCTTTCTCACCCACATATAGGTTTCTCAAGAGGCAGGTCAGGTAGTCTGGTATTCCCATCTCTTGAAGAATTTTCCACAGTTTATTGTGATCCACACAGTCAAAGCCTTTGGCATAGTCAATAAAGCAGAAATAGATGTTTTTATGGAACTCTCTTGCTTTTTCCATGACCCAGCGGATGTTGGCAATTTGATCTCTGGTTCCTCTGCCTTTTCTAAAACCAGCTTGACCATCTGGAAGTTCTCGGTTCACATACTGCTGAAGCCTGGCTTGGAGAACTTTGAGCATGACTTTGCTAGCATGTGAGATGAGTGCAATTGTGTGGTAGTTTGAGCATTCTTTGGCATTGCCTTTCTTTGGAATTGGAATGAAAACTGACCTTTTCCAGTCCTGTGGCCACTGCTGAGTTTTCCAAATTTGTTGGCATATTGAGTGCAGCACTTTCACAGCATCATCTTCCAGGATTTGAAAGAGTTCAACTGGAATTCCATCACCTCCACTAGCTTTGTTTGTAGTGATGCTTTCTAAGGCCCATTTGACTTCACATTCCAGGATGTCTGGCTCTAGGTGAGTGATCACACCATCGTGATTATCTTTGTTTATCTTATAAACATTGAATAACCTTAAAAATATGGGAAGGTTAAGGACAAAAGGAAAACTACAAAGAAGCTGACAACTGAGGATCATAATGGGGGTGTGACAAAATAAAGGAGCCAAAAATAATTAAAATCTTCTGTGGAGCGTATAGAACACAGAAAACACAGCCGAGTACAGAGGCAGTGCAACTGCGATGGGTGTCTTCTCAGTCACGTCCAGCTCTTGGGACACCATGGACTGTAGCCCACCAGGCTCCTCTGTCCATGGATTTACCCAGGCAAGAATACTGGAGTGGGGAGCCATTTCCTTTACCAGAGGATATTCCTAATCCAGGAATCGAACCCTCATTGCCTGCATTGCAGGTGGATTCTTTACCGGATGAGCCACCAGGGATATTTGCCTTTCAATATGAGGAAATTTTCAAAAGGTTGACTTCTGGTGGGAATTTAGCTCTGCAGTTTAATTATTCAGTCTCAAGAGGGGGCTGCTTCATTTGGAAACAGTGGTCCTTTCTGGCTATAAAGGAAAGGAAACAAGTTTTCCATCGATGTTCCACAGAAAAGTGAAGAAAAATGAGATTTTTATTGTCTTTAGATAAACTGATTTTATAATCCTTTGTTGAGTGCATGTGGTCAAGGATTCAGGGAATCACAGCCTTATAGCCTTAACCTTTTCCATGTACCTCCCTAAACACTGCTTTCCCGTTTCCCACCCCTGTTAACTCTTCCCTTCCCGATTCCTTACGCTCTTTTCTCTTCACTCCTCTTTTTCTGCCAGGATCACCCACCTCCACCCTTGTCCTCCCCACATAGTTTGCTTTCCCTTCTGTCTTTTCTCTCTGTCTCAGCATCCTTGGTGTCTCTCTGTCTCAGCATCTTTGGTGCAGAGCACCTACAAACACGGGCACAGAGGGCATAAGGATGAAGGACCATTGTTCAAGGAGGATGAGGAAAATACCATCCGTGTCATCAGTTACTATATGAAGAACCGATGCATTGAGAAATGTCTTCCTAGATGGAGACAGATGCATGATTCCAAGGACCTTTTCAGGACGCTGAGCTCCAATGTCCAAGCTCAAGATGTTTAGCTTTTGTCTCAATGTTACTAATATCTCCTGTCCCTCAGAACAACCACAGCCTACTTTGAAATCTCACATACATTTACTAGGACATGGATGGGAATTTTCATCTCTGTACAATATAGAGCTCAGTAAAGCTTTTTGGGATTAAACAATGTTTTCCACAAGCTTCACGAAGCATCAGAAAATTTCTTTGAAGAAAAATGATAGAACACAGGTTCTGGATAGACACACCATTGTGACTGGTGTACCTTTTCCAGAGCCAGACTTTAAACTTCACAAGAATATCAGTCAGTACCCTGTGAGTTGGGGCTGTCTCGCCTTCTTTGCCGGATGTGACTAAAACAGGGCAGGAAGACCTAGACAGGAAACTGCTTGATCATTGGCTGACAGATCCTGGCAACAACACACTGCAATGGGTACCTGTACTGGTTGTAAGTCTCTAAGAGCAGCAGTTGTTTCTATTCTCTGGAAACAAGCCTAGGAGCAGACACAAGTGTGAGCTCTGAGCCCACAGTCCTGGTTTGTCCTTGAAGTATGAGGCTGGTGATTGGAGTAATTGTTTTTCTGACCTTGGGTAAGTGTTCTACGTCTACAAGGGATGACTTTGAGGGCAAGGAATCATAAGGGTCATTTGCTCTCTACTCCTCTCCCTGTGTTTTATTCAGCATTGTAGCAATGGGATTGAGAACAGCTCTATGCATTTGCTAGGGAGTACAAACTTCCATATGACAGGTTAATTCATAGCCATGATCCAGAAGAGACCTTAGCAGTAAGCAGGTTGGAAGAAATCTCTGGGGTTATTGAGCCAAGGACCCCGGGATAAACCCTATAGACTTCTCAGATTCTTGCCATGTGTCTTTGGTCTCTGTATAATAAACACCAATAATATTTCTCAGGACATAGATAAAAACACTGGAGTAGCGGGTAGGTCCAGACAGTTTGGGGATTGTTGTGCCCTTGATCCATGGAATTACACTGATTTGTTGTCAGGGGATAATTTTATTTTCTTGACCCTTTAGGGAATGTGATTGATGCTAAGACCACACAGCCCAGCTCCATGGATTGTGCTGAAGGAGAGGATGTAACCCTGACTTGTAACCACTCTACCATCAGTGGAAATGTCTATATACATTGGTATCGGCAAAATCCCAATCAGAGCCCACAGTATGTCATTCATGGCTTACGAGGCACAGGGAACAGCAGCACGGCCTCTCTGCACATAGCTCCAGACAGAAAGTCCAGCACCTTGGTCCTGCCCCAGGTCACCCTGAGAGACGCCGCTGTGTACTACTGCATCGTGAGAGAGGCACACTGGGACAGACGGGGCTGCTCCTGTGCAGCATCTCTGGTGGGAAGATGGTGGGGGGGGGGATATAGTTGGGGGAGCAGTCACAAGAGCAAATCTAGAGTCATCTGGAAGGAGAGTCAGAAGAGCAGTAAGACATGAGGTAAATGAAGGGAAGGGAAATGGAAGAAGATGGATAAAGAAAAGAAGAGAAAGGGGACAGGGAAGAAGTGCTCCATTGGTTAATGTGGCTATGAATGATAAGGAAATTAAGAATCATTATTTTAACACAGGAATAAAGTGAAGAGGTATTAATAATTTGTCATGACTCCTCCTTGTGTCAATAAAATGCTGGTTTCACTGTGTTAAAGATGAAAAGACAAGGAAAACACAAATAATTCTCCTGTTCCAAAGGCTTCTTTCATTTGGACCCAGGACAAATCCATGCTCAGAAACGCTTATTATTAGAGTTGTTTCACTTGCAGATTGATCTTACTCAGAGGAAAATCTGAAGTGTTATTTTGTTACTACTCTAGAACACACATTTGTGATAAAAAAAATTTTTAAGGAAACAAAAGTTAAGTGAATATTTAAAATCTGTCTAGAAGTTCTGCCTCTATAAGGAGTTTTCATCATTTTTTATATTCTCTAAGCAGCACATAGGTCCATCTCATCATAAAACCTTCAGGCAGAGCAAAGTGAAGGCTCATAGCTGTATCTCCTTTATTCCACCAAATGAAGGAGATTCCTCCCACTGCCCTTTTCTGACAGTTTAATGTATGTCATATCAGCCTGCTTATTTCAGTTACATATATTTTTTCACAGTTCCCCAGGTGAAAGGTTTCCCTGATGAAAGGCTTTCCCTTGATGAAAATGAAAGAGGAGAGTGGAAAAGTTGGCTTAAAACTCATCATTCAAAAAACTAAGATCGTGGCATCCAACCCCATCACTTCATGGCAAATAAATGGGGAAACAATGAAACAGTGAGAGACTTTATTTTGGGTGGCTCAAAAATCACTGCAAATGGTGACTGAAGTCATGAAATTAAAAGATGCTTGCTCCTTGGAAGAAAAGCTATGACCAACTTAGATAGCATATTAAAAAGCAGTGACATTACTTTGTCAACAAAGGTCCATCTAGTCAAAGCTATGGTTTTTCCAGTAGTAATGTATGGGTATGAGAGTTGGACTATAAAGAAAGCTGAGTGCAGAAGAATTAATGCTTTTGAACTGTGGTGTTGGAGAAGACTTTTGAGAGTCCTTTGGACTGCAAGGAAATCAAACTAGTCCATCCTAAAGGAAATCAGTCCTGAATATTCATTGGAAGGATTGATGCCGAAGCTGAAGCTCCAGTACTTTGGCCACCTGATGTGAAGAACTGACTCATTTGAAAAGACCCTGATGCTGGGAAAGATTGAAGGTAGGAGGAGAAGGAAATGACAGAGGACGAGATGGTTGGATGCCATCACCAACTCAATGGACATGAGTTTGAGCAAGCTCTGGAAGTTGGTGATAGACAGGGAAGCCTGGCCTGCTGCAGTCCATCGGGTTTCAAAGAGTCGGACATGACTGAGCCACTGAACTGAATTGAACCCCAGGTGGTGCAGAGGTAAAGAATCTGCCTGCCAATGCAAGAGACACAACAGAGGCAGGTTCAATTCCTGGGTCAGAAAGATCCCCTAGAGTAAGAAATGGCAACCCACTCCAGTGTACTTGCCTGAGAAATTCCATGGACAGAAGAGCCTGAGTGGCTCATCTAGTGGGTTGCAAAGAGTTAGGCACAACTGAACACACACACACATATTTTGCACATCACTGTATGCAACTGCATACACATTTATACACATACATACATATGTACACACAGATCAAACAATTTGCCATTAAATTGAATTTATTTGGATTTTTTTACACCATGCCTTTTAATTTACAGTTAATAATGTCCTGGAGCTCTTTCTACAGTTGAAGCAAAGTAGACTGGCCCACTACATTCTTTCTGATGCTTATTTAGTACTTTGAAACATCTTATAATTAAATTAATTAATACCACCCAGGTATGACCTAAATCAAATCCCTTATGATTATGCAGTGGAAGTGAAAATTGATTTAAGGGCCTAGATCTGATAGATAGAGTGCCTGATGAACTATGGAATGAGGTTCGTGACATTGTACAGGAGACAGGGATCAAGACCATCCCCATGGAAAAGAAATGCAAAAAAGCAAAATGGCTGTCTGGGGAGGCCATACAAATAGCTGTGAAAAGAAGAGAAGTGAAAAGCAAAGGAGAAAAAGAAAGATATAAGCATCTGAATGCAGAGTTCCAAAGAATAGCAAGAAGAGATAAGAAAACCTTCTTCAGTGATCAATGCAAAGAAATAGAGGAAAACAACAGAATGGGAAAAACTAGAGATCTCTTGAAGAAAATTAGAGATACCAAGGGAACATTTCATGCAAATATGGGCTCGATAAAGGACAGAAATTGTATGGACCTAACAGAAGCAGAAGATATTAAGAAGAGGTGGCAAGAATACACAGAAGAACTACACAAAAAAGATCTTCAACACCCGGATAATCACGATGGTGTGATCACTCACCTAGAGCCAGACATCCTGGAATGTGAAGTCAAATGGGCCTTAGAAAGCATCACTACAAACAAAGCTAGTGGAGGTGATGGAATTCCAGTTGAACTCTTTCAAATCCTGGAAGATGATGCTGTGAAAGTGCTGCACTCAATATGCCAACAAATTTGGAAAACTCAGCAGTGGCCAAAGGACTGGAAAAGGTCAGTTTTCATTCCAATCCCAAATAAAGCCAATGCGAAAGAATGCTCAAACTACCACACAATTGCACTCATCTCACATGCTAGCAAAGTCATGCTCAAAGTTCTCCAAGCCAGGCTTCAGCAGTATGTGAACTGAGAACTTCCAGATGTTCAAGCTGATTTTAGAAAAGGCAGAGGAACAAGAGATCAAATTGACAACATCTGCTGGATCATGGAAAAAGCAAGAGAGTTCCAGAAAAACATCTGTTTCTGCTTCATTGACTATGCCAAAGCCTTTGACTGTGTGGATCACAATAAACTGTGGACAATTCTGAGAGAGATGGGAATACCAGACCACCTAACCTGCCTCTCGAGAAATCTGTATGTGGGTCAGGAAGCAACAGTTAGAACTGGGAATGGAACAGCAGACTGGTTCCAAATAGGAAAAGGAGTACGTCAAGGCTGTATATTGTCACCCTGCTTATTTAACTTCTATGCATAGTACATCATGAGAAATGCTGGACTGGAAGAAACACAAGCTGGAATCAAGATTGCCGGGAGAAATATCAGTAACCTCAGATATACAGATGGCAGAAAGTGAAGAGGAACTAAAAAGCCTCTTGATGAGAATGAAAGAGGAGAGTAAAAAAGTTGGCTTAAAGCTCAACATTCAGAAAATGAAGATCATGGCATCTGGTCCCATCACTTCATGGGAAATAGATGGGGAAACAGTGTCAGAGTTTATTTTGGGGGGCTCCAAAATCACTGCAGATGGTAACTGCAGCCATGAAATTAAAAGATGCTTATTCCTTGGAAGAAAAGTTATGACCAACCTAGATAGAATATTCAAAAGCAGAGACATTACTTTGCCAATAAAGGCCCATCTAGTCAAGGCTATGGTTTTTCCAGTAGTCATGTATGGATGTGAGAGTTGGACTGTGAAGAAGGCTGAGCGCCGAAGAATTGATGCTTCTGAACTGTGGTGTTGGAGAAGACTCTTGAGAGTCCCTTGGATGCAAGGAGATCCAACCATTCCATTCTGAAGGAGATCAACCTGGGATTTCTTTGGAAGGAATTATGCTAAAGCTGAAACTTCGGTACTTTGGCCACCTCATGCAAAGAGTTGACTCACTGGAAAAGACTCTGATGCTGGGAGGAATTGGGGGCAGGAGAAGAAGGGGACGACAGAGGATGAGATAGCTGGATGGCATCACTGACTCGACGGACGTGAGTCTGAGTGAACTCTGGGAGTTGGTGACGGACAGGGAGGCCTGGCGTGCTGCGATACATGACATCGCAAAAAGTTGGACATGACTGAGCAGCTGAACTGAACTGAACTGAACTGTATGCAACTCCATACACATTTATACACGTACATACATATGTATGCACACACAGATCAAATGATTTGCCATTAAATTGAATTTATTTGGATTTTTTACACCGTGCCTTTTAATTTTCATTTAATAATGTCCTGGAGCTCTTTCCACAATTGAAGCAAAGTAGAGTGGCCCACCTCATGTGAGGAGTTGACTCATTGGAAAAGACTTTGATGCTGGGAGGGATTGGGGGCAGGAGAAGAAGGGGACAACAGAGGATGAGATGGCTGGATGGCATCACTGACTTGATGGACGTGAGTCTGAGTGAGCTCCAGGAGTTGGTGATGGACAGGGAGGCCTGGCATGCTGCGATTCATGGGGTCGCAAAAAGTCGGACACAACTGAGTGACTGAACTGAACTGAGGGTGGCCCACTACATTCTTTCTGATGTTTATTTAGTACTTTGAAACATCTTATCATTAAATTAATTAATAATTATTTAATTTTTAACTCATTAATGAATAATTGTTTCTTGTTCTTTGCTATCATAGGAATGTTGTCTTACACATCTTTGTAGAATCATTTTGGCATGTACATGAAAAATTTAATTAGATATATGAATTAGATACTAGAAATTTGATTAGATGTTCAGTAAAGGGCACATATAAAATTTCTGGAGAAGTGGCATCTTGCCCTTTATATGCTATAAACAGTCATACTTCAACAGAGTAAGAAGACATATCTTGCATCCTCCACAAATAGAAAGTTACCTGTATTTTTTATTTTAACAATCCAAATATACTTTATCTATACACAATGTGCATGTATGCTAAGTTGTTTCACTCATATCCAACTCTTTGTGACCCTCTGGACTGTATCCTGACTGTCTCCTC
The DNA here is from genome assembly GCF_032405125.1 of Capricornis sumatraensis. Lineage (NCBI taxonomy): Eukaryota > Metazoa > Chordata > Mammalia > Artiodactyla > Bovidae > Capricornis > Capricornis sumatraensis. The sequence continues at coordinate 78,139,738 of NC_091070.1, forward strand.
TGTCCATGGGATTCTAGGCAAGAATACTGAAGTGGGTTGCCTTGCCCTACTCCAGGGGATCTTCTCAACCCTGTCTTTTATATCTCTTGCAGTGGCAGGCAGGTTCTTTACCACTAGTGCCACCTGAAAAGCCCCAATATAAGAAGAGGGTTTTTATTAATCAAATTGGTTCACTACCTTAGGATTGACAAGCACTGTGCTTCTTTAGGCACATTGCTGAATCATCATATGCATTTTTTACATTTACATTGACTTATAGTTGTGAAAACATGTTGACTGTGAGTATCAACTGATGTCTAAATGAAAATTTTTTGTTCTTTTTTGCAAAGTTAGAATTCCTTGCATCTTTCCGGGGGCTTATATAGCTACATGAAATCATAATCTTTCAAACTATCTGGTGTCAACCACCTTATGACAAACACAATAGTTAAAATTTTTAATAAAACAAGCAGAAATTTATTCCATTTATCACAATCTATTAAGAATATCAGAGATAAAGAAAAGTTTGTATTGGAATGAACTGAAGTTCACAGGAAGAGCCTAACAAAATAGTTGGGAACCAATTTCACATTTAATAATGATAGGAATGGGGAATAGAAAAAGGAAGGAAGGAAAAGAGAGAGGGTGGGTAGAAGGAAAGAAAAAAGATAAATAGGAAGGAAAATTTTAATGAGTCCATGAATGAATAAGGATTTTGGAATACATTCTTGTCTTCATTATGAGATCCCATGTGATGTCCTTTGAGTCTTTCTCCTATTTTTATAGAAGATCTAACTCATGCCCACTATATTTTATTGCATCCCTAGCAATTATCAGTAAAATGTTCAGAATATTTCTTTACTCAATAAATGTTTATTGAGCAGCTACTATTCATCAGGTACTATGTTGATTACTGAGAACACTTCAATAAATAAAACAGACAGAAAGATATATTTTAGGAAAAGCAAAGTGAGGAAATAAGCAAGTGAGCTCTAAAGCTGTGAAGAGGAGGAAATGAGGGAAAAGGTGACTGAAAGTGTCCTGAAGGGATATGCTTATCTTTGGAAAGTGCTAGATCACCTCTCATTGTACTTTCCAAGACTTGAGTACAAGTATCTGTTACCTCAGATTTCACTCACAGAATCAAAACAATTTCCAAAGTATGATAAACATAGCCATTTACATTTCCATACACATCCTACACACCAGGACAAATTTCTCAGTCTTCTTGAACATCCAAGAATACAATGTGAACGATGCCACATTGAGGATTCTACTGTTTCCCAAACTCCATCTGTTAGGCACATCTGAGAGACTGATTCTAAGTTAGAAGATTATCCAATTCATTCTATCAGAATTGCATGAAATGTGCAACATACTAAGTGATTTCAAATTGACTTGGCCCGAAAGTAGATAAGATGTAAGAGGGTTATAAGAAACACGTAACAAGTGTATACACACAGGGCACATGGAGAAGACAATTTCCTGAACACAAAGAAAAGAACACTTCTGAAAACAATCCATTGGGATAGCCAAAATTTACTGATTTATGACTTCTTCTTAGAGACTTGAGCGCAGTTGACTGGTTGTGGCCACATTCCCCTGTATTAGGACCTTTGAAGGCACACTTAATTCTACCCCTGATTGACTCCTTGCAGAGAGGAATGATTCACCAAGGAGTCTGACCTGTTAAATTTTCTACACTGACTTAACTACCTCTTACCATCCCATACTGCTTTCTACTTTGCCCTCTAAATCCTCACTCTATTGAAAATAAACATTCGGTAGCCCCTGCAAAAATTCCTTCCACATATCCTAACTGAAACCTGACTGTTTGTAATAGAGCTCTTTCACTTGTGGTTACTTCTGGTCCTCCCTCATCTAAAACACTTCAAATTTAGAGATGAGAACAGCATTCTTGTCACTACCACACCCCCTAAAAAAACAGACTCTTGTCTTTGACCCTGTGGGGCTTTGCCTTTTACCCCTACTTTTCCCTATTGCTTTTATCACTCCCATCTTTATAAACATCAGACACTCTTCTGTGGGAACCATGTTTTACTGTTTTCTCAGAAATGTCTCCTGGAATTGAATCTTACTCATTCCCTCCTTGCTCTCCTCTGCCTTCAAGTTAGATGTTCTGGTTGACACGTCAGCAATGCAAGATGCTGTTCAGCATGATTAACGAACCCCTCTTTCTTCAGAGACCTTTCTTTACGACTCTCATGCGATTTTCTGCAGACCTCCAGGAGGTAGCTTCCTTAACCCAAGGGTGCTGGTCTCTCTCTTGCTTTACTGCTCTTAGTTAAAGATTACACATTAAGTTACCAATAAATATGCACTTAGTGTTTTCTCAGAGAGTTGCTCTTCCACGAACTCTCCCTGCACCGTCTCTTACAATCCTGTGTGTTTGTGAGAATTATTCAGTGTGACACCACCACATTCTCCCTTATATATTGAAGATGTGAACACATAAGATTCTACTTCAATCTAAAATACTCCTTGACTTAAATTCAGAGAGGAAAATTCAGAGAGAAACCTGAAGTCATCAGCTCCAAAGTCTATCAATTAGGATGCCTCTCAGTCACAAACTCCCATGGCCACCCTGCAGGAAGATGCGATGCTATTTCTCCAGTTAGATGCCGCTCCACCTCTGAAATCTTACATCCTGTCTAAACCTTGCATCCTCAGATTCTTATACTCATATACTTCTGCTGCATTCGTTCTTTGACTCTTTATGATCATTTAGTCCCCAGATATCTTTATTGTTATCTTATTTCTCAGAAGTTTCCAATCTTTTATTTCTCTTTCTACAATATCTAAACTTCACAGCCCTCCTTCAATCAGTCTTTAGTCCCTAACTTCATTGTTTTGAGTTAATTCTATGTCATATCAATGATCTTATTAATTCCTAATCATGGATTAATATCTGGCTTCTTATCCACCTTCTTATATACTTTGATAAAGCAGAGTTCAAGAAAATCACACAGATGAGCAGACTGGCGTCACTGAAATTATCACCTCCAACACTAACTAGATCCACAGGGCTTCCAAGAAAGCATTCTTTTTCTCTAATCATTTCTCATTGTCAATTCCTCCAGTGACTTTTTCAAAACTTCTCACACTCATCAGATTTCTTAACCCAGGATCTCTTCTATTAATTATCTTGGAAGGTACTTAATTTCTATCTAAAAGAAGAAAAAAAATTCATTACAATTAATAAATGTGTCAACTTTCTGCCTTCATACCTTGAAATAATACTGAAATCCAAACCAATTCTTTCCTCCTTCATTCCAGTAAAGTTGGAAATAACCTTTTCTCCTCACAAATTAATTCTCCTACCTGTGGTCCATATTCTATCCTGGCTGTCTCTTCAGAAGTTTGGTCCATTGTTTATAGAACACTTCCAAAAACATGTAAATATATCTCAACCTTTAAACCCCTATGATTACACTTCAGCATCCTTGTTTACTTAGCACCATGTCTTTTCTCCCCTTCACAGTTCAGCCTCTGGAAAGAGATTTCTGTATTCCAAAATTTTTCTCCTTTGTCTTGTCTCTACTACAGTTGAGTTTCTGCTGAAAGACTCAAGTCTTTATCTTTGTGCTGCTAAAAGTCAGTAGACACTTTTCAGTCATCATCTCACTAGGTGGACATTTTTTTAGCAACTGCTCTGATGGACAGTCCTTCCCTTTTGAAACTCCACTTTCCTGCTCTTTCAGGACACCAGTCAATTCCGATCTGCCATGTGCCTCTCTGGACTACCTTTGAGGTTTCTCTGATACTTTTTCCTACTGGCTTTCACATCAGTGTTTGAGTTCCTTGGAGATTTTCTTTAGCTTCTATTCTCTTGTGAAGTTTGCTCTGGGTGTGTGTCTTGATGAAATTGCATTTATTCTAAAGAGTAGTATTGTCAGTAGTTGTCAGTAGACTGACAACATAGTGGAGTCTAATTGAATTAGGTTCTAATCCTTATATGTCCTTGGACAAATCATTTAACTTCTAAAGGACTTGATTTCCCCTCTAATAAGTGAGGATACTATCTAGCCTAATGGCGATAGTGCTAAATTGTCAGTGGCTAATGATACAGATTCTTGAATTATACCAATGGGACAAATTCCAGATTACTTACTGTGATCTTGGACAAATTGCATCCTTCCTTCCTTGCTTCAATTTTCTCATCTATGAAAATAAAGATTAATTTACTTTATGTGATTATATAATGCTATTTAATTCATAACACTAAAAGAGCCTCTTAGTAAGCAAACACCTGAAACATTCTCATCAGTTTAGGATGCTAAGTAATTCAAGCCGAAATAGGGGCAGAAAGGAGATGGGGCACAAAAGCCTGAAGATTCAATTTGTTTCTTTTGTTGACCTGCAGAGGGTGATGTTGCATAAACTGGAAGTGTCTATCTCACTCCTATGAGCTTCTTTATCTTACAGCTCATTGAAGGGCATATATGAACAGGCTCAACGTCAGGAGCAGTCATTCTTAAGGAAGCATTTCTTACTGATAGTAGCAAGGATTGCCTAAACAGGGATCTCTTTAACTCTCAGATTTTCCCTGTTACAAGGACTCAGCACACCCTGGCACATTCCTTCCTGCTCCTCAGGGGAGATCTTCCTCCCTGCATAGCCATGCTCTCAGTGACTTTTCTGCTACTTGGAATGCTCTTCACAGCAAGTAAGTAACATAATATTCTATGCTTCTGCCTATATAGATGGAATTTTGTTCTGGGGGTATCTGAATGGAAACACTGTCTCATTGTAAATAGGTGTGTCCTGGATTCACTGACTCTGCATTGATGTTACAGGAGGAACTGGAGCCCAGTTAGTGACCCAGCCTGACGGTCACATCAGTGTCTCTGAAGGAAACCGTCTGGAGCTGAGATGCAACTATTCTTATGGTGGATCTATTTATCTCTTCTGGTATGTCCAGTACCCCAGCCAAGGCCTCCAGTTTCTACTGAAGTATCTATCAGGGCCCACCCGGGTTAAAGGCATCAAAGGCTTCGAGGCTGAATTCAAAAATGATGAAAACTCCTTCCACCTGATGAAAGCTTCAGCCCATTGGAGTGACTCTGCCAAGTACTTCTGTGCTCTGTGTGACACAGTGCCTGAGTCTGCAGGGGAAGCTGAACAAAAACCTACTCAGACATTGTAGCTTAAAATACTCAGGGTCTCAGCCTGACCTGGTTTTAGAGAGGTCTCTGATCTGATGAAAGTGAGCAGAAGGAGAAGCAGAGTCCTGGGGAGTGCTTGGTCCCTGAGGAAAAACAAGATTTTCAATGTGTCCCTTGTTTTACAGCTATGCAAGAGCAGACCTGGAATAGAGTTGTATGGATAGTTTCTTTTTCATGGTGACATAGCATTCTGAAGGATCAGGATTCTAATTAATGTGTTGTGGTTGTTATTTAGTCACTAAGTCATGTCCAACTTTTTACAACTCCATGGATGGCAGTCCCCCAGGCTCCTTTGTCCATGAGATTTCCCAGGCAAGAATACTGGAGTGGATTACCATTTCCTTCTCCAGGAGATTTTCCCAACCCAGGGATCAAACCCATATCTCCTGCTTGGCAGGTGGGTTCATTACTGCTGAGCCACCTGGGAAGCCCCAATTCAATGTGAACAACACTAAACTTCTGATCTTTCACCTTCTGAACTGTCTTCCAACATGCTCCTCCCACACCTCTTGCTTTACAGTTGATAGCACCTCCATTCTGTCCATATTTCTTGCTATAACTCTAGTTATCTGTGACTCTTATTGTTTTCTCACTGCTTACATCTAACTCAGAAAGAAATCCAATTGGCCATATTTTAAAAATTAATGCCAAATCGAACCACCACTGCCATTTTCACAGCTACTTCTTTGGTCAAACCACACTCATCTCTCAAATGTGTTACTCTGAAACCTAGTTTAAATATTATGACATAGACACTCTTCAGCAAATGGTATTGGGAAAGTTGGAGAACTGCATGTAAATCAGCACTGTTAGAACATACTCTCACACACCACACACAAAAATAAACTCAAAGTGGCTTAAAGACTTAAATATAGGACACAATACTATAAAACTCCTAGAAGAGAACATAGGCAAAACATTTCTCTGACATAAAACTCACCAATGTTTTTTCAGGTCAGTCTCCCAAGGCAATAGAAATAAAGGCAAAAATAAACAAATGGGACCTAATAAAACTTACAACCTTTTGTACAGCAAAAGAATGCATAAACAATATGAAGACCCAAGCTACAGACTGGGAGAAAATATTTGCAAATGTTGTGATGGACAAGGGCTTAATTTCCAAGATATACTAGCAGCTTATATAACTCAATAACAAAACAGCAAACAACCCAGTGGAAAAATAGACATATGACCTAAATAGAAATTTCTCCAAAGAAGACATGCAGATAGCCATCAGGCACGTGTAAAGATGCTCAACATTGTTAATTACTAGAAAACTGCAAATCAAAATGACAAGGTATCACTTCACACCAGTCAGAATGCCCATCATCAAAAAAATCTACAAACAATAAACACTGGAGAAGGTATGGACAAAAGGGAACCATTCTACACTGTTGGTGGGAATGTAAATTGGTGCAGTCACTGTGGAAAACTGTATGGAAACTCCTCAAAAAACTAAAAGTAGAGTTCCTATATAACCAGTAATCCCTCTCCAGGGCATATACCCAGAGGAAAAAACATGGTCCAAAAAGATGCTTGCACTCCAGTGTTCATTGCATTATTCACAATAGTCAAGACATGGAAGCAATCTAAATGTCCATTGACAGAGGAAAGGATAAAGAAGATATGGCACAAGAGTACTGGAGTGGGGTGCCATTGCCCTCTCCGAAGCAGATATGGTACAGGTATATAATGGAGTATTACCCAGCCATTAGAGGGAATGAAATGAATGTCATTCACAGCAACATGGATGGACCTAGAGATGATCATACTTAAGCAAATCAGACAGAAAAGGAGAAATATTGTGTGACATTCCTTGTATAAAGAATCTAAACAGAAATGATACAAATAAACTTATTTACAAAACAGAAACACATCCACAGACTTAGAGAATGAACATATGGTTGCCAGGGGTGAAGAATGAGGAGAAAGAATAGTTAGGGAGTTTGGGATCAACATGTACACACTGCTATATTTTAAATGGATAACCAACAAAGTCCTACTGTATAGCACAGGGAACTCTGCTCAATGTTATGTGGGAGGAAAGTGTGGGGGAGAATGGATATGTGTATATGTATGGCTGAGTCCCTTTACTGTCCACCTGAAACCATCACAACATTGTTGATTGGCTATGTGTCACTCAGTCGTGCTGACTCTTTGTGACCCCATGAACTATAGCCTTCCAGGCTCCTCTGTCCATGGAATTTTCCAGCCAAGAATACTAGAGTGGTTTGCCATTTCCTATTCTAGAGGAATATAAAATAAAAAGCTTTAAAAAAGTAAAGTCAACTAACTTTGTGAAAGTTAATTTTCATATAGAAAGTAAAAGGCAAAAGGAAGACTCAATCTATGAACTTCATCTCATAGAAATATTTACTATGCACAGCTCAAATCATTTTCTAATTTCCTACCCTGTCTACCCTCTTCAACTTTTTTTCTTGGTGTTTCTCTAGTTTTGTATGTACTATGCAGCATGTATTATGCAAAACTATTTGAGTATGTATGTAATTCAATTATAATCATAACCTGGAAAGTAGAAATAATCCCTGATAAGTAAAGCAATATAAAGACATTTAAGAGGGTAGGTGTATGCATATTCCAACTCAATTGAATTACAGCAAAAAGAAGTTGATAAATATTTTAATCTTAGTTTTGTTACTTGTATACTGGGGTAGTTACAAGGAAGAAAGGAGCCATAGGAGAGTGTTCAAAAGATAGTAGATGGAAAAATGAGTCCAGTCTGGCTCATTTAGAGACTGCTGTGATGCCCATGAAAGGCAAATAAAGATTCAAAGTATATTGCTTTTCAGCAAGATTCTGGACTATTCTGAATAGCTGTAAGTCAGCGGCCAAAATGTTTTTGGTTGCTGAGTATTGTGGAGGGAAAGATTTCACTTCTGAATTTCAATTATTAGGTGACATGTTTTGATATGGTGGACTCTAGCCCTTTAGTTTTCTCTATCGTGTAGTCACATGCACTTGAGGAAAATTAAAGGATAACTAAAACAATTTTTTTAAAAAATCACAAATCTCTCACTATTATGACTTTGTGAGCCAAGTACTTGACTGTGAACCTGGAAACTTAGCAGCCATAAAGCCTTCATCACCAGAACAGAACCATCTGCTCTGATAAGGGGGCAAGATCTTATACAAGAGGTTCTTACTGTGAGCAATTAATTCACTTAAGGCATGTTCTTCAAATTTTACCAATAGAATAAAAGAGAGAAATGGGGAAAGCAAGTTATTTTTATTATTGATTTCACCTAGGTCTTCACAAAAACCTTTCTTAAATATTTGAAGTTAATACATCTTCTTTTCCCTGAGATGGTTAACCTGTGACTGCCCTATAAGCTCATTCTCATGTAGATCATTTCCAAGTGTGCATGCGTGTGTGTGACCCCATGGACTATAACCAGCCAGGCTCCTTTGTCCATGGAATTTTCCAGGCAAGTATAGTGGAGTGGGTTGCCATTTTCTTCTCCAGGGGATCTTCCTGACCCAGGGGGTTGAACCTGCATCTTTTGCATCTCCTGCATTGGCAAGCAGATTATTTACCACTGTGCACCTGGGAAGCCCAAGAGCAATAGTGTATATTGTTTGTTGACTACTTGTTCTCTCTCGCTCTTGCTATGCTTACCTTTAGCCAGAGTGTACTTCCGATACTTCACCAAACTGTGGACTTTGGACATAACGATGTGACCATGTTTGACCAATAAAATGTGAGTGGATATTTATATCCTAGTTAAAACTAAATATATTTACATGATATGTCTTTTTTTGTTTCTTCCCTGCACATACCAAACAGTAGTTGTCCTTTCAGGTTTTATTCCATAATGTGAAGCAGACACCAGTTTCAGAATGAAGAGACAACTCATGGGAGCAGACCTGAATCCACTTGTATGCAAGAGCAGAGCCACAGTGCTGGAATGGCAGCTGACCCACAAGTAACACACAGTGGACCATTCATTAAGCTTTCTTCCTGTGAGCCACTGAGATTGTGAGGTTCTTTGTACTAAGTCCTATGCTAGTCAAAGTTGACTGATATATGAAGTCACATCAATCCTGTCTTCTAAATATCTCTCACATTCAACCACCTCTTTTTAGTTCCCTTGTTACCATCCTGGTTCAGGTTCTCGTAATCTCTCACCAAGTTGGTTGGAATAATTTCTTAAATATATCCTTTACCCATGAGCTCCTACCACTCCAAACTATCCAAAGTAATCATTCTAAAACACACATTTGGATTAGATTGCTATTCTATTTCAAGACCTTCTATAGCTCACCATGGCCCATAAGTGAAAATCAAGGTTTCTGTGGCCATCTACGGTATTACTTCCAGGAAATTTTCATTCTCATCCCCACCACTACCCCAAGATTTCTAAACATCAGACATAATGAACTCACTTTAATATTTTATTCTCATATATATTATTCTTTTCTCAGCTTTGCAAAAGCCTACTCAACCCTCAGGAGTCAGTAAATGTCACATTTACTTTTTAAAAGATTTTCCACCTTATATTTATTTGGCTTCTTCCTCTTTTAATATTTTGTACACAATTTTGCAATAGCAATATTTACAATGTTATGAATATTGTTTGGTTTTTAACTCTTTACTAGTACAAGTTCCTCAAGGATAGGGGCCATTCCATACTATTCTTTAATCTCACCTGTTATTACTGTCCCTGACATACAAGGAACATTCAACAGATGGGCCTACAGCTTGACCAGAGGGTGCTTTTGACATGTGCTCTGATGAATGAGAGCTGGTTTGTGAAGCCGAATTATGCAGGTGGACTGGAAACCTTCCACTGTGGGAATCCTGGAGGACACCTTAACTTCATTACATCCCTCACACCAACACAGGTCTATATTTCCCACTGTTACGTACTTAAACCATAATTCCCAGAAGATGATGTGACTCCACCCAGCCACATGAATCATACAGTCTTACAGAAGTCTGCCTCCATATATTTGTGGCTTTTAACACCAAGAATAAATGAAATGGTGAATGAAAATTTTTTCATGTTTCTACAGTATATCATTTATATCTCCTTTGACTCTGTACTCTCCTAAAATAGCCAACCTACCACATCTGATGAGTCATGGTAGGTGACAATAAAGACAATTCGTATCATTAAATGAATCTTCCTCAACTTTCTGCATCCTAGGTAAAACATTCCTGTTTTACACATATAGTTTACGTTCTCTCCCATAATAATAAAAAAGGGGTCTCTCTTACTTTGAAACGGTACCCCTCCATGCAAACAGTTTACCCACAGTATTCTGTCTGAATTTTCTGCACTTCAGCCCACCGATCATATAAACTTTAGTCTGACTTTTCAACATTTTCTTGCTAATTCCCTCCCAGCATTTAAAATATTCAAGCTTTCTCATCTTAAAAAATATTGAATATTCCCACAAACCCATATATGCCTCTCCAACAACAAATCTTTTTTTTTTTGCCATCTGTTCCTTGCAAGATCTACAAGATGACAGATATCATTCTTTTTATTATTTTTAAAATTTTTAATTGAAGGATAAGTGCTTTACAGAATTTTGTGATTTTCTTTCATACATCAACAAGAGTCAGCCATAGTTATACCTGTGTCCCCTCCCTCTCAGAACTCCCTCCCATCTCCTTTCCCACCCCAGCCTTCAGCCTGTCTCAGAGCCCCTGTTTGAGTTCCCTGTTCCCTCAGCCCCTGTTCTGAGTCTTACAGCAAATTCCCATTAGCTATCTGTTTTACACATGGTGTTGTAAATTTCTGTTACTCTGTCCATACACCTCCCCTTCTCTCTCCTCTTCTCCTACCTTGTCCATAGGTCTGTTCTCTATGTCTGTTTCTCCAGTGCAACCCTGAAAATAAAGTCATCAGTGCCTTCTCTTCAGATTCTCTTCAGATACTTCACTCTATACAATGGGCTCTTGTTTCATCCACCTCATTAGAACAGATTCAAATGCATTCCTTTTAATGGCTGAGTAGTATTCCATTGTATATATGTACCAGCTTCTTTATCTATTCATCTGTCGATGGACATCTAGGTTGCTTCCATGTTCTAGCTATTATAAAGAGAGCTGCAGTGAACATTGGGGTACATGTGTCTTCTTCAATTTTGGTTTCCTCAGGGTATATACCTAGGAGTGGGATTTCTGGGTCATATGGTGGTTTTATTCCCAGCTTTTTAAGGAGTCTCCATACCTTCTTCCATAGTGGCTGTATCAATTTACATTCCCACCAGCAAAGCAAGAGCGTTCCCTTTTCTCCACATGCTCTCCAGCATTTATTGTTTGTAGATTTTTTGATGATGGCCATTCTGACTGGTGTGAGGTGGTATCTCATTGTAGTTTTGATTTGCATTTCTCTGATAATGAGTGATGTTGAGCATCTTTTCATGTGCTTGTTAGCCATCTGTATGTCTTCTTTGGAGAAATGTCTCTTCAGATCCCTTTCCCACTCTTTGATAAGGTTGTTTGTGTTTTTAGGTATTGAGTTGTATGAGCTGCTTGTATATTTTGGAAATTAATTCTTTATCAGTTGTTTCCCTTGCTATTATTTTCTCCCATTCTGAGGGTTGTCTTTTCACCTTGTTTGTAGTTTTCCTTGTTGTGCAAAAGCTTTTAAGTTTAACTAGGTCCCAATTGATTATTTTTGTTTTTATTTCCATTTCTCTAGGAGGTGGGTCATAGAAGATCTTGCTTTGATTTATGTCATTGAATGTTCTGCCTATGTTCTCCCCTAAGAGTTTAATACTTTCTGGTCTTATATTTAGGCCTTTAATCCACTTTGAGTTTATCTCTGTGTATGGCATTAGGTAATGATCTAATTTCATTCTTTTGTACATTGCTGTCAAGTTTTCCCACTGCCACTTATTGAAGAAGCTGTTTTTGCCCCATTGTATATTCTAAAGTACACATAGGTGTTCGGATTTATCTCTGGGTTCTCTATCTTTTTCGATTGGTCTGTTTTTCTGCCAGTACCATACTATCTTGATTACTGTAGCTTTATAGTATAGTCTGAAGTCAGGAAGGTTACTGCTCCAGCTCCATTCTTCTTTCTCAAGACTGCCTTGGCTATTCAGGGTCTTTTGTGTTTCCATATGAATTGTGAAATTTTTTGTTCTAGTTCTGTGGAAAAAGCCATTGGTAATTTCATAGGGCATTGAATCTCTAGATTGCATTTTGTAGTATAGTCATTTCATAATATTGATTATTCCCATCCAGGAACATGGAATATCTCTCCATCTGTTTATGTCATCTTTGATTTCTTTCATCAGTATCTTATAGTTTTCCGTTTACAGGTACTGTTTTTTCCTTAGATAGGTTTATTCCTAGATATTTTATTCTTTTTGTTGCAATGGTGAATGATATTGATTCCTTAATTTCTCTTTATGATTTTGCATTGTTAGTATACAGAAGTGTGAGTGATTTCTGTGTTTTAACCTTGTATCCTGCAACTTTGCTGAATTTGCTGATGAGCTCTAGTAATTTTCTGATAGTTTCTTTTGAGTTTTCTATGTATAGTATCATGTTATCTGCACCAGTGAGAGTTTTACTTCTTCTTTTCTGACCTGGATTTCTTTTATTTCTTTTTCTTCTCTAATTGCTGTAACTAGGACTTCCAAAACTATGTTGAATAATCATGATGAGAGTGGACACCCTTGTCTTGTTCCTGATCTTAGAGGGAAAGCTTTTAGTTTTTCACCATTGAGAATAATGTTTGCTGTGGGTTTTTCATATATGGCCTTTACTATGTTGAGGTAGGTTCCTTCTATGCCCATTTTTTGAATCACTTTTATCATAAATGTATGCTGTATTTTGTCAAAGGCTTTTTCTGCATCTATTGAAATGATCATATAGTTTTTAATCTTTCAATTTGTTGACATGCTGTATCATGTTGATTGATTTGCATATGTTGAAGAATCCTTGCATCCCTGGAATACACCTGACTTGATTGTGGTGTATGAGTTTTTTAATGTGTTGTTGGATTCTGTTTGCTAGAATCTTGTTGAGGATTTTTGCATCTATGTTCATCTGTAATACTGGCCTGTAATTTTCTTTTTTCCTGTTATCTTTTCCTGGTTTTGGCATCAGGGTGATTGTGGCCTTGTAGAATGAGTTTGGAAGTGTTCCTTCCTCTGCAATTTTTTGGAAGTTTCAGAAAAATAGGCATTAGTTCTTCTCTGAATATTTGATAGAATTCCCCTGTGAAGCCATCTGGCCCTGGGCTTTTGTTTGGGGGAAGATTTTTTTTTAAATCAGTTTCAGTGTTTGTAATTGGGTTGTTCACAATTTCTATTTCTTACTGGTTCACTCTTGGGAGGCTGATCTTTTCTAACTATCTGTCTATTTCCTCTAGGTTTTCCATTTTATTAGCATATAGTTGCTCATAATATTCTCTTATGATCCTTTGTGTTTCTTCCTTCTCTGTTGTAACCTTTCCTTTTTCATTTCTAATTTTATTAATTTGATTTTTCTCCTATTCTTTTCTTTTCTTGATAAACCTGGCTAGTGGTTTGTCAATTTTGTTAATCTCGAAGAACTTAGTTTTATTTATCTTTGCTATTGTTTCCTTCATTTCTTTTTCATTTATTTCTGCTCTGATTTTTATGATCACCTTCCTTCAGCTGATTTTAGGGGTTTTTTGTTCTTCTTTTTCCAGCTGCTTTAGATGTAGAGTTAGGCTGTCTATTCGATGCTTTTCTTGCTTCTGAGGTATGATTGTATCCCTATAAACCTCCCTCTTAGAACTGCTTTTGCTGAGTCCCATAGCTTTTGGATATTCATGTTTTCATTGTCATTTGTTTCTAGGAATCTTTTGATTTATTTATTTTTTTAATTTCTTCAGTAACCTCTTTGTTCTTTAGTAATGTATTGTTTAATCTCCATGAGTTTGTGCTTTTTGGCTGTTTTTTTTTTTTCTATAATTGATATCTAGTCTCATAGCATTGTGGTCAGAGAAGATACTTGATACAATTTCAGTTTTCTTAAATTTACTGAGGCTTGATTTGTGGCCCAAGGTGTGGTCTATCCTGGAGAATATTCCATGTGCACTTGAGAAGAAAGTGTATTCTTCTTCATTTGGATGGAAAGTCCTGAAGGTATCAATTAGGTCCATTTGGTCTAATGTTTCATTTAAGGTTTGTGTTTCCTTATTGATTCTGTTTTGATGATTTGTCCATTGATGACAGTGGGGTGTTAAAGTCCCCTACTATTACTGTGCTGCTGTTGATTTCTCCTCTTATGCCTGTTAGTGTTTGCCTTCTGTATTGAGGTGCTCCTATGTTGGGTGCATAGACTTTACATTTGTTATGTGTTCTTGGATTGATCCCTTGATCATTATGTAGTGTCCTTCTTTGTCTCTTATGATATTCTTTATTTTAAAGTATTTTTTCTGAAATAAGGATTGCCACTCCAGCTTTCTTTTGGTTTCCATTCATATGGAATATCTTTTTCCATCCCTTTACTTTCAGTCTGCCTGTGTCTCTAGGTCTGAAGTGGGTCTCCTGTAGGCAGCATATATATGGGTCTTAGTTTTGTATCCATTCAGTCAGTCTGTATCTTTGGTTGGTGTATTTAACCCATTTACATTTAAGGTAATTATTGATACATAGGTTCCTGTTGGCATTTTCTTGATTGTTTTGGATTTGTTTTTGTAGGTCTTCCCTTTCTTTTGTGTTCACTGGCTATGTAAGTCCCTTCTGGTATTTGTTGCAAGGCTGGTTTGGTGGTGCTGAATTCTCTTAATTTCTGCTTGTTCATAAAGCTTTTGATTTCTCCATCAATTTTGAATAAGATCTTTGCTGAGTATAGTAATTGTGGTTGAAGATTTTTCTCTTTTAGTACTTTAAATATATCCTGCCATTCCCTTCTGGTCTATGGAGTTTCTGCTGAAAGATCTTTTGTTAATCATATGGGTTTTCCCTTGTATGTTACTTGTTGCTTTTCCCTTGCTGCTTTTACTACTCCTTCTTTGTGCTTAATCTCCATTAGCTTGATTAATATGTGTCTCAATGTGTTTCTCCTTGGGTTTAACCTGTAGGGGACTTTCTGTGCATCTTGGACTTGATTGACTATTTCCTTTCCCATGTTGAGGAAGTTTTCAACTGTAATTAATTCAAAACTTTTCTCATTGCCTTTGTTTTTTTTCTTCTTCCTCTGGGACCTCTATAACTCAAATATTGGTGCATTTAATATTGTCCCAAGGGTCTCTGAGACTTTCCTCAAGTCTTTTCATTCCTTTCCCTTTATTTGGCTCTTCAGCAGTTATTTCCACTATTCTATTCTCTAGCTCACTTATCCATTTCTCTGCCTCAGTTATTCTGCTATTGGTTCCTTTTAGAGTGTTTTTACTTTCAGTAATTGTGCTATTCATCTCTTTGCTTATTCTTTATTTCTTCTATGTTCTTGGTGATTGTATTAGATATCATTCTTGTTATTGTTTTATTATATGGCAAAGGGAAGGAGATTTGCAGATGTAATTAAAGTGCCTAATCAGTTTGAACTTGAGTGAATCAATAGGGAGATTGTCTTTGGTGGGCTTAATTTAATCAGGTAAGCTCTTTCAAAGAAGGCTTAAGCTTTTTCTCAGATTAGAGAGATTCACCCAGGCTTGAGGGAGCAAGCTGTCATGAGGGCTATGGCTATGAGGAAATGAATTCTGCCACAGTCACATGAGTTTGGAAGAGGACCCTCAAGCCTCAGACAAGACCACAGTGTTAGTTGACTCCATGATTGCAGATTTGTGAGATTCAGCTTAGCTGTGCCCTGGCTTCTGACATACAGAAACTATGAGATAAATGGATGTTGTTTTAAATCACAAAGTTCATGATAACTTATTACACAACAAAAGGAAAATAACAAACAATAAATGTGTTGCATTAGTTCATAATGCTTAGAATTGGTTATAGAATAAGAAAACTTGAAATATAATGAAATCTTGTAGCACATAGTAACTTGATAGAAAATTCCCACATTTGACTCTAATCCTAAAAATGTTCATGCATTACTAAAAATAAACTGTGAATATTAAAAAGAAATTATCAAGTATGCTAGGAGTAAAGACCAAATTATCTTTATTTTCCCTAGATAAGAAGTATTAACAAATTTACTGTCATATGAAGAAACAAATTATGGAGGCAAAGAACACAGGAAAAAAAAAAGGTGTTATAGAAATGTGTCAGGGAAGTAACTACTGAAATGTTGTGTCATTTTCTAGATATATACTGCGTGTGGTATTTGTTTTTGAGATTGTAATTTCCTATAGTTTTACTTCTCATTCTAAAAATTATTTTATATTCAATTTTATTCATAATTTATGTTTTTTTAAAAAAGCCCAATTTTATAACTTTCAGGGCCTACAAAACATAAATTCTCTTCTCTGCATAATTTTAGTGCTTTGAATTCAACCATACAAGGGCAGGAAGGGAATGAAGAAGGTTCACAAAAATGTGAACTTCTCTTTATTTCTCCATCTGGCTGATAGAGGAGGCTGTTGAATAAATCAGAAATGGCTTTCTGTATAAGATCAGAATAAACTCACAAAAACTTACTTTCTTTACAGTTTAAAGAGATATTCTGACATTTTTTACACAATGATATGTAAAGCATTTTAGACACTAGAGGCAAGCAGTTCTGTTAAGACAGCCTCTCTTCCTAACACTCCATACAATCTCCTTCAGGAGGAGAAATCTAAATCTTCCGTCATACCTCAACCTCAGAGCAACCTGGCTTCAAGTCAGCCAGTCTTCAGACTTTTGTTTGTGCAGGATCTCCAAGAAAGGTTCTCACCATTTCTTCACTGCTCTGCTGTGACTGTGGGGTCCACCTTGAGGTGCTTCCGTTCCTGACTGACTGGCATTCCATTTTACTCCCTTGTCTGCACATGGAACATTGTTCCAATTTGACTTTGAATAGAGACTTTTTGTTTTAGCTGAGTTCATTGACTCAGCATTGATGTTTCAGGAGGAGCTAGATCCCAGTCAGTGACCCAGCCCAATGGCCACATCACTGTCTCTGAAGGACTCCTTCTGGAGCTGAGGTGCAACTACTCATCTTCTACTCAAACAAATCTCTTCTGGTACATGCAGGACCCTAACCAAGGACTCCAGGTTCTCCTGAAATATGCATCTAAAGACAGCCTTGTTTCAGACATCAACTCTTTTGAGGCTGAATTTAACAGGAGTGAGAACTCCTTCCACTGAAGGAAAACATCAGTCCATTGGAAACACTCAGCCTAGCACTTCTGTGCTCTGAGTGACACTGTGCCTGGAACTTCAAGGGGAGCTGAACACAAACCTCCTGAGATCCGGTAGCTTAAAAGACTTAAGGTCTCAGACAGTGTCATTTTTAGGAATTTGGCATGTTCTTTGAAGGCAAACAGAATCCTGGAAGTGTTTGGTTCTCAAAGACATCTTAGATTATTTTTGGTTTTGTTGTTGCTGTTTGTTTTACAAAAGAAAAAGTCTTGTTTTCTTAAATTCAGTGTTCTCCGTGGAATTGATGATGGTAGGTGGCGCTTCCTGTCAGTGTCACCTGAGCAGGGTTTGTTGGCTGAGCTGATTGGTTGCAGGAGCAGGAACATTTCCAGGCAAGTCATGACCCTCACCACCCAGGGTTTACTGTGTATCTTAAGGTGAGATTTCCCAGCAACAAAGCAAAGTGTCATGAAGAGGCAAGTGGACACTGTGCTGGGGCTTCTGTTTGCCCAGGTTTGCTGTGAGCTGGGGCTGCCTCACAGGGGAATCTGAAGGACTGAGTAGCTGTAGTGTTGTGGGAGGGAGAAGTAGGAGCTCACAAGTTCTACAGACTTTCTATCCTCATCATTCCTGAGGGCACTTTCAGGGTTTTGCAGGAGCTCTGTGGCTCAGCTGGTAAAGAATTGCCTGCATTGCAGGAGATGTGGATTCGATCGCTGGGTTTGGGAAGACCCCATGGAGAAGAGAAAGGGTACCCACTCCAGTTTCTGGCCTGGAGAATTCCATGGACTCTATATAGTCCATAATGTGACAAAGAGTGGGACGTGACTGAGCGACTTACACTACACTACTGTGACCCTCACCTGTGACTGTTTCTCTTTCTCATCAAGTGTGAGAGGGGTGGATGTGGAGCAGAGTCCTCCAGCCCTGAGTCTACAGGAGGGAGCCAACTCTACATTGTGGTGTAATTTCTCCACCCTCACAGAAGATGTGTAGTGGTTCCGTCAGAACCCTGGGGGGCCTCATCCGACTCTCATCCATCTGTTTTACATTCCTTCAGGGACAAAGCAGGATGGAAGATTAAACACCATGACAGTACCCACAGAACGCCGCAGCTCACTGCATGTTTCCTCTTCACAGACCACAGACTCAGGCACTTACTTCTGTGCTATGCAGCGTAGTGCTCCCCAAGCACCTGCAGCCTGTAATGATACCCTCCACGGGGCTCAGCCCCTCCTCCAGGCACAGTCACACCATGACGCCGTTACCAGGTATTTGCACTGTTTAGTATTTTTCACCTACACTGGTACAGTTTTAACCACAAACACTTTTCAGCCTAATGAATTTTGGATTTGGTCTTTTCCCTTCCGAATATCTCCTATATTTCCTTCTGCACTAGAACCTCTGACTTGTAGCTAAGAGAGTATCTAGATAAGACTACAGATTTAAAGTAAATATTTAAATACAATATGCTGGACCCAAAACGATAAAAAGTGAAAGGATCTAAAAGGAGAGAAAATGACTCCAATAAAGATGTTATCCAGTTTAGTTGGGTGTCTCAAGAGTATTCAAATCTGCCTTACCATAATTGCAAATACAAATAACTCACAATTGCAATTACATTTGCAAATTGCAAATACTCACATCTCATCCTATGACTGGGGAAAGCAAACAGAAGATATTAATTCAGTGTTCATATATGAACTGATCTCTTGAAACAAATTTATCCTCTTTCAGTTCTGGATGCAAGAAGTCTAAAATCAGTTTCACTGACTACAGTCAAGTTCTTGGCAGGGTTTATTCTTTCCCTTCACTGCACATTACCTAGTTTTAATTCATTTACTTTGTAAGTGGGAGTTTCTACCTCTTAGTCCCCTTCACCTATTTCACCCCTACACGCACCCCTTTCCCCTGTAGTAGCCAATAGTTTGTTCCCTATATGTCTGAGTCTGTTTCTGTTTTGTTATATTTGTTAATTTGTTTTGCTTTTTAGATTTCATGTAAAAGTGAAAGCATACAGTATTTGTCTTTCTCTATCTGACATTTCACTAAGTGCAATATCTTCCAGGTCTATCATGCTGTCCCAACTGGCAAAATTTTAGTCTTTTTTATGGATAGCAATACTCTATTGTATACACACACATTCACACATATATATCTTCTAGATCCATTCATATGGCTGAAAAGTGAGGTTGTTTCTAAATATCTTCACTATTGGAAATAATGTTGCAGTGAACATTTGGGTGCATAGATTTTTTTTTTGTAGTTTTTGTACTATATAATAGCACAAATAATGTATTTTATATTACTTTCTCTTAAAACATACAAATATGATACAATACAATTTATTTTAATAAAATGCCAACCAATATAGTACAAAAAAATGAATTTAATACATTAGGAGGCAATACATTATAACACTAAAATCCCACACAGAAACAGCAGTACCCCAAGGCCCCGTGAGTACAGCGTCTCTATTTTAATGGAGTCAGTCCTGCTGATGAGTATACATTCTAGTTGGACAGGTGCTGGATTGGTAAGTCAAGCTTCCAAGATAGAAGGATGAAATTGGCTCCTTTAATCTTTCCCACTCTCTCAAACCATCCTCCCCTCCACTTGTTGCCCATCTGGGAAGATAAATCAAAAGGGTTCTGGCATGATATTTTTGAATTAGTGCTTTTGTTTTATTCTGATACCCAGGAAAGGAATTGCTGAATCATATAATGCATGTGCATGCTAAGTCATTGCAGTCATGTTCGACTCTTTGCAACCTCATGGAAACATAGATCACCAGGTTCCTCCATCTCTGGAAATTTTCCCAGCAAGAATACAGGAGTGGGCTGCCATTTCCTACTCCAGGGGATCTTCCTGACCCAGGGAATGAAATTGTGTCTCCTGCACTGAAGGTGGATTCTTTATCGCTGAGCCACCTGGGAAGCCCCGAATCATATAGTAGTTATATTTTTATTGTTTTGGGGAATCTTCATATTGTTTTAAATAGAGGCTACATCAGCTTACTTTCCTAGCAAGAATACACAAGTTTTCCTTTTTCTCCACATGCTTGACAATACTCAATTATTTTTCACTTTTGTCATGATAGTATTCTGATAGGAGTGAGGTGAGATCTCATTGTGGTTTTAATTTGCACTTACCTGATGATTAGAGATGTTGAACATCTTTTCATGTGTCTGTTTGCCATCTGTATGTTTCTTTGGAAAAATGCCTATTCATGTCCTCTGCCTGTGGTTTTGATATTGTGTGCAAAAGTTTTTTATATATTCTGGACATTAACCCTTTATTGATCAATCACTCCCAAATATCTTCTCCCATTTGATAGGTTGCCTTTTTTGTGTGTTAATGGTTTCTTTCACTGTGCAAAATATTTTAATTTAATTAGGTACTATTTTCTGCATTGTTTCTTTTTTGTCCTTGCCTGAGGAAATAGATACAAAAATATAGCAAAGATGAATGTCATAAACCATATTGCCTATAGTTTCTTTAAGAATTTATGAGTTCAGGTCTTATATTTAAGTCTCTAATCCATTTTGAGTTTATTTTAGTATATGCTGTGAGAAAATATTCTAATTTCATTCTTTAACATGTTGCTGTCTAGTTATCTAACACCACTTATAGAAGAAGCAGTCTTTCCCCCAATTGCTTACTCTTGCCTCCTTTGTTGTAGATTGATTGACCATGTATACAAGGGTTAAAATCCGGACTCTCTATTCCATTCCATTGACTGAATCTCTGTTTTGGGGCCAGCAATGTATATATTAGATTATAACACCTTTGAAGCATTTTCTTATGTCAGGGACTGTGATACCTTCAACTTTGTTCCTTTTTTTTTTCAAAATTGCTTTGACTATTTGTGATCTATTGTGGTTCTATGCAAATTTTAAGATTATTTGTTTTAGTTGCTTGAAAAATGCCATGACTATTTTGAGAGGGGTTGCATTAAATCTATAGATTGCTCTAGTTCTGAGGACATTTTAACATCGTTTATTCTTAAAACCCATGAATATGAAATATTTTTATATTTACTTACATTATCTTTAGTTTTCTTCATCAATATCTTATAGCTTTCAGAGTGACATCAGTACAATTCTAATAAGTACAATTCTCCTTGTAGAGGCAACAAGACTGAATATCCGGATCCTCCTCAAAGTCTAATAAACAAGATTCAATGTTGGATTTCAAAAGAACAATATTTTATTCCTGTTACAGTTTCATAGAAACACATACAAATGAATAGATTCTGAAAGTCAAAAGAACTGATGTTTCTTCATTTCATGTTAAAGTAATTTTATTTACTAAAAAATCTAAATAGAGCCCTAAAACCAAGTTTAGGGGAAAAAAAAGGTAAGTTAATTATTTTAGACATGATAGCTTTTCACCAAGAAAGCTGAAAATCTGTGGGTTTTGAAAAAATCATTGTTTCTGAATGGAGGAAAGGTAAGTATAGGCTAAATGAATGACCAGTAAGTAAGTTACAAAAAGAGTTCATAGCTTATAGTAAATTCTATCTTAAATGAGCTGGTAAAATTATTTTACTGAATGATAATCAATATTTGTCAACTTGTTTAAAATTCAGTTCCCCTCAGCTCATACCTTTAATACTAATTGCTTTTTTCCATACTCCTTTTCAGGATCTGCCTAACTTAATTACCAGGAAAAGACAAGTAGACAAAATAAAGTTTGTGGTGAGCCAGACTTTTTTTCTGTATGTGCACAGACCACGTGGCCTGTGAACATGACAACCCCCACTTCCCGTTGTGGGGAGTCACACAGGTACTGGGTAGTATGTATATGTGCTGCCAGGCACTCAAAGACACTGAACTCTCCGCTTGAGGCAGAAACTCAGCACATTTGTGCAGGGAAATCCATGCCTCATGCCACTCTCCAGCCTGCTCTGGGTGTTCCTGGCCTTCACCTTCTCTGGTAGGGATACTTCCAAACATGAGTGCGCGTGTTCAGAGTGAAAGGACTGCACACAGATGCGTGGTGCTTCGCAGGGACTTGGGAAGAAAGGAGGACTGGGGAAAAGCATACTTATTATGATTTCAATTTGAGTTTTCTTTGGGTCCCAAATTAGTCTAATTCCTACATTATTTTGTTCATTACTTCAGCTGTGTTTCCTGATTTTTTCCCCACAGGATCTGGTGTGGCGCAGAGAGTTATTCAAGACCAGCCAGACATATCTGGTCAACTGGGACAGTCAGTCACCCTGAACTGTCGGTATGCAACAACCTGGAGCTATTACTACGTGTTTTGGTACAAGCTGCTTCCCAGTGGAGAGATGATTTACCTTATTCGTCAGGTTTCTTCTGGCCAGAATGCAAGGAATGGCCGCTACTCTGTAAATTTTCAGAAAGCTCATAAATCCGTCAGCCTCACCATTTCAGATTTACAGCTGGAAGATTCTGCAGAGTATTTCTGTGCTCTCTGGGAGCTCACAGTGCTTGAAGTAGTGGGAATAGCTAAACAAAAACCCCAGAGTTTAATAAAAAAGAGAGCTTCCCTGCTGCAGAACTCCAGCTGAAAAATGCACCTGCAGATCCCAGGCCAGAAATGGTAGTTGTGTGGTTGCTTAATCTGTGGTCTGGAAGCTCCTTTTAAGTCACTTAGGAACAGATGTCCAGACTAACTTTCTAGTAATATGTTCTCATTCTTGATTTTTTTAAATTTTGTATCAATCATACAGAACATGTACAAAGTTGTCTAAATTTGAAAACTTGCCCTGTAATAATTTAATCTGGCAACTGCACCTAAAAAATTCTCACATCATAAATCTGGGTTTAATTTTCAGAAATTGTCATGAATATAATTTCCTTAATCTTTTCTTGTTAGGTTTTGTGTCAGTTAGGGTACAATCAGAAAAGTAGAACCACAGTGATACAGAATAAGAGACTCATTTTAAGGAATAGAACTCTCAGGCAGTTGCTAGAGTTGGTGGAGTTCATACAAAGCTGTTATCTTCTCATCTCGTGCTGAGCCTGAATTTACCTTAAGTCAACTAGAGTGTTGTTTGGAAAGGAAAATTGGATATGGATAAAAACATCAGAAAACTGACATTTAAGGACATACTAGAACCCATGAGGATGATTGGAACCCACAAAGACACACTAAAAACTTGTCTGTCTCTCACCTCCTTCAATCTCATGGTAGTGGGTGATCTTCAAGAGAAGTGGATATGTATCATCATGCTACATGCACATTTGGCCCAAGACAGAGAGATGAGGAGGAGGACATCTGGTTGGAGGTTAAGGAGTTGTAAGTCAACAGTAAGATGAGCTAGCAGATCAGCAGCAACACGTGTGAGCTGCACAGTGACCGGACCCCTGCACCAACCAGCAGGGCAAAAAAAATGTGGCTACTTTATGACAACTACCTTCTAAACCTTAAACAATCTTTCTTATGGCCAACCCTAACCCAGAACAATACAGAGAAACAAATTCTGAGTCATAGATTTCCAGCTAGTAGAGACACTACAAAGCTATTCCAGAACTTTCTATGTCAACTGGTCATCCATCTATACCTCTTTTAACAACACACTTTCAAACAAAGAAAATGGCAAAACTATGCTTCTTGTTAATACGATTTTTATTCCCCATTCAACCATAATCAACGTAACCTTCTCCTGAAAAGAGTATACCAGGTTTGTGCATGTGTACTAAGTTGCTTCAGCCACATCTGACTCTTCATGACCCTATGTATTGTAGCCCACCAGGCTCCTCTGTCCATGAGATTCTCCAGGCAAGAATACTGGAGTGGGTTGCCACACCCTCTTCAAGGGATATCAAGTTCACTTATCCATTTTTGAGTGGTGTTCTTTCCTTTTATACCTCACCCACACTGTCCCATTGGATCCTGCATCTTAACTACTGAGATACAATCTGATACAATACTAACTTGTATTTTGCACATCACATGTTTCCATAGGCAGGCAAGTGGGGGAGAGATTTAAAAATGGTTACTCTATGCATAAATATATTCATATCAAACTGAAAAAGAGATTGTCATAACTACTGTCAACTTAAAAAATATTCACAACCAGAAGTTGACAGTTACGTTTTATCTGGTGGGAATTTTTAGGACTTCAAGCCTGGGAGATAGCATCTCAAGTAAACCTGAAAAAACTGCTCTAAGGAGGTGAGCAGAGGAGCCAGGTTGTATAGAAGCTTTGCAACAAAGTGCAGGTAGTTGGAACAACAAAAGATCATTGTTAATTAAGAAAGACGGATATCTCAAGTTAAGGATGGACTTCCCTGGTGGCTCAGACAGTCAAGAATCCGCTTGCAATGCGGGAGACCTGGGTTTGATCGCTGGGTTGGGAAGATCCCCTGGAGGAGGGCATGGCAACCCACTCCAGTATTCTTGCCTGGAGAATTCCCATGGACAGAGGAGCCTGGCAGTCTACAGTCCGTGGTGTTGCAAAGAGTCAGACACAACTGAGCGACTAAGCACAAGTTAAGGAGTCTAGCACACTTCTCTGCATGGGAAGATGTATGAGTCTGGGCTCACCGGAGTCATTCTTTTACTATTCACCTCAGCTGTCTTGGAGCCAGTATCTGTGTTTCTTACATCCTGAGCTCCTTTAGTCTCATGGTAGGGAGTGACTGCAGTTCTGATGGTTGTTAAATCACAGATATTCCTCTCCTTCCTGAGTGCCCTTAGGCTCAGGAGCTCACACTGGGCTGCACTTGATGATGACTGTGACATCCTTGTTTACTGATATGGCAGGAAATAATCCATTTCTGACTATTACAGTTTTTGTTACTACAAATGACCACATGATTGTTGGTAGTATTTATAACTACCTTTTCCATTACCCATTCCATAATATTTTTGCTCATAAGAAGCACCTTCACTCACTGCCATACTTGACTTCCTATAAAACAAGCTCCTTACACAGGAGCAATGCTATGTGGAAAGTCATCAAGGTGAATAAGACATTCTGCAAGTCCACCACTGTAGTTTTGACAGAAGTTCAAAGGGTACTGAAGGCAAATCCAAGGGTCTATTTAAGTGGAAATAATTTTGCCAATAATAGGGAAAATTAATATCCTGTATTCTGGGAAATATCATTAAGAATGATGCTTGATTTCATATCAGATGCTATAGAAGTCACCAAGGGAAAGTATTTTTAAAGTGTTAAAAGGAAGCAAACAAGTAGTAGTTTCAAACTAGCTTCTTATGAACATGAAAATGAATCCTTTATCTAAATCTTTCTTTTTTTTTTTTTCTCTGAGAATCAGGCTGTAACACACTGCATGAATCAAGAATGAAAGCTATAGCTCTGCCAGCTGGTGTCCTGCTCAGATATGATGCTTACACTGGCCTCTCTACTCCCCTCCAGTGATCATGGGTTAAACTGCAAGGAAGCCTGTTACAGTGAAAAGGAGAAAAGAGAAATGAGGTTTTTTCCTTTCCCTTTCCTGAGAACAAAGAAGATAAAGAGAACAGTGAACAGGTCTGAACATTCCTGAAGTGAAGTGAAAGTTGCTCAGTCATGTCTGACTCTTTGCAACCCCATGGACTATGTGTGTGTGTGTATATATAAATATATATATATATGTGTGTGTGTGTGTGTGTGTGTGTGTGTGTGTGTGTGTGTGAAAAGTGAAAGTGAAGTCACTCAGTCATGTCCGACTCTTTGCAACCCCCTGGACTGTAGCCCACCAGGCTCCTCTGTCCATGGGATTCTCCAGGCAAGAATCCTGGAGTGGGTTGCCATTTCCTTCTCCAGGGCATCTTCCCAACCCAGGGATCGAACCCTGGTCTCCTGCATTGCAGGCAGATGCTTTATCCTCTGAGCCACCAGGGAAGCCCATATATATATATATATTCTCCAGGGCAGAATACTGGAGTGGGTAGCCTATCCCTTCTCCAGCGGATCTTCCTAACCCAAGAGATGAACCAGTGTCTCCTGCATTACCAACTGAGCTATCAGGGAAGCCCTGAAGTCTCAATAGGGAAAGGTATGAACATTCCTAGTTGTCTTTGTTTTGTTTTGCCTTAACTGCTCCTAACTCTGTGTATCTTTAAGTTTCTTTACTGCTCCCTAACTCTGCAGGAGCTGCAATTCACGTTGTCTCCTTTGTCTCTGTGCTAAATACATCTCCTATCTCGTGTTTTCCCTTACAACACCCTTCCCTTTGTGGTTACATATCAGAAAGAAGGCCACAGAGCCACCGAACTGCCAGACTCAATTGCTGGGTTACAGATGCCAGGCTATGACTATCTTTGAAACAATGCAAGAGGAAGAAATCAAGATCCTATTATCACCTTGACTCCTGACTGTGAGCCCTCGCCTTGTGGCTCAGATGGTAAAGAATCCACAGGTTTGATCTTGGGTCAGGAAGATCCCCTGGAGAAGGGAATGGCAACCTACTCCAGTATGCTTAAAGCCACCTTTCTACTTCCTCCGAATTCTGTCTCTGTCCTTTTTATTTGGCTTCAGTGGACAGAGAAAACCAAGAATTTGGCCAGCAAAAGTGTAATCACAATAGGAGCTATCATTGCTGAACCATTCAGTAAACTTCTCTATGTAGAAATGGGGAGAAAAAGGTTTCAACAAAACTGGCTGATTTTTTTTCTTCTTGCCTGCCAGATGTGAAAGTGATTGACTTCAAAATGACAAATACAGAACATGGCCTGATTATGGCTGGAGAGTAAGAGACTACCTTGAAAAGAAAGCTTGGAATTGTTGCACAAGTTGGGAGTTTCTTCTCTGGCAAGCAAAATTGTATGTACTGCTCTGTTTTTTCTTGCAGTATAGAAATATCTAGCAAAGAGGGAGCAAGAGTCAATAATTGGAAAAAATAAACAACTGCAGAAAACATTGCTTGGTATACTCATTCCAGTTTATATTATGGCACCCAATCTCTCAAAATAACACCCTAATGAATTAATTTTGCATTAATAGTAATAAGAACATGATAGACCATGGATACTTATGATAAGACATGAAATCTGCCAGGTAACTTACTACATATATGTCAGAAAGGGCTCCCCTGGTGGCTGAGCTGGTAAAGAACTCGTCTGGCAATGCAGGAGCCACAAAAGATGCCGGTTTGATTCTTGGGTATGGAAGATCCCCTGGAGTTCTGTTCAGTTCAGTTCAGTTGCTCAGTCATGTCCGACTCTTTGTGAACCCATGAACCACGGCACGCCAGGCCTCCCTGTCCATCACCAACTCCCGGAGTTTACCCAAACTCATGTCCATCGAGTCGGTGATGCCATCCAACCATCTCATCATCTGTCGGCCACTTCTCCTCCTACCCTCAATCTTTCCCATCATCAGGGTCTTTTCAAATGAGTCAGTTCTTCTCATCAGGTGGCCAAAATATTTGACTTTCAGCTTCAACATCAGTCCTTCCAATGAACACCCAGGACTGATCTCCTTTAGGATGGACTGGTTGGATCTCCTTGCAGTCCAAGGGACTCAAAACCAATACAACATTGTAAAGTAAAATAAATGAATAAATAAAGAGCATTTCAGATTAAAAAAAAAAAAAGAGTCTTCTCCAACACCACAGTTCAAAAGCATCAATTCTTCGGCGCTCAGCCTTCTTCACAGTCCAACTCTCACATCCATACATGACCAATGGAAAAACCATAGCCTTGACTAGACGGACCTTTGTTGGCAAAGTAATGTCTCTGCTTTTTAATATGCTGTCTAGTTTGGTCATAACTTTCCTTCCAAGGAGTAAGCATCTTTTAATTTCATGGCTGCAGTCATCATCTGCAATGATTTTGGAGCCCAGAAAAATAAAGTCAGCCACTGTTTCCACTGTTTCCCCATCTATTTCCCATGAAGTGATGGGATCGGATGCCATGATCTTAGTTTTCAGCTTTAAGCCAACTTTTTCACTCCCCTCTTTCACTTTCATCAAGAAGCTTTTTAGTTCCTCTTCACTTTCTGCCATAAGAGTAGTGTCATCTGAATACCTTAGGTTATTTGTATTTCTCCTGGCAATCTTGATTCCAACTTGTGCTTCCTCCAGCCCAACGTTTCTCATGATGTACTCTGCATATAAGTTAAATAAGCAGGGGGACAATATACCCTGGAGTAGGAAATAGCAACCAGCTGCAGTATTCTTGCTAGAAAATCCCATGAACAGAAGAGCCTGGCAGGCCATAGTCCATAGGTTGCAAACAGTCGGTCATGAATGACCACACATGCACTCATACATAGCTCAGAAAAATATTGAACTTTATCTCATGAATAGATTATTCTACAATTTCAGATTCTGTCTCCCAACCCCACCCCCAAGATTTTGCACATTGCTGCAGCTGATTGAATATTTAAGTTAGGGAAGGTATTATGTTGGGTGATTTGAATGTTTGTTCTACTTAATTCTTATTGGAACCCTTCACGGTTGAATCAGTTCACCTTTAGGGAGGTAATGTTACAAAGTGCTTGAGACCGAAGACTTGGTTTCTAGATCTTCCAGTCATTAGTTGAGTATATTGGGAAAATGACTTAATGATTTTTTGCTTTAGTTTTCTCATATCTACAATGTTAGATATTGATAGAATATCAATATTGGTAGGATATTGATAGGATCTACCATGCAGAGTTCTCATGAGAAGTGAATGAGATAATAAGTGCCAGTGCTGAGTCCAGTGCCCAGCAGAAAGATACTGACTACTTACAGGAAAGAAAATTGAACTTGAAGGGGGTTCAACATTTTTCCTGGAGTTGCATAGTAAGTATCAGAGTGGAGTCTCCCCTCCATATCCTACTTAGAGCAGATGCCCTTCCTCACCCCAAGAGTAACTCTGTCTCAGTACAGTATTGTATTGTATTTATAGTACTTATTACTCTTTAAAATAATTTTTCTTAAAAAAAACATTCATTTAATTTTTCTCTCTTCCTACTGAATTGTAGGCATTTACTATCTCTTTACTAGTGCATCCTCCAGACCTAAACCATGCTTGGCACACAAGAGGCCACACACACACACACACACACACAGACACACAGTATGAAACCCAGCAGGATTCTATAGGGTTTTTCTGAAACAGACTCCCAATACCCACCCTCTGTTGCTTCTTGTGCATAGAAAACCATTAGCCTCTTGGGGTTTCCCTTGAATTCCAAAGAATAAACTTAATCAGAAAAAAATGCAGAAGGACAGGAAAACAGTCAAGCAAGACAAAATAATAATAGTTTCACCATTAAACAAAGCTAAGAAGGACCTTTTGTTTCTTTCCATTTGAAAGTTTTAGATTTTTTAATTGAAATTTTATATAAAAAAACTTTTAACCAAAGTGCTTTTCCTCCCATGGGTTGCCATCCCAATCTCTCTCAAGTTGAATAGCAGCAGTCCACAATGAGGAAACTGATTTCTGAAAGTTCTCAGAAACTTCCAGTTTCTCTTTGCTGAAAGAGTGGGGTCAGTTCTCTTTGCATGTGACTTTATGGGGGGATGACTGATTAAGCTTCTTCTTTGGCTAAAGTTTTTCCACAGAGAAGGGCAGGCTGAGGACACAGGAGGCAAGGACCATAGAGCCCAGCTCCATTTCAGTATATTTAAATGAATCTTCAACTTTCTGCATCTCATAAAACATTCTGCTTTTACACTTGTAATTCACCTTCCCTCCCGTAATAATAAAACAGGTATCTCTTTTACTTTGAAATAGTGCCTCTTTGCCTAAACACTTCACCGACACCATTCTTTCTGGTTTCTATGGCACCTTAGGCCACTGATCATCCAAATTCTATGGTCTGATTTTTTAGGACTCATTTAAAATATTCAAGCTTTCTCATCTTAGAAAAAGTATTTCATATTCCTCCAAACCCCATACATGCCTCTCCTGCAACCAATCTATCTTTTACTCCCTGGCTATTGTTTAAAAGCCCTAATCACATAACTGCTTACATTCTGTCACCTCTTTTTCACTCTGTACACCTCTGTTTTTTCTCCCAATATTTTCTAAAATCTGTTTTCTTAAAAATCACCAATGATCTCTTTATTGTTAAATCCAAAAGACATTTTTAACCTCCTTCATCTAGATAAGTATTTCTCAAATTTTAATGTGCACAGGAATGTTATTAAAATGCAGATTCTGATGAGGGAATTTGGGGTTGGGCCTGAGATTCTGAAGTCAGAGTAGCTCCCTGATGACGCGAATGTTACCTACCTATAGACCACATCCCAGCAGTCACTCTCTGCAGTGCATGCCACTCCTTTTGGGGACCTTTGTGTTCGGCACACAGTACCCCAACCTTTAACTTTAACTTCTGGGAGATCCTTTGCAAGTTCTCCTATTCTTCTTCACCCATCCCACATCTAAAGCATTCCTACTGCTTAGGCCCTCTTTTCCTCTCAGTCTGTATACTATTCCTTGAAAATTTCATCTGCTCATATTGCTTCAATTATCATGCAAACAGTCTTAGTGGAGTGCACATAAGACTGGTCTCTGGAGTTAGATCTAGATTCTAATCGCTACCCTGTCACTTAAAAATACTGCAATCCTGTGTAATTTAAATTCTTTGATGCTAGGTTTACCATTTTTAAAATGGAGGGTAACAATGAGTAACCCAAGATGTTATTCTATTAAATAAGATATTTCTTATAAAGCTCAGACAGTAAAGAATCTACCTACAATGTGGGAGACCTGGGTTTGATCCCTGGATCAGGAAGATGCCTTGGAAAAGGGAATGGTAACCCACTCCAGTATTCTTGCTTGGAGAATCCCATGGACAGAGAAGCCTGGCAGGCTACAGGTCATGGGGTCACAAAGAGTCAAACACCACTGAGCAACTAACACAAACCGATAGAGTATTGCAAAGTAAAATAAAGTAAAATTAAAAAAATTAAATAAAGCTTAAACTTCAGTGCCCCTTACTTAAACATGTCATTTCCAAGATGCATAAGGCCCTAGCCATATTTTATAAATATTTCAAAAAATAAGATATCTTAACAAGTTAAGATCCTTGCCAATTAAATCCCAACTTCCACTCTACTATAATTCTAATCTGTCAGGTGGTGAGGGAGTGAGTCACAGGCTTATTTAGCATCTGCCAGAATGAATTTGAATTAAGAATGCATATAACTTTGACCTAGTGGAATTTATTTATGCAGCTCACAGTCACTTCAGTATATAAGTGTTTGTCATCAAGATCTCACAGGCTAAGCATCAGAGACAGATTTCAAACAAAAATCTGTTTGACACTAATGCTAATTACCTTGCATTACATTGTACTGAACTCAATATGCTAGCAAATTTGAAAAACTCAGCAGTGGCCACAGGACTGGAAAAGGTCAGTTTTCATTCCAATCCCAAAGAAAGGCAATGCCAAAGAATGCTCAAACTACTGCACAATTGCACTCATCTCATATGCTAGTAAACTAATGCTCAAAATTCTCCAAGCCAGGCTTCAGCAATACACGAACCATGAACTTTCAGATGTTCAAGCTGGTTTTAGAAAAGGCAGAGGAAACAGAGATCAAATTGCCAATATCTGATGGATCATCGAAAAAGCAAGAGAGTTCCAGAAAAACATCTATTTCTGCTTTATTGACTATGCCAAAGCCTTTGACTGGGTGGATCACAATAAACTGTGGAAAATTCTGAAAGAGATGGGAATACCAGACCACCTGACCTGCCTCTTGAGAAATCTGTATGCAGGTCAGGAAGCAACAGTTAGAACTGAACATGGAACAACAGACTGGTTCCAAATAGGAAAAGGAGTACATCAAGGCTGTATATTGTCACCTTGCTTATTTAACTTCTATGCAGAGTACATCATGAGAAACACTGAGCTGGAAGAAGCACAAGCTGGAATCAAGATTGCCGAGAGAAATATCAACAACCTCAGATATGCAGATGACAGCACCCTTATGGCAGAAAGTGGAAAGGAACTAAAGAGCCTCTTGATGAAAGTGAAAGAGGAGAGTGAAAAAGTTGGCTTAAAGCTCAACATTCAGAAAATGAAGATCATGGCATCCGGTCCCATCACTTCATGGGAAACAGATGGGGAAACGGTGGAAACATTGTCAGACTTTATCTTTTTGGACTCCGTAATCACTGCAGATGGTGATTGCAGCCATGAAATTAAAAGATGCTTACTCCTTGGAAGAAAAGTTATGACCAATCTAGATAGCATATTCAAAAGCAGAGACATTACTTTGCCAACTAAGGTCTGTCTAGTCAAGGCTATGGTTTTTCCATTGGTCATGTATGGATGGAAGAGTTGGACTATGAAGAAAGCTGAGCACCATAGAATCGATGCTTTTGAACTGTGGTGTTGGAGAAGACTCTTGAGAGTCCCTTGGACTGCAAGGAGATCCAACCAGTCCATTCTGAAGGAGATCAGTCCTGGGTGTTCTTTGGAAGGAATGATGCTAAAGCTGAAACTCCAGTACTTTGGCCACCTCATGTGAAGAGTTGACTCATTGGAAGAGACTCTGATGCTGGGAGGGATTGGGGGCAGGAGGAGAAGGGGACAACAGAGGGTGAGATGGCTGGATGGCATCACTGACTTGATGGACGTGAGTCTGGGTGAACTCCGGGAGATGGTGATGGACAGGGAGGCCTGGCATGCTGTGATTCATGGGGTCGCAAAGAGTCGGACACGACTGAGCAACTGAACTGAACTGAGCTGAACTGAACACTGTACTGCTGTTCCTTCGGTAATAATTAATTAACAAGTCTTTCCTTTCCAAAAGGCCTGATAGTCTGTTGCCAGAACTTTTAGTGTTTAAAAGCATGTTACACCTCCCTCGGAGAAGCAATGGCACCCCACTCCAGTACTCTTGCCTGGAAAATCCCATGGACAGAGGAGCCTAGCTGGCTGCAGTCCATGGGGTTGTGAAGAGTCGGACACGACTGAGCGACGTCACTTTCAATTTCACTTTCATGCACTGCAGAAGGAAATGGCAACCCACTCCAGTGTTCTTACCTGGAGAATCCCAGGGACAGGGGAGCCTGGTGGGCTGTCGTCTATGGTGTAGCACAGAGTCAGACATGACTGAAGTGACTTAGCAGCAGCAGCAGCAGCAGCAACACCTCCCTAACTGGTTCCAATATGTTTTTATAATTTCCTTGCATGCTGCTGCATTCCACTCTGTGGAATATCTGTGCATTCCGCTCTACCCATTGGAAGATGAGTTTGCTTATGTTCTTCCTTTGGTTTGAAAATGGCCTCATCCGATCATATTTATTATTGTTCATATTAGTTTCTTACTGACCGGTCAAAACTTTTTACATTTATGAGAATAAAGTGAAACTCATAGTATGCCAGTCCAATGAGGGCATTAACAACTATGGTAGGTAGATGATACAAAGGTTCCCCAGGTAGTGCAGTAGTGGAGAATCTGTCTGCTGATGCAAGAGATGCGGGTTGGATCCCAGGACTGAGAAGATGCCTTGGAGGAGGAAATGGCAATCCACTCCAGTATTCTTGCCTGGAAAATTCCATGGACAGAGAAGCCTGGTGGTACAGTCCATGGGGTTGCAAAGAGTCTGAGGGACTGAGCACACACACACATGAAAGAAATTTGCAGGTGTAATTAAAGTCTCTAATCAGTATGACCATGAATGAATCAAAAGGAGACTGTCCTAGGTGGGCCTAAGCTAATCAAGTGAGCTCTTTAAACAAGAGCTTAAACTTTCCCTACGATCAGAAACATCCTCCTTGTCTTGAAGAAACAAGTTGCCATGAGTGCTACAGCTGAAAGGAAATGAATTCTACCAGCAACCACTGAGTTTGGAAGAGGACCCCATGACCCAGACAGTCTTAGTTGACTCCTTGACTGCAACCTTGTGAGTTCAGCTTAAGTGTGTGCTGATTTCTGACTTACAGAACCTGTGATATAAACAGATGTTGTTCCATCACAAAAGTTCTTGGTAATTTGTCACTCATCAATAGGAAACTAACATAGAAAATAAACTCATTAACTGGAGTGATCAGTTGATAGTATTTAGGATTTATTATGACATAAGAAAATTTGGAATGCAATGAAATCTTGTCACAAATAGTACTGTGATAGACAGTTTCCAAATTTTGACCATAATCCTATAAATTTTCATCCATTTTCAAAATGCACTTTGAATTTTTTAAGAAAGCAAATTTCAATCAATGATTATCTTTCTTTTCTCTGTATTAAAGTTTTTACAAATTTATTGTCATATGAAGAAAAGCATAAAACTATGAAGACAAAAAGCATAGAAACAAAAAGTATTATAGCAGTGTGTCATGGAAATAAGACTAAAATATGACTCAATTTTCTAGATTTATGTTGTCTGTGGAATTTGCTTACTAAAATTTATAATTTGCTATGATTTTATTTCTCATTCTAAGCATTATTTTGTACTTAATTTTTATCCATAATTTTGTGCTGCTAATAGAAAGTGCAATTTTGTAAGTTTCAGAGCCTACAAAACATAAATTCTGCTCTGTACATAATTATAATGCTTTAAAATTCAACCATACAAGGGGGTAAACAAAAATTGTTAATTTCTCTATTTCTCTATCTGACCCCTGGAGGGCACTGTTGTGAAAACTGGAAAAGATCAGAATAAGCTCAATAAAAACCTTCCTTCCTTGCAATTTAAAGAGATATCCTGACACCATTTTTTACACAATGACATGTAAAGCATCTCAGACACGAGAGACAGGAAGTTTTAAGACAGCCTCTCTTCTCAGCTCCCTCTACAGTCTCCATCAGAAGAAGAAATCAGTATCACCTGTCATTCCTCCTCAACCTCACAGCAACTTGGATTCAACTCCCCCAGTCATGAGACTTCTGTCTGTGGGGAATCACCCAGAAAGCAGCTCACTGCCTCTTCACTGCTCCGCCATGACCTTGGTGTTCACCTTGATGCTTGAGGCTCTCCTGCTGCTGAGTGAGTACTGCTCCATTTTACTGTCTTGTCCATACATGGAACATTGTTCTGGTTTGACTTTGAATAGGGACTTTTGTTTAGCTGAGTTCACTGATTCAGTATTAATGTTTCAGGAGCCCAGTCAGTGACCCAGCCCGACGGCCACATCACTGTCTCTGAAGGAGCCCCTCTGGGGCTGAGGTGCAAATACTCATTTTCTCTTCAGCCAGATCTCTGCTGGTATGTGCAGTACCCCAACCAAGGACCCCAGCTTCTCCTGAAGTACATGTCTGGAAACAATCTTGTTCCAGAAATCAAAGGTTTTGCATCCTAATTTAGGAAGAGTGAAACTTCCTTTCACCTGAGGAAAAAGCCCACTGAAGTAATTTGACTGAGTACTTGTATGCTCTGAATGACATGGTGACTAGGACTGTAGGGGGAGCTATCTGCAAACCCCTGAGATGTGGTAGCTTAAAGGACTTATAGTTTCAGCCTGTGTCATTTTCAGGAAGTTGGCATGTTCTGTGAAGGCAAATAGTACAGAGAATATAGAGTACTGCAAATGTTTCATTCCTATGGGCATCTTAGATATTTTCTTTTCTTTTTCAATTTGCAAAGAAAGGATTTGTTTTCTCAAGTTCAGTGTTCTCAGTGGAGTTGACTGTTAGGTGGGGCTTCCTATCACAGAGTGTCACCTGAGCAGGGTTTGTTGGGTGAGCTGATTGGCTGCAGGAGCAGGAACATTTCCTGACAAGAAGTGACACACCACTTATGGGTTTAGCTGTGTCTTTTAAGGTGAAAATTTCTCAGCAGCAAGTCAAGGCATCATGAAGAGGCTAGTGGGCACTGTGCTGGGGCTTTTTCTTGCCCGGGTTTGCTGTGAGTTGGGGCTGCCCTGCAGGGGAATCTGAAGAAAGGAGCAGCTGCTGTACTGTTGAGGGAGGGAGTAGAAAGAGTTGACAAGTCCTGCACACTGCCGTCTGTGGGGTCGCACAGAGTCGAACACGACTGAAGTGACTTAGCAGCAGCAGCACACTTCCTACCCTTCTCAACATCTATGGGAGCTGGAGGGACACGTTCAGGGTTTTTTCAGAGTTACAGTGAGCCTCACCTGTGACTGTCTGTCTCTTTCTCATCAGGTGTGAGAGGGGTGAATGTGGAGCAGAGTCCCCCAGCCCTGACTCCACAGGAGGGAGCCAGCTCTACACTGTGGTGTAATTTCTCCACCTTGGCAGACGGTGTGCGGTGGTATCTTCAGAAGCCCGGGGGCCGCCTCATCCACCTCATTTACATTCCTTCAGGAACAAGGCAGGAAGGAAGACTAAATGCCACGGCAGTCCCTAAAGAACGCCGCAGCTCACTGCACATTTCCTCTTTGTGGACCACAGACTCAGGCACTTACTTCTGTGCTGTGCAGCACAGTGCTCCCCAGGCACCTGCAGCCTCTACACAAACCCTCCGCAGGCTCAGTCCCTCCTCCAGCCACAGTCACACCGTGAGGCCACCACAGGGCGTTTGCAGTGCTTTTTATTGGCCTTACAGATTTGAGACTTTAGTCTTTATCTTCCTCTCAATTTTTATCTTCTGCACTAGAGTCTCAAACTTGTAGCTAGGGGAGGTCTATTAATAGATAAAAAAGTGAAAGTGAAAGTGAAAGGCGCTCAGTCGGGTCCGACTCTTTGCGACCCCATGGACTATAGAGCCCATGGAGTTCTCCAGGCCAGACCAGAATACTGAAGTGGGTAGCCTTTCCCTTCTCCAGGGGATCTTTTTAACCAGCTGAACCACAAGGGAAGCCCAAGAATACTGGAGTGGGTAGCCTATCCCTTCTCCAGTGGATCTTCCCGACCCACGAATGGAACCGGGGTCTCCTGCATTACAGGCGGATTCTTTACCAGCTGAGCTATGAGGGAAGCCCTATCAAAATAAATATTTAGCGACAATATGCTCTACTTCAAAATGGGAAGAAGTGAAAGGAACTAAAAGAAGAGAAAAGTGACTCCAAGAAGATGTTATTCAGCTAAGTTGGCTGTCCCAAGAATGTCCATCCAAACCTACCTCACCATGATGTATCCCAACAGACAACTGCAGATACATCTCCTCCTCCTACTGCACTACAGCAAACAAAAAATATACATGCTCAATGGTTAATATGAACTTGGTAGTTTAATTAAAACAAATTTATCCTCTTTCAATTCTGGATGCAAGAAGTCTGAAATCAGTTTCACTGGCTAGTTAAGGTATTGGCAGGGTCGATTCCTTTCCTTACTGCGCATTACATAATTCTATTTATTTTATAAGTATGGAAAAATACACATAATTTTTGTACCTCTTAATCTGCTTCACCTATTTCACTCCTACACCCACCCCTTTCCCCTCTAGGAACCAGTAGTTTATTCCCTATATCTATGAGTCTGCTTCTGTTCTATCTGTTAGTTTTGCATTTTAGA
Organism: Capricornis sumatraensis; assembly: GCF_032405125.1. Classification (NCBI taxonomy): domain Eukaryota; kingdom Metazoa; phylum Chordata; class Mammalia; order Artiodactyla; family Bovidae; genus Capricornis; species Capricornis sumatraensis. Next base: position 78,177,386 of record NC_091070.1, read on the forward strand.
ATCCATATATAAGTGAAAACATACAGTATTTGTCTTTCTCTGTCTGACTTATTTTGCTAAGTATAATACCCTCCAGGTTTTCCATGTTGTCTCATATGATGAGATTTTATCCTTTTTATGATTAAGTAATATTTCATTGTGTGTGTGTGTGTGTATATATATATATATATATATATATATATATAATGTACACGTATTCTCTATCTATTCATATGGATGAATACTGATTGCTTCCATATCTTGGCTATTGGAAATAATGCTTCTGTGAATATTAGGGGGCATATATATTTTCAAATTAGTGTTTTTGTTTTATTCTGATAGATATCCAGGAAGAGAATTGCTGGATGATATAGTATTTATATTTTTAATTTTTAAAGAAACTTTATGCTGTTTTAAATAGTGGCTGCACCAGTTTACTTTCCCAGAAAGGGTGCCCAAAGTGTCCCTTTTCTTCACATCCTCAGCAACACTCATTACTTCTTGGCTTTTTGATGATAGTGTTCTGATTGGGGTGAGGTGAGATCTCATTGGGTTTTGATTTGCATTTACCTGATGATTAGAGATGTCGAATGTCTTTTCATGTGTCTGTTGCCCATCTGTATGTTTCTTTGAAAAAATGTCTATTTAGATTCTCTGCCTTTTTAAAAATCAGATTATTTATAGTTTTTATGTCCAAAATATATAAAGAAATTTATATTGCATATATATTACATATAAATTTCTTTATATATTTTGGACATAACCCCCTTATTGACTAATTATTTGCAAGTATCTTCTTCTGTTTGATAGGCTGTCTTTTTTCATTTTAATAGTTTTATTCCAATTTGGATGTCTTATATTTCTTTTTCCTATATGACTGCTGTGACAAGGACTTCAAGTACTATGTTAAATGGAAATAGTGAGAGTAGGCATCCTTGTCTTGTTCCTCATCTTGGAGAAAAGCTTTCAGTTTTTACCATCAAATATGACATTAATTGTGTGTTTGTTGTAAATGGCCTGTATTATTTTGAAATGTGTTCCCATTATACCAAGTTTATTAAGAGTTTTAAACATGAACAGATGCTGAATTTTGTCAAATACTTTTTCTTTGTCTGCTGAGATAATTATATAAGTTTTTATCCTTCATGCTATTAATGTATATCATGTTGATTGATTTGCAAATATTGAACCATTCTTGTACACCCAGACTATATTCCACTTGGCCATGGTATATGATTCTTTCATAAACTGTTGAATTAAATTTCCTAACTTAATTCAGTTCTAAAGGAAGTTAGTCTTGAATATTCATTGGAAGGACTAATGCTGAAGCTGAAACTCCAATACTTGGGCCGCCTGATGCAAAGAACTGATTCATTGATAAAGACCCTGATGCTGGGAAAGATTGAGGGCAGGAAGAGAAGGGGACTACAAAGGATGAGATCGTTGGACGGCATCACTGACTTTATGGACATGAGTTTGAGCAAGTTCCAGAAGCTGGTGATGGACAGGGAAGCCTGGAGTACTTCAGTCCATGGGGTCACAAAGAGTTGGGCATGACTGAGCAGCTGAACTGACTGAATTGAAGTTTGCTAATATTTTGTTGAGGATTTTTTTATCAATGTTTATTCAAGAAATTGACTTTTTTTGGTAGTTTTATTGTCTGGTTTTGGCATCAGTGTAATGAAGGCTTCATTGAATGAGTTTGGTAATATTTTTTCACCTTCATTTTTATGGAAAAATTTGAGAAGGATGGGACTTAACTATTCTTTAAATGTTTGGAGAATTACCCTGTGAAGCCATGGAGTCCTCTACATCAGGAATCAACAAAATATGGCCCATGAACCAGTCCATTCAGGCATTTACTTTGTAAATAAATTTTGTTGGAACATAAGAAAGCTTATTTATTTATGTATTATCAATAACTTATTTCATGAAACAATGGCAGAGTTCAGTAGTTGCAACAGAATGAATGGCCTGCTGCTGCTGCTGCTGCTGCTAGGTCGCTTCAGTCGTGTCCGACTCTGTGCGACCTCATAGACAGCAGCCCACCAGGCTCCCCCATCCCTGGGATTCTCCAGACAAGAACACTGGAGTGGGTTGCCATTTCCTTCTCCAATGCGTGAAAGTGAAAGTGAAAGTGCAGTTGCTCAGTGTTGTCCGACTTTCAGCGATCCATGGACTGCAGCTCACCAGGCTCCTCCGTCCATGGGATTTTCCAGGCAAGAGTACTGGAGTGGGGTGTCACTGCCTTCTCCAATGAATGGCCTACAAAGACAAAAATATTTACTATTCTGCCCTTTATTGAAGAAGTTTGTAATCCCCTCTTCTACATCATTAGTCATCATGGAAATGCAAGTTAATGCCACAATGAGATCTCTATACACGCATTAATGGCAACCCACTCCAGTATTCTTGCCTAGAGAATCCCGTGGACAGAGAAGTCTAGCAGGCTGCTGTCCATGGGGTTGCACAGAGTCGAACACAGCTGAAGCGACTTAGCATGCATGGCATTGGAGAAGGAAATGGCAACCCACTCCAGTATTCTTGCCTGGAGAATCCCAGGGACAAGGGAGCCTCGTGGGCTGCCGTCTATGGGGTTGCACAGAGTTGGATACGACTGAAGTGACTTAGCAGCAGCAGCAGCATACACTCATTATTTTGGCTAAAAATAAAAGACAACTATATCAAGTATTGTTAATGATACAGAATAATTGTCAGATTTAGAATCTATTTAGAGACATGTTCTCTTCAGTGTGCAGCAATCTCCTTGATCTAATGTTGATTTTATGGGAGGAGAGAGAGCCCCATGCAGTGACTCGGCTTGAGGGACAGTTTCTGCCTTTGAAGGGATCCCAGGACAGATGAGGCCCTATCATGAGTATTTCGAGAGCCCTGCTTCCTCCTGGTGTGTCCAGCACCCAGACCAAGGCTTCCAGACCCTCATGAGATATGCCTCCATATGGAACAGAGAGGGTTTCACAGGGGACTTCAACAAGGGCAGAGATTTACCTTGACACAAGAAAAAGACTTGTCTATTTCAGTGTTCTGATAGATGCTCTAAAAAATATATATATTATCAAAAATAGTTAAAGAAGAAATAGAAAAGGTAAACAAGCATATAATCATTAAAGTAATTTGACAATTAGAAATATAAATTTATAGAAAATTCCTAATAGATGGGAAGTCTTTAACCTGCAAGTGTGCCCCACTACATAATTAAAAATCGAATGCATAGTGGGATGTATAGTAAACCATGTAACCAAGAAAATATTAGAAATTAAGTTTATATAGGGGGCTACTACAAATAAATAAGAAAAACATTCAAAGTGAAAAGAGATAGTAAAGATAATTTACATAAAGGCAATTTAAAGAAGAGGAAATAGACATGTAAACATATAAAACATCAACTTCTGCAGTAATCAGAAGAAATTAAAGCAAATTACTATCTCATTTCTGTCAGATAACCAGAAATGTGAAAATCTGATAGCATTAAGTTTTGACCCAAATACAGGGAGAAGACTATTAAATTTCTCCAGATAGAGAAAAGCAACCACAAAGAGAACATTTATTTAACAACTTCAGAGAAAAATTGCCTGAGCTATTTAATGAAGAAGAAAACGTGTATATTTAAAAGTCAAGCAATTCCAATTCCTGTTATCTACATTCAAGTAATTCCAACATTTGAACAAGGAGGCGTTTACAAGGATAGTCACACCAACCTTGTAAGCAGAAGTATAACCATTCAAGTACAAAATGAACAAATAATGAATTAGATATGAAGTCAAAATACATGAACTATTACAAGCAAAGAAATAGTTCTCTGTATTATTTTCTTTTTTTTTTTTTTATTTAAAAAAAATTTTTATTTATTTTTTTTTCCTTTTTTTTTTATTAAATTTTAAAATCTTTAATTCTTACATGTGTTCCCAAACATGAAACCCCCTCCCACCTCCCTCCCCATAACATCTCTGTGGGTGATCCCCATGCACCAGCCCCAATCATGTTGTATCCTGCGTCAGACATAGACTGGCGATTGAACGCCCCAACCAAAAGGCAAAGACTGGCCGAATGGATACAAAAACAAGACCCCTCTATATGTTGCTTACAAGAGACCCACCTCAAAATAAGGGACACATATAGACTGAAAGTGAAGGGCTGGAATAAGATATACCACGCAAATAGAGACCAAAAGAAAGCAGGAGTGGCAATACTCATATCTGATAAAATAGACTTTAAAACAAAGGCTGTGAAAAGAGACAAAGAAGGCCACTACATAATGATCAAAGGATCAATCCAAGAAGAAGATATAACAATTATAAATATATATGCACCCAATATAGGAGCACCGCAATATGTAAGACAAATGCTAACAAGTATGAAAGGGGAAATCAACAATAACACAATAATAGTGGGAGACTTTAATACCCCACTCACACCTATGGACAGATCAACTAAACAGAAAATTAACAAAGAAACGCAAACTTTAAATGATACATTAGATCAATTAGACCTAATTGATATCTATAGGACATTTCACCCCAAAACAATGAATTTCACCTTTTTTTCAAGTGCTCATGGAACCTTCTCCAGGATAGATCACATCCTGGGCCATAAATCTAAACTTGATAAATTCAAAAAAATCGAAATCATTCCAAGCATCTTTTCTGACCATAATGCATTAAGATTAGATCTCAATTACAGGAGAAAAACTACTAAAAATTCCAACATATGGAGGTTGAACAACACACTTCTGAATAACCAACAAATCACAGAAGAAATCAAAAAAGAAATCAAAATATGCATAGAAACTAATGAAAATGAAAACACAACAACCCAAAACCTGTGGGACACTATAAAAGCAGTGCTAAGAGGAAAGTTCATAGCAATACAGGCATACCTCAAGAAACAAGAAAAAAGTCAAATAAATAACCTAACTCTACAACTAAAGCAACTAGAAAAGGAAGAATTGGAGAACCCCAGAGTTAGTAGAAGGAAAGAAATCTTAAAAATTAGGGCAGAAATAAATGCTAAAGAAACAAAAGAGACCATAGCAAAAATCAACAAGGCCAAAAGCTGTATTATTTTCTTAGATAAATCTTACAAAAATAAAATGCTGAGTATAAAAAGCATCAGAATGATATATGCTACATGACACTACTTATGAGAAATTTCAGAATATAATCATACTATAATATATTGTTTTGTGATACATAGCTATAACAGTAAAATTGAAAAGACATACATGGAATCTTCCCAATAGTAGTTATTACTTTAAAAATAGGAATAGTACTAGGAGTTACTCTTTAGTTTTGTCTGTAACATTTGGAGAGAGCTATTGAAAATATAGCAAAATTAAATATCTGTTTACCATCATTGCCAGGGGAAAATGTGCCTGCACATAATTTTGTGTACTGTTCCATATAAGAATTATTTAGTATTTTTTTTAATTTTAACAATTGGATGGTAGCAACCACAGCTTTTACTAGTCCAATCAATTAATAGAAGGAATAAGATAACTCCTGTTACCTATAACTTTGACAGATGTACTTTTAATAGGCCATAAAATGCCAATAAAATGCCAGAGAAAAAACTTCTAACTTAAGCACTATAAATTATTCATCCGAAAATAAACAGCACAGAGACTTCCTACCACAGTTAAAATATACACTTTCTGAGTATGCAAAAAGAGAAAGTGAAAAGAAAATCAGATTATCTGGCTTAGCAGTGGGAGACATGCCCCCAAGATGTTAGTCTATGTTGTAACTAATACACAAATTCAGCAAAGTTGCAGGATACAAAATTAATCTGCATTCCAATAATGAACTATCTGGAGGAGATATTAAGAAAACAATTCTTTTTCCATCACATCAGAAAGAAAATACCTAAGAATAACTTTAAGCAAAGAAGTATAGATTTGTATATTGAAATCTGTAAGACAGTGATTATAGAAATTGAAGACAAAAATTAATGGGAAGATATTTTGTTCTTACAGACCAAAAAAATTCAATTGTTAAAATATCCATACTACCCAAAGCATTCCACAGATTCAATGAAACCTCTATCAAAATTCAATGACATTTTTCATGGAGATAGAATAAACAAACCCTAAGATTTGTATGAGAGATAATAGACTACCAATAGCCAAAGTGAACTAGAGAAAGATCCAAACTGAAGGCATCACATGACCTTATTTCAAACTACATTACAAAATTATAGTAATAAAAACAGTGTGTGGGGGTTTTTGGGGGATTTTTTTGTTTGTTTTTTTTTGTTTTTTGTTTTTTGGGCATTAAACACACATAGATCAATGGAGCAGAATAGAGAACCCAGAAATAAACCCTTGTATACATGGTCAATTCATGGCAAAGAAGCCAAGAATATACCCTTAAGAAAGGAACATCTCTTCAATAAATGGTGTTATGAGAAATGGAAAGCTACATGCAAAAGAATGAAATTGAACTCATCAAAATGGATTATAGAATTGAATATAAGAACCACAACAGTAAAGCTCAGAAGAAACATAGGGGGTAAGTTCCTTGACATCAGTATTGGCCACAGTTTTTTGTTTGTTTGTTTGTTTGTTTGTTTGTATTTGACACTAAAAGCAAGGACAACAAGAGAAAAAAAAGAAAAAGAAAAAAACAAGTGTGACTACATCAAACTAATAAGTTAATGTATGGCAAAATAAGCCATCGACAAAATGAAGAGGCAACCTACAGAATGAGAGCAAATATTTCCCAAACATATATCTGATAAGGGGCTAATACCCAAAATATATAAATACCTTGTATAATCATTAATACAAAAGTCTGTTTTAAAAATAAGCTGATGATCTGAATAAACATTTTCCCAAAGAAGACATACTAATGACCAGAAAGTAAATCAGAAGATGTTCAACATCCCTAATTATCAGGGAAATGAAAATCAAACCAAAAAGAGCTATCCCTTTACATCTGCCAGAATGGCTACTATCAAAAAGACAGGGAATAAAAAATTTTGATAAGAATGTAGAAGAAAGGGAACCCTGCCCACTGTTGGAAATATAAATTGGTGCAGCCTCTATGGCAAACAGTATGGAGGTTCCTCAAAAAATTAAAATTAGCTCTACTATGATATTCAGCATTTCCACTTCTGAGTATTCATCTGAAGAAAATGAAGTCACTATCTCAAAAAGATATCTGTACCCCACGTTTACTGCAGTTCATCTACAACAGCTGAGACATGGGAACAACCCAAGTGTCCTTTGACAGATGAATGGATAAAGAAAACATGATAAAAAAAGAAATCTTTTCATAGATTTACAACAACATGAATGAATTTTGAGGACACAATACTAAGTGAAATAAATCAGGCACATAAAGTCAAATACTGTATGAAATCATTTATATGTGGACTCTAAGACACAGGTGCAGGAACACACACATACAGACATACAGACACACAGACACACACACACACCCAGACCTCATAGATGCAGAGAATAGATTGGGGGTGTAAGGTGTGGAATAGGTGACTATGTTCAAAAGACAGAAACATCTAGTTATAAGAGAAATAAGTCCTGGGGATGCAATATACAGCATAATGATTATAAAAAAAAATTTTTAATGGTGTCAGTGTGTAAACCCTCTTGTCTCTCAAGTATTTTTTAAAATTAAAAAAAAATGGTCTGCTCTGGGTCTTTGCTGCTGTACACGGGCTTTCTCTAGTTTGCAGTAATCAGGGTCTGCTCTTGGCTGCAGTGCACAGGCTTATTGTCATGCCTTCTCTTGTTGTGACACACAGGCTCTAGGAGCACAGGCTTCAGGAGTTTCAGCATGCAGGCTCTAGGGCATGTGGGCTTCAGTAGTTGTGGCACACAGGCTCAGTAGCTGCAGCTCTTGGGCTCTAGAGCAAAGACTCCATAGCTGTGGTGCCGGGCTCAGTGGCTCCACGGCATGTGGAACCTTCCCAGACCAGGGATTGAACCCGTGTCCCCTGCATTGGCAGGTGAACTCCCATCCACTGTACCACCAGGGAAATCCTCTGGAAGTGTGTTTTGCTTTTTTGTTTCTACTAGTTTGAACAGTTGAATAACAAGTTTGGAATAGGATGTATAACTACTGGACTGGAGTATCTTTCATTGGATTGAAATATGCAAAACTCAAAGTAGGATGTAGTGCCCAGATTGGAACACAAGGTGAGCTTCAGAAGACAGTCACCAGAGATGTAAGAGGGAGAGCTGGGGAACATCTGGGAACCGCAGTAGTAATTATGTGCCCTCATATGCTACGTGAGTTTGGGGATTCCTATGAAGGAAGCACGGAGAATCCAAGGACAATCTATTATAAAATAACTGTTAGGTCTTCCCTGGAGGCTCAGTGGTAAAGAATCTGCCTGCCAAATCAGGAGACGTTGGTTCAACCCCTGATACAGGAAGATCCCACATGTCACGGAGCAGCTAATCCTGTGCACACAACTATTGGGTCTGTGGTCTAGAGCCTGTGCTCCACAGTAAGAGAAGCCACCGCGATGGGAAGAGCAACCTCAGAGGAACCCCCTCTCTCTGCAGCTAGAGAATGGCCTGTGTAGCAGTGAAGACCAAAACACTCTAAAGTAATAAGTAAATAAAATTATAAAAAGAATAAGTTATTCTTACTGGGGCTTCTTTATGAGGTGTTGAAACAAAAATAAAATGTTTGAAATTTGATTAATTTGATGTAAATGACTTCATTAGATGAAATTTCAGAACAAAATGAAATAGAATTTTCATTCCTTCAATGTCAAGAAAGGGAAATATTTTTATTTTGGAAAACATATATATTGTTAATAGCTTTTAATTTTTTTACTGATTAAGCAACATTTTAGGAGAAGTTTTGTCCTCATGACAACTATAATGAGAATTATAAGATTGTACTAAAGAGTATAACTGCATTCATGACAGGAACATGGTCAAATATTTGAATTTAGAAGACTCATTGGTTCTTGCTTCCTAAACCTTTAATAAGCTAATTACAGAGTTATATCACAAATGAATATGATTTTACAGCCATTACCATTTGGTATTCCAATACACAACTGGAGAGATTACAGAAGTCAGAAGCCTATTCTGTGTTCATTTGTCTATGTGATATTTGCTATTCTGAAGTTATGTGCTAAAGTTACCCACATGGTTTGGTGGGTAGGTGGGAAGAAAAGAGAGTTCATGGCTTATTGTTGGTCTTTTGTAGGGAAACTAGAGAGCAGTTGGTATAATTCATCTTAGAGTCAAAATCAGAAAGGCAAGAGAACAATCAGAACATGAATAAATATTTGCAATCCCAGAATGATTCATAACGAATTTGTTTCAGATAACATCCCTGGTGGCTCAGATGGTAAACCTGGGTTCAATCCCTGGGTTGGGAAGATCCCCTGGAGAAGGAAATAGCAATCCACTCCAGTACTATTGCCTGGAAAATCCCATGGACACAGGAGCCTGGTAGGCTACAGTCCACGGGGTCACAGAGTCGGACACGATTTTAGAAGAGATTAATTTGCTACTAAATTTGGAAGTTTTAAGTAAAAAATATCTTTCAACTTCATCCTTCAATATTAAGCTCTGGCTTGTCCTTTACCAGGCATTATCATTTATTAGTGAATCACAAGGGAAGGCAGAACAATGTTTCAGTTCAGTTCAGTTCAGTCGCTCAGTCGTGTCTGGCTCTTTGCGACCCCATGAATCGCAGCACGCCAGGCCTCCCTGTCCATCACCAACTCTCAGAGTTCACTCAGATTCATGTCCATCGAGTCAGTGATGCCATCCAGCCATCTCATCCTCTGTCGTCCGCTTCTCCTCCTGCCCCCAAAACTATGCCAAAGCCTTTGACTGTGTAGATCACAATAAACTGTGGAAAATTCTGAAAGATATGGGAATACCAGACCACCTGACCTGCCTCTTGAGAAATCTGCATGCAGGTCAGGAAACAACAGTTAGAACTGGACATGGAACAACAGACTGGTTCCAAATAGGAAAAGGAGTACGTCAAGGCTGTATATTGTCACCCTGTTTATTTAACTTCTATGCAGAGTACATCATGAGAAACGCTGGACTGGAAGAAACACAAGCTGGAATCAAGATTGTCGGGAGAAATATCAATAACCTCAGATATGCAGATGACACCACCCTTATGGCAGAAAGTGAAGAGGAACTAAAAAGCCTCTTGATGAAAGTGAAAGAGGAGAGGGAAAAAGTTGGCTTAAAGCTCAACATTCAGAAAACGGAGATCATGGCATCTGGTCCCAGCACCTCATGGGAAATAGATGGGGAAACAGTGGAAACAGTGTCAGACTTTATTTTGGGGGGCTCCAAAATCACTGCAGATGGTGATTGCAGCCATGAAATTAAAAGATGCTTACTCCTTGGAAGAAAAGTTATGACCAACCTAGATAGCATATTCAAAAGCAGAGACGTTACTTTGCCAACTAAGATCCATCTAGTCAAGTCTATGGTTTTTCCTGTGGTCATGTATGGATGGGAGAGTTGGACTCTGAAGAAGGCAGAGCACTGAATAATTGATGCTTTTGAACTGTGGTGTTGGAGAAGACTCTTGAGAGTCCCTTGGACTGCAAGGAGATCCAACCAGTCCATTCTGAAGGAGACCAGCCCTGGGATTTCTTTTGAAGGAATGATGCTAAAGCTGAAACTCCAGGACTTTGGCCACCTCATGTGAAGAATTGACTCATTGGAAAAGAACAATGTTTAGGACAGTCTAAATCTTCCAACCTGAGTCTCAGCACATTCAGACTTGATCCAGCCAGAAGCTTCACTTTTCAGAGTCAAGTCTATAATGCAGCTGAGGGAACATGCACCATTACTGTCAGGAACTCAGAGCAAGGCCATGTCAACAAAGGAGAAAAACCGCCTTCATGCTCTCCCTGCGCTGTTGTGGGCATTTGCGGTGTCCTCTACTTAGTCACAAATAATTGGAAACCAGGACATCTGCTGCCTGCCAGCACCCAGACATGAAATGGGACAGAGGAGTAGATGTCTCAACTAAATATAAACTCTCCTCCCTGCATCACTCATTAATGTGTTACTTCAACTTTAAAATCTAAGAAATGGCACTGTTTTAGATCTTTCTGTACTTTCTTTTCTACTTCTTTATTTGCCTTTGGTTCTTTTCTATGAATTCATCTATTAAAACAAGGAAATCAAATGGAAGATGGACAATGACATTCTACATGATCATGTACAGTATTCAAAACTTCAGTCACCAAATAGTGTGGTGTCAACATTTACTAAGTGTTTACAGATACCATATTCATAAGACCGCACTGTAGCATTGTGTCACAGAAAAATTCAGCATGCTTAACTTGACTTTACAGAGAAAAATAACAAACCACTAAGAAGAGAAACTGAACACTTTGGGGTAAAAAATACGACATGAAGACAATTTAAGGACACTTGATCTAATAAATACAATTCTACTTGTAAAGGCAGCAGGATTGAATATACTGAAGCTCTTCAAAGTCTACTAAGTAGACTGAATGTCAGATTTCAAAGATTAATATTTTTTCCTGTTAAGCATTTAATTTAAAAAAAAAACACATACAACTGAATAGATTTCTGAAAATCAGGAGTGATTTTTTATCATTTGATATTGAAGTCACTTTATCTATTGAAAAATATAAACAAAGACCTAGAACCAAGTGAGAAAAGAAAAAGATACATTAATTATTTTGGAAAAGACTGCTTTTGGTCAAGAAAGCTAAAGGGCTTCCCAGGTTGAGCTAGTGGTAAAGAACGCAGCTGGCAATTCAGGAGACATGAGATGCTGGTTCAATCTCTGGGTCAGGAAGATTCCCCGGCGGAGGGCATGGAAACCCACTCCAGTATTCTTGGCCCTTCCCAGGTGGCGCTAGTGTTAAAGGACCCATCTGCCAGTGCAAGAGATGAGGGTTTGATCCCTGTGTTGGGAACCCACTCCAGTATTCTTGCCTGCAGAATCCCCATGGACAGAGGAGCCTGGCAGGTTACAGTCCACGGGGTTGGAAAGAGTTGCCCATGACTGAAGCAACAGCACAGCACGCACATAAGAAAGCTAAAGGTCTGTGAGTTTGTTTTATTGTGATTTTTTTAAGAGTCATTAAATTTTGGATAAAGAAATGTAAGCATAGACTAAATGAATGACCAGAATGACCAGTAAGTAGATTACAGGAAGGATTCATAGTGTATATTAATATGTTTTGAATGGGCTGGCAAAATTATTATCAATGTATGTCAACTTATTTAGTCTTCTGTTTCTGTCAGCTCAAACGCTTAACATTTGTGTGTGTGCTAGCCGCCCAGTCATGTCCAGCTTTTGGGTCCCCATAGACTGTAGCCACCAGGCTCCTCTATCCATGGAATTCTCCAAGCAAGAACACTGGAGTGGGCTGCCATTCCCTTCTCCAGGGGATCTTCTTAACTCAGGGATCAAACCAGCGTCTCTTGAATTGCAGGTGTATTCTTTACCATCTGAGCCATCAGGGAAGCCCTCACACACATAACACTAACTGCTTTCTCCACGACGCTTTCAGGATCCACCTAACATAATAATCAGGGGGAAAAAAAGCAGAAAATTAAACACCTGTGAGCCAAAAGCTTTTCCCATCTATGAAAAAGACCATGTGATCTATGAACGTGACAAACCCCACTTCCTGTTTGAAGGAGTCACACAGGAACAGGTACTATGTATATGTGTATATGTGCTGCCAGGCACAGAGACACTGAGCTCTCAGCTGAGGCAGAACTGAGCACATTTGTGCAGGGGAATCCACGCCTCATGCCGTTCTCCAGTCTGCTCTGGGTGCTCTTGACCTTCACCTTCTCTGGTAGGGACACTTCCAAGCATGGGTGTGAGTGTTCAGGGTGAAATGACTGCACACAGACATGTGGTGCTTCACAGGGACTTGGGGAGGAAAGGAGGATTGGAGAAAAAGAAGCATTCTGTAATTTCAATTTGGCTTGTCTCTGGGTCCTAAATTAATCTAAATCCCGCACTATTTTATTTACTACTTCATCTCTGTTTTCTGTTTTTTCCCCCATAGGATACAGTGTGGCCCAGCAAGTAACTCAAGTCCAGACAGCTGTACCCAGTCAAGTGGGACAGACAGTCACCCTGAATTGTCGATATGAAATAAGTTGGACCACGGCCTTCTACTACATTTTTTGGTATAAACAGCTTCCCAGGGGAGAGATGACTTTGCTTATTCGTCAGTATTCAGAACACAGTAATACAAGGAACGGCCGCTACTCTGTAAACTTCCAGAAAGCACATAAATCTATCAGCCTCATCATTTCAGCCTTACAGCTCGAAGACTCTGCAAAGTACTTCTGTGCTCTCTGGGAGCTCACAGTGCTTGAAGTAATGGGAAAAGCTGAACAAAAACCCCAGAGGTTAATAAGAGAGAGCCTCACTGCTTCAGGACCTCAGTTGAAGGGCACACCTGCACATCCCAGAAGAGAAATGGTAGTCCTGTGGTTGCTTCATCTGTGGTCTGGATCAGAAGATTTAATTCTAACTAAAAGCTCCTTCTAGGTGGATCACCAGGCTACAGCTGGAACCAGGTGGGCCTGCCCCACAGGAACTGGAGCCTGAAGAAGACAGGGAATCACTGTGGTTTCCCCATCCCTTTGGTCCCCCAATTTCCCACCACTGCTTCGGGTCCCCCATTTGAGCAGGAGGCCGGTAGATGCTGGAACTGGGAAAGCACATCTTATCTCCTGCAGCTCCTTTCTGGTGGATCCACTTCACAGCTCTTGCCTTCCCTTTTCACTAAGAGTTTCCTCTGATTGCCCAGGTTGATACAGGCTTTCAGCTCTTGCTAGTATCTTGATGCTTCCCATCTCTTCTTTGTTTTCCTTAACCCTTCATGCAAATCTATAAATATTGCCTTCATTAAACTTTGCAGTTAAATCTTCAAGTAAATCAAAGATCTTTCTATATTTGGAAGCAGGTGTCCACAGTAACTTTCTACTAATACATTCTTCTCTTGAACTTTTGACTTTAAATCAATCATACAGAACATGTGTAAACTTGTCTAAAGCTATAAACTTGCTCCATAATAATTTAAAGTGACTGCTTCACTAAAATACACTCACATCACAAACCTGGGTATAGTTATCTGGAATCGTCATGAAAATCATTTTCTTAGTCCTTTGTTCTTAGACTTTGTGTCACCTAAGGTACAATCAGGGATGCCGACCATCAGTGATGTTGAATAAGAGATTAGTTATATATAAAGATTAGAACTCAGGCAGTTGCTAGAGCTGATGGAGTAGTCTATACAAGCAGAAAAAGATATAAGCACCCTAATGTTCATTGCAGCACTAATTACAGTAGGTGGACGTGGAAGCAACCTAAATGTCCAACGATGGAATAATAGATGGAAAAGATATGGCATATATATACAACTGCATATTATTCAGCCTGAGAATGAACAGAACAGTGCCATTCACAGTGGCATGGATGGACCTGAAGATAGTCATGCTGAGTGAATAAGGCCGACAGAGAAAGACAAGTGTCATCTGATATCGCTTTTATCAGATGGAATTTTAAAAAGTGGTATTTACAAATGAAGGTGTTTACAAAACCAAAATAGAACCCAGGATGTAGAAAAGTAACTATGGTTACCAAAGGGGAAAAGGGATATATGAGGGATAAACTGGCAGACTGGGATTCACATATACACACTGCTATATATAAAAGAGATAACTAATGAGAACCTTCTGTATAACACAGGAAACTCTACTTAATATTCTATAATGACCTATACAGGAGCACAATATAAAAAAAAGTGGATATGTGTATACATATAACTGATTCACTTTGCTGTACAACAGAAACATTGTAAAGCAACTATGCTCCAATAAAAATTAATTGTAAAAGTAGAGATAATAAATCTACTGGAAAAAATAATAGCTATCAGAACTTTGAAAAAACAGTGATACCTGACTTCTCATCCAAACCAATAGCAGTTACAAAGGGAAAGTATTTTTAAAGTGTTTAAGTAAATAAACAAAACTTTCAAGCTAGCTTCTTATGAAAATGAAGATATATATTAAAATGGCTGTGTTGAATATCAATGGTAAGAGGGTGGAAAGTCAATGTGCAGACTTTCAAACTATATTTGCAATGCATATTTCTGGAAAAGGACTCAAATGAAAAAAATATATAAAACACATACAAATGAATCAGTAAAGAAAACAGTCAAGAAGAATGGGACAATCTTAGAGATTCAATTCAGGAATTTTACATTCAATACCTAATAAATATACTAAAATATTACTATTCATCAGGTAAGTGAAAATAAAGCTTCCTCTGAGTGCTCCATCTGTATCCTTTCAGCACCCTGAATGTACTAATATAGTTAGGAGAATATGACCCAAGAGGACAGGGAAAAATAATGACTGTCTCAAAGAAAATCAGTGATTAAATAAATTTCCTATAGTTTCCCTCATCTAACCAATGTGGAGGAAAAAAAAAAAAAGTAGTAACAAGTCACAAGTTCTGGATACTGAAGAAAAGGCAGATTTCAGGCAGATTTCACTAGAAAAAAAAGAAAGATGGTATTTTTTTTAGCTTATTCTATGTCAGGCACTGTGGTATGCATTTCAGATTCATCATCTAATTTAAATATCAAAACCTTATGAGATAGGTTTTATTGTTTCATTTTTTTTTTTAATCTTTGGGAAATGA
Source organism: Capricornis sumatraensis (assembly GCF_032405125.1). Lineage (NCBI taxonomy): Eukaryota > Metazoa > Chordata > Mammalia > Artiodactyla > Bovidae > Capricornis > Capricornis sumatraensis. The sequence continues at coordinate 78,193,060 of NC_091070.1, forward strand.
ACCATAACTTTCCTAACTGTGAAATGCTTCTCTATCTTTTAGTATCAGCCAGAGTGTAGCATTTTAGGGGGCTCCTGAGGAGCAAGGTCTGGACTATGGAGAAACACTTGGACTCAAAATAGGGTGGCTGGACATCTGAGTGATGGTGACATTACTGGTTTAAAGTGGAACTGAAAGTGAACTAGAATAGAAGATTCCAAATCTAGGCACAAAGTCCCAGGATGAGTAGATGAGGAAATCATCCACTAATCAGTTAACAGTGCTGAATGCTTCAGCAAGTTTTTTATATAATAGTATGCTGGAAAAATTGAGGGCTACAATGGGGTATTATTCTCTAAACACTCCTGTGATGCTATCTTCCCAAACATCTACACGGTGTTATCTCTGAAGTTCCTTTACATCTTTACTCATCTTTACTTGGTGAATTCTTTTTTTTTTTTTTTTTACTTTATTTTACTTTACAAAACTGTATTGGTTTTGGCATACATTGACATGAATCCGCCACGGGTGTACATGAGCTCCCAACCATGAACCCCTCTCTCACCCCACATCATCCCTCCGGATCATCCCCGTGCACCAGCCCCAAGCATCCTGCATTCTGCATTGCACAAAGACTGGCGATTCGTTTCTTACATGATAGTATACATGTTTCAATGCCATTCTCCCAAATCATCCCACCTTCTCCCTCAGAGTCCAAAAGTCCGCTCTACACATCTGTGTCTCTTTTGCTGTCTTGCATACAGGGTCATCATTACCATCTTTCTAAATTCTATATATATGTGTTAGTATACTGTATTGGTGTTTTTCTTTCTGGCTTACTTCACTCTGTATAATCGGCTCCAGTTTCATCCATTTCATTAGAACTGATGCAAATGTATTCTTTCTAATGGCTGAGTTTATTTAAATCTTTCTATTTTCCTTCCTTGAGAATCAGACTCCGGCACACTGCATGTAGCAGGCATGAAAGCTGAAGCACTGCCATCTGGTGTCCTACTCAGATGTTTTGTGATACTTACACTGGCTTCCTTGCTGCCCTCTGTGCTAAGTCTCTTCAGTCGTGTCTGACTCTGCAACCCCAGGGACTGTAGCCCACCAGGCTCCTCTGTATGTGGGATTCTCCAGGCAAGAATACTAGAGTGGGGTTGCCATGCCCTCCTCCAGGGGATCTTCCCGACCCAGGGATCAAACCCACACCTCTTATATCTCCTACACTGACACTCCTATGCCCCTTTACCACTAGTGCCACCTCAGTTCAGTTTAGTTCAGTCACTCAGTCGTGTCCAACTCTTTGCGACCCCATGAATCGCAGCACGACAGGCCTCCCTGTCCATCACCAACTTCCGGAGTTCACTCAGACTCACGTCCATCGAGTCAGTGATGCCATCCAGCCATCTCATCCTCTCTCGTCCCCTTCTCCTCCTGCCCCCAATCCCTCCCAGCATCAGAGTCTTTCCCAATGAGTCAACTCTTCGCATGAGGTGGCCAAAGTACTGGAGTTTCAGCTTTAGCATCATTCCTTCCAAAGAAATCCCAGGGCTGATCTCCTTCAGAATGGACTGGTTGGATCTCCTTGCAGTCCAAGGGACTCTCAAGAGTCTTCTCCAACACCACATTTCAAACGCATCAATTCTTCAGTGCTCAGCCTTCTTCACACAGTCCAACTCTCCCATCCATACATGACCACTGGAAAAACCATAGCCTTGACTAGACGGACCTTTGTTGGCAAAGCAATGTCTCTGTTTTTGAATATGCTATCAAGGTTGGTCATAACTTTCCTTCCAAGGAGTAAGCGTCTTTTAATTTCATGGCTGCAGTCACCATCTGCAGTGATTTTGGAGCCCCCCAAAAAATAAAGTCTGACACTGTTTCCATTGTTTCCCCATCTATTTGCCATGAAGTGATGGGAGTGAATGCCATGATCTTCATTTTCTGAATGTTGAGCTTTAAGCCAACTTTTTCATTCTCCTCTTTCACTTTCATCAAGAGGCTTTTTAGTTCCTCTTCACTTTCTGCCATGAGGGTGGTCTCATCTGCATATCTGAGGTTATTGATATTTCTCCCGGCAATCTTGGTTCCAGCTTGTGTTTCTTCCAGTCCAGCGTTCCTCATGATGTAATCTGCATAGAAGTTAAATAAGCAGGGTGACAATATACAGCCTTGACGTATTCCTTTTCCTATTTGGAACCAGTCTGTTGTTCCATGTCCAGTTCTAACTGTTGTTTCCTGACCTGCATGCAGATTTCTCAAGAGGCAGATCAGGTGGTCTGGTATTCCCATATCTTTCAGAATTGTCCACAGTTTATTGTGATCCACATAGTCAAAGGCTTTGGCATAGTCAATAAAGCAGAAATAGATGTTTTTTCTGGAACTCTTTTGCTTTTTTGGTGATCCAGCAGATGTTGGCAATTTGATCTCTGGTTCCTCTGCCTTTTCTAAAACCAGCTTGAACATCAGGAAGTTCACGGTTCATGTATTGCTGAAGCCTGGCTTGGAGAATTTTGAGCATTACTTTACTAGCATGTGAGATGAGTGCAATTGTGCAGTAGTTTGAGCATTCTTTGGCATTGCCTTTTTTGGGGGATTGGAATGAAAACTGACCTTTTCCAGTCCTGCGGCCACTGCTGAGTTTTCCAAATGTGCTGGCATATTGAGTGCAGCCACCTGGGAAGCACTAAATTGTGAGAAAGTCTAGTCAAGGTTGGGCCTGTGTTTGCTGAACCAGTCAGTAAACTCAGTGCAGACACCTGGAGAGAGAGAATTCAGGAGAACAGGCCTTTTTTTTTTTTTTTTTCCCCTCTCCCTCTCATTTTCCTGCAAGATATAAAAGGGATTGACTGCAAACATAGAATACATAGGATGATTCTGGCTGGAGAATAAGAGGCTACCTTGGAAAGAAAGCTCTAAATTACTTCACAAGTTGAGAGTTTCTTCCCTGATAAGTGAAATTATGCTTACTGTTATGTCCTTTCTTGTAGTATAGAAATAGACTGAGAAGTGGGAGCAAGAGTCAATAATGGGAAAAATAAATAATCATAGCAAGTATTGCTCCGTTATACTCATTACATATTATAATATTCCACTCATTCTCTCAATATAACACCTTATGAACTTATTTCCCATTGACAGTGAGAAACATGATAGACCATGGATACTTAGTAGAATACATGTAATATTCTATGTAAACTGATAAAATACAACTGAGAAAAACATTGAGCTTTATCTTGTGGGTAGATTCCTCTGCAATTTCAAATTCTGTCTCCCAGTCCCCTGCCCCAAGAATTTGTACACTGCCTGCAGCTGGTTGAGTGTTTATGACAGGATTTCTGCATCTCTTCTCTTGGGCAGCAAAGATAGAGGTTAGTCATTGAGATGGCTTCCAATTCTGTTCCACTTTTCAGAACACAATTTAAATTTGAGTATATAGAAGGTACTGCTGTCTAGTTTTAGCACCTACTCTGTTTCCTTTGTTTATTTCAGTTGTTCACTGGAAAGAAGTTTATGTAGTCAGTTTATACTATCAATTTCCCAGAAGTAGATTTAGATTCTGGACGATCTTAATTAGTGCTATCTTGCACTATTAAATTTTCCCTGATTATGTTTTATTTTTCCAACAATATTTTGAGCTTACAGAGAACAGAGAATATTGCTTTTATAACTTTTGGAGCTTAGAAATCATGGGCACAAAATCCTTGTTTAAATAAATGTGTGCATGTTCAACAAAACTAACCTAATTCATGAGCTGTAACACAGGCAAAATAGAACATAAATCTTATTTACTTAACCAACTCTATTGAGGTATAACTGACATTCCATAAAATTAATCCATTTTGCATCTACAGTTCAATGACTTTTGGTAAATTAGCTTAGTTATAAAATTATTTCCATAATCACAATCATTACCATGGCCCTTCCATGCATTCTCTTTTAGTGGTCTCTCAGGGAAGCTGTTCATCTCATCTGATGCCTCACAAAAGCATAAGCTGAGAAAGAGTCTTCATGTTTAGTCTCACCACTTCCACAATATTAATGTTGATGCATATTACAGTGAGTCACCAAGCCAGTACAGATTCAGTGTGCACAAGGTCTACACCAGGGCATGGATATCAGAAATCAGGAATCATTGGAGGCATTTCAGTCTCAAATTTGTGATAATTTGTTATGACAGAAGGAGGATTCTAACACAGTTCCTAAAAGTAACATTTCTAAATAGCTATAGCCAGTCTGATTGTTTACATTAATGGGATAATGCATTTATTTATTTAATTAATTTTTATTTTTACTTTATTTTACTTTACAATACTGTATTGGTTTTGGCATACATTGGCATGAATCCGCCACGGGTGTACATGAGCTCCCAACCATGAACCCCCCTCCCACCTCCCACCCCACATCATCCCTCCGGATCATCCCCATACACCAGCCCCAAGAATCCGGCATCCTGCATCGAACATAGACTGGCGATTCGTTTCTTACATGATAGTATATAAGTTTCAATGCCATTCTCCCAAATTATCCCACCCTCTCCCTCTCCCTCAGAGTCCAAAAGTCCATTATACACATCTGTGTCTCTTTTGCTGTCTTGCATACAGGGTCATCATTATCATCTATCTAAATTCCATGGATATGCATTAGTATACTGTATTGGTGTTTTTCTTTCTGGCTTACTTCACTCTGTATAATCGGCTCCAGTTTCATCCATCTCATTAGAACGGATTCAAATGTATTCTTTTTAATAGCTGAGTAATACTCCATTGTGTATATGTACCACAGCTTTCTTATCCATTCATCTGCTGATGGACATCTAGGTTATTTCCATGTCCTGGCTATTATAAACAGTGCTGCGATGAACATTGGGGTACATGTGTCTCTTTCTATTCTGGTTTCTTCAGTGTGTATGCCCAGGAGTGGGATTGCAGGGTCATAAGGCAGATCTATTTGCAATTTTTAAAGGAATCTCCACACTGTTCTCCATAGTGGCTGTACTAGTTTGCATTTCCATCAACAGTGTAAGAGGGTTCCCTTTTCTGTACACCCTCTCCAGCATTTATTGCTTGCAGACTTTTGGGTCGCAGCCATTCTGACCGGTGTGAAGTGGTACCTCATTGTGGTCTTGATTTGCATTTCTCTAATAATGAGTGATGTTGAGCATCTTTTCACGTGTTTGTTAGCCATCCGTATGTCTTCTTTGGAGAAATGTCTGTTTAGTTCTTTGGCCCACTTTTTGATTGGGTCTTTGATTTTTCTGGAATTGAGCTGCAGGAGTTGCTTGTATATTTTTGAGATTAGTTGTTTGTCAGTTGCTTCATTTGCTATTATTTTCTCCCATTCAGAAGGCTGTCTTTTCACCTTGCTTATATTTTCCATTGTTGTGCAGAAGCTTTTAATTTTAATTAGGTCCCATTTGTTTATTTTTGCATTTATTTCCAGTATTCTGGGAGGTGTATCATAGAAGATCTTGCTGTGCTTTATGTCAGAGAGTGTTTTGCCTATGTTCTCCTCTAGGAGTTTTAAAGTTTCTGGTCTTATGTTTAGATCTTTAATCCATTTTGAGTTTATCTTTGTGCGTGGTGTTAGAAAGTGATCTAGTTTCATTCTTTTACAAGTGGTTGACCAGTTTTCCCAGCACCACTTGTTAAAGAGATTGTCTTTACTCCATTGTATATTCTTGCCTCCTTTGTTGAAGATAAGGTGTCCATAGGTGTGTGGATTCATCTCTGGGCTTTCTATTTTGTTCCATTGATCTATATTTCTGTCTTTGTGCCAGTACCATACTGTCTTGATGACTGTGGCTTTGTAGTAGAGCCTGAAGTCAGGCACGTTGATTCCTCCAGTTCTATTCTTCTTTCTCAAGATAGCTTTGGCTATTCGAGGTTTTTTGTATTTCCATACAAATCTTGAAATTATTTGTTCTAGCTCTGTGAAAAATACCGCTGGTAGCTTGATAGGCATTGCATTGAATCTGTAGATTGCTTTGGGTAGTGTACTCATGTTCACTATATTGATTCTTCCGATCCATGAACATGGTATATTCCTCCATCTATTAGTGTCCTCTTTGATTTCTTTCATCAGTGTTTTATAGTTTTCTGTATATAGGTCTTTAGTTTCTTTAGGTAGATATATTCCTAAGTATTTTATTCTTTCCGTTGCAATGGTGAATGAAATTGTTTCCTTAATTTCTTTTTCTACTTTCTCATTATTAGTGTATAGGAATGCAAGGTATTTCTGTGTGTTGATTTTATATCCTGCAACTTTACTCTATTCATTGATTAGCTCTAGTAATTTTCTGGTGGAGTCTTTAGGGTTTTCCATGTAGAGGACCATGTCATCTGCAAACAGTGAGAGTTTTACTTCTTCTTTTCCAATTTGGATTCCTTTTATTTCTTTTTCTGCTCTGACTGCTGTGGCCAAAACTTCCAGAACTATGTTGAATATTAGCAGTGAAAGTGGGCACCCTTGTCTTGTTCCTGACTTTAGGGGAAATGCTTTCAATTTTTCATGATTTAAGATAATGTTTGCTGAGGATTTGTCATATATAGCTTTTATTATGTTGAGGTATGTTCCTTCTATTCCTGCTTTCTCGAGAGTTTTTATCATAAATGGATGTTGAATTTTGTCAAAGGCCTTCTCTGCATCTATTAAGATAATCATATGGCTTTTATTTTTCAATTTGTTAATGTGGTGAATTACACTGATTGATTTGTGGATATTGAAGAATCCTTGCATCCCTGGGAGAAAGCCCACTTGGTCATGGTGTATGATCTTTTTAATGTGTTGTTGGATTCTGATTGCTAGAATTTTGTTGAGGATTTTTGCATCTATATTCATCAGTGATATTGGCCTGTAGTTTTCTTTTTTTGTGGCCTCTTTGTCAGGTTTTGGTATTAGGGTGATGGTGGCCTCATAGAATTAGTTTGGAAGTTTACCTTCCTCTGCAATTTTCTGGAAGAGTTTGAGTAGGATAGGTGTTAGCTCTTCTCGAAATTTTTGGTAGAATTCAGCTGTGAAGCCGTCTGGACCTGGGCTTTTGTTTGCTGGAAGATTTCTGATTACAGTGTCAATTTCCGTGCTTGTGATGGGTCAGTTAAGCTTTTCTATTTCTTCCTGGTTCAGTTTTGGAAAGTTGTACTTTTCTAAGAATTTGTCCATTTCTTCCACGTTGTCCATTTTATTGGCATATAATTGCTGATAGTAGTCTCTTATGATCCTTTGTATTTCTGTGTTGTCTGTTGTGATCTCTCCATTTTCATTTCTAGTTTTATTGATTTGATTTTTCTCCCTTTGTTTCTTGATGAGTCTGGCTAATGGTTTGTCAATTTTATTTATCCTTTCAAAGAACCAGTTTTGGCTTTGTTGATTTGTGCTATGGTCTCTTTGTTTCTTTTGCATTTATCTTTGCCCTAATTTTTAAGATTTCTTTCCTTCTAATAACCCTGGGGTTTTTCATTTCTTCCTCTTTCAGTTGCTTTAGGTGTCAGTTCAGCTCAGTTCAGTCGCTCAGTCGTGTCCAACTCTTTGCGACCCCATGAATTGCAGCATGCCAGGCCTCCCTGTCCATCACCATCTCCCGGAGTTCACTCAGACTCATGTCCATCGAGTCCGTGATGCCATCCAGCCATCTCATCCTTGGTTGTCCCTTTCTCCTAGTGCCCCCAATCCCTCCCAGCATCAGAGTCTTTTCCAATGAGTTAACTCTTCGCATGAGGTGGCCAAAGTACTGGAGTTTCAGCTTCAGTATGATTCCCTCCAAAGAAATCCCAGGGTTGAGATCCTTCAGAATGGACTGGTTGGATCTCCTTGCAGTCCAAGAGACTCTCAAGAGTCTTCTCCAACACCACAGTTCAAAAGCATCAATTCTTTGGCCCTCAGCCTTCTTCACAGTCCAGCTCTCACATCCATACATGACCAGAGGAAAAACCATAGCCTTGACTAGACGGACCTTAGTCGGCAAAGTAATGTCTCTGCTTTTGAATATGCTATCTAGGTTGGTCATAACTTTTCTTCCAAGGAGTAAGCGTCTTTTAATTTCATGGCTGCAGTCACCATCTGCGGTGATTTTGGAGCCCAAAAAGAGTTAGGTTATTTATTTGACTTTTTTCTTGTTTCTTGAGGTATGCCTGCATTGCTATGAACCTTCCATTTAGCACTGCTTTTACAGTGTCCCACAGGTTTTGGGTTGTTGTGTTTTCATTTTCATTCATTTCTATGCATATTTTGGTTTCTTTCTTGATTTCTTCTGTGAGTTGTTGGTTATTCAGTAGCGTCTTGTTCAGCCTTCATACGTTGGAATTTTTAATAGTTTTTCTCCTGTAATTGAGATCTAATTTTACTGCATTGTGGTCAGAAAAGATGCTTGGAATGATTTCGATTTTTTTGAATTTACCAAGGCTAGATTTATGGACCAGGATGTGATCTATCCTGGAGCAGGTCTGTGTGAGCTTGAGAAAAATGTGAAATTCATTGTTTTGGGGTGAAATGTCCTATAGATATCAATTAGGTCTAACTGGTGTATTGTATCAATTAAAGTTTGTGTTTCCTCATTATTAGAGAAATGCAAATCAAAACCACAATGAGGTATCACTTCACACCAGTCAGAATGTCTGCGATCCAAAAATCTGCAAGCAATAAATGCTGGAGAGGGTGTGGAGAAAAGGGAACCCTCCTACACTGTTGGTGGGAGTGCAAACTAGTACAGCCACTTTGGAGAACAGTGTGGAGATTCCTTAAAAAATTGCAAATAGAACTACCTTATGACCCAGAAATCCCACTGCTGGGCATACACACTGAAGAAACCAGAATAGAAAGAGACACATGTACCCCAATGTTCATCGCAGCACTGTTTATAATAGCCAGGACATGGAAACAACCTAGATGTCCAAGAAAGCTGTGGTACATATACACAATGGAGTATTACTCAGCTATTAAAAAGAATACATTTGAATCAGTTCTGATGAGATGGATGAAACTGGAGCCGATTATACAGAGTGAAGTAAGCCAGAAAGAAAAACACCAATACAGTATATTAACACATATATATGGAATTTAGAAAGATGGCAATGACGACCTCGTATGCAAGACAGCAAAAGAGACACAGATGTGTATAACAGACTTTTGGACTCTGAGGGAGAGGGAGAGGGTGGGACGATTTGGGAGAATGGCAATGTAACATGTATACTATCATGTAAGAATCTAATCGCCAGTCTATGTCCGACGCAGGATACAGCATGCTTGGGGCTGGTACATGGTAATGACCCAGAGAGATGTTATGGGGAGGGAGGTGGGAGGGGGGTTCATGTTTGGGAACGCATATACACCCGTGCTGGATTCATGTCAATGAATGGCAAAACCTATACAGTATTGTAAAGTAAAATAAAGTAAAAAGAAAAAGAAAAAAAAAATAAAGTTTGTGTTTCCTGGTTAACCTTCTGTTTAGTTGATCTATCCATAGGTGTGAGTGGGATAATAAAGTCTCCCAGTATTATTGTGTTATTGTTAATGTCCCCTTTCATACTTGTTATCATTTGTCTTACATATCGCTGTGTTCCTATGTTGGGTGCATATATATTTATAATTGTTATATCTTCTTCTTGGATTGATCCTTTGATCATAATCTAGTGTCCTTCTTTGTCTCTTTTCACAGCCTTTGTTTTAAGGTCTATTTTATCTTATATGAGTATGGCTACTCCTGCTTTCTTTTGGTCTCTATTTGTGTGGAATATCTTTTTCCAGCCCTTCACTTTCAGTCTGTATGTGTCTCTTGTTTCAAGGTGGGTGGATCTTGTTTTTGTATCCATTCAGCCAGTCTTTGTCTTTTGGTTGGATCATTCAACCCATTTACATTTAAGGTAATAGTTGATAAGTATGATCCCATTGCCATTAACTTTACTGTTTTGGGTTCGAGTTTATTCTGTGTTTCCTGTCTGGAGAAGATCCTTTTGCATTTGTTGGAGAGCTGGTTTGGTGGTGCTGAATTCCCTCAGCTTTTGCTTGTCTGTAAAGCTTTTTATTCCTCCTTCATATTTCAATGAGATCCTTGCTGGGTACAGTAATCTGGGCTGTAGGGTATTTCTTTCATCACTTTAAGTATGTCCTGCCATCCCCTCCTGGCCTGAAGAGTTTGCATTGAAAGATCAGCTGTTGTCCTTATGGGAATCCCCTTGTGTGTTATTTGTTGTTTTTCTCTTGTTGCTTTTGATATTTGTTCTTTGTGTTTGATCTTTGTTAATTTGTTTAATATGTGTCTTGGATTTATCCTGTTTGGGACTCTCTGGGTTTCTTGGACTTGGGTGACTATTTCCTTCCCCGTTTTAAGGAAGTTTTAAACTATTATCTCCTCAAGTATTTTCTCATGGTCTTTCTTTTTGTCTTCTTCTCTTGGGACTCTTATGATTCGAATGTTGGGGCATTTATCATTGTCCCAGAGGTCTCTGAGATTTTCCTCATTTCTTTTAATTCGTTTGACTCTTTTCCTCTCTGACTCATTTATTTCTACCATTCTATCTTCTACCTCACTTATCCTATCTTCTGCCTCCATTATTCTACTGTTACTTCCCTCCAGAGTGTTCTTGATCTCATGTATTGCATTATGCATTATATATTGACTCTTTTTTATTTCTTCTAGGTCCTTGTTGCCCTTTCTTGCATTTCTCAATCCTTGTCTCCAGGCTATTTATCTGTAACTCCATTTTGTTTTGAAGATTTTGGATCATTTTCACTATCATTATTCAGAATTCTTTATCAGGTAGATTCCCTATCTCTTCCTCTTTTGTTTGGTTTGATGGGCTTTTATCCTGTTCCTTTACCTGCTGGGTATTTCTCTGCCTCTTCATCTTGTTTATATTGCTGTGTTTGGAGTGGCCTTTCCGTATTCTGGCAGTTTGTGGAGTTCTCTTTATTGTGGAGTTTCCTCACTGTGGGTGTGATTGGACAGGTGGCCTGTCAAGGTTTCCTCATTAGGGAAGCTTGTGTCAGTGTTCTGGTGGGTGGAGCTGAATTTCTTTTCTCTGGAGTGCAATGAAGTGTCCAGTAGTGAGTTTTCAGATGTGAGTGGGTTTGGTGTGACTTTGGGAACCCTGTATATTGAAGCTCAGGGCTGTGTTCCTGTGTTGCTGGAGAATTTGCGTGGTATGTCTTGCTCTGGAAATTGTTGGCCCTTGGGCGGTGCTTGGTTTCAGTGTAGGTACAGAGGCGTTTGGTGAGCTCCTTTCAATTAATGTTCCCTGGAATCAGGAGGACATCTTTTTATTTATTTATTTTTTGGGGGGGTGTTAATTCTAAAAGGTCTTGTAGTTCCTCATAAAACTGTTCAACTTCAGCTTCTTCAGCGTTACTGGTTGGGGCATAGACTTGGATAACTGTGATATTGAATGGTTTGCCTTTGAGACGAACAGAGATCATTCTGTCATTTTTGAGATTGCATCCAAGTACCACATTTCGGACTCTTTTGTTGACCATGATGGCTACTCCATTTCTTCTGAGGGATTCCTGTCCACAGTAGTAGATATAATGGTCATCTGAGTTAAATTCACCCATTCCAGTCCATTTTAGTTCGCCTATTCCTAGAATGTCGACGTTCACCCTTACCATCTCTTGTTTGACCACTTCCAATTTGCCTTGATTCATGGACCTGACATTCCAGGTTCCTATGCAATATTGCTCTTTACAGCACCGGATAAACCAGAGATCAAATTGCCAACATCCGCTGGATCATGGAAAAAGCAAGAGAGTTCCAGAAAAACATCTATTTCTGCTTTATTGACTATGCCAAGGCCTTTGACTGTGTGGATCACAATAAACTGTGGAAAATTCTGAAAGAGATGGGAATACCAGACCACCTGACCTGCCTCTTGAGAAATCTGTATGCAGGCCAGGAAGCAAGAGTTAGAACTGGACATGGAAAAACAGACTGATTCCAAATAGGAAAAGGAGTACATCAAGGCTGTATATTGTCACCCTGCTTATTTAACTTCTATGCAGAGTACATCATGAGAAACCCTGGACTGGAAGAAACACAAGCTGGAATCAAGATTGCTGGGAGAAATATCAATAACCTCAGATACGCAGATGACACCACCCTTATGGCAGAAAGTGAAAAGGAACTAAAGAGCCTCTTGATGAAAGTGAAAGAGGAGAGTGAAACAGTTGGCTTAAAGCTCAACATTCAGAAAATGAAGATCATGACATCCGGTCCCATCACTTCATGGCAAATAGGTGGGGAAACAGTGGAAACAGTGTCAGACTTTATTTTTGGGGGGCTCCAAAATCACTGCAGATGGTGACTGCAGCCATGAAATTAAAAGACACTTACTCCTTGGAAGGAAAGTTATGAGCAACCTATACAGCGTATTCAAAAGCAGAGACATTACTTTGCCGACTAAGGTCCGTCTAGTCAAGGCTATGGTTTTTCCTGTGGTCATGTACGGATGTGAGAGTTGGACTGTGAAGAAGGCTGAGCACCGAAGAATTGATGCTTTTGAACTGTGCTGTTAGAGAAGACTCTTGAGAGTCCTTTGGATTGCAAAGAGATCCAACCAGTCCATTCTGAAGGAGATTAGCCCTGGGATTTCTTTGGAGGGAATGATGCTGAAGCTGAAATTCCAGTACCTTGGCCACCTCATGTGAAGAGTTGACTCATTGGAAAAGACTCTGATGCTGGGAGGGATTGGGGGCAGGAGGAGAAGGGGATGAGAGAGGATGAGATGGCTAGATGGCATCACGGACTCAATGGAAGTGAGTCTGAGTGAACTCCGGGAGATGGTGATGAACAGGGAGGCCTGTCGTGCTGCGATTCATGGGGTCGCAAAGAGTCAGACACGACTGAGGGACTGAACTGAACTGGAGTCAGGAGTTCTCTGGTGTTCTCAGGATTTGGACTTAAGCCTCCTGCTTCTGGTTTTCAGTCTTAATCCTACAGTAGCCTCGAGACTTCTCCATCTATACAGCACTGATGATAAAACATCTAGGTTAAAGAAGAAAAGTTTCTCTACAGTGAATGACACCCAGAGAGGTTCACATAGTTACATGGAGAAGAGAAGAGGGAGGAGGGAGATAGAGGTGACCAGGAGAAGAAGAGGGGGGATCAAAAGAGGAGAGAACAAGCTAGCCAGTAATCACGTCCCTATGTGTTCTCCACTGTCTGGATCCCTCAGAGATATTCACAGAGTTACCCAGAGAAGAGAAGAGGGAGGAAAGAGACAGAGATGGCCAGGAGGATAAAGCGGGGGATCAAAAGGAGAGAGAGAGATCCAGCCAGTAATCAGTTCCCTAAGTGTTTTCTACAGTCCGGAACACACAAAGAGATTTACAGAGTTGAGTAGAGAAGAGAAGGAGGAGGGAGGAGATAGAGGCAACCTGGTGGAGAAAAAAGGAGAGTCCAAAGGGGGAGAAAGAAGTCAAGCCAGTAATCTCACTCCCAAGTCAAAATGGGTACTGAAGACTGGGTTCTTAAAGGTACAAAATTGATAGCAAATACCAAAAAGCAAAGTTTAAAAACCTAGAGTAGAGGTTGGAGTCTCAAAAATACAATATTAAAAAAAATAAAAAACAAAGTCACAAAAATTGTAAAATATATATATATATGAAGTTTGCTTTCAAAAATAGGGGATTTTTTTGCAAAGTAATAGTAGGTTATAAAAATGAAAATTAAAGGAATAATAGAGGACTTAAAAATTAAAAAAAATTAAAGAATGACACTAGTAAAACTCTATCTAGGACTTTCTCTGGTGTTGTTGTGGACAGTATGGAGTCAGTTCATTTTCAAATAGTTCCTTGATCTGGCTTATACTTCTCAAGATCTATAGGCCCCGTCCTATGTAGTCGATGCTAACTACAGGGTTTTAGTCTATTGCACCTGTTACTTCCAAGGTGGTTCCCTCTGTTTTAGCTTCTTTTGTTTGCTGGTCTCTTCAGTGTCTAATTTCCACCCTGACACAAGGGGGCGGTGGTGGATGCTTTTTTAGGCTCACTTGTTCAGTCGTGCTCTGGGGAGAGAGGAACACTGCAAACAAATAACACTGGCGTGTGTGGGGAGTGCTCGCAGTGTCTCGGCCACACTGGGTTTGCCCCCGCTCAGGGCGTGTGTACTTTCCCAGTCTACACTGCTCAGGCTCTAGTTTGCTCTGCTGGGAACTGTCTGAGGCAGGCCCTGAGTTGCATGCACTTCCCAGGTCTAAGCAGCTCAGGTTCAGGTACTCGGGTACTCCTCAAAGGCGCAGACTCGGTTGGGCCTACGTTTTGTGCCCTTCCCAGGTCCGAACAGCTCAGGTGACCAGGTATTTGGTGAGCGCGGGTGCTGTGACTTATCACCTCCCCCGTCCCTGCCACTCAGTTTTCTGGATGTACAACTGGTGTACCTTCTCAGGCAAATGTCGACTGTCCAGAATCTCAAGAAGTCTTGGTTAGCAACAAAGCCTGCTTGCAGTGTGGTAGATGATGCCTCTCTGGGGTCATGATTGTCCCCTTCCGGCTGTGGCTGCCCTTGCCTGCCTGTCTCTGGTGGGGGATGAGCCAGTCTGCAGCCGGCTAGCTCTGCTCAGTCCTTTGTTCTGTGAGCAGGCCTGGCGGTGTCTTAGGTTAGAGCTTTTCGCAGGGTAGCTATCCCACAGTCTGGTTTGTTATCTCAAGTTAGTTCCCTCAGCTTGGCCTCGGGGGCATTCAGGCCCGGTCCTTACTCTAAGCAATGCAGCCCTCGCTTGCTAGTGGCTGATGCAGGCGTCTGTGCTGCTTCTCCTCTGGGAGTTGCCTTAGGCACATAATCTGTGGATTTTAATAATTTATTTATTTTTCCTCCTGGTTATGTTGCCCTCTGAGGTTCCAAGGTTCGCCACAGAGTCACCAGTGAGACTGTTAGCTGGTGTTTGGAAACTTCTCTCTTTTTTAAGACTCCCTTCCCGGGACAGATTTCTGTCCTTACCTCTTTTGTCTCTCTTTTTACCTTTTGTATTTTTTCCTACCTCTTTTCGAAGACAATGGGCTGCTTTTCTGGGTGCCTGATGTCCTCTTCCAGCATTCAGAAGTTGTTTTGTGGAATTTACTCAGCGTTCAAATGTTCTTTTGATGAATTTGTGAGGGAGAAAGTGGACTCCCTGTCCTGTTCCTCTTCCAGCTTAGGACCACCTCCTAAAAATGGTAAATTTTAAAGGGCATATTTTCATGTCTGATCAGGTCACCGACTTATTTAAATCTTGATACTTGTGCATACCAAACGAAATTGGGAGAAATAAAAGCATCATTGAAAGTAGGGATATCACTTTTCAGTAAGGATATTCTGACATTTCCCTTCCCTGCTGCAGGTTTCTTAGCCTAGAGAAGGTGAAAACATGACTTCCCCACATTTTAAGTAGATTTAAAATGGAAGAGAAATTAACCTTGTGATATTAGGCTACTGTTATATTTTTTTACTATCTGAAAGTGACTGGAAAAGCCCTGGAGTCTGCCAAAATTTTAATTAGGGTCAAGGAAGGACTCAACAGAGCAGGTTTCAAAGGACGATGGTGAAAAAGAAAAAAAACTTATTCTCTACTTGTACTTTACTGTGTTCAATCTGTTAAACTGTCAATAAGAAGAATAAAAAGAAAGCAAATTACTTTTTTTACCTCTCCACAGGAGGGTAGTATTTCAAAAGGCAAAGTCCTTCCCAGAATCATAGTTTGGGGTTGGATGAAACAGGAGTGGGGGTGGAGGGTGAATGATTCAATTGGCTGACACACAGAGGTCTGTACCTTTTTACTGAGATCAAAGTGGGTAGCAAGTGTTACTATAGCCTAGAAAAGCCTCTTTCAGGTGGGAATCTTTCAAGGAAAACTAAAATCAGGGACAGTAGCCACCAAATGATAAGAAGAAAAGATGCTCCAGAAACTCTTGGTGTTGGTCTTTTGGATTCAACTGGCATGTGAGTTTGAGAAGTTACTGATTACATGAACAGAAAATCCTCAGCAGATGAAAAATAACCTTGAAAGCAGGTTATTTTATGGTAAAGAGTGAAAGGAAGTATTAGGAAGGAAAGAAGAAAGGGAGAGAGCAAGAGAGAAAAAAGGGAGAAAATAATCATTTAGGGTTGGGAAGGAGGCCCTAATTCCCTTCCCTGCTGCATTCTATTTTGTTTCTAAACAGGGGAGAGCACCCAGCAGCTGGAGCAGAATCCAAAGTTTCTACGTATTCAAGAGGGAGGAAATGTCACCGTGTACTGCAACTCCTCAAGCACCTTCACCTTCTTTCAGTGGTACAGACAGAAGCCCGAGGAAGGGCCTGTCCTCTTGGTGACATTAACTAAACCAAAAGAAATGAAGGAGCAGAAGAGAATAAGGGCTGAGTTTGGTGAAGCTAGAAAGGATAGCTCGCTTCTCATCACTGCAGCCCAGCCTGAGGATGCAGGCACCTACCTGTGTGCAGGGGCACAGTGCTCCAGGGTCTCCTGCTGCTTGCACACAAACCCTGCTGCAGGCCCCCAGCCACGCAGCTGTCTCACTCCTCCAGCTCCACCTCACACATCTTTTCTCACGGAGGAGAAGCGTTTCTGCTGCCTTTCCAGAACATCTCCCACATACACTGGAGGACAAGATTCATCTACTATAAGACAAACTTCTGGAAATGAAACTAAGTACTCAAGTGAGTGGGCTTCCCAGTGGTAAAGAATCTGCCTGCCAATGCAGGAGATGTAAGAGACACAGGTTTGATACCTGGGTCTGGAAGATCCCCTAGAGTAGGAAATGGCAGCCCACTCCAGTGTTCTTGCCTGGAGAATTCCATGGACAGAGGATCCTGACAGGCTATAGTCCATGGGGTAGCAAAGAGTCAGACATGACTGAGCACATGGGCATGCACACACTTAAGTGAGTAAAAATAAAGGTTTACAAAATATCATATATTAATGCATATACATGGAATCTAGAAAGATGGTACTGAGGATCCTACGTGAATTACAGCAAAGGAGACACAAACATAAAAAACAGACTTTTGGACTCGGGGAGAAGGAGAGGATGGGATGACTTGAGAGAATAGCACTGAAACATATACATTGCCATATGTAAAATAGACAGCCAGTGGGAGTTTGATGTATGACACAGGGACCCAAAGCTGATGCTCTGTAACAACTGGAGGGATGGGGTGGGGAGAGAGGTGGGAGGGTGCTCAGGAGGGAGAGGACACATGTACACCTATGACTGATTCATGTTGATGCATGGCAAAATCCATCATAATATTGTAAAGTAATTATTTTCCAATTAAAATAAATTAATTAACTTAAAAATATTTACAGCTTCTCAGGGTAGGCAGTAAGGGTGAAGAGAAAGTCAATATGGAGGATATCAGACACAGTACATCCCAAAGACCATGACAAGGAATGGTTAGTATAAGGAGACAGAAATACATGATTTTGCAGCTTTATGCAGTTACTGAAGCTTCTTTATCCCCAGTCTGCTAAACAAATGGGATCTAATTAAAATTAAAAGCTTCTGCACAACAAAGGAAACTATAAGCAAGGTGAAAAGACAGCTTTCTGAATGGGAGAAAATAATAGCAAATGAAGAAACTGACAAACAACTAATCTCAAAAATATACAAGCAACTCCTGCAGCTCAATTCCAGAAAAATAAATGACCCAATCAAAAAATGGGCCAAAGAACTAAATAGACATTTCTCCAAAGAAGACATACGGATGGCTAACAAACACATGAAAAGATGCTCAACATCACTCATTATCACAGAAATGCAAATCAAAACCACAATGAGGTACCACTTCACACCAGTCAGAATGGCTGCGATCCAAAAATCTGCAAGCAATAAATGCTGGAGAGGGTGTGGAGAAAAGGGAACCCTCTTACACTGTTGGTGGGAATGCAAACTAGTACAGCCACTTTGGAGAACAGTGTGGAGATTCCTTAAAAAATTGCAAATAGAACTACCTTATGACCCAGCAATCCCACTGCTGGGCATACACACCGAGGAAACCAGAATAGAAAGAGACACATGTACCCCAATGTTCATTGCAGCACTGTTTATAATAGCCAGGACATGGAAACAACCTAGATG
Organism: Capricornis sumatraensis; assembly: GCF_032405125.1. Taxonomy (NCBI): domain Eukaryota; kingdom Metazoa; phylum Chordata; class Mammalia; order Artiodactyla; family Bovidae; genus Capricornis; species Capricornis sumatraensis. Next base: position 78,211,083 of record NC_091070.1, read on the forward strand.
TCCATCAGCAGATGAATGGATAAGAAAACTTTGGTACATGTACACAATGGAGTATTACTCAGCCATTAAAAAGAATTCATTTGAATCAGTTCTGATGAGATGGATGAAACTGGAGCCGATTATACAGAGTGAAGTAAGCCAGAAAGAAAAACACCAATACAGTATACTAACACATATATATGGAATTTAGAAAGATGGCAATGACGACCCTGTATGCAAGACAGGAAAAAAGACACAGCGGTGTATAACGGACTTTTGGACTCAGAGGGAGAGGGCGAGGGTGGGATGATTTGGGAGAATGGCATTCTATCATGTATACTTTCATGTAAGAATTGAATCGCCAGTCTATGTCTGACGCAGGATACAGCATGCTTGGGGCTGGTGCATGGGGATGACCCACAGAGATGTTATGGGGAGGGAGGTGGGAGGGGGGTTCATGTTTGGGAACACATGTAAGAATTAAAGATTTTAAAATTTAAAAAAATAAAAAAATAAATCAAATTTAAAAAAATAAATAAAATTTTAAAAAAATAAACCAGAGTAAAAGGCAGAAGTGCAGTAAAAATTAATTAGAAGAAGAACGTTCCTACTTTTTGATGGAAAATGCCCCAAATGTACTCCAGTAATATCCAACTGTGTTCCCAAAGCAACATTCCCACTAGATGGTCCTGAAACCACTTAAGCATTTACTGCAGTAGCCTGTATTTGCTCAGAATTTGCTTGGGGATTATGGTTTGCATAACAGATACCAACAGCTTCAAGTTTTCAAGGCCAGAAGAAACTGGAAGCTGACAGCTTCCTCCATCTGGCAAGTCCTCCACTGGCCCACTTTTATACCTGAAGCATTCCCGGTTGTTCTTAAAACAAGATGATATAATACGAAGCACATAGGTTTTGAAGTCACAATATCCCAGGTTTGAACCTGGGTCTTTGAATCCTGTCTTTGCGATTTTCTTGTTCTGTGTCCTTGGGCAATTATTCATCCTCATCTAAGCTTCCTTGTAAAGACAGGTTAATAAGAACACCTATCTTGCTAAGTTGCTATGGATTAAATGAGACAACATTTAAAAATGATATGAAGTCTCAAGTGCAATATGTACTCAATAAATGCACCTGTAAATGACACTGTTATTAATTTTTCTAAATAAATACTATCTCTACTGTGAAATTTCAACTGACTTCTCAAGGAGGAATAAGCTAGCCTCTGCCAAATATTCTGAATTCTCATTTTAGTAGTCAGGGAGGCAGACACTGTGCGTTGCCTATCTAATCACCATTCTCTTCTGCTTCCTTCTTAGCAGAGCTTTCAATTTTGATTTGCACAACTGTATCCCCAACTTTAAAAAGAATAACCACTATATTTCACATCTTTTCTTGCAATAAGGGGTTGCATATAGCATAGTTCTGACCAATGAGTCATACTCAGAAACATGCTAGGGATTCTCTGCAATGTTTTTGCTCTTCTGGTACAGGCACCATAACTCCCTGTCCCCTTTCCAGTGATTTTCTTCTTGAAACAGGGAAGTGATACCTCTATCATGAAGGAAAACACAATCATAAACCCCCTCCCTAATCCCATGACTGATCACCTTTTAGATACCAGGTCAAATCCCTCCCCCAGATTTGCTTGTGTAGGAAAATTTTTAATAAACAAGTTTTTGGTTGAATTTGTTTGCTACTTACAGCTAAACATAATCCTAACTGTAGCTGGATGGCATAAAATGGCTTTGTGATTTTATGTGCATGTGAAAGAGTGATATGAATAAGTAATATATTTTTAAAAGAAGGGACTTGTATTTATGCTGATCATATGTATTTCTTGAAGAGTTAATGTTTCTATAAATTTTTATTAAGAAAAAATTTGTCTTCCATTTATTTTAAAATTTCTGTCAATCTCTTACACTCATGGAAGACATGGAATTCAGCTTTGCATCCTAAGTCATAGACAATATCAATTTCCACATAAATATTAACAAATAATAACAGTAGTGTTACATTTTTCTCACTCTGAGTCCAAATATTATTTATTTTTATTGATTTATAGCTTCATATTACCCCAGAAACTTACTCAAAAGACACCCCCTTAAACAAATGCTTTCATTTTGAAGATTGCAAGGGCAAATATAAATTAAAAATAAGAAAAATACGTCTCAATTCTGCCTCATATAAAAAGGGAAAGGCTTCACTCCCTACCTTTTCTTAGAGTATTTACTTTAGTTTTGGAAGTTTGGCCACAGCAGTCAGAGCAGATAAAGAAATAAAAGGAATCCAGACTGGAAAAGAAGAAGTAAAACTCTCACTGTTTGCAGATGACATGGTCCTCTACATAGAAAACCCTAAAGACTCCACCAGAAAATTCCTAGATCTAATCAATGAATATAGTAAAGTCGAAGGACATCAAGTTAATACACAGAAATCCCTTGCATTCCTATACACTAACAATGAGAAAACAGAAAGAGAAATTAAGGAAACAATTCCATTCACCATTGCAATGAAAAGAATAAAATACTTAGGAATATATCTACCTAAAGAAACAAAAGACCTATATATAGAAAACTATAAAAGATTGGTGAAAGAAATCAAAGAGGACACAAATGGAGAAATATGCTGTGTTCATGGATTGGAAGAATCAATATAGTGAAAATGAGTATACTACCCTGCTGGGGTCCAGCCCCGGTGGATCCAGGGTAATTCGAAGGGGAAATGGAGTAGGCGTCCTAGGAAAAAACTCATTTAATTATAGATATATAGAGAGATTAGAAATGAATAGTGTAGTAGGAAAATTAGTGGAGAAAAAGAGGCTGAATAACTTGGTTTACATGGAATACCAATCACCACCTACATAGGTTACAGGTGTCTTTCCATTCTCCCAAAGAAGTGGAGGCACTGAGGCCTCCCCAGTCCGACCTTAGAAGCCCAGGCAAAATTAGCAGGCTTGGTGAGTACCCACGTACCAGATGGGAATTCCGCCAGAAGGGGAAAGAACGACACGGGGGAATTAGTCTTTCCAGAAACTGATTCGATTTATTTTTCAGGTTTGCTTATATACTTTTTGTTATACATAGGGATGAATACAGAGTCATGCAGGGGTCAGCAGACCTGACCCTTGTCACAATCAGGTGCTTCATATAAAATTATACAAAGGTCTTATGGGTTTTACATCATCTTCTGGCCATGAGGCCTGCTGACATTTTATGGCCCTTTCTGATAACGGTCAGTCAACCATAAAACTTATTTTTTCCAGGGGTGGTTTTTTCTTAAACCAAGCGCCGCCCTCCAAATAAAGTTGCATTCCTATAGGGTGAGGGTGTAGTGGGTCACAATCAATCAACAAAGGAATTTACTTAGCCCAAGGTTTAACATGATTAATCTTAAAGGTTAATACTTATTTCTCCTATATGCTAGTTATATTCATTATAAGGGCAGGGAATATGGAGATTTAGCAGCAAACATCAGCCCAACAAATGAAAACCCTTCACCAATGTTCCCCTTAAGATCTATTTAGTCTTAAGATAGTGATAAAGTTACATTTTTGCATAGCAAGAACATAGTTATTTATAACAAAGTACAGTGATCTATAACTAAAGAGAAAATTCATTAACTCAAAAAGTCTAGTATTGCTAACATCAAAAACTACTATATTTCCTTTTCTATATTCCAAATACATTGATTAATATATTCCCAGGTGCCTAAGGATATGGAGGCCTGGTGGCAATCATTGACTCAACAATGAGAAAAGCCCTATGCTAATTAAGAATTTCAAAATACTCCAAACTCTCCGTGCTGTTTATGGTTGAGAGGTTGTCACACAAGCTAGTCTGTCAGGAGAGAGGTTTGACCTGAGACACCCTTGTTACACCCAGGACAGGGAATTAGCAGCAATTGTTGGCACAACAAATGAAAAACCCTTCACCAATATAATTCCTTATCAATCCACTATACTATACTAATAATTTTCTAACTTCTCAAAAGAGTCTGTATTTAGAAAGTTTAGAAGCATCTCATGCCTCTCACGGTTGGGAGACTGTAAACAATCACATGTGGCCGGACGAACCTGCTCAGGCAGGCTAGAGAACCTTCAGAGGAGTTTGTAAGTTGAAACACTCATGTCACGCCCAGGAATTTTTATTAACTGGAGCTGCAAGTTAACTCCTTCTCTGAGAGAAATGGTGATGGGGAGAGCCCCCCGTAAAGTCAGAGGTATAGGTGAGAGCATGAAACAGTAAAGTAGGTAGGCTCTGGTTTTGGGGGTAGATGCTCAGGAACAGGGGGTTTCCTGAGGCTCAATCCCACCTTTGCATATGTCGAAGCCTCCTTCCTCATAACATTTGCCATGGGTGGAGTTCCTCACACTGGCTCCCGGCACTACCCAAAGCAATTTATAGATTCAATGCAATCCCTATCAAGCTACCAACTGTATTTTTCAGAGAACTAGAACAAATAATTTCACAATTTGCATGGAAATACAAAAAAAAACTCAAATAGCCAAAAAATCTTGAGAAAGAAGAATGGAACTGGAGGAATCAACCTGCCTGACTTCAGGCTCTACTACAAAGCCACAGTCATCAAGACAGTATGGTACTGGCACAAAGACAGAAATATAGATCAGTGGAACAAAATAGAAAGCCCAGAGATAAATCCACACACCTATGGACAGCTTATCTTTGACAAAGGAGGAAAGAATGTACAATTGAGAAAAGACAATCTCTTTAACAAGTGGTGCTGGGAAAACTGGTCAACCACTTGTAAAAGAATGAAACTAGAACACTTTCTAACACCATACACAAAAAAAAACTCAAAATGGATTAAAGATCTAAGTGTAAGACCAGAAACCATTAAATTCCTAGAGGAAAACATTGGCAAAACGCTCTCAGACATAAACCACAACAGGATCCTCTATGACCCACCTCCCAGAATATTGGAAATAAAAGAAAAAATAAACAGATGGGACCTAATTAAAAGTAAAAGCTTCTGCACAACAAAGGAAACTATAAGCAAGGTGAAAAGACAGCTTTCTGAATGGGAGGAAATAATAGCAAATGAAGCAACTGACAAACAACTAATCTCAAAAATATACAAGCAACTCCTGCAGCTCAATTCCAGAAAAATAAATGACCCAATCAAAAAAATGGGCCAAAGAACTAAACAGATATTTCTCCAAAGAAGACATACAGATGGCTAACAAACACATGAAAAGATGCTCAACATCACTCATTATCACAGAAATGCAAATCAAAACCACAGTGAGGTACAAATTCACACCAGTCAGAATGGCTGCTATCCAAAAGTCTACAAGCAATAAATGCTGGATAGGGTGTGGAGAAAAGGGAACCCTCCTACACTGTTGATGGGAATGCAAACTAGTACAGCCACTATGGAGAACAGTGTGGAGATTCCTTAAAAAACTGGAAATGGAACTGCCATATGATCCAGCAATCCCACTGCTGGGCATACACACTGAAGAAACCAGAACTGAAAGAGACACGTGTACCCCAATGTTCATCACAGCATTGTTTATAATAGCCAGGACATGGAAGCAACCTAGATGTCCATCAGCAGATGAATGGATAAGAAAGCTGTGGTACATATACATCATGGAGTAGTATTACTCAGCCATTAAAAAGAATACATTTGAATCCATTCTAAAGAGGTGGATGAAACTGGAGCCTATTATACAGAGTGAAGTAAGCCGGAAAGAAAAACACCAATACAGTATACTAATGCATATCTATGGAATTTAGAAAGATGGTAATGATAACCCTGTATGTGAGACAGCAAAAGAGACACAGATGTATAGAATAGTCTTTTGGACTCTGTGGAAGAGGGTGAGGGTGAGAGGATTAGGGAGAATGGCATTGAAATATGTAAATTATCATATGTGAAACGAATCGCCAGTCCAGGTTCGATGCATGATACAGGGTGCTCAGGGCTGGTGCACTGGGATGACCCAGAGGGATGGGATGGGGAGGGAGTCAGGAGGGGGGTTCAGGATGGGGAACACATGTACACCCATGGTGGATTCATGTCAATGTATGGCAAAACCAATACATAATTGTAAAATAAAATAAATAAATAAATGGAAGAAAAACAAAATGGAAAAGAGAAAAGGAAAGCAAAAAGTAATTACTAATTTAATACAGGTTAAAAATGAATGTAAGTATACTGCTTACTCTTGTTCAACAGTCAATTACTCTGGCTTACTCAAACACAGAATTAAATACAACTTATTCTTGAAGTTCCAAGTATCCTTTAGATAAAAACAATGTTATTAATAACCTAACACATGAAGATCCACTCACAACTTTATTGTCAAAAGAAAACAGAACTTACTAAAAGAACTTCTAGACAAATATTTATTAAATTTTAAAGGAGGGGGAGAATTTCAAAAGCTCATCCAAGCACTGAGAATGGCACATGATGAAACCAAAACCCCCACATAGAGCACCACAGCTAGAGAAGCCTGCATGACCCAATGAACACCCAACACAGTCAAAATTTAAAATAAAAAAAAATTCGTAATTGTGAATTTTTTCTCTATCACTTTGAAATGTATGTATACCTTTTAAAAAGCTAAATAAACCTCTTGCCAGTTTTACAATCCAGAAGTATTTGTCAAGCACCTGGGAGCCATCTCTTTGAAATGGACTCATCAAGGGGGACACTCCCACCTCTAAGTGTCTGTGGAGGGCAGGAGCCTAACCTTGGCTGGCACCTTGCTGTAAGTTGTAAACTTTACTCCTGTCAAAGAAATGAGCCATTTTTCCTTCAGGTCAAGGAAATCAGCAAGCACAAGTGGCTACCCCAATGACCAGGTAAAGGTAAGATAGAATTCTTGACAAATGGTGCTGTCAAGTCCTCCTACCTAAGAACTAGTTATTGTTTATCTTGAGAAACGCTTAAAATGGGTTGCATATGTTTGGCTACATAATGGGGTAAAAAAATTTTTACCTCTTTGCAGTATCTTTAATGGATAGACCAGGAAAAATACTATATTCTGATTTAACTTTTATTCAATAATAAAACTGTTTTCTTTCTTTTCTTACCCTTATGGAGAGGTGTTCTGGATTGGCAGGAAATTTTGGTTTTGTTTTCCCAAGAAAATGGCCCATGTCTTTCCATAATCACTGCTCTTACCTGTAAAAGTTGACATGACACTTTGAGAAGAGTGTGGGATATCTATGGCTCTGCCACTTACTGGCTGTGGGGCATTATATACCAATGTTGTGATCATCAATTTCCTCATTAGTACTTTGGAAGTAAATAAATAGCACTTACTTTACAGTGCTGTTATGAGGATTAACAGTGTTTTGTGAATTAAAAAAATTAAGTTTGCAAGGCAGAATGACAGATTCAATAAGATACATTAAAAACGTCATCTGGGTCCTGATATTCTGTGCAGCGAATGTGTAAAGAACACAGTTTCCACATTCAAGGAACTCGTTCTTGGGATGATGTAGAGCCAGTCACTAGATCCCATAGCCATTGATCTTCATGGGCCACAACTTAAGAATCCACTCACCTACAACCTCCATTCAGAGAAGTAATTTTTAAGAACAACTCGGACACTCTCCATGCTTCTGAAGCAATCTATGCCTTCATAAAAACACACTGTGATGCTGAAGGCCATAATCAAAAGCCCTTGTTTGGGTATGGACTTCCCTGGTGGCTCAGATGGTAATGAATCTGCCTGCAATGTGGGAGACCTAGGTTTGATCTCTGGGTTGAGAAGTTCCCCTGAAGAACAGAATGGCAGCCAACTCCAGTATTGTTGCCTAGAGAATTCCATGGACAGAAGAACCAGGTGAGCTACAGTCCATAGGGCTGCAAACACTACTGAGCGACTAACACACACACACACACATTTCTATATATGAAGTGGTGTCAGTGCTAGGTTTTAGTCCAAATGGAGGCACTGTAAGTGTCTTTAGGCTTTCAAGATTAACTGTTGAAGGAAGAATGAAGATCTCTGAAACAGGAAGGGGATTAATAATTAGGGCCAGGGCAGAGGAGGGGGAGCAAGAGAATTTCTGGACAAGAAAATTGTTCATAATGCACTTGGTCCTGCTTTCTTATCACCAATTCTTATCTCCAAGTGTCAAAATGAAGCTTGAAATTAAAACAAGACAATTTATTTCATACTGCTGTAATTTTATACTTTCATGAATCCATATGTTTAGGTATCAGGGACCAATATGAGCTTTTATTAATTTGTCCAGAAATTCTTTTCAACTTGATTGTTTCTCTTTTCCAAACCATACTGATACCTCATATAAGAATAGAAACTCAAAAATAAGAAAAATAAAAGCAAAGATAGAAGTAAAAAAAAGGTAAAGTATATATGGAAAGAAGAGAGTGGAGACATAAGGAGTAAGAGAAAATGGCAGAAGAGTGTTTAAACTGGAAGCCGTTGTCTATATGAGTTTCTCACAGCAGCATTATTAACACCTGGGGCCCAGTGAGTTTTTTGTGGGAAGGGGCTTTCCTGTGCATTGGAGGATATTTAGCACCATCCCAGGCCTCTACTCACTAGATACTAGTAACACACTCTCCTTTCCCCAGTTGTGACAACCAAAACTGTCTTCAGATACTGCCTTTGGGGGGCAACTGGTTGTAAACCAACGGTTTATATGTTAAATTTATTGAGTAGAGGCTTCTAAGAGATGATAGAAAGATAAATAACAAATGTATGTTGATAAGGGAGAGATGATAGATAGATGAATAGACACAGTAGAGCTGGATATTTCATATAGGTATTTCATTATATATATATATATATATATATATATATATATGCACTCATAATGGGCTTCCCTGGTGGCTCAGAGGTTAAAACGTCTGCCTGGGATGCGGGAGACTCTGGTTCGATCCCTGGGTTGGGAAGATCCCCTGGAGAAGGAAATGGCAACCCACTTCAGTACTCTTGCCTGGAGAATCCCATGGAGGGAGGAGCCTGGTAGGCTACGGTCCATGGGGCCGCAAAGAGTCGGACACGACTGAGTGACTTCACTTTGTGCTCATAATATATATATCCTCAAAGTTTCTGTTCTCTCAGCTTGACAAATGGATCATCTAACATTCACTTCTTCAGTCAATTTTGTGTGTAATATTTCATATATATATATATACTGCCAATATATATTTCTAACATATATATATATATGTGAAAAAGACTGAGGAACTAAATATTTTGACTATTTCCTATTATTTCCTAACATTTCCTAAATATTTCCTATTATGACTATTTTTTATTTCAAGTGGCTATTTTTCCTAGACTGTTTCTGTGTCATTTGACATTAATACATTCAAAAAGTAAAATACATGGAGTGTAAAAAATGCAAATAGTCATATGTATTTGCAGTAATTATATATATTTGCATAATATATAATGTGTATTTTATATGTATCAGAGAAGGCAATGGCACCCCACTCCAGTACTCTTGCCTGGAAAATCCCATGGATGGAGGAGCATGGCTAGCTGCAGTCCATGGGGTCGCTAAGAGTCGGGCACGACTGAGTGACTTCACTTTCACTTTTCACTTTCATGCATTGGAGAAGGAAATGGCAACCCACTCCAGTGTTCTTGGCTGGAAAATCCCAGAGACAGTGGACTCCCGTCTATGGGGTCGCCCAGAGTTGGACACGACTGAAGCGACTTAGCAGCAGCATGTTATATATATATATAGGTCATCACAACCCAGAAAACTCTAAATCTAATCATATCTGACATTTTAGCTTGGCCAACATCTCTTATCTTTGGTTCTTTATAGATAAGAAACCATTTCTTTATTCTCCCTGTAAGGTATGGTCTCCCTATTCTTTACATGATATATTCTATATATACTCAGAGTTTACAGAAATAGATTCCTAAACACTAAAAAGACAACTCTTCCATTATCCCCAACATAATAACAGACCCACACACACTCCCACAGACCACAGTGTGTAGAAGGACTAAGTCATAGATGGGTGGAGCTCCCACTACACAGCTGAGTGATGACACTTAGGCTTGACTGCTGTTGAATCTCTCATGAAAACAATCAGACACACAGGAACAGAATCAGTCCCATGAAGTTCAATATTTAAAGGAGCTTGACATTAAGGTGTGTCCCTGTAGCAAAACAGTAAAGAATCATGAAGACACAAAGAAGAGTCTTGCTGAATCTCTTATGGATACAGATTTGCTGTGAGTTAAGAACATCCCAGGGGGAACCTGAAGGAACATCAAGATCACACCTAAATTTGGAAAGGAAAAATGTGGGAAGGGATGATGGAGGAAAAGAGAGAACACAAGTCTCTTGGACTGTGTCCACCATGAGGATGGAAACAAGAGGAAAATGCCCTCCACTTGGAAACAGCCACAGTCATTGTTCAGGGACCTCACCTGTGCCTTTTTCTCTCTTTCTCAACAGGGCTCAGCGTGCAGATGAAGGTGGAGCAGAGTCCTGGGGTTTTGACCCTCCAAGAGGGCAGAAATTCTTCTCTGATATGCAATTATTCTATCTCCATAAGAAGCGTGCAGTGGTTCCAACAAAATCCTGATGGACGCCTCATCTCCTTGTTTTATATAGCTTCAGGAATGCAGCAGAAAGGAAGACTGAAATCCACCATCAATAGCAAGGAGCGTTACAGTCAACTCTACATCAGAGACTCCCAGCCTGGGGACTCAGCCACCTACTTCTGTGCTGTGGAGACACAGTGCTCTGCAGACACCTGCAGCCTGTACACAAAACCATAGTTGAGGACTTAACCCAACCCCCAGAGTGGGAGCAGATGCCCAATGTGATTAGAATTGAAATCTCATTGTCTTGCATCTCCTGATTCCTGCAGAAAGCATTTCTATAGAACTACAACTTGACACTGCAGAGTAGGCACATAAGCAGGTCTTCTGGAGATCTCTGTAACTAGGCAAAATCTATAGACTGATAAACTCTTTCCTATCTGATTCTGTCTTTCTGCCAGAAGTGAGCAGCTGGTTCAGTGTAGAGCAGAAACCTTGATCCCTCCATCTCTAAGGGCAAGAAAGCATCAGTCTCACCTTCTCTTCAACATCTTTTTATAGCTTACACTGGTACAGACAGAACCCTGGGAAAAGGTCTATTTTCCTTTTTGAATACCCTTAATAAAGGGAATAAAAGGAGCAAAAGAAACCAAGAGCCACTATTAGTATGAAGGCTGGCCAGAACTTTCTGCACACCAGATCAGAGACTTAGCCACATCCCTTGTGTTGTGGGGACACAGTTCTTCCCAGGCACCTGAAGTCTGAACCCAGATGTATGTCTGCAGTCCCCAAACCCAACACGAGATAGAGGTGTCTGAATGTTTTTACTGACACATAACGTGGTATTAAGAAGTGACTCTGGATAAATCAAAGTGATTTCACTTTCAAAAAAAATGGAAATGCTGATGAATATTGAACTAGTAACTATCTCTTTCATTTCCTGAATACAACTATTCCTAACATCCTAATCCCTAAATCAGAGAATCAGTGACATAGTAATTCCAGTTAGCAAATCTTAAACCAGGTTATAAGGTTCTGTGTAAAAATGGGTATATTCAACCTGAATGCTGTTTATTCATGACCCATATTATTCTCATGCTTGAAGGGAAATCATAGAAAGTCAAACCTTTAAGTGTCAAAGAAAGACAATGCCATGCTCTATAATCCTTCACTTAATTTTGTTTCAACTTCTTACAGTGCATTTAATTGTTAATTTTGTTCATATTCAACAGTATTTACTTATATCATTTGTATCATTATCCTTTTTGTTATGTTTTGGAAGACCATTGGAGAAAAGCTAATTTCAAGTCATGAGAATGCTATTTCATCTTGAGAAAATGAGTCACAGTTTTTGTACCTCATTCAAGAATTCTCAGTTGAGGACATATTTTCAACCCACTTATTCACAAGGTTTGTATATTCAATCATTCAACAAATATGCATTTAATATTTGTCAGGTAGTGGATAAGGAGGTTTCAGTAAATAAAGAGTTCTTTCTCTTGTTGAATATGTAGCCCTTTGGCAAACAGATTTTTGACATCATACATTTCTTATAAAGTAAAATAGGATGAAATTTGATATTATAGAGACAAATAGATGTCAGTCAGAGAGAGCTTCCTGGATTGTGTGATGCCTCAGTTTGAAGCTTAGTGGTTTAATAGGAGTTAATCGGGCTAAAGACAAAAGAAGGTGGGAGAAAAGTGCTCCAGTTTGAGGAAAACCATATACATGTGGGAAGCAGACAGATGACAACTAATTTAAGACCTAAAATATAATTTGCAAGTGATAGAAACACTTCATGTTTGAGGGACTTAAGATAAACAATAATAGTTCTTGAAATGAGCAGTCTTAATATTATGATGTGATACAGTAAAGAATATGAGCAACAAAAGTCACTAAGTACACCCACATACTCAGGGTGTAGAGGTAGGAATAACTGCATTGAGGACCAGTAAAAAGAATCATAAATCAGTTTTTTAAGGAATCTCCACACTGTTCTCCATAGTGGTTGTACTAGTTTGCATTCCCACCAACAATGTAAGAGGGTTCCCTTTTCTCCACACCCTCTCCAGCATTTATTGCTTGTAGAATTTTCGATCAGAGCCATTCTTACTGGCATGAAATGGCACCTCATTGTGGTTTTGATTTGCATTTCTCTGATAATGAGTGATGTTGAGAAAGAAATATTAGTTCTCTAGAAACCCTATTCTTTTTAGATGCAGAGAACATTTTGAAATAACCTGTGGAAGATATCATAAATACAATACATATGCATGAAACATTTAGACTATTGAATAAAAAATGACAGTTGCTTATAAAACAGGAGAAATAGTGAAACAACTAAGACAGAAAGATAAATGCTTTATGACTTCACTTATATGTGAAATCTAAAAACCAGGACAAACGAACAAAGATAACAAAACAGAAAGAGAGTTATGGACGAAGAGAATAAACAGAGTGAAACAAGGCATGAGGAGGAGGAAAAAAGAAATAGGTGAGATAGATTAAGAGGCACAAACTTCCAGCAGCAAAATAAATGAATCACAGATATGAATTGCATAGTGGAGGAAATATAGTCAATGGTTATGTAATATCTTAGTACGGTAAAACATAGTGACTAGACTTTTGTGGTGAGTATTTTGAAATTCTGAATCACTATGTTCTTTAAAAGATCAGATTGTGGTTACCAGGGGCAGGAGGCAGGGGGAGATGGAATAGGATGCAGGCAGTCAAAAGGTACAAAGTTTCAGTTATAAGATAACTAACTAAGTACTGTGAAGGTAATGAACAACATAATAAATATAATTAACACTGCTGTATTTATACATAAAAGTTGAGAGTAAATCCCAAGAGTTCTCACCACAAGGAAAAACATTGTTTTCTATTTAATTTTATATCTATATGAGATGATGTATGCTCACTAAACCTTCTGTGGTAATCATTTCATGATGTATATGTCATTATGCTGTACAGATGAAACTTACACAGATCTGTATGTCAATTTCATCTCAATAAACCAGAAGGAAAAAAAAAGAGAGTAAATATGTTGTTGTTTTTTTTTTTAAGTGCTATCTTAAGAGAACAAAGATTTTCTGGCTATTCCAGAATAGCTGATATAGAATTATCTTCTAACTGTCAGTTCAGTCAGTTCAGTCACTTAGTCATGTCCGACTCTTTGCAACCCCATGAATCGCAGCACTCCAGGCCTCCTGTCCATCACCAACTCCCGGAGTTCACTCAAACTCATGTCCATCAAGTTGGTGATGCCATCCAGCCATCTCATCCTCTGTCGTCCCCTTCTCCTCCTGCCTTGAATCCCTCCCAGCATTAGGATATTTTCCAATGAGTCTACTCTTCACATGAGGTGGCCAAACTATTGGAGTTTCAGCTTTAGCATCAGTCCTTCCAAAGAAATCCCAGGGCTGATCTCCTCCAGAATGAACTGGTTGGATCTCCTTGCAGTCCAAGGGACTCTCAAGAGTCTTCTCCAACACCACAGTTCAAAAGCAGCAATTCTTTGGTGCTCAGCTTTCTTCACAGTCCAACTCTCAAATCCATACATGACCACTGGAAAAACCATAGCCTTGACTAGACAGAACTTTGTTGGCAAAGTAATGTCTCTGCTTTTGAATATGCTGTCTAGGTTGCTCATAACTTTCCTTCCAAGGAGTAAGTGTCTTTTAATTTCATGGCTGCAGTCACCATCTGTAGTGATTTTGGAGCCCAGAAAAATAAAGTCAGCCACTTTTTCCACTGTTTCCCCATCTATTTCCCATGAAGTGATGGGACCAGATGCCATGATCTTCATTGTCTGAATGTTGAGCTTTAAGCCAACTTTTTCACTCTCCCCTTTCACTTTCAGCAAGAGGCTCTTTAGTTCACTTTCTGCCATAAGGGTGGTGTCATCTGCATATTTGAGGTTATTGAGATTTCTCCCGGCAACCTTGATTCCAGCTTGTGCTTCTTCCAGTACAGCGTTTCTCATGATGTACTCTGCATAGAAGTTAAATAAGCAGGGTGACAATATACAGCCTTGATGTACTCCTTTTCCTATTTGGAACCAATCTGTTGTTCCATGCCCAGTTCTAACTCTTGCTTTCTGACCTGCATATAGGTTTCTCAAGAGGCAGGTCAGGTGGTCTGGTATTCCCATCTCTTGAAGAATTGTCCACAGTTTATTGTGATCCACACAGTCCAAGGCTTTGGCATAGTCAATAAAGCAGAAATAGATGTTTTTCTGGAATTCTCCTGCTTTTTCCATGATCCAGCAGATGTTGGCAATTTGATCTCTGGTTCCTCTGCCTTTTCTAAAACCAGCTTGAACATCAGGGAGTTCACGGTTCACGTATTGCTGAAGCCTGGCTTGGAGAATTTTGAGGATTACTTTACTAGTGTGTGAAATGAATGCAATTGTGTGGTAGTTTGAGCATTCTTTGGCATTGCCTTTCTTTGGGATTGGAATGAAAACTGACCTTTTCCAGTCCTGTGGCCACTGCTGAGTTTAAATGTGCTGACATATTGAATGCAGCACTTTCACAGCATCATCTTTCAGGATTTGAAATAGCTTCACTGGAATTCCATCACCTCCACTAGTTTTGTTCATAGTGATGCTTTCTAAGGCCCACTTGACTTCACATTCCAGGATGTCTGGCTCTAGGTGAGTGATCACACCATCATGGTTATCTGGGTCATGAAGATCATTTTTGTGTAGTTCTTCTGTGTATTCTTGTCACCTCTTCTTAATATCTTCTGCTTCTGTTAGGTCCATACCATTTCTGTCCTTTATCGAGCCCGTCTTTGCATGAAATGTTCCCCTGATATCTCTAATTTTCTTGAAGCGATCTCTAGTCTTTCCCGTACTATTGTTTTCCTCTATTTCTTTGCATTGATTGCTGAGGAAAGCTTTCTTATCTCTCCTTGCTATTCTTTGGAACTCTTCTAACTGTAAACCACTCCAAAACTGGGAAAACATATGAAACAACTGTTTCCAAGGAGTGCAGACAGTGAAAGTTTGCCATTTGTGGGAGAAAGAAAGCCTGCAGAACGACTGCCACATTCACTAGACATCTCCCAGGGGATTTTCTAACCTTTAGCATAAGGACCTGGAGCCCTGCAGAGTGGCAGCTTGCTGTATGCAAGAAACAGATATCAGAATTAGGGCTGGTAATATCACTGGAATTTGAGGGGAAAGGTGTTGGAGAGAAGTGAACTTCTTAAAAAGGACCTTAAAATCTGTAGAGGGAGTTTTTTGAACCTACACAAGAGCTACACATGCATACACAGAGAGAGAGAGAGAGAGACAGGGAAAGCTGGCAGAAAACAGCTTTTGAGGGTCTAAAAACTCCAAGGAGATTTCAGAGACTTCGTTGTGTTGGGAAGACATAGGTGCTCTGGCTTTTCTACAGTGAAGAATTTTGGTAAAAATGCCTTGCTCAATTGAATCACCAGAATAAAAATTATGGGCCAAAAGTAAGGGCTAAGTCCTGGTACAAAAATAAATAAATAAGGAATAAAAAACTTGCCCTAACAGATATTCAAGTAAAACTCAAAAATAAATAAAGTAAACCTCAACAGACTTTAAGTGATAATTTAACAAAGTTAATATATTTTTGACAAAGACAAAATAATCGAGTTCTGCTGCTTGTTTTTTCCAACTTTTTGTTTTATATTTTAGTTGATTAGCCATGTTGTGATAGTTTCAGTTGTACTGCAAAGTGACTCCGTTATATATATACCTGTATCTATTCTTCCCTGGTGGCTCAGATGGTAAAGAATCCGCCAGCAATGTAGGAGACCTGGGTTCGATCCCTGGGTTGAGAAGATCCCCTAGAGGAAGGTATGGCTGCCCACTCCAGTGTACTTGCCTGGAGAATCCCCACGGAGAGAGGAGCCTGGCAGGCTACACTTCGTGGGGTTGTAAAGTGCTGGACACAACTGAGTGACTAAGAACAGCACAGCATATTCTATTTTAAAATCTTTTCCCATTTAGATTGTTATAATACATAATATTGAGCAGAGTTCTCTGTGCTATACAGTAGGCCCTTGTTGACTATCCATTTTAAATATAGCAGTGTGTATATGTCAGTCAAAATTCCCTATCCTTTCCCCTCACCCTTTCCCTCTGGTAACATAGAAATACCATACTGACTGGGGTAAGTCAGACAGTGAAAGAGAAATATCCTATGATATTGTGGAATCTAAAAAGAAATGATACAAATGAACTTATTTACTAAACAGAAATGGACTCACAGACTTAGAGAAGGAACTTATGGTTACCAGAGTTCTATTTCCATCTTCAGTTCAGTTCAGTTCAGTTCAGCCGCTCAGTCGTGTCCGACTCTGCGACCCCATGAATCGCAGCACACCAGGCCTCCCTGTCCATCACCATCTCCCGGAGTTCACTCAAATAAATATTTCAGCACTTATTCTTACCTACAATTATTAATTGCCCAACTGATTTAATATTGAAATCACAATAGATTCTTCTTGCCTTTTACATTGGATTAAGATATGGAGACATATTAGATGTGAATCAACAGTGAAGACAAAAAAGCATGCTGCCTTTTTGGCATCTTCTAGTACCTTTCGAAATGGCAACCCACTCCAGTATTCTTGCCTGGAGAATCCCAGGGACGGGGGAGCCTGGTGGGCTGCTGTCTGTGGGGTCACACAGAGTCAGACACGACTGAAGTGACTTAGCATTACCTTTCAATGTTATGAACTCGTTCTGTCTATAGACTTTACAGGATTATGTAATTTTTTCTCATTTGTGAATATGGAACATGTTAAATGATCCCATCTAAATTCTAAGAGAGGTAATTCAGTTCAGAGGTCGATTTAATAAAGAGGATGAATTTTAGTGCTCTCATTTGAGTTTTTAAGAGAAGTGCCTAGAATTTGCATCAGATCAAATTACGCTGTGATGCTTATTTTTATTTAATTAGAGTAAATATGGTACCTTCGAAGACCATGTAGCATGCAATTACATTGATTCCAAACTCCGCATGTTCTAAGTTTGAAACGTTATGTTTAATGGAACACAATACCCTTGTGTGTCACCCACAACACCAATTCTTCTTCGTACATTTAAATAAAGTGTTTGTCTAAACATATCAGTTGACAAAGTGCCTCTCATTTGATCTTACATAATTGTCTGTATTCTTGGTTATCAGTTATCATTTTTACTTACTTTCTCTCTAAATATATATGCATGCAATAGATATATGGTTGGCCAAAAAGTTTGTAAGCTCTTACAGAAAAACAAATGAAATTTTTGGCCCACCCAATAAAATTATGTGATCTCTGAAAACGTTTTTTTTTCTCTTAAAACCTCTTATTTTAATATTTTTAATGGGTAAAGGATTGCAAACTCATATTTAGGACATAGAGAAATGCATTTTCAGAAATATTCTACATGTGAACTAAAGGGGGCAATGCTTCCCTTCATAAACATGAGTAACTGGTTAAAAACAGGGCGGTTTACATGTAAAACAGAAGGCACTGTGGAAGGAAATGAATAAAGTGGAAGAAGTGGCGGTCAGATTTATGTTTGCTTGGGCAGGAGAGAGGACGACCTGAGTCTTTGCAGGAGAAATGAGCAAGCTCTTGGGAACAACACTGTTGATTCTGTGGCTCCAGTCTGACTGTGAGTTGTGGGAGGAAGGTTTAAATATAGGAGAAAAATGCCAAGAACAATGCAAGGCTGGGAGCTGAGACAATTGGGGACTTTTATTTCAATATGTTTTACTGGATAATAATGATTTTTCTGTGGAAATTTTAAGGATAAAATTTGAAATCTGTTATTCTCTTTCCAAACAGGGGTGAAGAGTCAACAGAACAGTGCTCAGCAGCAGGTTAAACAAAATCCTCCATCCCTGAGTGTGACAGAAGGAGGGATTTCTATTCTGAACTGTGACTATGATAATACTATACTTGATTATTTCCAATGGTACAGAAAATACCCAGCGAAAAGTCCCACATTTCTGATATCAATAGGTTCCGTTTTGGAGAAAAATGAGGATGGAAGGTTCACAGTCTTCCACAACAGAAGTGCCAAACACCTCTCTCTGCACATCTCAGCCTCCCAGCCTGGAGACTCAGCCTTGTACCTCTGCGCAGCCAGCACACGGTGCTCCCCAGGCACCTGCAGCCTATACTCAAACGTGCTCTGGGGACTCAGACTCAGAGACACACAGACTTGCTTCCCATTATACATGGCAGCGTGAGAAGCTGTGCCTTAAAGTGGGTGAGACTGCTGACCTTTCTTTTCTCCAGGGGATCTCCCCAACACAGGAATTGAACAGGGGTCTCCTGCACTGCAGGCAGATTCTTTACCAACTGAGCTATCAGGGAAGCCCAGCTAAACTTCAAAGAAGACCAATAGGTGGCAAGTCCTACATTCCATGGGCTCCAGGGTTTCCAGGAATCTAGCCTTTTTACTTTCAGAAAGAGGCTGCTGGGTCAGCTAAGCTCCAATCACTGATGATGCTTTGTTGCCATTTGCTCCTGGAATGAGGTACCCTGTTTCCCCTGTTTTCCAGAGAAAAGAGGTGTTCAGGATGAGGAATCAGATCCCACTGCAAGTTTTATAGTGAATGCTGGTGTGCTTTTGAATATCACAGCCATGTGCTTCAGTTTTATATAAAATGGATAATATAATACATTATTATTTTTCTGGCTAAATATGCCTTTCCATTTAATGCATTTGAGGTTGTGTATGCTGTAAATCACATTCATTTACTTGTTTCTTAATTTATAAGTACTTCTAGGCAATGCTTTAGCAAATCACTTACTGTGTACTCTTTCCCTGGATGACATTCAAATATTTGACACATTGTCATCAGTAAAAGACATTTTCTTATTGTTGTTCAGTCACTCAGTTGTGTCTGGCTCTTTGAGACCCCATGGCCTGCAACATACCAGGCTTCCCTGTGTTTCACTATCTCCAAGAGTTTGCTCAAACTCATGTCTATCAAGTCAGTAATGCCATCCAATCATCTCATCCCATCCTTCTCATCTCATCCATCTCATCCTCCTTCTGCTGCCCCCTTCTCCTTCTGTTCTCAATCTTTCCTGGCATCAGGGTCTTTTTCAAAGAGTCAACTCTTGACATCAGGTAGCCAAAGTATTGGAGCTTCAGCTTCAGCATCAGTCCTTCCAATGAATATTCAGGATTGATTTCCTTTAGGATGGACTGGTTGGATCTCCTTGCAGTCCAAGGGACTCTCAAGAGTCTTCTCCAATACCATAGTTCAAAAGCATCAGTTCTTTGGCACCCAGCTTTCTTTATAGTCCAACTCTCACATCTATATGTGACTACTGGAAAAACCATAGCTTTGACTATACAGATCTTTCTTGGTGAAGTGATGTCTCTGCTTTTTATTATGCTGTCTACGTTCGTCATAGCTTTCCTTCCAAAAAGCAAGAGTCTTTTAATTTTAAGGCTGTAGTCACTGTCTGCAGTGATTTTGGAGCCCAAGGAAATAAAATCTGTCACTGTTTCCACTTTTCCCCTTCTATTTGCTATGAAGTGATGGGACCAGAGGCCATGATCTTAGTTTTTTGAATGTTGAGTTTTAAGTCAGCTTTTTCACTCTCCTTTTTCACCCTCATCAAGAGGCTCTTTTGTTTCTCTTCACTTTCTGCCATTAGAATGGTATCATCATTAAGCTTTTGTGGGAGTTAATCAGGTTGAAAGACAGCCTAGAAGAAAAGTGATCTTACAAGTAAGAATAGCACACACAGGGCAATAGAGATTATAGTGAATTTCAGGACTGAAAGTCAAGATTATGTTATGAATAAAATCACACAAATACAACATTTTCAAACCAACACTGCAAAGTAACCATAGTCTCAATTTTTAAAATGAGCAAACATAATCTTCATGAAGTTATCAAAAGTATTCTTTATTTATTTGATATTCTTCTAATAATTTTTTCATTTGGCATATGTCCTAGATCCAAATACATATTGTATCTGCACTCAGGAAGCATGTAATACTGGAAAGGCCATTACAAAACAGTGCAATCAAAGCTACCACAAGGGAAAAGTAAAATATGGGCACTAACAGAGGCATCCACATTGGAAAAGGAGTATAAGGGAATACTACCTAAGATAGGTGGTGTCAATGTCAAGACTTTTAAAAGAATTCATCAAAGATGGAGTCAGGTAAAGAGTATTACAGAAAAGGGGAAATAGAATGTGCAAACGTCAAGTCAAGATTTTGTTTAGGAGGATGACGTTAACTCAGAATGGCTGAAGCACACAACTCCAAACAGGCAACAATAAATATAAAACTAAAACAATAAGCAGAAGCCACCTTGTGAAAATAATTATGAACCATTATGAGATGCTGTGTATTATCTGGAAGGCATTGAGAAGCACTGTAAGGGATCTGCACAGCAAATGTTACACTGAAATGTTAGTATATGAAATATGATTATTTCATATATGCATATGTACTTATATATGTAACTATATATATACTGTATTTATAAATACAGTATATATATAGTTACATATATATGTATATATACATATACATGTATGTATACATATGTACATACATACATATATATACATATATATAAATACAGTATATAGTTACATATATAAGTACATATGCATATATAAATATATATACACTGATATTTACCTTGGTTATTCTTTTTCTGTTAATCTTGGAGTAATCCTCTCTCTAACACTGGTATTGATAGACCTAACCTTATAGAAGAAGAAGAGAAAAAAAAAGACACATCTTGGATGTAAACTTATTCAGGAAAAGTCAAAATTCACTTTTCAATGAGCATTTCTCAGTCTGACCACAGGGAGCACTGTTTTCAAGGACTCTAGACAGGCACACAGTTCCCTGTGAGCTGTGAAAGTGTTGTAAAATCTCTCTGATTGGTTATCCCCAACTAAAAGTCAGCATCCTAGCACCACCATACCATGTTGATCACCTCCTACAGTTTTATTTAGAGAACCTAGGCTCACTTGAAAAGACCACTTTTGTTTAATAATAAACATGTTACCTACACTTCACTGAACACTTAGCATATTCTAGGAACTTCCTGCAGGAAATTTTACTTAATTCTTGCCTGGTGGGAAAGGTGAAACTCTTGAGAGATTATTCTTCCCCACTCCCATCCTTTCTATTATACAGAAGGGAGAGTGAGGCTAAGATACTCATCGAACGTCAGAGTTAGTAAATGGAGGATATGGGATTTAATTTAAGGGATTACATTTAATCACAATCATCTACTACCTCTGAGAGTAGACACACAGTGATACCCCGGCCTTCACAGTCTGTGCCCGACCCTGAACCTGGACTACAGATGCTCTCCAGACAGGACTTCTGCAGGGCACTGACCAGAAGGGTCCTTCAGGAAGAAAGAGAGACCCAAGGGAAACTCAGTTGTTTCAATATGAAATGCAAAAGGGGGCTTTGCTCTTAAGATCATATCTAATTTAACATTATTTTCTTGATCATTATATAATTTCTGGTTAGATAATTGTGTAACTGCATAGTAGGTATTGTATATTAAATAGACAACCACACAAATTTCAGTTTAAAAAAACCAAAGTGAATCTCCATATGACTGAACTACACATGTGAACTACATTGGTGTCTGTAAATGAAATGGAACACCTCTTTCTTCTGCTAGATATCCACAGCTTCTCATTATTAAAAAAAAACAACAACAACTAAGCAATAGTGTACAGAGGTTCAGGATTTTTAATTTTAGGGGGGCAGTATGACAGGCTGAAGGTAAGTAAAGATAAAAAATAATTTCTCCTCATCTCACAGATGTCAAGCGACCTGGAATCATAGGAAATAATCTGTCATCATAGAAGTGATCTTCTATTATAACTGAGCCCAGGACAAATAACATTGAATAGAATGGAAATTTTCCTTTGTCCTGGTGAAATAGGTACCTAGATCACCATCAGAAGTCTAAGATAATCTGAAAAGGGAGCAGACTTTAAAGGGAGGTGTTTAAAAACATGATTTGAGAAAGAAAAGGATGGCAGGGAACAACACCTAGGTTGTGAAATTTCTACCTTGAAATTCTGTGTGCAATAATATAGAACTATCCCTTACAAGGACACAAAACCATATCTGCAGTTTAATTTAAAATATTTTTTCTTTAATTGAGAAGGAAAACACAGATATTGTATTTTTAAGTGTCAACCTAAATTAAAGGGTACATTTACATGGCCCCCAAATTTCTGGAGAATATATGAACAACTTTTTCAGGAGGAAAGAGACTATTTTAAATGCATTTGGTGGTTCAACTTATTCTATGCAAGAATGCACAGGATATGATCTGACAGTTCATCCTACCAACCAAACCAATGTCTGCTCTGAGAGAGTTGTACCACTCATGGCCAACAATTCTGTGGAGCTTTACACAAAGCCAAATAAGACTGAGCAGGCTCAGCGCAGGAGATGACTTCTTAAAACACAGATGCCAACATGACTCTTGTCAGCATATGATGGGCATGATGGCCTCTGACTCCATTGGTAGGAAGAGTTGCTAATAGGGAGGCTGAGGACAGTGTTGGATTTTGGGGAGACAGTGAGAAGGAGCAGAGAGGGTGAACAATGACTTAACGTAACAAATACTCAGGAAAATAAGAAGGGAGGAGAAAGGAATCCATAATTGACTCCCTTAGTCTTGACTGAAGATTTAACTCCTGCCCTTGAAGTTTTGGGCCAGTTCCTTATTTGTCAGCACCAAGCATCAAACTTTTTGTTTCTTCTGTTTGCAGGATCCAGATTGTCCCAGATCATTCTGTTCTAACCAACAACAGTTAGTCAGGAGAGCAAGAATGAGGAACTGGACAGTTCCTATGACACCAGGCTTATATGTTTTGTAATGTATTGTACAAAAGTCCTCCCAGTGAGGAGATGACTTTCCCCAAACTCAGCACACAGTGCAGAAGCCGATGCAACAGAGGGTCAAAATTTTGTGAAATTCCAGAAAGCTACAAAGATGATTAGGCTCATCATATTATCATCACTACTAGAAGATTCTGCAATATACGTTTGCTGTCTCAGAGAAATGACTACAGAAAAAATAAAAACATGATAGAAGAACTTTACATAAAACTCATAACTCAGCTGGAGCAATTGCCTGTTCCCATATTCGCAGAGAAGACATACAAATCTTACCCAGACATTTTTTTAGAAGCTGGTGGTTAAAGGGAGTAAGATAAGATTTATAAAGGAAGTCATTGAATTCATTCTAGAAGGACTCCCTCACAGCTTTCTCAGTGACCATACTGCATGCCGTACAGAAGCAACATATGAAGGACAGTGTTTAGAAATTATACATGATTCTTGCAGTTTTTACACCTGCTCAACTGAACCTTTTCAAGGAGAGTCCTTTTAGGGCTCCTGGACCCAATTTCCACATGTGCATTGGTGGGGAGTTTACCACACAACACCAAGCACTTCTCTGGACACCAGCAGCATCCTTCTATTCAACTCAGCTCTGCCATCCTCCATCTGAAAATAACATCATTTCCCAAAGGCTAGGGCTCAGTACTACCAGACAGCCTCCTCTATCCCATCCCTCACTGAAACTGGAGGTTCAGATAATTTACTCCAGGGCTTCCCAGGTAGTGCTAGTGGTAAAGAATGTGCCTGCCAATGAAGGAGACAAAAGAGATGCCACTTCAATCCTGAGGTTGGAAGATCCCCTGGAGTAGCAAATGACCACCCACTCCAGTATTCTTGCCTGGAAAATCCCATGGACAGAGAAGTTTGGCAGGCTACAGTCCATTGGGCTGCAAAGAGTCAGACACAACTGAGCAACTGAACACAATAACTTACTCCATTTCAGCGTGCCAAACACAAGCCTAGGTTATTATCTATACTTCTACATGACTACCTATAGACCAGACATTCCTGTAACCCCATTCTCAGTTTCCATGAATTTAGTAAAGCAGCTCACAGAACTCAGAGAAATATTTTACTCACTAGTATGCTGTGCCTGCTAACTCGCTTCAGTAGTATCCAACTCTTTGTGACCTTATGAACTGTAGCTTTCCAGGCTCCGCTGACCATGGGATTCTTCCAGGCAAGCGTACTGGAGTGGGTTGCCATGCCCTCCTCTGGGGGATCTTCCCAACCCAGGGATTGAACCTGCATCTCTTATGTCTACTGCATTGGCAGGTGAGTTCTTTACCACTCACACCACCTGGAAAGCCCTTTACTCACTAGATCGCTGGTTTATTATAAAAGGATATAAGTCAGGAACAGCCAGATGGAGAGATGCATAGGAAGAGGTATGTAGGACATCCAAGCCCTCTTCGGGTGACCTCTTCCAGCACCTCCATGAGTTCACCAACCCAGAACCTCTCCAAAACCAGTGTTTTGAGTTTTAGGGAGGCTTCTTTACATCACCATGACTGATTTACATCATTGGCCGTTGTGGATCAATTCAACCTCCAGCCCCTCCCCTCTCCCCTGTGTGGTCAGGAGGAGAAAGTTTCAACCATCCAATCAGTTGGTTGATAGTGAATAGCTTTTAATGCAAATTATTATTTGATTTTTGAATAGATAAAAAATACATGTGGTATAAAACTTAAAAAGTATTCACAGGATATATGTAGTACCTGTAGTGTATATAAGAAAGTAACACTCTCTCTCACCTGCATCCCCACTGTCCTCAGTATCCTAGTAAAAATACTATTAAAATTAAAATTTTCCTCGAGTTATTTGTATTTTAGTTGTTGAGTTGTAAGTGTTCTTTATATATTCTGATACTTAGCCCTTGACAAATGTGATTTGTACATAGTTACTCCCATTCCATGGGTTGCCTTTTTCACTTTCCTGATAGTATCTTTTGAAACAGAAGCTATTTAATTGTGATGAAGCCTGATTTATCTATTTTTCTTCACTTGTGCTTTGATTGCATACCTTAGTCACAAAGATTTACATCAATGAGTTCATCTAAGAGTTTCATAGTTTGAATTTTTACATTGAGGCCATTGATCCATTTCAGACTAATTCTTCAGTGGTGGAAGGTAGAAAGATATAACTTCTTTCCTTCGCATATGAGACATTTGGAGTCCCTGACCAAAAGAAAACTGAGTACATATAGCAAATAAAGTGGACATTAAAATAGGAATTGTTGCTAGGAATGCAGAGCAGCACTTCAGAATGATTAAGTGCACAATTGACCAGGAAGACAGAATAATCCTATTTTATATGCACTGAATAATATACCTTCAAAATATATCCAACATGAATCAGTAGACTTAATCAGCAGAATTAAACTAGTAGAATTTGTTGATTTAAAAATAGTCACTAAGCAAACATACAACTCTGCTGCCAGACATTAACATCTATCATCAATAGAAACACAGAGAAAATAGTCTCTACTTATACAATTACTAAATTGTATTCTTTACCTAATTTACATATATAGAAGACTGTACCCCAAAACAACAGAATACAGATTATTTTCAAATTCACTTATAATATTTATCAAACTTGTTCATACTCTGGATCTTAAAGCAAGGCTTAATCAATTTCAGAGGATTTAAATCATTCAGAACATAGTCTCTGATGTTGATCAGAGACGATGTTGATCAGAGGTATTAAATAAGAATTCAATAACAAAAAGATAATTAAACTGTATTCCTGTACTTGCTAGATAAAATAGCCAATTTTCAAAGGTATTGCTCCAGAGAAACATCAAGGCAAAACAGAGGTTGGGGTGGGATAGATGTTTCAGTCCCTGAGTGGAATGCCCTCCTTATGAACATTATTTCCTGTTAGGGACAGAAACATCTAAAAGCCACAGGAGCTCTGCACTCAGCTACTCAAAGAAGGGCTGGTCTCTGCTATGATAAGAACAAGAGAAATTTAGAGAAGAATGTCTGTCAAGCTCTGGCCTGGTCTGCTGTGGGTGTTCATGGCCACCTTTAGCTTCAATACATGTGGCCCTAAACACAGGGCCTCAGTTTCCTTTTAGAGCTCAATGGTGGCCCCATGCAAGCTGTGACTGGCAGGGGGGTTAGAGGGAAGAGAGGTGGAGAAATGGACGAGTAGGTAACCCTTTTCTTGGTCCTAATGTCATAACCTCGTGTAGCCCTCATGACTCCTGAGACATTTCAAAGGACCAACTCTGTCTTCTTTTCCCACAGGATCCAGCTTGGCTGACAAAGTAACCCAAGCTCAGAATAGAGTCGCAGCACAGGAAGAAGACCATGGACTGCATGTGTGAAACCACATTGGGAAGGCAGACTTTGTACTGGTACAGAGAGCTTCCTGGTGGAGGGATGGAATTCCTTATTTATCAGGATGATAATAGAGCAAATGCAAGGAGGGATGGTTACTCTGGAATGTCATTGGGAAAAAAAATTCATCAGCCTCACCATCTCTTCCTTGCAACCGGCTGGCTCAGAAAGGTATTTCTGTGGGATCTTGGAATACAACAGTGAGAGAAATGACATTCAATTCAGTTCAGTCACTCAGTCGTGTCCGACTCTTTGCGACCCCATCAGTTGCAGCACACCAGGCCTCCCTGTCCATCACTAACTCCCAGAGTTCACTCAAATTCATTCCGTCGAGTTGGTGATGCCATCCAGCCATCTCATCCTCTGCCGTCCCCTTCTCCTGCCCTCAATCCCTCTCAGCATCAGTCTTTTCCAATGAGTCAACTCTTCTCATGAGGTGGCCAAAGTACTGGAGTTTCAGCTTTAGCATCATTCCTTCCAAAGAACACCCAGGACTGATCTCCTTTAGAATGGACTGGTTGGATCTCCTTGCAGTCCAAGGGACTCTCAAGAGTCTTCTCCAACATCACAGTTCAAAAGCATCAGTTCTTTGGCGCTCGGCTTTCTTCACAGTCCAACTCTCACATCCATACATGACTACTGAAAAACCATAGCCTGGCTAGACAGACCTTTGTTGGTAAAGTAATGTCTCTGCTTTTGAATATGCTATCTAAGTTGGTCATAACTTTTCTTCCAAGGAGTAAGTGTCTTTTAATTTCACGGTTGCAATCACCATCTGCAGTGATTTTGGAGCCCAGAAAAATAAAGTCTGACACTGTTTCCACTGTTTCCCCATCTATTTCCCCTGTTTCCCCATCTATTTCCCATGAAGTGATGGGACCAGATGCCATGATCTTCGTTTTCTGAATGTTGAGTTTTAAGCCAACTTTTTCACTCTCCACATCACTTTCATCAAGAGGCTTTTTAGTTCCTTTTCACTTTCTGCCATAAGGGTGGTGTCATCTGCATATCTGAGGTTATTGAGATTTCTCCTGGCAATCTTGATTCCAGCTTGTGCTTCTTCCAGTACAGCGTTTCTCATGATGTACTCTGCATGTAACCTAAATAAGCAGGGTGACAATATACAGCCTTGACGTACTCCTTTTCCTATTTGGAACCAGTCTGCTGTTCCATGGCCAGTTCTAACTGTTGCTTTCTGACCTGCATAAAGGCTTCTCAAGAGGCAGGCCAGCTGATCTGGTATTCTCACCTCTTTCAGAATTTTCCACAGTTTATTGTGACCCACACAGTCAAAGGCTTTGGCATAGTCAATAAAGCAGAAATAGATGTTTTTTTCTGGAACACTCTTGCTTTTTCGATGATCCAACGGATGTTGGCAATTTGATCTCTGGTTCCTCTGCCTTTTCTAAAACCAGCTTGAACATCTGGAAGTTCACACTTCATGTATTGCTGAAGCCTGGCTTGGAGAATTTTCAGCATTACTTTACTAGTGTGTGAAATGAATGCAATTGTGTGGTAGTTTGAGCATTCTTTGGCATTGCCTTTCTTTGGGATTGGAATGAAAACTGATCTTTTCCAGTCCTGTGGCCACTGCTGAGTTTTCCAAATGTGCTGACATATTGAGTGCAGCACTTTCACAGCATCATCTTTCAGGATTTGAAATAGCACAACTGAAATTCCATAACCTCCACTAGTTTTGTTCATAGTGATGCTTTCTAAGGCCCACTTGGCTTCACATTCCAGGATGTCTGGCTCTAGATGAATGATCACACCACCGTGATTATCTGGGTCATGAAGATCATTTTTGTGTAGTTCTTCTGTGTATTCTTGCCACCTCTTCTTAATATCTTCTGCTTCTGTTAGGTCCATACCATTTCTGTCCTTTATCAGGCCCATCTTTGCATGAAATGTTCCCTTGGTGTCTCTAATTTTCTTGAAGAGATCTCTAGTCTTTCTCATTCTGTTGTTTTCCTCTATTTCTTTGCATTGATTGCTCTGGAAGGCTTTCTCTCTTCTTGCTATTCTTTGGAACTCTGCATTCAGATGCTTATATCTTTCCTTTTCTCCTTTGCTTTTCGCTTCTCTTCTTTTCACAGCTATTTGTAAGGCCTCCCCAGACAACCATTTTGCTTTTTTGCATTCCTTTTCCATGGGGATGGTCTTGATCCCTGTCTCCTGTACAATGTCATGAACCTCCATCCATAGTTCATCAGGCACTCTGTCTATCAGATTTAGGCCCTTAAATCTATTTCTCATTTCCACTGTACAATCATAAGGGATTTGATTTAGGTCATACCTGAATGGTCTAGTGGTTTTCCCTACTTTCTTCAATTTAAGTCTAAATTTGGCAATAAGGTGTTCATGATCTGAGCCACAGTCACCTCCTGGTCTTCTTTTTCCTGACTGTATAGAGCTTCTCCATCTTTGGCTGCAAAGAATATAATCAATCTGATTTCAGCATTGACCATCTGGTGATGTCCATGTGTAGAGTCTTCTCTTGTGTTGTTGGAAGAGGGTATTTGCTATGACCAGTGCGTTCTCTTGCCAAAACTCTATTAGCCTTTGCCCTGCTTCATTCCGCATTCCAAGGCCAAATCTGCCTGTTACTCCAGGTGTTTCCTGACTTCCTACTTTTGCATTCCAGTCCCCTATAATGAAAAGGACATCTTTTTTGGGTGTTAGTTCTAAAAGGTCTTGTAGGTCTTCATAGAACCGTTCAACTTCAGCTTCTTCAGCGTTACTGGTCAGGGCATAGACTTGGATTACTGTGATATTGAATGGTTTGCCTTGGAAACGAACAGAGATCATTCTGTCATTTTTGAGATTGCATCCAAGTACTGCATTTCAGACTCTTTTGTTGACCATGATGGCTACTCCATTTCTTCTAAGGGATTCCTGCCCACAGTAGTAGGCATAATGGTCATCTGAGTTAAATTCACCCATTCTAGTCCATTTTAGTTCGCTGATTCCTAGAATGTCGACGTTCACTCTTGCCATCTCCTGTTTGACCACTTCCAATTTGCCTTGATTCATGGACCTGACATTCCAGGTTCCTATGCAATATTGCTCTTTATAGCATTGGACTTTGCTTCTATCACCAGTCACATCCACAGCTAGGTATTGTTTTTGCTTTGGCTCCATCCCTTCATTCTTTCTGGAGTTATTTCTCCACTGATCTCCAGTAGCATATTGGGCACCTACTGACCTGGGGACATCCTCTTTCAGTATTCTATCATTTTGCCTTTTCACACTGTTCATGGGGTTCTCAAGGCAAAAACACGTCCGAGGTCCTGGGCGGAAACCAAGAGTGCCAGGCTGTGATGGTGCAGGAGCGGCCAGGGGGGAGCTACCTCCCACCCGAGGCAGCAGCGAGGAGGAGCTACCCTATGCCCGAGGTCAGGGACAGCGGCCGAGAAGAGCAACCTAACATCCAAGGAGCGGTGGCTGCCCGTGCAGGAGTGCTGAGAGGAGCTACTCCACGTTCAAGGTCAGGAGGGGCGGCCGTGAAGAGATACCCCTAGTCCAAGGTACGAAGCAGTGGCTGCACTTTGTTGGAGCAGCTGTGAAGAGATACCCCATGTCCAAGGTAAGAGAAACAAACCCAAGTAAGCCAGTAGGTGCTGCGAGAGGGCATCAGAGGGCAGGCACACTGAAACCATAATCACAGAAAACTAGTCAGTCTAATCATAGGGACCACAGCCTTGTCTAACTCTATGAAACTAAGCCATGCCATGTGGGGCCACCCAAGACAGGCAGGTAATTGTGGAGAGGTCTGACAGAACGTGGCCCCCTGGAGAAGGGAATGGCAAACCACTCAGTGTTCTTGCCTTGAGAAATGACAGTAGAGATAAGCAAAAACCTTAGAGCTGTATTAAGGCAGCCACCTGCTTAGAAAAACAGTCAGGAAGACGGCAGACACTGTGGTAGCACAGTTTAGACATTCTAATGTAAATTTTTCTTCTATAAAACATGTTCCTTTTTTATTTCAGTGTATGAAACTGTTATGCCCTGAGTCCGAGTCCCCAAAACTGAGAGAATAAGACGTCCACAGCAATGCAAAAGCATAAAGGGGTTTATTGCTAACTCGAGTTAGGGCCCACGTCTCATCCAGCACAGTGGAATCCGACAAGGGCCCCAAGTTATGAATCACCTTTACTTTTATACAGACGGTTCTTTGTTTCTGTTACAGCGTAGCTGATTGGTTAAACCGTACGCGCTCGTGGGACTTTTAAACCTCGCATCCCTATCTGGATTGACTCGGGTCTGGCGCGGCGGGGGCTACGGGGATTTTTCTGATTGGTCGAACTACACTGCCTGTGGGAGTTCCCAGAGTCTCAGCTTTTCTCAGGCCTAGCCCACCCCTTAAAGCCTGTCCTGGCTTCAGTTTGGTCCTAACAAAAGAACATTGTTCCCTGAGATTTTCAGCTATTATGTTTGTATCTTTGATTAATATAAATCCCAAAGTGATTTTCAAATTGTTCCTAAACAGCTACATTGAAGAACCCACTTATTTCAGGAAAATTAGAAGCAATCAATTCTTGAATTGCTGGATTTTCAGACCTGAAATTATGGGGAAAACCATTCATTTTCTCTTCTATTATCATGCTGATTTTAGTAATTCATACTGTTACATAATGCATTTTATTACTTTGTATATTTTATAAAAACAAATTTTATAAACCCATAGATATATATTATATTAATTATATTGAATTAGACATTAACATAATTCAAATAAATAAGAACTAATTTTTGGAAAAATCTAAATCATTAAAAACAACTTTGACTAAAACAAACTATGATCATTAGAGACTCAAAATACAGTTGGACTTTGAACAAACCTCACGGGTTTGAATGTGAGGGTCTATTCAAACACGGACGGTTTTCAAAAGTAAACACAACACTGCTACATGATTCTCAGTTGGTTGAGTTGCAGGTACAAAACCTCAGACATGGAGAAATTGCATATAAGGAGAACCAAGTATAAGTTATATGCATATTTTCAACTGTTGGCCCCCCAAACTCTTGGGTTGTTGGAGAGTCAACTGTACTTCAACTCTTAACAAACTCAGGCAGACAAAATCTATTTACAACATCTGAAGCCATAGTCCTTCAGATGTGGCTGAAGAATATAATAGAAGAAGAATATCCCTGGAGGCTAAGTCACAGAATGGCTTCTTGCTTAAGACACAATCAGAGTCTCATCAAAACAGAGTAAGAAATGCAATGCCCCCTGGGGCCCCAGACTTGCTGGAGACCAACACTGTGTGTCTTTCTTCTCCTTTCCAAAAGAACCTTGCATGATATAATCCAATGTCTATTCCATAATCGTATATTTAATGTGTGGAGTTTACTTGTTTCCTTTGTTTGTTTTCTGCTTATTTATTTCTTCATTGATTTTCAGACCCAGAAGAGCCTGAAGAAGGCTATAGAATCTCAATCAGAGACTCTGCCTTTGCTCAGGAGTGACTGAACAGGCATCCTAAGTTGTCTTCCTTGAAGAAGTACCTCTCCTACATGGGGAGAAGACAGGAAATGAGTTCTCAGTTACAAGTGGGAAGGCTGACTATGGAATGCACAATGGCTGTTCATAAACCCTGTACCCAGTTTCCTCTCCTCCAGCCATGCTGGAGAATTGTACGTCTCCTGAAAATCGACATGGCCACAGCATTTGCTTTGGCCAAGGAAGTATGAGTAGAAATGGCATGTGTCACCTCATGGTACAGGAATTTAACTCTCTAGATGAGCTTTCAACCTCTGCTTTCTCAGACTGTGGTGACTACTGAATTCTGTATTGATACAATATTAATGGAGGTTCGAATACCAAAATGTTAGTCCTCACATGTATTATAGCTGACCTGGAGAATCGTCTTCATTCAAAGTGGATGGCATATGTGCAAACAACTCTTTCTTTGAGGCACTGATATTTTGGAGTTGATTATTACCACAGCAAAACCTATCTTAACTGGTGCACCAAACTTACTTAACAACAGAAAGAAGGAGGAAGCACTGTACAAGGACAGCTTAATTTTGACACTAAATCTTGAATGAAGAAAAATTTTTAAAGGAATATGGTAGGGTCATTCAATGAACATAAGTTAAAACTTTTAAATGAAATACTAGCAAAAAGAATTAGCATTTTATATAAAAGCATAATATATGACAGTCATGTTGGGTTTCATGTACGTTTAGTCAACATTTTAAAGCAATCAAAGCAATAATCCCCATTAATAAAAATATTTCAAAAGTTACACAAAAGTGCAATCAACAGTCACTCAAAATAAAGCAATGAATTCCCAACGAATTAGGATTGAAAGAACAGCTTCTTCATTCTGGTAAAGTGTATATGCTACAAACATAAAGCAAATGCCAAGCTTAATGGTGAAATGTTAAGTGCTTTCTTTCATTGAAGGCCAAATAGTACTATTTCTATTAAAATGTGTACTGGGTCCTAGCCAGTTATAGAAAGGAAAGAAAAATAAATAAAGTTTTAATAATTAGAAATCAACGACTATATGATAGTCACAAATATGATTGTGAGGTAAGCAATCCAAAATAATCTGCAAATATATTGCATTATTAAAGCAGTTGAGCAATATAGAATTTAAAATATATTTTCTATGCAAGTAACTAGAAATAGAGATGAAATTTAAAAAAAAATTCTTAAAATAGCATAAGAATCAAAATCCTTAGGAATAAAAATTTTAAATATATTTATAAGACCACAGCACAGAAAATTACAAACCATAAAGAAATTAATTTCAGTTGTAAATAAATGGGAGGATATACTATGTTCATGAATTTAAAGATGCATGAAGCAAAAATGTCAAATTCTTTCACATTTTTTAAATAGATTCAACTCTCTGTATGTATGTAAAGGTAAAAACCAGTTCTAAAATTTGTATATTTTAAAAGGCCAAGAATATTTAAAACACACTGATATTTAAAAAACAAGTAGGAGGACATCCTCTACCTTAAATATTAAGCCCATGAAGTTAAAAGTGTGGAATGAATGAAAGAATAGACAACTAGATATAGACCATCAACTCAGAGGATTTCATTTGCCTTTCACATACCTATCCTTCCCCTTCTTGCTGTCTACATCAGGAGGCCGATCTGAGTGGACCACATCAATATGGCTCCTTTGAAATTAGTGCTCTTATAAAAGAGACTCCAAAGAGAGTCTCTTCCCCTTCTACCACATGAGGGGACAGCAAGAAGGCATCACCTGTGAGCCAGGAAGCATACCCTCACTAGACACCCAATCTGCCAGTGTCTTGCTCTTGTACCTCTAGCATACAGAATTGTATGGAAAACATTTCTCTTGTTTTGAAGCTACTCAGTCCTCATTTGTTAAGTAAGTCAAAATGGATTAGGACAGAAACAGAGTAGGTGAGTGGTTGCCCAGATGGAGTTTCATGGGGAGAAATGGTGGGTGACTGCTAATGGGTACAGGTTCCTTTTACAGATCATGAAATGTTCTAAAATTGAGTGTGGTGACAGTTGCACAACTCTATAAATATACTAAAAAACACTGAACTATGTAATTTAAATGGGTGAAATATATGACATGTGAGTGGTATCTCAAAGAAGTTGTTATATAAAAACAAATCAACACAAATTAAAAGAACCACAATACTGATAGTTCTCTGTGCTTGATCTGGATTGTCCTGACTCTGCGGGAATAAACACTAAAAAGCTGTACTTGAGCATGACTTTTGTGTTATGTAACTAGATGATATAATGACTTATTTTTCATATTTACTTTCAGCCATCCCAATAGTTCTCTCATTTATATATTGACACCAACCTTAAAACACTATTGCTAGTGAATAACCTGGCACATAGTAGATGCACACTGGATGTAGATTAAACTAACAGTGACTATAGGACCACCATGCCATCGACTACCACATTCTCAAAACCAAGCTTTCCCTTTCCTAAATTTTTGAATTCTTCCATTTTTGGAGGATGGGGAGTAAGAACTGGTGTGCTGTCTATCTGAATTTTGCCCGGAGGTCTACTCTTGCTTGTATCTTCACTGCTGGATGAAGAAAGTGTTAGTTGCTCAGTTGTGTCCGATTCTTTGCCACCCCATGAATTGCAGCCCACCAGCCTCCTTTGTCCATGGAATTCTCCAGGCAAGAATATGGGAGTGGGTAGCCATTTCCCTCTTCCAGGTGGTCTTCCCAACCCAGGATTGAACATGGGTCTCCTACACTGCAGGCAGATTCTTTACCATCTGAGCCACCAGGGAAGCTGTATACTTTTGTTCAGTTTGTTTTCCAGAAAATTAGAATCTTTGGTTTGGAATAATTTTGAGAGTCATTCCATATAATTCTGTATAACTTCTCCAATCTATATTAATTAATATATTCACTCAACAAATTAGCATTAAGTGTAAGCAAAACCTGTGCCAAATCCCATGCTAAACAATGAATAAACTAGCCTTTGGAAACTGCCCTCCAACATGGGAAGTTCAAGATAATAAGGGAAGTAAAAGGCATTTGATTGAGGGATATTTAAAACTATTTCTGTGAGAAATATGTCACAGAAATGTAAAATTTCTAAAATTTTAAATTCCCTAAAATTCCCAATTGACTGGAAATGATTCAGTCTTTAGAGTACTATATTAGGAACCTTGCCACTAGAGGGCCAGAGGGAGCACCTGTGAGATAGCTGTTCAGAGTTGAAACACAAAGCTTGAAAGGCTGCTGATTCCAGGTTCTAAGGAAAGGATTTCATATAAGCAGTCACAAGAGGGGGTTGTTACTTCTGCAAACCAAAGCTCCATCCAGGGTGTCAGAGAAGTTATCATTGAGTTGTACAAAGAACTGACTCTTATCCCCTTTATCACCTGTACTTCAAAATTTCACCTTGAGTGTGTGCACAGTTTTAGGGACATGAGTAAGCCATTTTCCAAATGCAGAGCAAAGAGCTGACCCTCCACAGGAAACAAAAGGTAGAGGTGATTAATAGTTTAATTTTAAAAGGCCAAATATTTCTTACTAGAGTGGAGTAATAAGCTTAGATATTGTAACAGAGAAGGATGAGTAATCTTAAATTTTATTCTATCCCATTTCTTTAATAATAACCATTTTGGGGGATAACAGAAATCGCTTTATGGTTACTTTTGTCTCTTTTATAAGATGGTTTCATTTCCCTCTCCAAATTTTATTTTCCCCTCTTTTTCTCTCTTCTTTTCTCCTATTATCAATTCATTTCACCCCAAGTCATGAGCAATGAAACTAGTAACTATGCATTATAAAGGACACAAGTGAAATAAGAATAAGTACCATACAAGTCATTGGTTCCTGGGCCAAGACCAGAGGAATTCAACAATGTTCATCAGAAATATGCTCACACAGACATAGACTATTTATGTTTGGACCTTGAAAATAACCTTAATGTAAACTTTCTGAATTACAGCTTAAAGTTGGGAAAATATTATTAGTCTCTTTTTAGATTTGTTTTTAGTCCTGGGCATGGAAGGAGACCCAATCAAGAGACAGCTGACACTTGGCTGGGGAACACCCCAATGAGCTGCCTGGTGTGGGGCTGTGCAAGTGGCTGCTGATTTGGCACTTGGGACCTCCCCCAAATTAGGCTTAGACACAGATCCTGAGCTCTGAGGCCGGGACTTCAACTATGAGACTGGTGACAGGAATAACTCTTCTCCTAGCTTTGGGTAAGTGATCTGGGCCTAAGAAAGAATGGCTTTCATGGCTAAAAACAAAGACAGACGTCTGCTGCTTTCTCTTCTCCCACTGTGCTTTACCAAACTACAGGGAAGAATGTGCATCTCTGTGTTTCTATGTGTCTGTGCGTTTATCTACAGACCCTGATCATCACTATGAGAGACTATCACATCCTCTACTCACAGAAGAACTCCTGAGTCTCAGTTTTCAGACTGTAAGGAGGCTGGGGCTTCAGTGAATCCAAGGGTCATGAAAGACAACAATTTATCTTTGGCTTTGTGGCTCTAAGTAGCTCAGTAATAAACACTAGTAATACTTATTTTGTCCAGTGCAACAAACATGAAAATTCTCAAGGACAGGGCAAAGCCAGAGAGGGGAATTCTGGCAGTGTTTATGAACCTGCCCCTTAGGCACACCCTGATTTGACAATCCAGAGCTAACCTATTGTTTCTCAATCCCTCAGGTGTATTGGGAGATTCTAAGACCACACAGCCAAACTCAGTGGAGAGCGCTGAAGAAGAACCTGTGCACTTGCCCTGTAATCACTCCACAATCAGTGGATCTGAGTACATATATTGGTATCGACAGATTCCCCACCAGGGTCCAGAGTACTTGGTTCATGGTCTGAACAACAATGTGACAAACAGGATGGCCTCTCTGAGCATCGCCAAAGACAGAAAGTCCAGCACCTTGGTGCTGCCCCAGGTCACCCTGAGAGCCGCCGCTGTGTACTACTGCATCCTGAGAGAGGCACACGGGGACAGACGGGGCTGCACCTGTGCAGTATGTCCTTGGTGGGGAAGGGAAGCCCCAGCAGTGTAACTTGTTAGAGCCAGTTTGGAGGACAATCTTACTGTACCCGTGAAACATATAATAGGCATATCCTTAGTTAACAATATTTTACTAAACCCTTTAAAAATTACTAAGAGAGTATATTTAAAGTATTCCTATCACAAAAAAATAAATAAAATTTTAAAAATAAGGAGAGCAAGAGAAAACTTCTGGACATAACCAATATGTTTATGACATTGTTTATGGGGATGGTTCAAGACTATATTTTTCCCTCAAACTTATCAAGCTTTATACATTAAATGCATACTGGTTTTTGTACATCACTCATATGTCAAAGAAGTGATTTTTGAAAATTTTCAACACACTGACTTTCATAATATTAAAATTGTTTGTTCATTAAAAGACACCATTAGAAAAATACAAGCAAAAGCCACAGACTAGCAGAAAGACTTCACAAAATATTTAAGAAAAGATCCATATCTCGAATATACATATTATATATAATATGTATATTATATATATAAACTCTTACAATTTAATAAAACAAAAATGTATTGTTTTTAAATGGGCCAAAAATTTGAACACTTTACCAAAGTATGCCTGTGTATGGTAAATAACTACATGAAAAAATGCTCAGAATCATTATAGTATGAGAGATGCAAATTAAAAGAATACGATACCACTACATACTTGATAGAATGGCTAAAATAAAAATGACTGGCAATTCCAAGTGTTAATGAGGTTTTAGAGCAATTGGAACTCTCATACAGTGCTGCTAAGAATGTAAATGGTCCAACTACCTAAAACACAGTTTCACTATTTCTTCAAAAGTTAAGCATACACATATCACATAACGTAGCAACTCCATGCCTACTTATAACCCAAAAGAAATAAAACCTTATGTCCATACAAAAAACACTTAGACATGAATGTTCATAACAGCTCATAAAAGAGTAATTGGAAATAACCCTAAAGTCCATCAACTGGTAAATAAATAAATAAATTGATATACATCTGCACAGTGGAACACTACTTAGCAATTCAAAGGATGAACTACTAATAAATATAACAACATAAATGAATCTCAAAATAAATATGCCCAGAGAAATCAAGAGAAATTATACACTCTATGATTCTATTTACATAAAATTAGAGAAAATGCACACCAGTGTATAGTAAGAAAAAGCAGATAAGTGACCACTTAGGAATGACTAGGGGTTGGAGGTATATAGTAGGAAGATACATAGGAGGGATTAAAAATTAGCAGAGAATAGGGCCTCTAGGGAACTTTTAGGGTTGTACATCTGCTCTTTACCTTCACTGTCATAATTTCACATTTCTATTCCCATGTAAAAAACAATCAAATTGTACATTTTAAGTATATGCAATTATTCAGTGGTCAAGTATGCCTCAAAAAAAGCAGTTTTTTAAAAGAATAAAACCCAAAGCAGATAGAACCTAATGAGGAATAACAGGCTACAAATAACAGAATTTTTCACTTTCTCATAATTACAAAGGGGAAACTGTTTCAAACGTGAGTATAACAGGATATTTTATATATCTCATAATAAATAGCATACTCTGTTGTAAAAAGAGATATAATCCATATATAAATTAATTCCTAAAAGTCATGAATTATTCAACACTTCTCAGTCTAGCCAAAGGATGACAGGGTCTAAAAAATATTTGAGTTAGGTTTGCGCAGTGCTGGACAAACAAGAAACCAGAAACCTGGTCTCTAATTGGTTCAGTTTCCTACACCAATGGGAGACCACTGAGCTAAAGTGACCTCTGCTGGGGAAGCGCATTTAAGAAAACCTGATTGGGCTGTGTTTCCTAAGGAATCATGGGATGGAGACACTTCTGCAAGTACTGGAAGGGACAATGGAGTTGCAGACAGCCTGTGAGGATGTAGTTAAATGTAGGAGAGTCAGGAGATAATGCCAACTTCATGAGGGCAGGAAATGAGACACCTTCAATCCTGGGAAAGCCCTTTTGAGACCCAGATACAGAAGTAGATGTAGACAGTCTTCTGTTTTGATGTAATAACCTTGCTGCCTGCGGGAGTGAGGCAGGGAAGGAAAAAACCATTTCTAGAAATTAAAAGATGCTTACTCCTCGGAAGAAAAGTTATTACCAACCTAGATAGTATATTCAAAAGCAGAGACAGTACTTTGCCGACTAAGGTCCGTCTAGTCAAGGCTATGGTTTTTCCTGTGGTCATGTATGGATGTGAGAGTTGGACTGTGAAGAAGGCTGAGCGCCAAAGAATTGATGCTTTGGAACTGTGGTGTTGGAGTAGACTCTTGAGAGTCCCTTGGAATGCAAGGAGATCCAACCAGTCCATTCTGAAGGAGATCAGCCCTGGGATTTCTTTGGAAGGACTGATGCTAAAGCTGAAACTCCAGTACTTTGGCCACCTCATGTGAAGTGTTGACTCATTGGAGAAGACTCTGATGCTGGGAGGGGTTGGGGGCAGGAGGAGAAGGGTACGAGAGAGGATGAGATGGCTGGATGGCATCACTGACTCGATGGACGTGAGTCTGAGTGAACTCCGAGAGTTGGTGATGGAGAGGGAGGCCTGGCATGCTGCGATTCATGGGGTCGCAAAGAGTCAGACACGACTGAGCGACTGAACTGAGTATGAGCAGAAGATCTTATGTGGGTCTCTTGTATTCTCTTTACTTATGAACAAGTCTCATAGCCAAAAACTGGACCCCTGATCACAGTCCCTGATCATCCGAGAAAGAGAAGATTTCACCATAAACTGTAATTCCTCAGTTTAAGGAACTCACATGCCTTATACTGACGCAGGCAAAAGCATAGTAAAGGTCTGATCTTCTAAATGGTGTTGCAGAAAATTAAGTCAATGAAAAATAAGTGCCAAGTTGAATGAGAAAAAGCAGAAAAGTTCCCTGAATATTACAACCTCACAGTCCAGCCACTTGGGCATCAACTCTGTAGAGAAGACACATAGTGATCTCCAGACCTCTCCAGGCTGTCCTGAAAAACACAGCTGGATCACAGATGCTCCCTGCACAGGACTCCCAAGGGGTGGCTGAGACACTTGCTGAGATAAGGAGCCTAAGAAAGATGCTATTGTCCCATTGCCAAAAGAAAGGGAAAGGAGTCAGAGCAGAAGAAGCTATGCCTTCATTCCAAAATTTAATTTGGCTTTTTGTCCTGGTAACTGTTACTTTTTAGTAGATAAAACCTGAAACAGGGGTGAGAATAGCATGAATGTCAGTGACTGCTGCAATAACTGTGCACAAATCTAGTGCCTTAATTGTCCCAAAGAAACCCTTTCCCATCTATTATTCACATACCTTATTAATAGAAAGAAATTCTGAGTCATTTATCAGATTCCTTGTGGCATATTAAGACTGCAACATGAGTACTGGTACAACAATATTGACATACTGGGACGACTCATGGAGAGTACTTTTTTCTAAGTGTATGTTATAGACAAAGAGGTAGACCAACAGATATATGTGAGAGTGGGTGGGGCAGAGGCAGAGAGAAGGAGGAGAGACGTAGATTAGCATCTAATCTGGTCTCCTACTGACCTTCACTATTCCAGCGTCGGACCTCACCTCTTCTCACTGCCCATGGGCTACAGTCACACCCAATTGGCCTCTCACATTTGATATAGCTTCACAAAGAAACAAGTCATACTCAGTCCTGGGCAGAGCTCAATCTGTAGACTTTTTTCACTTGTCTTACTGTTGTTGATAAAAAGATCAGAACTTAGGACCAGATGGAACAGAACTGGGACGTGTAAATCTTTTGTCTTTAGTCTTTCACAATCTCTGTTACTTTATCTGCCTCCCTCCCATCTCTGTTCCTGCTTCTTATCCAGCCCCTCATGTACCCTGTGACCCTTCACTACCCCTTTTGCAGACCCAAAGTCTAATGTTTCTAGTCACTGAATTACTTTTCAAAATCTTCTCTCACTTTATGGTTTCCATATCTATTTCCCAAATCAGTCTTTAAAATGGAATGATTTATACCCTAAATGACATTCAGTTCAACATGCTGGATTAACTGTCCTCAGATTGTATTTGCAAAGGGAATGATATAGGAGATTGAAAAGAAGTCACCTCAAATGTGCATTTTCAGTTGTTATAACAGTTGGGCAGAAAGAATGTTTCATGGTAAAACAGTTTCCCACATCTCCAAACCATAGTGTAGGTCATGTGCCTGTGTGTAGGGCAGATCCCCTAAGCAAGGGTGCCAGCACCACAGTGTTGGGATTTTTTAGAAATATATTTTAATTAAAATTTGTTCAGAAGGAAAATATACTACAAGAAGGAAAAAGTATAAAAATTCTTTTGCTTGACACTACAGATAATAATTGACATCATCTGTTATGTAAGATGGATTTCATTTTCATAACAATCATGAAAATAATGGTGTACAATACACATTTAAAGAACCATATTCATTTAGATTTAATATAGTAGAAGGCATCGAATGAAGATATCATTATCTTCATTTTGCTGATGAGAAAACCGAGAGGCAGAAAAATTCCCATCAAGGAATGCTTCTGAGAACTTCAATTCTGCTGAAACACAGGAGATCCACAGCCACTCCAGAGACACTGAAGCCACTCGCCCATTATGCAGTCCTAGCCTCCACCCTCTTCCTTTCATTAAGTGCCACT
The DNA here is from genome assembly GCF_032405125.1 of Capricornis sumatraensis. Classification (NCBI taxonomy): domain Eukaryota; kingdom Metazoa; phylum Chordata; class Mammalia; order Artiodactyla; family Bovidae; genus Capricornis; species Capricornis sumatraensis. Next base: position 78,252,985 of record NC_091070.1, read on the forward strand.
GACCAAATTTTCTCATGGTCATTGCTCACTGACCTGGGGCCTGGAGGTAGGTCACACTTTGTACCCACTTCCCCAAACTGCATATCGGAAAATGGTGAAAACTGGGGCATTTTGTTTCTGATCCTATCAGGTAAACGAGCTAGATCTTTGATTCCAAAAATCTCTCCCTGGGGACAACGTATGCAGTCCTGGAACTGTCAGTTTCCTGCAGTTGAAAACAGGGCCCTATAGTTGCTTCATTTTATTTTACTTGGATTTCTGTTTGATATGATTCCTGTTTTATAACTTAAAATAAAACTAACCCATCTTTATGGCAGAATTTTCATTCCTAAAAAGCTCACTACATGCATTTGCTACTCCTGATTTTCTGGCTTAGCAATTCCAATTAGAACATCATTTGAACAAATAAATTAGGACACACAGAAGTGGTATTACTTAGGTTGTTCCAGTTAGCACACTTTAGACATATATGACATATATCTTAGTAATCTGAGTGTTTTTTAAAATTTCCCTACAAATTACCATTAACAATCTGAGAGAGTAAAGATGTATTCTTATAGGCCTGAGATATGGTCCTCTATATGTATCAGATTTACAGCTTTGGCTAAAACAATGATCATTAGAAATTCACAATACAGTTGAACCTTGGACAAACCACATGGGTTTGAACTGTGTGGGTTCACTTGTACAAGGATCCTTTTCAAAACTAAATACTGACTTAAAACTCAACATTCAAGAAATTAAGATCATGGTATCTGAGATCCCACCACTTTTTGGTAAATAGATGGGGAAACAATGGAAACAGTAACAGACTTTATTTTCTTGGACTCCAAAATTACTGCAGATGGTAACTGCAATCATGAAATTAAAAGATGTTTGCTCCTTGGGGAAAAAACCTATAACAAACCTAGACAGTGTATTTAAAAGGGGAGACATGACTTTGCTGACCAAGGTTCATATAGTCAAAACTATGGTTTTTCCAGTAGTCATGTACGGATGTGAGAGTTGAACATTAAAGAAAGCTGAATATAGAAGAATTGATGCTTTCAAAATGTGGTGTTGGAGAAGACTCTTGAGAGTCCCTTGGACAGCAAGAAGACCAAAGCAGTTAGTCCTAAAGGAAATATACCCTGAATATTCATTGGAAGGACTGATACTGAAGGTGAAGCTCAAATACTTGGCCACCTAATACAAAGAACTGGCTCATTGGAAAAGACCCTGATGCTGAGAAAGATTGAGGGCAGGAGGAGAAGGGGGCAACAGAACATGAGATGGTTGGATAACATCACTGACTCAATGGACATGAGTCTGAGCAAATTCTGTGAGATAGTGAAGGACAGGGAAGCCTGGCATGCTGCAGTCCATGGAGCAAAGTGTCCGACGTGACTTAGCAACTAAACAACAACAATATTCCATATATATATCATCACAACCCAGAAGAGTTTCCCAATCTGATCATGTCTCAGATTTCAGCTTGGTCAATATTTTTACCTATGGCTTTTTATAGACATAGAAATCATTTCTTTATTCCCCCTCTAATATACTGTCTCCCTAATCTTAACATAAATTATTTTACATATACCCAGAGTCTACAGACAAAAAAAAAAAAGAAAGAATTTTACACCTTGAAAAGATAACCCTTCCCTTACACCTAACAAACACACAAACACACATAAAAGCTCACAGACCACAGTGTGTAGAAGGACTAAATTATAGATGGGTGGAGCTCCCACTACACAGCTGAGTGATGACATTTAGGGTTGGCTTCTGTTGAATCTCTCATGAAAGCAATCAGACACAGGAACAGAATCAGTCCCATTTTCAAGATATGGTGAATACCAATATTTAAAGGAACTTGACGTCAAAGTGTGTCCTGTATCAAAAGAGTAAAGAATCATGAAGACACAAAGAAGAGTCTTGCTGAGTCTCTTGTGGATACAGATTTGCTGTGAGTTAAGAACATCCTGGGGGAACATGAAGGAACATCACACTTGAATTTAGAAAGGAATAAAGTGGAGGGGAAGTTGGAGGAAGTGAGAACATGAGTCTGTTGGGCTGTATCATTGTTCAGGGACCCTCACCTGTGCCTTTTTCTCTCTTTCTCAACAGGGCTCAGAGTGCAGATGAAGGTGGAGCAGAGTCCTGGGGTTCTGACTCTCCAAGAGGGGAGAAATTCCTCTCTGATATGCAGTTATTCTATTTCCATGACCAGTGTGCAGTGGTTCCAACAAAATCCTGATGGACGCCTCATCTCCTTGTTTTATATAGCTTCAGGAATGCAGCAGAAAGGAAGACTGAAATCCACCATCAATAGCAAGGAGCGTTACAGTCAACTCTACATCAGAGACTCTCAGCCTGGGGACTCAGCCACCTACTTCTGTGCTGTGGAGACACAGTGCTCTGCAGACACCTGCAGCCTGTACGCAAAACCGTAGTTGAGGACTTAACCCAACCCCCAGAGTGGGAGCAGATGCCCAATGTGATTAGAATTAAAATCTCGTTGTCTTGCATCTCCTGATTCCTGCAGAAAGCATTTCATAGAACTACAACTTGACACTGCAGAGTAGGCACATAAGCAGGTCTTCTGGAGATCTCTGTAACTAGGTAAAATCTACAGATTGCTGAACTCTTTCCTATCTAATTCTGTCTTTCTGCCAGAAGTGAGCAGCTCGTTCAGTGTAGAGCAGAACCCTTGATCCCTCCATCTCTAAGGGCAAGAAAGCACCAGTTTCACCTTCTCTTCAACATCTTTTTATAGCTTACACTAGTACAGACAGAATCCTGAGAAAAGCTCTATTTTCCTTTTTGCTGCTGCTGCTAAGTCGCTGCAGTCGTGTCCAACTCTGTGTGACCCCATAGTTGGCAGCCAACCACGCTCCCCCGTCCCTGGGATTCTCCAGGCAAGCACACTGGAGTAGGTTGCCATTTCCTTCTCCAATGCATGAAAGTGAAAAGTGAAAGTGAAGTCACTCAGTCATGTCCAACTCTTAGCGACCCCATGGACTGCAGCCTACGAGGCTCCTCCATCCATGGGATTTTCGAGGCAAGAGTACTGGAGTGGGGTGCGATTGCCTTCTCCGATTTTCCTTTTTAAATACACTTAAATGGGGAATAAAAGGAGCAAAAGAAACCAAGAGCCACTATTAGTATGAAGGCTGGCCAGAACTTTCTGCACACCAGATCAGAGACTTAGCCACATCCCTTGTGTTGTGGGGACACAGTTCTTCCCAGGCACCTGAAGTCTGAACCCAGATGTGTGTCTGCAGTCCCCAAACCCAACCTGAGATAGAGGTGTCTGAATGTTTTTACTCACACCTAACATGGTATTAAAAATTGACTCTGAATAAATCTAAGTGATTTAACTTTCAAAAAAAAAATGGAAATGCAGATGAATATTCAATCTAGTAACTATTTCTTTCATTTCCTAAATAGAACTATTTCTAACATCCTAATCCCTAAATCAGAGAATCAGTGACATAGTAATTCCAGTTAGCAAATCTTAAACCTAGTTATAAGGCTCTGTGTTAAAATAGGTATATTCAGCCTGTATTCTGTTTATTCATAATCCATATTATTCTCATGTATAAAGGAAAATCAAACCAGTCAATCCTAAAGGAAATCAGTCCTGAATATTCATTGGAAGGACTGATGCTGAAGCTGAAGCTCCAATACTTTGGCCACCTGATGTGAAGAACTGACTCATTGGAAAAGTCCTTGATGCTGGGAAAGATTGAGAGCAGGAGGAGAAGGGGACGACAGAGAATGAGATGCTTGGAAGGCATCACCAACTTGATGGACATGAGTTTGAGCAAGCTCTGGGAGTTGGTGATGGACAGGGAGGACTGGTATGCTGCAGCCCATGGGGTCGCAAAGAGTCAGACACGACTGAGCAACTGAACTGAACTGAAAGTGTCAAAGAAAGAGCAGTTAAGGATCTGTAATCCTTCACTTGATTCTTCCGTGGTGGCTCAGATGGTAAAGCGTCTGCCTGCAATGCGAGAGACCCGGGTTATTTAATCCTTCACTTAATTTTGTTTCAACTTCTTACAGTACATTTAATTGTTAATTTTGTTCATATTCAATAGTATTTACTAATATCATTTATATCATTACCCTCTTTTATGTTTTGGAAGACCATTACAAAAAAAGCTAACTTCTAGTCAATAGTATGCTATTTCCTCTTTAGAAAATGAGTCACCATCTTTGAACATCTTTCAAGAATCCTCAGCTGTGGACATATTTTCCACCCACCATTACTCACAGAGTTCGTATATTCAATCATTCAACAAATATGCACTTAATATCTGTTAGGTACTAGATAAGGAGCTTCCAATAAATAATGAGTTCCTTCCCTTTTTGAATATGTAATCTAGTGGGGAACCCATTTTTGTTATCATACAGTTCCAAATTAAGTGTTATAAATGCAAATAGATATCAGTTGAAGACAGCTTCCTGAATCATATGGAGTCTCAGCTTGAAAACTAACAGATTAATAGAAGTTAATCAGGCTAAAGGACAAAAAAGGGTTGGGGGGGGCAGGGGAAGTGCTCCAATTTGAGGAAAAGCATATGGATGTGTGAAACAAGGCAGATCATGGCTAATTTAAGACCTAAAATGTAATTTTCAAGTGATAAACACTGCATGAGTAACTCTTTATGTTGTGGGAGACTTAAAATATAATAGTTCTTGGAGTGAATAGTTTTAATATTACAATATGATAAGGTAAAGGATATGGGGAACAAAATTCACTAAGCACATCTTCATACTCAGGGTGTACAGACAGGTGGTAATTGCATTGAGAGCCATGAAAAAAAAATCATGCAAGTAATTAATTATAAGGAGTATTAGTTCTCTAGAGACCCTATTCCTTTTAAATGCAGAAAACATTTTAAAATAAGCTGCACAAAATACCATAAATATGATAGACATGCAAAATACATTTATTTGACTGAAATAAAAATGACAGTTGCCTTTAAAAGTGAGGAAATAGTGAAATAAGCCAGACAGAGACCAATACTGTATGATTTCACTTATATGCAAGCAACAGAGCAAGTGAACAAACGTAACAAAACGGAAAGAATGTTATGGATGCAAAGAACAGATGGGCATTGCCAGAGGGATGGGAATGAGGAGGAGGAAGGGAGTAGATGAGGGAGATTAAGAGGCACAAACTTCCAGCAGAAAAATAAATGAGTCACAGATATGAAATGAATAGTGGAGGGAATACAATCAGTTATTATGTTTAATATCTTTGGATGGTGACTAGACTTGTGATCACTTTGAAATACTGAATCACTATGTTGTATAAAAGGAACTAGCTTAGCATTATAGATCAATTATATACTTCACAAACAAACAATCAAATTCATAGAAAAATAGATCAGATTTACAGTTAGCAGGGGCAGGGGCTAGAGAGAGAGGTAATTGGATGAAGGCAGTCAAAAGGTACAAATTTTCAGCTATAAATAAGTAAGTAGTAGGAATGCAATACACAACATAAATATAATTAACACTGCTGTTTGTTATACATGAAAGTTAAGAAAGTAAATCCTATGAATTCTCATTATAAGGGAGAATGAGAGGGGAATTAAATCAATATTTTTAAAATTTTTGTTTCTAATTTTTAGTTATTTGCATATAAAATATATTTTTAATATTATATGACTAAACTGCTTTAGTCATATATTTGTAGATTATTTTGCATTGTTTATATCACAATCACATTTGTGATATGATAGTCCTTGATTTCTAATATAAAAGCTTTTGTTAATTTAATTTGGTAGCTATACAAGATAATGGATGTTCACTAAAATTATTCTGGCAATGATTTCATGACATAAGTCAAATCAGTATGTTGTACACCCTAAATTTATGCAGAGCAGTATGTAAATTCTTTCAATAAAACTAGAGGGAAAAAATGGAGGAAATGCATAAAAACATGCCATCTTAAGAGAAATATCTACTTTTGGTTCTTATATATAGCTGATACTGGAATTATCTTCTAAGCGTAAACCACTCTAAAACTGGAAAAAGTATGAAACTGTTTCCAAGGAGTGTAGACAGTGAAAGTTTATAGTTTGTAGGAGAAAGAAAACCTGCAGAATGACCCCCACATTCACAAGGCATCTCCTAGGGGGATTTTCTACCCTTCAGCACAAGGACCTGGAGCCCCAGCAGAGTGATAGCCTGCTGTTTGCAGAAAACAGAGGTCAGAGTTAGGGCTGGTAACATCCCTGGACTTTGAGGGAAAAGGTATTAGAGAGAAGTGAGCCTCGTATAAAGGATCTTAAGATCTGTAGAGGGGATCTTCTGAACCTACACACAATCTGCACATGCACAGAAAGAGACGTGGATAGAGCTGGCAGAAAACAGCTTTTGAGGGTCTAAAAACTCCAAGGAGATTTCAGAGACTACACAGTACTGGGAAGACATAAGAGCTCTGGCCTTTCCAGAGTAAAGAATATTGGCAAACGCTTTGAACTTTCAATGGAGTCACCAGAACAAGGACTGCAGGCTAGGGGTAAGGGCTGAATTCCAATATAAAAGAAAACTGGGGAAAAAACCAAAAACTCTGCTCTAAAAGAGATTAAAGTAAGCCTCAACAAATTCTAAGGGATTATTTAACAAATCTAGCATTTTTTTAGAAGAAGACAAAATAATCCAGAGTTCTGTGTATTATTACCTGCATCATAGAACACACAATAAAACAGCTATTCCAGGAATTATCCTTACCTGCAATCATTACTTGCCCAACTGATTTAGGAGAGAAAGCACAGTAGTGTCTCCTTGCCTATTACATTGGATTAATCTGTGAAGACAACCAGATGTGAAGCAAGACTGAAGACAAATATGCTACCTTTTTGTCATCTTCTGGTACCTTTCACATTATTGCCTCATTCTTTCTGTAGACTTTACAGGATTGTGTATTTTTTGTCATTTAAGAATATGAAACACATTAAATGATCTCATCCAAATTCTAAGAGAGATAATTTAGTTCAAAGGGTGATTTAATGCAGAGGGTAAATTTTTTTTGTGGTGGTTTGTGTTTTGAAGAGAGATGCCCAGAATTTACATCAGATTGAATTACCTTGTGGAATTTATTTAACCAGAACAAATACTGCACCTCTGAAGACCATGTAGAATGCAACTAACTACATTGAAGAAAAAGATTGCAAACTGCCATTGTTATGTATTTGTAACCATTGTAGTAGATAGACCATCATATGATTTCTGTCCCCCAAGATACCAAGTCTTCTTAGTATTTTAAAATAAGGTGCCTGTCCAAATACACCAGTTGGCAAAATGCCACTCATTTGACCTAACATAATTCTCTATATTGGAGAAGGAAATGGCAACCCACTCCAGTACTCTTGCCTGGAAAATCTCATGGACAGAGGAGCCTGGTAAGCTACAGTCCATGGGATGGCAAAGAGTCCGACACGACTGACTGACTTCACTCTCTTTCACTAATTCTCTATATAAACAGTTATTTTCTACTTGCTCTCTCTCTACACACACACACACACACACACACACATATATGCATATCTTCCCTGGTGGCTCAGATGGTAAAAAGCATCTGCCTACAATGTGGGAGACCACAATTCGATCCCTGGGTTGGGAAGATCCCCTGGAGAAGGAAATGGCAACCCACTCCAGTACTCTTGCCTGGAAAATCCCATGTACAGAAAAGCCTGGTAAGCTACAGTCCTTGGGGTCACAAAGAGTCGGACACGACTGAGTGACTTCACTTTCTTTCTTTCTATACATATATATATATAATGTGATCTCTGAAAGCCTTTCTTTCTCTTACAAATATGATTTTAATGTTTTTATAGGGAAGGGATTACAAACTGATCTTTAAGAAACACAGAAATGCATTTTTAGGAATTTTCTGCATGTGGGCCAAAGGGGGCAGTGCCTCCTTTCATGAACATAAATAACTTTGGTTAAAAACAGGGCTGTTCATATGTGAAGGCTCTGTGGAAGGAAATAAATGAAGTGGAGGAAGTGGCAGTCAGATTTATGTTTGCTTGGGCAGGAAAGAGGACGACCTGAGTCTTTGCAAGAGAAATGAGTAAACTCCTGGGAATATCGTTGTTGATTCTGTGGCTCCAGTCTGACTGTGAGTTGTGGGCAGGAAATTTAAATATAGTAGAAAAACTCCAAGAATAACGCAAGGCTGGGAGATGAGATAATTGGGGATTTTTATTTCAATATATCTTCTGGCTCATAATGGTTTTCCGTGGAAATTTCAAGCATAAAATTTGAAATCTGTTACTCCATTTTCAAACAGGGGTGAAGAGTCAACAGAAGAATGGTGACCAGCAGAAGGTTAAGCAGAATCCTCCATCCCTGAGCATGACAGAAGGAGGGATTTCTATTCTGAACTGTGACTATGATGACATTATGTTTAATTACTTCCATTGGTACAGAAACTACCCAGCAAAAAGTCCCACATTCCTGATATCAATAGGTTCCGTTTTGGAGAAAAATGAGGATGGAAGGTTCACAGTCTTCCACAACAGAAGTGCCAAACACCTCTCCCTGCACATCTCAGCCTCCCAGCCTGGAGACTCAGCCTTGTACCTCTGTGCAGCCAGCACACGGTGCTCCCCAGGCACCTGCAGCCTGTACTCAAACGTGCTCTGGGGACTCAGACCCAGAGACATACACACTTGTTCCCCACTACACACTGCAGTGTGAGAAGCTGTGCCTTAAAGTGGGTGAGGCAGCTGAGCTTCAGAGAAGATCAATAGGTGGCAAGTTCTACAAATGAGTTAAGAATATTCCATGGGCTCCAGGGTGTCCAGGAATCTAGCTATTTTCCTTTTTTTTACTTTCAGAGAGAGGCTGTGGGTCAGCTGAGCTCCAACCACCAATGATGCTTTGTTCTGACTTGCTCCTGGAATGAGGTACCTTGTTACCCCTGAATTTCAAGGAAAAGTGTGTTCAGGATAGGAAACCAGATCCCACTGCAAGTTTCACCAGTGGATGCTGGTATGCCTTTGAGTATCAGTAGACATGTGCTTCAGTTTTGTATAAAATGGACAATATAATACATGATTATATTAACTGTGTGTGTATTAGTCACTCAGTTGTGTCTGACTCTGCAACCCTGTGGACTGTAGCCCGCCAGGCTCCTCTGTCCATGGGATTCTCCAGGCAAGAATACTGGAGTGGATTTCATTTCCTCTTCCAGGGAATCTTCCCAACCCAAGGATCAAAACTGTGTTTCTTATATGTCTCCTGCATTGGCAGGTGGGTTCTTTGCCACTATCACCACCTGGGAAGCCCTTAGGTAAATGAACCTTTCCAGGTAAAGCATTTGAGAATGTGTATATTGTAAATTACATTTATTTACTCTCTGCTTCACTTATAAGTACTTCTGGAGAATGCCACAACAAATCATTTGCTGTGTATTCTTTCCCTGAATGACATTCAATATTTGACACATTGTCCACAAGTAACCATTGATGTCCTGTGGATCATAATAATAAATACACGCATCTCATGAAGTTTGTCAGCTGCAAAGACCTTATTATTGGTAGCCATTCTTACTCTCTGCTGAGGTGGATATAGGGCATTGAGCATTTAGGATGCAGTTCAACGTTGAGTGGGAAGAACCAGGCCAAGGTCATTCTAGGAGGACCATGTGATCCATATGAATTTAGAGGATGTGGAAAACATCTCAAAGGCTTATTAAATCAGAGGTGTTCAGTAGGTTGTCAGTTAATCAAAACCACAAGTAGTTTACAACTTCAAACTTATTAATCTACATGGTGAAAGTTTACCTACATGAAAATCTCCTTTCCTACAATTGAGTAGTAATGAAATGAGTCTGTTAGCTAATAAAAGATATCTTGACATTTTATATTCTAACTTCCACTGTCTATTTGTATGACCTTTTGCTACCATCCCATCAGTAGATTGGTAGTGAAACAATTTTAATACAAATTATTCTTTGATTTTTGAATATATAATAAATGCATATAGTATAAAATTTTTTAATTATATAAAAGGGCATATACTGAATGTATGTATAGTGTATTAAAAAAGAAGTGAAAGTGTTAGTCACTCAGTCATATCTGACTCTTTTCGACCCCATGGACCATAGCCTGGGTTCATGGGATTTCCCAGGCAAGAACATTGGAGTGGGTTGCCATTCCCTTCTCCAAGGGATCGTCCCAACCCAGGGATTTAATCCCGCATTGCCAGCAGATTCTTTACCACCTGAACCAGCAGGGAAGCCCATCTATTATGTGTACAGGAAAGTAATGTTACTTCTTACATGCATTCCCACTGTCCTCAGAACCCTAGTAAAAAAAATATGATTAAAATTAAAAATTTCCTTGAGTTATTTGTATTTTTATTCTTGAGTTATATGTGTTTATGTGTTCTTTATGTATTCTGAATACTCAGGCCTTAATAGACATGACCTGCAAATAGTTTTCCCCACTCTGTGGGTTGTCTTTCTCACTTTCTTGATACTGTTGTTTGAAACAGAAGGTTTGCAGTTTTGATGAACCCTAATTTATCTACATTTTTAGCTACTTGTGCATTGCTATAAAATTTTTAAAACCATTGTCTAATTCAAGATCACAGCAATTTACATCTATGGTTTCTTCTAGGAGTTTGATAGTTTAAAATTTTATATAGAAGTCATTGATTTTTTTCAGGTTAACTCTTTAATATTGTAGGAGATAGAGATACAACTTCATTCTTTTGCATATGAATAATGAGAGATCTGATCTGCAGTCCCTAACCAGAAAAGAGCTGAGTAGCTATGCTAATATCAGATAAAGTGGACATTAAAATGGAAATTGTTACTAAAAATACAGAACAGCACTTCAAAATGATTCAGTACACACTCTACCAGGAAGATAGAAACAATTCTATGTTTATGTGCACGCACTGAATAGCATAGCTTCAAACTACATCCAACATAAATCAGTAGAGTTAATCAGCAAGATTAAACTTGTAGAATTTATTGATTCGAAAATAATCAGTAAGCAAATATACAACCCCTGTGGCAGGACATTAACACACATCTCTCGATATTCCCTCAAGTAGAGAGAAAATATTCTTTACTTATCAAAGACAATTACCTATTTTTTACCTAGTTTACATATATAGAATACTTTAATCCAAAACAACGTAATACAGATTATTTTCAAATGCATATGGAATATTTATCAAAGTTGACTCTACTCTGGATTTTCAAGCAAGGCTTAATTATTTCAAAAGATTTCAATCATTCAGAATACAGTCTCTGATCACAATGGTATTAAGCAAGAATTCAACAATAAAAAGATAATTCAACTTCATTCCTGTAACTTGCTAGTAACGATAGCCATTTTTAAAAGGTATTCCTCCAGAAAACATCAAGGCAAAACAGTGTTTTGTGGTAGATGTTTCAGTCTGAATAGACGAATGGAACGCCCTTATTATGAAAATTACTTCCTGTTTGCGGTAGAATCATCTAAAAGCCACAGGGACTCTGCACTCAGCCACTCAGAGAAGGGCTGGTCTGTGCTGCAGTAAGAACAGGAGCAATTTCAGCCAGAGAAGAATGTCTGTCATGCTCTGCCCTGGCCTGCTGTGGGTGTTCATGGCTACCTTTGGCTTCGGTACGTGTGGCCCTAAGCTTGGGACCTCAGCTTCCTCTTAGAGCTGAAGGGTGGCCCTGTGCAAGCTGTGACTGGCAGAGTGGTTAGAGGGAAAAGAGGTGGGGAAATGAACAACTAGATGACCCTTTTCTTGTTCCTGTGTCATAGCTTAACCTAGCCCTCATGATCCCTGAGTCATTTCAGAGGACCAATCCTGTCTTCTCCTTTCCCCACAGGATCCAGCATGGCTGACAAAGTAACCCAAGCTCAGACTACAGTAACAGGGCAGCAAGGAGAAGCTGCGACCATAGGCTGCACGTATGAAACCTCTTGGACTTATTATACTTTGTTTTGGTACAGACAGTTTCGTGGTGGAAGGATGGAATTCCTTATCTATCAGGATAGTAATCAAGCAAATGCAAGGAGGGATCGCTACTCTGTAAACTTTCAAAAGGGAAAAAAAACCATCAGCCTCACCATCTCTTCCTTGCACCTGGCTGACTCAGCGAAGTATTTCTGTGCTCTCTGGGAATACCACAGTGATAGAAATGATAGTAGAGGATAATCAAAAACCTTAGAGCTGCATTAAGGCAACCACCTGCTCAGAGGGTTAGGAAAATCCCATGAACCACAGACAGGAAGAAGGCAGGCACTGCGGTAGCACAGTTTAGACCTTCTAATGTAAACTTTCCTTCTATAAAATATGTTCCTTTATTTGAACTCAGTGTATGAAACTGCACTGTTTCCTGAGATGCCCAAATACTATGTTTGTTCCTTAGGTTAAAATAAATCACAAAATTCTAAACAACTAGATTGAATGCACCCACTTATTCTGGGAAAATCAGAAGTAGTGTCTGATTCTTGAATTGTTGGATATTCAGATCTGAAGCTGTAGTAAAAACCATTCATGGGCTTTCCTGGTGGCTCAGTGGTAAAGAATCCACCTGCCAGTGCAGGTGACAGGTTCTATCTCTGGCCCAGGAGGATCCCACATGGAGCAGGATAACTAATCCTGTTCACCACAACTACTGAGCTCTAGAGCCCGTGCTTCACACCAAGAGAAACCACTGCAATGAGAAGTCTGTGCATCACGATCAGAGAGTGACCCCCTTTGCCGCAACTAGAGAAGCCTGTGCAAGGCAATGAAGATCCAGCACAGCCAAAAAATTAAAAAATATTCTAAAAAAACATTCACTTTCTCTTCCAATATCATCCTGATTTTAACAGTCCTCACAAATATAATAATGCACCTTATTACCTTGTATAGTATATATGAGCATTTTATTTAAAAAATTAAACACATAAATATAAGACCATTTTGGAATCAAATATTTAAGTTACCAATCTTTTGAAAGACCTGGAGGATCAAAATCAGCTTTGCCTAAAACAAACTATGATCATTATGGATTCACAATACAGTTAAACCTTGAACAAATCACATGGATTTGAACCTTGGGGGTCCACTTATACACGGCTTTTTTTCAAAAATAAATACAACAGTACTACATGATCTTTGACTGACTGAATTGTGGGCACAAAACCTCAGATAATGGAGGAATCATATGTAAGGAAGATCTACTACAAGTTACACACAGTTTTTCAACTCTGTGAAGGGCTACCCCCCACCCCTGGACTCCTGCAATGTTTGAAAGTCAATTGTATTTCTTCAGCTCTTAACAAACCCAGGTAGAGAAGACTGAGAAGTCTATTTACTAATACAGAAGTGATAGTCCTTAAGATGTGGCCAAAGAAGATAATGGAAAAAGAATATCCTTGAGCACTAAGTCAGAGAATGTGCAAAGCAATGAGCAAGCTAGCTCCTTACATAAAACACAATCAGAGTTTCATCAAAATAGGGTAAGAAATGCCACAAGCAATTCCTCCTGGGACCATAGAGTTGCTTCAGATCAGCACTGTGTCTCTTCTCTTCCCAAGAGAACTTGGAATAATATAATCCATTGTCTTCTCCATAATGGTATACTTAGTATGTGGAGCTTACTCGTCTTTCTTCACTTGTTTGTTTTCTGCTTATTTGTTTTTTCATAGATCTTCACACCAAGAGATATCTGAGGAAGACTACAGGGTCTCAATTAGAGACCTTGCTTTTGCTCAAACGGGGTGACTGAACAGGGGTTCTAAGCCATCTACCTTGGAGAAGGAGTACCTGCCTCCTGCATAGGGAGAAGGGAGGAAGTGAGTTCTTGGTTACAAATGGGGAGCTCAACTATGGAGCACATGGTAGCTATTCATCAGTTCTCTATCCTGTTCCCTCTACACCAGCCATGCAGGAGAATTGCCTCCTGAAGACTCGCAGGGCCATAGGACTTCCTCAGCCAAAGAAATGTGAATAGAAATGGCCTGTGTCGCTTCATGATAGTGGCATTTAACTGTCTAGTTTGAATTTCAACCTTTACTTTCACAGACTGTGGTGATTGTTGAATTGTGTGTTGATACAATATTTACAGAGGTTCAAATGAGAAGACATTAGCCATCACATGTAGTATAGCTGACCTGGAGAATCACTTTGATTCTAAATGAATTATGACTGTTTCATTGAGCCATGGATATTTGGAGTTGCTTATTATAACAGCATAAAGTGAAAGTTAAGTTGCTCAGTCGTGTGCGACTCTTTGCGACCCCATGGACTGTAGCCCACCAGACTCCTCCGCCCTGGGATTTTCCAGGAAAGATACTGGAGTGGGTTGCCATTTTCTTCTCCAGGAGATCTTCCCAACCCAGGGACTGACTCCGGGTCTCCCGCATTGTAGGCAGACGCTTTACCATCTGAGCCACCAGGGAAGTCGCATAACAGCATAACCTATCCTAACTTGCGTACCAAACTTACCTAAATACAGAAAAAAAGGAGTAGGCACTGTAAAAGGACACCATAGTCTTGAAACTAAAACTTGAATGAAGAAATTTTTTACAGGGTATAAGATAGAGTCTTTCAATGAACAGAAATTCAACACTTTTTAATGAAACATTAGCAAAAAAAATTAGCATTTTATATAAAAGCACCCACAACCAAGTTGGGCTCTATGTATGCTTATTCAACACTTTAAATCAATCAAAGTAATAATTCACATTAATAAAAACAATACACAATCAATTAAAAATACACAAAAGTATTAAATGTGTAATCAACATGTTCTCATTATAAAGAAAGAAATTCCCAGCAACTTAGTAGTAAAAGAAAATCTTCTTCACTTTTGTAAAAGGTATATGCTATAAATAAAGCAAATACCCAACTTAATGGTGAAATGTTAAATCCTTCCTTTCAAGGAAGCCAAATAGCACTATTTCTGTTAAACAGTGTACTGGATCCTAGCTAGTATAGAAAGAAAATAAAAAGAAACAAAAGTTTTAAAGATTAGAAATCAAGGACTATCATATCACAAATATGATTGTGATATAAACAATGCAAAATAATCTTCAAATTATTAAAGCAGTTTAGTAATATATTTAAAATTATATTTCATATGCAACTAACTAAAAATTAGAAATGAAATTTAAAAAAAATATTATCAAAAGCACATAAGAATCAATGTACTAAAAATAAGAATCAATATACTTAGGATTAAATTTGTAAAATATAGTTACACTACCACAGCATCAGTTCAATTCAGTCCATCAATCATGTCTGACTCTTTGCGACCCCATGAATCGCAGCATGCCAGGCCTCCCTGTACATCACCAACTCAAGGAGTTCACTCAGACTCATGTCCATCAAGTCGGTGATGCCATCCAGCCATCTCAACCTCTGTCGTCCCCTTCTCCTCCTACCCCCAATCCCTCCCAGCCTCAGGGTCTTTTCCAATGAGTCAACTCTTTGCATGAGGTGGCCAAAGTACTGGAGTTTCAGCTTTAGCATCATTCCTTCCAAAGAAATCCCAGGGTTGATCTCCTCCAGAATGGACTGGTTGGATCTCCTTGCAGTCCAAGGGACTCTCAAGAGTCTTCTCCAACACCACAGTTCAAAAGCATCAATTCTTCGGCGCTCAGCTTTCTTCACAGTCCAACTCTCACATCCATACATGACCACTGGAAAAACCATAGCCTTGACTAGATAGACCTTTGTTGGCAAAATAATGTCTCTGCTTTTGAATATGCTATTGAGGTTGGTCATAACTTTTCTTCCAAGGAGTAAGCGTCTTTTAATTTCATGGCTGCAATCACCATTTGCAGTGATCCTGGAGCCCCAAAAAATAAAGTCTGACACTGTTTCCACTGTTTCCCCATCTATTTCCTATGAAGTGGTGGGACCGGATGCCATGATCTTCGTTTTCTGAATGTTGAGCTTTAAGCCAACTTTTTCACTCTCTTCTTTCACTTTCATCAAGAGGCTTTTTAGTTCCTCTTCACTTTCTGCCGTAAGGGTGGTGTCATCTGCATATCTGAGGTATTTCTCCCGGCAATCTTGATTCCAACTTGTGCTTCTTCCAGTCCAGTGTTTCTCATGATGTACTCTGCATATAAGTTAAATAAGCAGGGTGACAATATACAGCCTTGAGGTACTCATTTTCCTATTTGGAACCCGTCTGTTGTTCCATGTCCAGTTCTAACTCTTGCTTTCTGACCTGCATATAAGTTTCTCAAGAGGCAGGTCAGGTGGTCTGGGATGCCCATCTCTTTCAGAATTTTCCACAGTTTATTGTGATCCACACAGTCAAAGGCTTTGGCATAGTCAATAAAGCAGAAATAGATGTTTTTCTGGAACTCTCTTGCTTTTTCCATAATCCAGCGGATGTTGGCAATTTGATCTCTGGTTCCTCTGCCTTTTCTAAAACCAACTTGAACATCTGGAAGTTCACAGCATAGAAAACTATAAAAAATAATTTATAGTTGCATATAAATAAGTCCCTGGTGGCTCAGTTGGTAGAGAATCTGCCTGCAATGCAGGAGACCTGGGTTTGATCCCTGGGTAAGGAAGATCCTCTGGAAAAGGGAATGCAACCTACTCCAGTATTCTTCCATGGGCAGAGAATTCCACAGACAGAGGAGTCTGGTGGCTACTGTCCACGGGATCATAAAGAGTTGGACATGACTGAGTGACTAACACACACATATAAATGGGAAAATATACCATGTTCATGAATTAAAAGATGAGGCAAAAATGTCAGCCTTCTCACATTTTATATATACATTCAATGAAGCCCCCATCAGTCTCATCTCTGTGTATATGTGTGTAAATGGAAAAGCTAATTCAAAACTTTGTATTTTCTAAGAGGTCAAGATTATTTAAAGCACTCTGGAATTTAAAAAGCAAGGCAAGGACTTTGTCTACCTTAAATATTAAGACTATGAAGTTAAAACTATGGTATGACTGAAAGAATAGACAACTGGATACAGATTGTCAGCTCAAAGTATTACATTTGCCTCTCACATACAATCTCCGATCTTTCTCCTTCTTGCTCTCTACCTTGGGAGGCTGATCTGAGTGGACCACATCAATATGGCTCCTTTGAAATGAGTGCTCTTATAAAAGAGGCTCCAAAGAAATCGCTATGCAGGTCAAGAAACAACAGTTAGAACTGGACATGGAACAACAAAGGTCTATCTAGTCAAAGCTATGGCTTTTCCAGTAGTCATGTTTAGATGAGAGAGCTGGACTATAAAGAAAGCTGAGTGCCGGAGAACTGATGCTTTTGAACTGTGGTGTTAGGGAAGACTCTTGAGAGTCCCTTGGACTGCAAGGAGATCCAACCAGTCCATCCTAAAGGAAATCAGTCCTGAATATTCATTGCAAGGACTGATGCTGAAGCTGAGGCTCCAATACTTTGGCCACCTGCTGAGAAGAACTGAATCATTGAAAAGACCCTGATGCTGGGAAAGATTCAATGCAAAAGAAGGGGACAGATGAGAGGATGAGATGGTTTGATGGCATCACCGACTCAATGGACATGACTTTGAGTAAACTCTGGGAGTTGGTGATGGACAGGGAGGCCCAGCGTGCTGCAGTCCATGGGGCCGCAAAGAGTCGAACAGGACTGAGTGACTGAACTGAACTGAAAGAGAGACTTTGCCCCTTCTACCACATGAGGAGACAGCAAGAAGGCATCACCTACGAGCCAGGAAGCCGATCCTCACTAGAGAGGCAGTGCCTTGTTCTTGAACCTCCAGCCTCTAGAACTGTATGGGGGAAAAAAATCTCTGTTGTTTCTAAACTACTCAGTCTGTGGTTTGGTAAGGCAGTCCAAGTGGACTAAGACAGAAAGAGAGTAGATTAGTGGTTGTCTAGATGTAATTTCATGAGGAGAAATGGTGAGTGTCTGCTAATGGTATAGGTTTCTTTAAGAAATTATGCAGTGTTCTAAAACTGGCTTTGGTGATGGCTGTGCAATTCTGTGAATATACCAAAAAAACCATTAAATTGTACAATTTAAACGGGTGAATTGAATCTTATGTGAATTGTATCCCAAAGAAATTATTATGTAAAAACAAATCAACAAAAATGAAAAGTGCCACAACATTTATGGTTCTCTGTGCTTAATCTGAATTGTCCATACCATCTGACGGTTACAGTAATAAACACTAGATAAAAAGTTGCAACTTGAGCTTGACTTTTGTATTGTGTAACTAAATGATATAATGACTCTTAACTTTCATATTTCCTTCAGCACTCCCATTGTTTCTCTCACATATATTTATATTATATATATGTTATTGTATATATTATATGTACTATATATACTATATAACCTAATATTTATATAGCATACTAATTTATAAACATATATATATTTCTATCATTTATATATTACACCAGTCTTAAATTTTAATTGTTAGTTTATAACCTGGCAAGCAGTAGATACACATTGAGTGGTGATTAAATTGACATTGACTACACAATCACCAATCCATAGACTGCCACATTTTCAAAACCAAGTTTTCCCTTTCCTATATATGTGAATTTGCCCTTTTTTGTAGGATTAAAAAAAAAGAACTAGTGTGCTGTCTATTTGAATTTTCCTTTTAGGTTTGTTCTTGCATTTATCTTCACAGCTGGATACTTGTGTTCAATTTATTTACCACAAAATTAGAAGCTTTGGTTTGGAATAATTTTGAGAGTCACTCCATATAATTTTTCCTAGTACATATTAATTAATACATTTACCCAACAAATTAGTATTAAGTGCTTGCTGCTGCTACTGCTGCTAAGTCGCTTCAGTCATGTCCGACTCTGTGTGACCCCATAGACGGCAGCCCACCAGGCTCCCCCGTCCCCGGGGTTCTCCAGGCAAGAACACTGGAGTGGGGTGCCATTTCCTTCTCCAATGCATGAAAGTGAAAAGTGAAAGTGAAGTCACTCAGTCATGTCCGACTCTTAGCGACCCCATGGACTGCAGCCTACCAGGCTCCTCTGTCCATGGGATTTTCCAAGCAAGAGTACTGGAGTGGGTTGCCATTAAGTGCTTAGCCTGTACCAAATCCTATGCTAAAGATGAATAATAGGGCCTTTGGAAACTGCCCTCCAACATGGGAAGTTCAACACACTAAGGGAAGTAAAAGGCATTTAATTGAGGGGATTTAGAATTATTTCTGTGAGGAAAAAAATGTCACAGAAACTGATCTAAAATTCCCAACTGACTGAAAACAATTCAATCTTTAGAGTACTATGTCAAGAATCCTTGCCACTAGAGGTCCAGAGGGAGCACCTGTGTGATACTTATTCTTAGAGCTGAAACACAAAGCCCCAATGGCTGCTGACTGACTTAAGTTCCATTTCTTAGGAAAGGAGTTCATGTATGCAGTCACAAGATGGGGCTGTTACTCTGGAAAACCAAAGCTCCAACCAGGGTGAGAGAGAAGCTATCAGTGAGTTATACAAAGAATTTACTTTCATCCTCTTCATCACCTTGCACTTCATAATCTCACATTGAGTTTCAAGGGCCTGGGTAACCCCCTTCCTAAATGCAGAACAAAGAGCTGACCCATTCACAGGGAAAAAATTGAGAGAATGATTAATAATTGAATTTTAGTGGCCAAATATCTGTTCCTAGAGTAGAGTAATAAGCTTAGTATTGCAGCTGAATAGGATGAGTAATCTTAATTTTATTCTATCACATGGGCTTCCCTGGTGGTTCAGACAGTAAAGCATCTGCATGCAAAGCGGGAGACCAGAGTTTCATCCCTGTGGTGGGAACATCTTCTGGAGAAAGGAATAGCACTCACTCTAGTATTTTTGCCTGGAGAATTCCATGGACAGAGGAGACTGGCAGCCTGCAGTACGTGGGGTCGAAAAGAGTTGGACATGAAGTCAAGTGGGCCTTAGAAAGCATCACTATGAACAAAGCTAGTGGAGGTGATGGAATTCAAGTTGAGCCATTTCAAATCCTGAAAAATGATGCTGTGAAAGTGCAGCCCCTCAATATGTCACCAAATTTGGAAAACTCAGCAGTGGCCACAGGACTGGAAAAGGTCAGTTTTCATTCCAATCCCAAAGAAAGCCAATGCCAAAGAATGCTCAAACTACCGCACGATTGCATTTATCTCACATGCTAGTAATGTTCAAAATTCTCCAAGCCAGGCTTCAGCAGTACGTGAACCATGAACTTCCTGATGTTCAAGCTGGTTTTGGAAAAGGCAGAGGAACCAGAGATCAAATTGCCAACATCCGCTGGATTATGGAAAAAGCAAGAGAGTTCCAGAAAAACATTTATTTCTGTTTTATTGACTATGCCAAAGCCTTTGACTGTGTGGATCACAATAAACTGTGGAAAATTCTGAAAGAGATGGGCATCCCAGACCACCTGACCTGCCTCTTGAGAAACCTATATGCAGGTCAGAAAGCAAGAGTTAGGACTGGACATGGAACAACAGACTGGTTCCAAATAGGAAAAGGAGTACGTCAAGGCTGTATATTGTCACCCTGCTTATTTAACTTCTATGCAGAGTACATCATGACAAATGCTGGGCTGGAAGAAGCACAAGCTGGAATCAAGATTGCTGGGAGAAATATCAATAACCTCAGATATGCAGATGACATCACCCTTATGGCAGAAAGTGAAGAGGAACTAAAGCCTCTTGATGAAAGTGAAAGAGGAGAGTGAAAAAGTTGGCTTAAAGCTCAACATTCAGAAAACGAAGATCATGGCATCCGGTCCCATCACTTCATGGGAAGTAGATGGGGAAACAGTGGAGACAGTGTCAGACTTTATTTTTGGGGGCTCCAGTATCACTGCAGATGGTAATTGCAGCCATGAAATTAAAAGATGCTTACTCCCTGGAAGGAAAGTTATGACCAACCTAGATAGCATATTCAAAAGCAGAGACATTACTTTGCCAACTAAGGTCCATCTAGTCAAGGCTATGGTTTTTTCCCAGTAGTCATGTATGGATGTGAAAGTTGGACTGTGAAGAAAGCTAAACGCTGAAGAATTGATCCTTTTAACTGTGGTGTTGGAGAAGACTCTTGAGAGTCTTGGACTGCAAGGAGATCCAGCCAGTGCATTCTAAAGGAGATCAGTCCCGGGTGTTCTTTGGAAGGAATGATGCTAAAGCTGAAACTCCAGTACTTTGGCCACCTCATGAGAAGAGTTGACTCACTGGAAAGATTCTGATGCTGGGAGGGATTGGGGGCAAGTGGAGAAGGAGACGACAGAGGATGAAATGGCTGGATGGCATCACCGACTCGATGGAAGTGAGTCTGAGTGAACTCCGGGAGTTGGTGATGGACAGGGAGGCCTGGCGTGCTGCGATTTATAGGGTCGCAGAGTCGGACATGACTGAGCGACTGAACTGAACTGAACTGAACTGAACTGAACTGAGTGACTTTCGGAGAAGGCAATGGCACCCCAGTACTCTTGCCTGGAAAAATCCCATGGACGGAGGAGCCTGGTGCGCTGCAGTCCATGGGGTCGCTAGGAGTTGGACATGACTAAGCGACTTCACTTTCACTTTTCACTTTCCACTTTCATGCATTGGAGAAGGAAATGGCAACCCACTGCAATGTTCTAGCCTGGAGAATCCCAGGGACGGGGGAGCCTGGTGGGCTGCCGTCTATGTGGTTGCACAGAGTCGGACACGACTGAAGCGACTTAGCAGCAGCAGCAGCAGAGTGATGTTCACTTTCTTTCACATTTTGTTAATAACCACTTTGAGGATAACAAAAGAAATTGCCTTATGCTTATTTTCATCTCTCTTATAAGATGGTTTCACTTCATTCCCCTTTCCATATCTTCTTTTCCTGTCTCCTCCTCTCTTACCTTCTCCTTAGTGTCCTCGATGCATTCCATCCCTAAGCATGGGCAGGAGAGGAGAAAGTATGCATTAAAGAAGGTTCGGGTGGAATAGGAATAAGTAAAATTCAAGTCATCTATTCCTGGATCAAACCAGAGGAATCCAATAAAGTCCACTTAGAAGATGCTCAAGACATCTTTTCAGGAGCCAATAAGGAGACCTGCTTACCAGGTGATTGCCTTTTAGACTGGATTCTAATTTTCTTTTCCAATAAGACTGAGAACACCAGTATTATACAACTATGAAGTTATTTTTGTCATAAATGTTACAAATATTTTCTTCTACTGTGTCATTTTAAACTTATGGTAATTTTTTTTTTTTAGACCAAAATGAAGTTTTTAGCTCTTGAAGTTAAATTGTATATATATTGCTGTTCCTGAGACTTCTTTCCCCTGCCTGGGAATATAGATAGGAATTCTCTTCTTCCCCCCATACCCCAGGGCTCAACATAGGTTTCCTGGATTAAATGATGTTTCATACCAGCTCAAAGGAGCATCAAATCACCAATAGTGGTTGGTTTTCCCTTCTTGTACAAACAGATGGATAACCTCCTTGTGGAAGAAATGATTTATTCAGACTCATTCAGACATAGCTGATTTGAGTTTGAACCTTGAAAGCATACTGTAAGCTCTCTGAATTAGGGCTATACATTGGAAAAAGAGTGTTACACTCTATTTAGATTTGTGTTTAATTTGGGGATGTGAGTAGACCCAACCAAGAGACAGCTGACGCTTGGCTGGGGAACACCCCAATGAGCTGCCTGGTGTGGGGCTGTGCAAGTGGCTGCTGATTTGGCACTTGGGACCTCCCCCAAATTAGGCTCAGACACAGATCATGAGCTCTGAGGCCGGGACTTCAACGATGAGACTGGTGACAGGAATAACTCTTCTCCTAGCTTTGGGTAAGTGATCTGGGCCTAAGATAGAATGGCTTTCATGGCTAAAGACAAGGACAGACGTCTGCTGCTTTCTCTTCTCCTACTGTGCTTTACCAAACTGCAGGGAAGAATGTGCATCTCTGTGTTTCTATGTGTCTGTGTGTTTTCTAGAGAGTCTGAGCATCATTATCAGAAGTTATTTGATCCACTACTCACAGAACCCCCATGAATCTCACTGCTTTCTGGCTGTAAGGAGTTTTGGCGTTCAGTGAATCCAAGGATCATGGAAAACAGCAATGTATCCTTGGCCTTGTGGCTCCGACTAGCTCAATAATAAATACGAGTAATATGTAACACACAGGACATGAAATCTCATGAAAATCCTCAAGGATGGGGCAAGGCCAGAGAATGTTTATGGGAATGTTTATGAACCAGCCCCTTAGGCACACCCTGATTTGACAATCCAGAGCTAACCTATTGTTTCTCAATCCCTCAGGTGTATTGGGAGATTCTAAGACCACACAGCCAAACTCAGTGGAGAGCGCTGAAGAAGAACCTGTGCACTTGCCCTGTAATCACTCCACAATCAGTGGACCTGAGTACGTATATTGGTATCGACAGATTCCCCACCAGGGTCCAGAGTACTTGGTTCATGCTCTGAACAACAATGTGACAGACAGGATGGCCTCTCTGAGCATCGCCAAAGACAGAAAGTCCAGCACCTTGGTGCTGCCCCAGGTCACCCTGAGAGCCGCCGCTGTGTACTACTGCATCCTGAGAGAGGCACACGGGGACAGACGGGGCTGCACCTGTGCAGTATGTCCTTGGTGGGGAAGGGAAGCCCCAGCAGTGTAACTTGTTAGAGCCAGTTTGGAGGACAATCTTACTGTACCCATGAAACATATAATGGGCATATCCTTAGTTAACAATATTGTACTGTACACTTTAAAAATTACTAAGAGAGCATAGTTTAAGTATTTCTATCACAACAAAGGACTGCTGCTGAAGCTTGAAGCTCCAATACTTTGGCCACTTGATGTGAAGAGTCAGCTCATTGAAAAAGACTGATGCTGGGAAAAATTGAAGACAAAAGGAAAAGGGAGTGGCAGAGGACTGAGATGGTTAGACAGAATCACCGACTCAATGGACATGAATTTGAGCAAACTTTGAGAGATAGTGGAGGACCGAGGAGCCTGGCATACTAAGTCCATGGGGTAGCAAAGAGTTGGCTGCAACTTAGAGACTGAACAACAACAACAATATCACAACAAGTAAATAAAAATTTAAATATAAACAGAGCAAGAGAAAACTTTTGGAGGTATAACTACACACTGGAATATGACTACACACTGGAATACGACTCAGCAATTCAAAAGAATGCAACAACATGGATGAATCTAAAAATAAATATGGCCAAAGAAACCAGACAGGAGAAAGTATTTACTCTAGGATTCTATGTACATAAACCTGGAGAAAATGCACACTGATCTGCAGACTAGTGATTGCTTCAGACTGAACAGGGGTTGGAGGAGGGACATGGTAGGAAGATATACAAGAGGGATTAAAAAGGAGCACAAAGAATAAAGCTACCAGGGAACTTTGGGGTCCTGCATGTGTTTTTCCTTTTATTATAATAATGATTTCACACATACACCTTGTAAAAAATGATCAAATTGTACATTTTAAGTATATGCAACTTATTTGATGTCAAGTTCAAAAGCAGAGACATTATTTTGCCAACAAAGGTCCGTCTAGTCAAGGCTATGGTTTTTCCAGTAGTCATGTATGAATGTGAGAGTTGGACTGTGAAGAAGGCTGAGCGCTGAAGAATTGATGCTTTTGAACTATGGTGTTGGAGAAGACTCTTGAGAGTCCCTTGGACTGCAAGGAGATCCAACCAGTCCATTCTGTAGGAGATCAGCCCTGAGTGTTCTTTGGAAGGAATGATGCTAAAGCTGAAACTCCAGTACTTTGGCCACCTCATGCCAAGAGTTGACTCATTGAAAAAGACTCTGATGCTGGGAGGGATTGGGGGTAGGAGGAGAAGGGGACGACAGAGGTTGAGATGGCTGGATGGCATCACCAACTTGATGGACGTGGGTCTGAGTGAACTCCGGAAGTTGGTGATGGACAGGGAGGCCTGGCATGCTGTGATTCATGGGGTCTCAAAGAGTCAGACACGACTGAGTGACTGAACTGAACTGATGCCTCAATAAGGCAGGTTTTAAAAGAATGAAATAAAAAACAAACAGACCCAATGTCAAGAAACAACTCTACAGTGAGCAGAATTTTTCACTTTTTTAAATTTACAAAGGGGAAACTGTTAAAGCAGGCAAGAGTAAAGGCACATTTTTCTATATCTCACAAAATAACGTACTCTGTTGCAATGTGTTGTGCTGTGCTGACACACTCAGTCCTGTCCAACTCTTTGTGGCCTTATGAACTGTAGCCCATCAGGCTCCTCTGTCCATGGGATTCTCCAGGCAAGAATACTGGAGTGGGTTGCTATGCCCTCCTCCAGGGGATCTTCCCAACCCAGGGATCAAACCCAGGTCTCCCACATTGCAGGTAGATTCTTCACTGTCTGAGCTATCTGTTGCAATAAATACATGCAACTCATATATAAGTTAATTTCTGAAAAGTTAGTGATTATTCAACATTTCTCAGTCTAGCCAAAGTATGGTAGTGTCAAGTATTTGAGTTTAGGTTTGCACAGCGCTGGGCAAATAAGAAACTAGGTCTGATCTCTGATTGATGCAGTCTCCTGCACAAATGAGGTCTCTCAGAAAAGTCTTCATCCTTGAGCTAATGTGACCTCTTCTAGGAAAGCCCATTCAAGAAAACCTGACTCAGCTGTGATTATTATGAAATAAAGGGATGGAGACTCTTCTGCAAGTACTCGTAGGAACACTGGGGTTGCAGGCAGCCTGAGTATGTGGTTAAATGTAGGAGAGTTAGGAGATCATGACAACTTCCTAAGAGCAGGAACTGAATCACTTTCTGTCTTGGGAAGGCTGTTGAGACCAGATACAAGTAGAACTAAACAGTCTTTAATACTGATGTGGTAATGTTGCTGCCTGAAGGGAACAAGACAAGGTAAAGAAAAAACATTTCTGATATGAGCTTGAACATCTTATGTGAATCATATATATATATATATATATATATATATATATATTTTTACTTTATCTTTTTGAGCAGGCTGAGTATCCAAGAACTGGAGCACAGATCATGATCCCTGATCATCCAAGAGGAGAAAGATTTCACCATAAACTGCTATTCATCAGCGACAAAAGCACAATAAAAGTCTGATATTCTTGATGGTACTACGGAAATTTAGGGAAGAAAAGAGTCAATGAAAAATAACTGTCAATTTGGATGAGAAAAAGGCAGCAAAGTTCCCTGCATATCACAACCTCCAGTCCAGTCACTTGGGCATCTACTCTGTAGGGGAGACACACAGTGATTCCAGATCTTTACAGGCTGTTCCCAAACATACAGCTGGACCACAGGTGCTCCCTGACACAGGGCTCCTGAGGGGTGGCTGGGACACTCAGAATGAGAAGCCTAAGGAAGATGTTATTGTCTCATTCCTGAAAAAGGGGATAAAGGAGTGAGAGCAAAGGAAGCTACACTTTCATTCTGAAATTTAATTTGACTTTTTGTTCTGTTAATTGTTACATTTTAGTGGGTAGAACCTCATGGGGTGAGAATAGCATGAATGTCAGTGATTGATGCAATAACTGTTCACAAATCTTGTGCTTTAATTGTCCCAAGGAGACTCTTTCCCATCTGTTATTCACACACCATGTTAATAGAAAGAAATTCTCAGTCATTTATTGGGTTCCTTATGGCATATGAAAACTCTACCATGAGTACTAGAACAGCAAGATTGTCATACTGGGCAGAGTCAAGGGCAACATTTTCTTCTGAGTTTACATTGTAAATATAGAGATGAACAAATAGATGGGTAGATAGATGAGAGAGAGAGAGAGAGAGAGGAAGAGAAAAGATATAGAGCTATCCCTAATCTGCTCTGATACTTCTCCAACAACACGGCCTCACCTGTTCTCCCTCCCAAGGGCTGCAGCCCCCTCACCTTTGACTTAGCTTCACAAAGAAACAGGTCATACTCAGTCCTGTGGCCGAGCTCAATTTGCAGACTTTTTCTGCTTGTCTTATTGCTGTTGATAAAAAAATCAGAACTTTAGGGCCAGATGGAACGGAACTAAGACATGTAAATATTTTGTGTTTAGTTCTTCACCATCTCTGTGCCTTTATTTGCCTCCCTTCTGTCTCTGCTCTTGCTTCTTACCAACTCTTCTTGTACCCCTAGTGACTCTCTACTACCCCTTTGGTCCATTCAAAGCCTATTGTTTCTAGTCACTGAATTGCTTTCCAAAACCTTCTTTCACTTTATGGATTCCATTCCCAAGTCAATCTGTAAAATGGAATGGTCTGTTCTCTAACTTCCATTTCAATACAACATGCTGGATTAGCTCTCCCAGATTGTATTCAAAAAGTGAAATATTAGAGATTGAAAAAATGTCACCTCATATCTTATATTTTCAGTTGCTGTGACAGTTTGGGAAGAAGGACGTTTCATGGTAAAACAGTTTCCCACACTTTCAAACCATAGTGTAGGTCATGTTCCTGTGTGTAGGGCAGGTCCCCTGAGCAAGCACCACAGTGTCTGGATTTTTCAGAAATACATTTTTATTCAAATTTGTTCAGAAGCATAATATACTACAGAAAGGAAAAAGGATAAAGATTCTATTGCTTGACACTACACATAATAATTGGCAGCATCTGTTATGTAAGATGGATTTCATTTTCATAACAATCATAGAAATAATGGTGTATAATACACATTTAAAGAACCATATTCATTTAGATCTAATATAGGAGAAGACATCAAATGGAGATATCTTTATCTTCATTTTGCTGATGAGAAAACTGAGAGGCAGAAAAATTCCCATCAAGGAATGCTTCTGAGAACTTGATTTCTAGGGAAACACAGGAAACATAGCCACTCCAGAGACACAGAGGCCACTCGCCCATCTTGTGGTTGGTCCTTACCTCCACTGTCTTCCTTTCATTAGGTGCCATTACCAAATTTTTTCTCATAGTCATTGCCCACTAACCTGGAAACTGGAGGCAGGTGAAGCTTTGCGCACACTTCTCCAAACTGCCTATCAGAAAATGGTGGAACCTGGGTCATTTTGCTTCTGACCCTGCCAGGTCCATGAGCTAGACCTACTTTGATTCCAAAATCTCTCCCCGGGGACAACGTGTGCAGCCCTGGAGCTGTCAGTTTCCTGCACTCAAAAGTCATTCGGTGATTGTTACTTCATTTTGTTTTACTGGGGTTCCTGATTGGTATCTTTCTTCTTTTACAACTTGAAATAGAAATAATCCATTCTATTAATGCAGGATTTTTCTTCCTGAATAAGCTCACTACAGGCATTTGCTATGCCTTGACTTTCTGGCTTAGCAATTCCAATTAGAACAGAATCCAAATAAATAAATTAGAATACACAGCAATGGTATTTCTTAGGTTGTTTAGGTTGTTATAGGTTATATATTTTGTTATTGCACACATAAAGTATTGTTGCACACTTTAGATATATATAACATATATCTTAGTAACCTGAGGGTTTTTTTAAA
The DNA here is from genome assembly GCF_032405125.1 of Capricornis sumatraensis. NCBI lineage: Eukaryota > Metazoa > Chordata > Mammalia > Artiodactyla > Bovidae > Capricornis > Capricornis sumatraensis. The sequence goes on from NC_091070.1 coordinate 78,281,377, forward strand.
AAAATTTCCCTACAGATTACCACTAACAATCTGGGAGAGTGAGGATATAGTCTTGGAAGTCTGGGAGATATGGTGCCCTATATGTATGAAATTTCTCTGAAATCCCATGTTCATGAAATTCACATGTTACATTCTATTCTGTAATATAACCTTATTTGTTTCAATATATGAAAAAAATGATTTAAATTGATCATCCAGAATTGCACACCATGTTTATCCCAGTGCTTAATGTCACCCTCATACACTGCTAGCTGGCCTATTTTCTCTTAGAGGATAGAAATATATCGATAGAATTCTCAAGGAAATGGGGATGCATTCAAGGCTGAGGCAGTTGGTCTCACAGAAAACCAGAACAATAACTCCTCATTGTTATTACAGCCACAGTCATGGTGATCACAAGAGGGTCAAGAGACCTAGTGATAAACCTCTCATCCTGTCATCTCTGAGCCTCCCACATTCCATTAAGATAGGAGTAGATTAATGCAAATTTGTTTTTATCTAATGAAGATGTTTCTGGATTTTTGAAGATGCTTTTTGTTTTTTTCTTAATGCATTTCTCCAATAAAATAATGCAGAGTCATTTAAAAAAGAAAGGTAAGGTTATCAGCATTTTTACTTGGTCAGAGACAGTGATTCATATTAAGAAGCCTGATGCTGCTACTGCTGCTAAGTCGCTTCAGTCATGTCCGACTCTGTGCGACCCCATAGATGGCAGCCCACCAGGCTCCACCGTCCCTGGGATTCTCCAGGCAAGAACACTGGAGTGGGTTGCCATTTCCTTCTCCAATGCATGAAAGTGAAAAGTGAAAGGGAAGTCACTGAGTCATTGTCCAACTCTCAGCGACCCCATGGACTGCAGCGCACCAGGCTCCTCCGTCCATGGGATTTTCCAGGCAAGAGTACTGGAGTGGGGTGCCATTGCCTACTACACAGTAAAGATAGAGAAGAGACAAGGTAAATACACAACCAGAAGTGAATCTCAGGCAAACCAAGACTTGTAATTGGAATTGATACTCGAAGGAGAAAATTGATACACTCGGAAAATCTGAAGTGGAAATCCCTGCTCTCCTAAATATGAAGCTCATAGTGGGCTATAAAGGCAGATACTCTGGTCAGGACACGGTGGAAGTTCATGAGGTCTTCCTCAGCTTCTCAGCCTAGAACATAGGAGGTTGAAACTCCAAGGTAGAGAATCAAGTTTTTTTTAAAGAAAAATTTCCCCTCTAAAACTTCATTTTATAAAAATGATGTTTTACTTATTTGGAGCTTTATTTTCTTCTTTAAAAAAAGTTGGAATGTTCACACCACTGCATTAATGAGCAATGGCAACCTTCTTCCTGCATTGTCTTTCCAAAGGTTCTTTTCTCTTTTAGGTTTGTTCTGTTTTGTTTACTTGTTTTTTGCCTTTGCCTTTCATGTTAAGTGTGATTTTTTTTTTCAAATGTCTAGTGATACCAGATGCTCATTTGTACTTGTTGTTGTTTAGCTGTTATGTCCTGTCTTTTTTACAACCGCATACTCACAAGACTCCATGGGATTTCCCAGGCAAGAATACTGGAGTGGGTTGCCATTTCCTTCTCCAGGGGATCTTCCCAACTCAGGGATTGAACCTGTGCCTCCCGTATTGCAGGTTTGCCACTGAGCCACTTGGAAAGCCCAATTCATCTATATGTAATAGGTTATAAATCTGGGATTTGAGCAGAAGAAGATGGCCTCACTTCATTCTCAACTGAGACTGGCATCCCAGATTCTTAAGATCTTTTAGTCAAAATCTTCAGAAAAATAGGCTTTCAACTTTCAAGGCACCTGGATTTTTTTTTTTTTTTTTTTAGCATTTCCTTCATTGGGCCCTTATAATTCAACTTCCTTCAGCTAATCCAGTTACCACTTCTCTGTCCACTCTCAATTCCCAAAACATCTCACCTGCTGTCATTTCTTGCTTGTTGTATGAATGCTTTGGCGTTCGTAACTTAAAAAAAAATTTTTTTTTTACTGTCATTTCAGTAGGTTCTCAGAAAGAAACAGAAAAAAATATGTCTTTAGTTCATTATGCTTAGTCATGGAGAAGGAAATGGCAACCCACTCCAGTATTCTTGCCCGGAGAATCCCAGGGACGGGGGAGCCTGGTGGGCTGCCATTTATGGGGTCGCACAGAGTCGGACACGACTGAAGCGACTTAGCAGCAACTTAGCAGCAGCAGCTTAGTCATAAGAGTAGCTTTCACTGATTTTCTTAAGAGATATTATAAGGTGCTCAGGGGGAGAGTTCCTGTCTTGCTAATGTCTCTGTTTCCCTAGCAGATAGTGAGTACTCAGGAAGCACCCACCAAGTGAATGGGAAAAAGAAGAGAAATCAGTTTTAAAAACCTCTCAGGCAGCAATCTAGCGACTAGCCATAAGGAGGCACTGCCTGTGTTCATATTAACTTTCAAGGTTTGCTCAAAATTCAGAGAAACCTCCAGTTAGAGATCAGACAGGCTGGTATACAGAACAGCATATATTTTAACATTACGACAGCATTCATAGTGCTCCTCTAAGCCCAGGGGAGTTTCTTGAAGCAAAAAAGCCCTTTTAGGAAGTAACTTCTTTGCTGAAATAAGTGATAGGGATGTTCCTTGAAGATTAATAATCCTATGGATGCACCTGACATGTGAGTATTGAGGGTTTCTGAACCTTGCACAGGGAATTCAGGGGTAGAAAATCTGTGAGAGAAGGAGCTGAGGTATAACTGGGTCTATGAAGAGAGAAACAGAAGGAAAAATGGGAGGGAGGGGGACGGAGGAAGGAAGAAGAAAAAGGAAAAGCACAGAGCCAAGGCTGGGGAATTAGGGGGAAAAGAGTGTCTATTGCAGCTCTCAGAAAGGTGATCTAAAATGATTTTGCATACTTCCTTTGATTTTCTAAATAGGTGTGAGTGCCCAACAGCTGAATCAGAGTCCTCAGTCTATGTCCATTCAGGAGGGAGAGGACCTCTCCATGAACTGCAATTCCTCAAGCACATTAAACCTCTTGCTGTGGTACAAGCAGGATGTTGGAGAAGGCCTGATCCTACTAATAAAATTACTTAAGGGTGGTGAGTTGGCCAGAAATGGGAAACTGACAGCTCAGTTTGGAGGAATAAGAAAGGACAGCTTACTGAACAATTCAGCCTTTGAACCTGAAGATGGAGGCACCTACTTCTGTGCTGGCAGCACAGTGCTCCCCAAGCACCTGCAGCCTGCACTCAGACTAGCAATGCGCACACCAATCACTGTGCTTTCCCAGTTCCTGCTCTCTTGACATGAGATGCAACTGTGCACACGACCCCTGGCCTCTGCCCCCTGCCCCCTGCCCCCTGCCCTTCTGCTACTGCAGACTCATGTAGCCAAGGCTTTACCTTCCAAAGACTGTGCTCTGCTTAATGAACACAACTCCTTTCTAATGCATAGAGTAGGTTTGCTTACTTATTTTGTCAGGATATAAAGTGAAAGTCTCAGTATACAATCACAATTGAATATTTAGCATATTTCTCTTAAAAATGGATAGATATTATGTAATGAGTAGTAAATAAGCCACAGAGATTTAATGTACAGTATAATGAATTTAGACAATAGTAGTGTACTATAATTGTATAGATATTGCTTCCTTGGCAATCATATTATAATCCTATATAAGTGTGTCAAATTACACTGTAGACCTTAAATTCACATGCTGTTACACATCACATTTATTCAATTAAACACAAATAAATAAAATATAAAATAAAACAAAAGGATAGCCATCAATGAAATAGAGTTGAGAGACCAGGAATAAATCCATACATCTGTGGCCAATTAATTTTCAACAAAGTGCCAAGGCCATTCAAAAAGGAAGCGACACAGGGACAACTGGATAGCTGTATGCAAGAGTACATACATATGTAAAAATTAACTCAAATGGTTCAAAGGCTTGAACATAAAAGCTATAACTAGAAACCCTTAGAAAAAAACATAGGTAAAATTTGGTGACCTTGGACTATGAAACAGTTTCTTAGATGTGACATCAAAAGCAAAGTAACCAAAGAAAAAATAGGTAAGTTGAACTTCATCAAAATTTAAAATTTTTGTGCATCAAAGGTCACAAAGTTTTCCACAAATGAGAGTGAAAAGGCAACCCAAAAAATGGAAGACTGTATTCACAAATCAGGTATCTGATGAAGATATACAATTGAAACTATATTTAAAAAGTAACATAATTCAGTAATGAAAAGACAAATACCAATTTAAAAATGGGTTAAAGATTTGAATAGTCATTGCTCCAAATAAGATCTGTAAATGGCCAGTGAGACCAGAAAGAGATGCTCAACATCATTATTCATTAGGGAATGTAGATCAAAATCACGAGATACCACATCACACTGACTAGAATAGACATATCTTTCTTTAAATGGAAAATGATAAGTGTTGGTGAGACTGTGGAGAAATAGAAATGCTACATGATGTAGCCACTTTGGAAAACAGCTTGGAAGTTCTTTAATTGGTTAAAAATAGAGTTACCATTTCTGAGACGGCAATGGCACCCCACTCCAGTACTCTTGCCTGGAAAATCCCATGGACGGAGGAGCCTGGAAGGCTGCAGTCCATGGTGTCGCTGAGGGTCGGACACGACTGAGTGACTTCACTTTCACTTTTCACTTTCATGCATTAGAGAAGGAAATAGCAACCCACTCCAGTATTCTTTCCTGGAGAAGCCTAGGGACGGGGGAGCCTGGTGGACTGCCATCAATGGGATCGGACAGAGTCAGACACGACTGAATTGACCTAGCAGTAGCAGAATTACCATTTGACCCAGTAATTACATTCCTAGGTGTCTATGGAAGGACTGAAAACATGTTTGCAAAAGCTTATATACAAATGTTCAGAGCAGCATGATTCCTAATAGCCAAAAAGATTGAAACAACCCAAGTGTTCATCCACTAAAAAAGAGATATATGAAATGTGGCTTATCCATATTATCACATTATATTGCATTATATTCATATTAGGATTATGTCAAATTCTACACCCAACAATTAGAAATTAATCTAATTTGGCTGAAAAGAAAACAAAACTAAAGAGCCAAACTCATAAAAAAAAACTGATCTCTTGACAGAATCTAACAGAAATAGAAAGACACCAATACAATATTGTGAAGTAAAATTTAAAAATCAGTAAATAGAAAGGTTATTCTAACAAACTCTAATAAACTTGTTCCCATCTTAAAAAAAATAATTAAAACACTCATATATTTAGATACTTTAAAACACACTATGTAAAATTTTATGATAGAACTCCAACTATTTTAATGCAGTGAAAATGAAAACACCGCCTGTCAAGCTTGTGGGATGCAACTAAAACAATACCTAAAAGGATATTTCTAGTCCTAAATTACATATTAGAAAAGAAGAGGTTGAATGTCCACTGAACTGAGCAATCAACTTAACATAGAACAGGGGCAACAAATAAATCCCAAACAGAATAATAAATACAAAATTTAATTAATAAAATAGAGGAAAAGCAAAATATAGTTTGAAATGACAAATAATGTTGATAAACCTCTGGCAAACCTGGTGAAAGAGGAAGCAATTGATACAAAGAAACAAGATTAAGAATGGGAAAGAAAAGAGAATATCATTAAAGATACAATAGATTTATAGTGATAGAAATAATTCATGCTAATAAATTGAAAACAGAGGAAATAGTTGATTTCATAGGGCAAAAAAAAAGAAAAAACCTCACCAACACTGACAAGAAAAATATCTGCACTACTACATATAAAATAGATAACTAATAACAACCTACTCCATAGCACTGGAAACTCTTCTCAATACTCTGTAATGATCTTTGTGGGAAAAGAAGTTTTTAAAATGTGGATATATATTTATATGTGTATAATTGATTCACTTTGCTATACAGCAGAAACTAACACAACATTTTAAATCAACTGTACACCAATTAAATTTTTAAAAATGAGGAAAAAAAGCTGAATATATCTATCAAAAACAACAAAATTGAATTAGTAGCTAAATCTTTACACACAGACACACACACAGAAACATACCAATCCCAGGTCCAGTTTTATGAAAAGATATTTTAAAAGATAATTAGCATCATTTAAAAATTATTTTGGGGAAGATGGCAGAGGAATAGGATGGGGAGACCACTTTCTCCCTCACAAATTCATCAAAAGAACATTTCAACGCTGAGTAAATTCCACAAAACAACTTCTGAATGCTGGCAGAGGACATCAGGCATCCAGAAAAGCAGATCATTGTCTTCAAAAACAGGTAGGAAAAAATATAAAAGATGAAAATAGAGACAAAGGAGGGAGGGAGGGAGCTCCATCCTGGGAAGGGAGTCCAGTTCCGGGAAGGGAGTCTTAAAAAGAGAGAAGTTTCCAAACACCATGAAACACTCTCGCTGCCGAGTCTGTGGCGAGCCTTGGAAGCACAGAAGGCAACATAACAGGGAAGAAAAATAAATAAATAATTAAAACCCACAGATTATGAGCCCAACGGTAACTCCCCCAGCGGAGAAGCAGCGCAGACGCCTGCATCCGCCACTAGCAAGTGGGGGCTGGGCAGGGAGGTGTGGGCTGCAGTGCTTTTTAAGAATCGGGCCAGAAGGTCCTGAGTGTAACCAGAGCGAACTAACTTGGGCTAGCATACCAGACTGTGGGATAGCTACCACGCGAAAAGCTCTAACATAAGACACCGCCAGGACCGCACACAGAACAAAGGATGGAACAGAAATAGCCAGCTGCCGACCATCCCCCTCTGGTGACAGGCAGCCAGAGCTGTAGGGATGGAAGGGGGCAATCGCAGCCCCGGAGAGGCATTACCTACCAAACTGCAAGCAGGCTTCTTTGCTAAGACTTCTTGGGGTTCTGGACAGTCATCATCCACCTGAGAAGGGGAGCCAGCAGTACACCCAGAAAACTGAGCAGCAGGGATGGGAAAGGCGATCAGTCGCAGTGACTGCGCTTGCCAAACACCTGAGCTACTCGGACCTGGGAAGGGCACAAAACGCAGGCCCAGCCTAATCTGTGCCTCTGAGGGCTAACCTGAGAGCAGAGCCTGAGCGTCTTAGACCTGGGAGGTGCATGCAGCTGAGGGCTGGCCTCAGATGGTTCCTGGTGGAGCAGTAGAGCCTGAACAGTGTGCACTGTGAGCAGAGGCAGGCCCAGCGTGCCTGAGATACTGCGAGCACACGCCAGTGTTATTTGTTTGCAGCATCCCTCCCTCCCCACAGCACGACTGAACAAATGAGCCTTAAAAAAAAAAAGTGTCCACCACCACCCCCCTTGTGTCAGGGTGGAGATCAGACACTGAAAAGACCAGGAAACAGAAGAAGCTAAACAGAGGGAACCTCCTTGGAAGTGAACCCACACTGCCCACAACACCAGAGAAAGTCCCAGATATATCTTTACTATTTTTTTCAATCATTCTCTTTTTTTTTGTATGTTTTGTTGATGTTGTTGTTTGATTATCTTTTCTTCTTTTTTTAACTTTTTAAAATTTTAAGTCCTCTATTTCTCCTTTTATTTTAATTTTTATAAACTACTATTACTTTTCAAAAAAAAAAACAAACCTATTTTTAAAGCAAATGCCATATATATATATATTGGTTGTTATTGTTGTTTAATAATTCTTGTAACTTTGTGTTTTTTTCTCTTCTTCTTCTTCTTTTCTTTAATATTGTATTTTTTAAAATCCAAACTCTAATCTAGATTTTTAATCTTTGCTTTTTGGTATTTGTTGTCAATTTTGTACATTTATAAACCCAATCTTCAGTACCCCATTTTACCCGAGAGCAAGATTACTGGCTTGACCACTCTCTCCTCCTTTGGACTCTCCTTTTTCTCCACCAGGTTGTCTCTGTCTCCTCTCTCTCCTTCCTCTTCTCTACCCAACTCTGTGAATCTCTGTGTGTTCCAGATGATGGAGAACACTTAGGGAACTGGTTACTGGCTGGATCTGTCTCTCTCCTTTTCATTTCCCCATTTTATCCTCCTGGTCACCTCTGTCTACTTCCTCCCTCTCCTCTTCCCTGTATAACTCTGTGAACATCTCTGAGCGGTCCAGACTGTGGAGTGCACATAAGGAAGTGATTACTGGCTAGCTTGCTCTCTTCTCTTTTGTCCCACCTCATCTCATTCCAGTCATCTCTAACTACCCCCTCCCTCTTCTCTTCTCCATGTAACTCAGTGAACCTCTCTGGGTGTCCCTCACTGTGGAGAAACTTTCCATCTTTAACCTAGATGTTTTATCATCAGTGCTGTAGGGATGGAGAAGTCTTGAGGCTACTGTAAAAATAAAACTGAAAACCAGAAGCAGGAGGCATATGTCCAAATCCTGAGAATATCAGAGAACTCCTGACTCCAGGGAACATTAATCGATAGGAGCTCATCAAACCCCCCCATACCTACACTGAAACCAAACACCACCCAAGGGCAAACAGGTTCCAGAGCAAGACATACCACACAAATTTTCCAGCAACACAGGAACACACCCCTGAGCTTCAATATACAGGCATCTCAAAGTTACTCCAAAACCATTGACATCTCATAACTCATTACTGGACACTTCATTGCACTCCAGAGAGAAGAAATCCAGCTCCACCCACCAGAACTCCAACACAAGCTTCTCTAACCAAGAAACCTTGACAAGCCACTGTTACAACCCCACCCACAGCAAGGAAGCCCCATAATAAAGAGAACTCCACAAATTCACAGAATATAGAAATGCCACCCCAAACGCAGCAATATAACCAAGATGAAGAGAAAGAGGAATACCCAGCAGGTAAAGGAAAAGGAGAAATGCCTACCAAACCAAACCAAAGAGGAGGAGATAGGGAATCTACCTGAGAAAGAATTCCGAATATTGATAGTGAAAATGATCCAAAATCTTGAAATCAAAATGGAATCACAGATAAATAGCCTGGAGACAAGGATTGAGAAGATGCAAGAAAGGTTTAACAAGGATCTAGAAGAAATAAAAACTAGTCAATATATAATGAATAACGCAATAAATGAGATCAGAAACACTCTGGAGGTAACAAATAGTAGAATAACGGAGGCAGAAGATAGGATTAGTGAAATAGAAGATAGAATGGTAGAAATAAATGAATCAGAGAGGAAAAAAAGAAAAATGAATTAAAAGAAATGAGGACAATCTCAGAGACATCCAGGACAATATGAAACGCTCCAACAGTCGAATTATAGGCGTCCCAGCAAAAGAAGACAAAAAGAAAGACCATGAGAAAATACTTGAGGAGATAATAGTTGAAAACTTCCCTAAAATGGGGAAGGAAATAATCACCCAAGTCCAAGAAACCCAGAGAGTTCCAAACAGGAAAAACTCAAGGTGAAACACCCCAAGACACATATTAATCAAATTAACAAAGATCAACCACAAAGAACAAATATTAAAAACAGCAAGGGAAAATCAACAACACACAAGGGGATTCCCATAAGGATAACAGCTGATCTTTCAATAGAAACGCTTCAGGCCAGGAGGGAATGGCAAGACATCCTTAAAGTGATGAAAGAAAATAACCTACAGCCCAGATTACTGTACCCAGCAAGGATCTCATTCAAATATGAAGGAGAAATCAAAAGCTTTATAGACAAGCAAAAGCTGAGAGAATTCAGCACCACCAAACCAGCTCTCCAACAAACGCTAAAGGATATTCTCTAGACAGAAAACACAAAAAGGACACATAAACCCGAGCCCAAAACAATTAAGTAAATGGCAACGGGATCATACTTATCAATAATTACCTTAAACGTAAATAGGTTGAATGCCCCAACCAAAAGGCAAAGACTGGCTGAATGGATACAAAAACAAGACCCCTATATATGCTGCCTACAAGAGACACACCTCAAAACAAGAGACACATGCAGACAAAAATCAACAAAGCCAAAAGCTGGTTCTTTGAAAGGATAAATAAAATTGACAAAACGTTAGTTAGACTCATCAAGAAACAAAGGGAGAAAAATCAAATCAATAAAATTAGAAATGAAAATGGAGAGATCACAACAGACAAAACAGAAATACAAAGGATCATAAGAGACTACTATCAGCGATTATATGCCAATAAAATGGACAATGTGGAAGAAATGGGCAAATTCTTAGGAAAGTACAACTTTCCAAAACTGAACCAGGAAGAAATAGAAAAGCTTAACAGACCCATCACAAGCACAGAAATTGAAAATGTAATCAGAAATCTTCCAGCAAACAAAAGCCCAGGTCCAGACGGCTTCACAGCTGAATTCTACCAAAAATTTCGAGAAGAGCTAACACCTATCCTACTCAAACTCTTCCAGAAAATTGCAAGGAAGGTAAATTTGCAAACTCATTCTATGAGGCCACCGTTACCCTAATACCAAAACCTGACAGAGGCCACAAAAAAAGAAAACTACAGGCCGATATCACTGATGAACATAGATGCAAAAATCCTCAACAAAATTCTAGCAATCAGAATCCAACAACACATTAAAAAGATCATACACCATGACCAAGTGGGCTTTCTCCCAGGGATGCAAGGATTCTTCAATATCCACAAATTAATCAATGTAATTCACCACATTAATAAATTGAAAAATAAAAGCCATATGATTATCTCAATAGATGCAAAGACAGCCTTTGATAAAATTAAGCATCAATTTATGATAAAAACTCTCCAGAAAACAGGAATGGAAGGAACATACCTCAACATAATAAAAACTATATATGACAAACCCACAGCAAACATTATCCTCAATGGTGAAAAATTGAAAGCATTTCCTCTAAAGTCAGGAACAAGACAAGGGTGCCCACTTTCACCACTACTATTCAACATAGTTCTGGAAGTTTTGGCCACAGCAATCAGAGCAGAAAAACAAATAAAAGGAATCCAGATTGGAAAAGAAGAAGTAAAACTTTCACTGTTTGCAGATGACATGATCCTCTACATAGAAAACCCTAAAGACTCCACCAGAAATTTACTAGAGCTAATCAATGAACATAGTAAAGTTGCAGGATATAAAATCAACACACAGAAATCCCTTGCGTTCCTATACACTAATAATGAGAAAGTAGAAAAAGAAATTAAGGAAACAATTCCATTCACTATTGCAATGAAAAGAATAGAATACTTAGGAATATACCTACCTAAAGAAACTAAAGACCTATATATCGAAAACTATAAAACACTAATGAAAGAAATCAAAGAGGACACTAGTAGATGGAGAAATATACCATGTTCATGGATCAGAAGAATCAATATAGTGAAAATGAGTATACTACCCAAAGCAACTACAGATTCAATACAATCCCTGTCAAGCTACCAGCGGTATTTTTCACAGAGCTAGAACAAATAATTTCAAGATTTGTATGGAAATTAAAAAACCTCGAATAGCCAAACAATCTTGAGAAAGAAGAATGGAACTGGAGGAATCATCTTGCCGGACTTCAGGCTCTACTACAAAGCCACAGTCATTAAGACGGTATGGTACTGGCACAAAGACAGAAATAGAGATCAACGGAACAAAATAGAAAGCCCAGAGATAAATCCACACACCTATGGACACCTTATCTTTGACAAAGGAGGCAAGAATATACAATGGAGTAAAGACAATCTCTTTAACAAGTGGTGCTGGGAAAACTGGTCAACCACTTGTAAAAGAATGAAACTAGATCACTTTCTAACACAAAAATAAACTCAAAATGAATTAAAGATCTAAACATATATAGACCAGAAACTATAAAACTCCTAGAGGAGAACATAGGCAAAACACTCTCCGACATACATCACAGCAGGATCCTCTATGATCCACCTTCCAGAATACTGGAAATAAAAGCAAAAATAAACAAATGGGATCTAATTAATATTAAAAGCTTCTGCACAACAAAGGAAACTATAAGCAAGGTGAAAAGACAGCCTTCTGAATGGGAGAAAACAATAGCAAATGAAGCAACTGACAGACAACTAATCTCAAAAATATACAAGCAACTTATGCAGCTCAAGTCCAGAAAAATAAATGACCCAATCAAAAAATGGGCCAAAGAACTAAATAGACATTTCTCCAAAAAAGACATACAGATGGCTAACAAACACATGAAAAGATGCTCAACATCACTCATTATCAGAGAAATGCAAATCAAGACCACAATGAGGTACCATTTCACACCAGTCAGAATGGCTGTGATCCAAAAGTCTACAAGCAATAAATGCTGGAGAGGGTATGGAGAAAAGGGAACCCTCCTACACTGTTGGTGGGAATGCAAACTAGTACAGCCACTATGGAGAACAGTGTGGCGATTCCTTAAAAAACTGGAAATAGAGCTGCCTTATGACCCAGCAATCCCACTGCTGGGCATACACACCAAGGAAACCAGAATTGAAAGAGACACATGTTCCCCAATGTTCATTGCAGCACTGTTTATAATAGCCAGGACATGGAAACAACCTAGATGTCCATCAGCAGATGAATGGATAAGAAAGCTGTGGTACATATACACAATGGAGTATTACTCAGCCATTAAAAAGAATACATTTGAATCAGTTCTAATGAGGTGGATGAAACTGGAGACTTTTATGCACAGTGAAGTAAGCCAGAAAGAAAAACACCAATACAGTATACTAACACATATATATGGAATTTAGAAAGATGGTAACCCTGTATGTGAGATAGCAAAAGAGACACAGATGTATAGAACGGACTTTTGGACTCTGAGGGGGAGGGAGAGGGTGGGATGATTTGGGAGAATGGCATTAAAACATGTATACTATCATGTAAGAAATGAATCGCCAGTCTATGTTCAATACAGGACACAGGATGCTTGGGGCTGGTGCACGTGGAAGATGATATGGGGTGGGAGGTGGGAGGGGGGCTCAGGATTGAGAACTCATGTACACCCGTGGCAGATTCATGTCAATGTATGGCAAAACCAATACAGTATTGTAAAGTAAAAAAATAAAATTTAAATTAAAAAATAATAAATAAAATAAAATAAGACCCGAAAGGAAAAAATGTCAGCATGATCACCAAAGTCTGACAGTATGAGTAAGCAATGGTGAACATTGGGAAAGGTTCCATCTGGTGAAAATAAAGTGTCAATGTTAGCTGTTCAGTTGTATCTGATTCTTTGCAGCCCCATGGAATGTATAGCCCACCAGGCTCCATTGTTCATGGGATTCTGCAGGCAAGAATACTAGAATGAGTGCCATTCCCTTCTCCAAGGGATCTTCCCAGCCCAAGGATTGAACTTTGGTCTCCTGTATTGCAGGCAGATCCTTTACCATCTGCAGATTAGCATGCTAAAGGAGCAACAGTAAGCATATCCTGTGATATGAAGAGACCTTTCAGTGGTGGGACTACTCTGGTAGCTTAGCTTTGCCACTTGGGTTTTGTTTCATATATATATATATATATATATATATGAAAGAAAACAAAGAAAAATCTTCCTAATTCATTTTGTGATGCTTTACAACTTTGATTTAAAAAAAAAAAACAGTTAAGACAATTGAATAGGAGAAATTTCTTTCCTGAAAATAACTGAAAAATAAAACTTAAAAATATTGGCAAATCTAAACTGTAATGAATACATGACATAAAATGATATGAGTAAATAGAGTTCATTTTAGACATGTGTGGGAAACAACATTAGGAAAATTCATTGGGTCACAAAGAGTTGGACATGACTGAAAATGTGCACATGATTTCATGTAATTTCAACTTAGTAGATTAAAAGAAAAAGTTGCAAGAGTATCTCAATAGATAATATTTTTAAATAGACATTTTATTATGGACATCTTAAAATAGGTACAGAGGAAGATAGAATAATATAAATAATAATATAGGTATGCCTTACCGGAATTCAACAATTATCAGTAATCTCAGCATGACTAATTTTTCTTCATTCATACTCCTCCATCCCCTCTCACCCTCACCCAGCTGAATTATTTTAAAGCAGTTCCTTGATCACAATCCCTTCCTGCATCTCAGATCTTCCTTCTGAGATTTCGCATGTGTGTGTGTGTGTGTGTGTGTGTGTGTGTGTGTGTGTGTTCGCACATAGCTGCATGAGGGATCTTAATTTCCTGACTAGGAATGGAACCCACACCCCTTGCATTGAGACCTCAAAGTCCTAACCATTGGACCATCAGGGAAGCCTCATCCTGAGAGATTGCTTTTGCTCCTTTCTTCCTATGGTACACCCTTTAGAACTGACCGTTTGCTGGGGACAAAATCTGCAGTCCTAATTTCAACCTCATTTTTTTTTCCAACCTCATTCTTGAAGATAGTTTACTTGTAATTCTAGGTTATTACTCATAATTCTAGGTTAATAGTTATTTTCTATCAGCATTTTGAAGACATTTTCCATTATATTATAGCTTCCATTGCTGATTTTGATGCATCTGCTCAGTGTCACTGCCGTTCCTTTGTCAATAACTTTTTTTTACTTTCTGACTTCTTTTAAAATCTTCTCTTTGACTTGGCAATATTTCTAAAATGTGGCTGTTTATATAAATAACCTGAGTTGCTGGTTTAAAAAATGTAGACTCTCAGGTCTCTCCCTTGGAGATTCTATGTTATACTGAATTCACAAAAATTCACATCTATCTTTCAATTCATGAATTATCCTTTTAATTCTATTAATCTACTGTTTGGCCCATCCACTGAATTATTGCATCCAACAATTACATTATTTCATTTATGAAAGTTATATTTGGTTCTTTATCCAATCCACCTGGCCAGTTTTTATCATCTTGATTCTTTTCTCATCATTGACTTCCTGTATTATCTTTTCAATGTTATATACATAGATATTTTATCTTTAATAATTCCAAATTTGAAGACCCTGGGAGTATCAATGGGTTGCCTATTTTCTAGTGGCTCTCATGTCTTCCAGGATAATGAGATCAATAGTGAATCTTCAAAGGAGTTTTGGGAAAGAAGTTTTGCCTCTCTCCCCACCTGTTCCTCTGTTCCAGCTCTCCACAGAATGCTTCAGTCCTTCACCCCACAGAGTGGGTTCCTCCTGGAACTAACAGTATTTTCTAACTTTGTGGTGTACCGTTTCCCTCTGCCTTCACTGAGCCACAGCCACTATTAGTGGTATGGGTAGCTTTGAGTAGTTTGTCCTTCAATGGTGATGCAATTTTGGAAGAACCTATCATCACTGTTAAAACATGTGGATTCAAGTTTGCAGCTATTCTTCACCAGCTCACAAGATGGCAGTGCTCTGTTTTGAATAACTCCCCTGAGTGACTGATAGGAGGGATTTGAATTTTAATTAGAGCTAAATGATACTTGTTTTCCTGGCTGGCTGAATAGTCAAATTGCTATTTCCGTTTTGTGGTGTGTGTGTCTGTGTGTCTGTGTATCTGCACACATGCATGCACATACATGTGCTAGAGAGAGAGAGGGTGTTGGTTTAAAAAAGGAAAGCTTGGGACAGTGAAAACAAACCCAAGAAGTGAAGGATGGAGATGTGGCCACGAGCTTTGCTAGTGATCTTCTGGCTTCAACTGAGCTGTAAGTAGAACAACTATTAATATAAAAGATGAGGGAAAATCTGAGGATTAATCCCCAGAAAACACAAGGGGGAAAAGTGAAATTCATTCTGACTTATCTGGGAGCATCTAATGTTTTTACTGGAGAATATTTATGATCTCTGACAAGATTTGACTTGACATCATTCTTTCTCTGACCAATTTATTTATTGATCTTTTCTAAACAGTGGTGAAGAGTGATGACGACGTGATGCAGAGCCCCTCCTCTCTGATTGTCCTTGAGGGAAGCAATGCAACTCTCAGTTGCAGTTACAAAGTGACTAACTTTCAAAGTCTGCATTGGTATAAGCAGGAAGAGAAAGTTCCCACATTTCTATTTGTGTTAATTTCAACTGGGATTGAGAAGACGTCAGGAAGATTAAGAGGCACATTAGATAGAAAAGAACTTCTTAGCACCCTGTACATCACAGTCACCAAGCCGGGAGACAGCCACCTACCTCTGTGCAGTGGAGGCACAGTGCTTTCTAGGCACCTGCAGCCTGGACCCAAATGCTACAACTGAGGCTCCTGCAACTGTTAGATGGGTTTCTTGCTAAATCATGCATACCTTCAAAATCAAGCTGTAAGGAAAAGCAACTATTGGTCAAGATCCTAGTGCCCATGTTGACAATTACTCAGGAAGCTTAATGAGTCTCAGCTCAGACCAACTCATATCACTCTGTTAGTGCTTTGCCACAGAAGTCAGCATGGCTAATATTTTCAGAGACTACCACCTCCATTACCACACCATTATGGCCTGTGGTAGAAAGAAAGCCTTTTACCAGGATTGCACCAGCAACTAGCATGTGTACCACCCGTCACTGACTTTGCCTGACAACATCGATGGACAAAAAGTTCAGTTTATTTTTTATTTTCTAGTCCCACCTAGAATACACTTATTTACAGGTAGAGTTCTCCCTGTAACTTTTTTGCTGGACCTATTAGCAAAGAACAAAAAGTGAAAACCAAGGCATCATTGCTTGATTCAAACGAAAATTTTTCTTCCCTACTTTCAGTATTCTTACTCACTCCTTTGATTTGAGAGTTGTTGCTTATACTAGGTGTTTCATGAAAATGATATAGTAGAATTTTCTTAAAATATTGCACATTAATTTGAACACTTAGTATCTTAAGCAGTCTCCCCCCCCCAAAAAAAAACAAGTGTTAGCCAACCCAAGTTATACAAAACTAACATAAGCTTAGCCTTATTAAGTTATGGTATATTTTTCCATGAAATATTCTTTCATCATATTTATTGTATTTACAAAGAATTTGTAATGAAAACAACTGTTTATTGAGATGAGAGTAAATATTATGTGCTTTGTTGGAG
Organism: Capricornis sumatraensis; assembly: GCF_032405125.1. Classification (NCBI taxonomy): domain Eukaryota; kingdom Metazoa; phylum Chordata; class Mammalia; order Artiodactyla; family Bovidae; genus Capricornis; species Capricornis sumatraensis. Next base: position 78,298,242 of record NC_091070.1, read on the forward strand.
AAGGATATGGCAACCCACTCTAATACTCTTGCCTGGAAAATTCCATGGACAGAGGAGCCTGGTAGGCTACAGTTCATGGGGTCGCAAAGAGTCAGACACGACTGAGAGACTTCACTTTCTTTCTTTCTTTCTTTCTTGTACTTTACAAATATTACTTCATTGAATTTTCAAATTAACTCTGATTGATCATTGTTCCTATTCCCTGTTAACAAATCAGGAAATGCAATTTCAGGAAGACTAACATATTCCCCCCAAAAAAAATAACTGATAGAATTTGAAATTAACACTATGCAACTCCAAAGGCTATGCTTTCTCCAATATATGTCCCATGTTATATATCATGGGGGGAAAAAATTATGCATAGCAGGACCACAGTTTTATACTAGAGAAATACACAAAACATCAGAGTAGCACATTTGACACATGAATAAAGTAACGTTCACAATAACATGTGAATGAAACAACACCCAAATTTTGCAACAATATTATTGATGGCTATCTTTGAGTACTGTGTGTGTGCTAAATCACTTCAGTTGTGTCCTATTCTTTGCAACCCCATGGACTGTAGCCTGCCAGCTCCTCTGTCCATGGGGTTCTTCAGGCAACAGTACTAGAGAGGGTTGCCATTTGCCCCTCCAGGATATCTTCCTGACCCAGGGATTGAACCTGCATCTCTTTACATCTACTTTACACCTACAGTGCACCTCTTTGCATTGGCAGGCGGGTTCTTTACCACTAGCACCACCTGGGAAGCCCAAAGGCTTAGAACTATTTATTATTTTTCTGCTTTATAATATTCTTTACTGTTTAAACTGCCTGCAAGGAGAAAAAATACAATATGTTTCATTTTAAAATACCACAACCCCAGGAAACTGAAACTGCATTATAGGGTTATTATCTGACGTATACAGTGTTGCTGGATTATAACAAGAACAATACATGACCACACGACACGGCATTAAAACAAGATTTTTTATGGCTAGCTCTTCAAAGCACTGCAGATTAATGCTATCCCTTAAAATGGGAAGGTGCTAAAGCTACAAAATGACCTATTTTTCTTGATAATTGATTTTAAAGACTAACCTATAAGTGGAGTGTTCTAATACCCTCTCTGTAGAAGAATGCAGACAATAAAGACAACTTGGGCTCATGAGTGTTAAGAAAACACATTGCAAGTTGAGCACAGCTCTGATTACACTGCCCAAGAAAGGAGGGGATGGAGCAGGAGAACAGCAGACGATCATTCAAAGGAGGAAGCAGAGTAAACTGTGCCAGGATGTCGCTGCCTTTCTGCAGCCTGCACACACCTCTCTGCCCATGTTTCTTTCCTCCTTTTTTTTTCCACACAAGGAGCCAGAAGCCAAGAAAGGATAAGAACTCAGCTTTAATTTATTTAAGGCTACAAAATTGAAGTAGAAAACCCTATGGCAGATATAAAGGGAAGACAACAGGAGAACAAAACGAAGTATTTATTTTTTTCATTTGAAGTCCTAGGAAAAAAAGGTCTAGGAGGCTGATGACTAATCACTCTGCAGATGACCTTCCTTAATGCAGGAGGTGTGTTCCTAGAAAGCTGTATGTAAACTGGGTTTTTATCTTATCACCCTCCCCCATCCTTAATTCTCAAGATGTGTACAAGGCCAAAAACTGAAAAATAAAAATCACAGTGATAACTCATTATTTACTATAGAAGTCATCTTACCCTCAGCAATTTACAGCCCACATGCCCTCAAGTTTTCCCATATACAAGACGTGTCAGACACTTAGCCTCCAATGCATTAAATATACAGTCATATATAAATGTTTATAAGTTATCATAAATTTTTAATATTTATAAAATTCATGTGGTGGGTAAAGGAAGTCTATTGCATTATGTGATCTGCATTTCAATCTGTTCAAAAGATTTCATAATTTAAGTTGCTCCTTTCATGCATGGTAAGGAGGGGAGTTTACAAGATTTTCAACATATAGACTGAATGCAGGGCCCTTCTATGACAACCTGGGACATGGTTTTTACCTGGCCATCTCCCTTGTCATTCTTGACAACAGCTCATCAAGATAAAGTAGGTCCTTTTCATTCTCAGCAGATGGCTATATAAATAGTCATGAATCCCATGAATTCTCTGAATTTTTCCTAAAGAAGAAATTTACTAGAAGAAAAAAAATGAGAAACATGAAACTTGAGGTGCTATATTTAAAAACAACTTAAATATTCACCCATAGGATGGAGCCTACTTGTTAGAGTATATTTTTAAAAAATACTCTAAAATATAGAGATTCAGTTCAGTTAAGTGGCTCAGTCATGTCCAACTCTTTGCGACCGCATGGACTGCAATACACCAGGCTTCCCTGTCCATCACCAACTCCTGGAGCTTGCTCAAATTCATGTTGATTGAGTCAGTGATGCCATCCAACCATCTCATCCTATTTTCCCCTTCTCCTCCTGCCTTCAGTCTTTTCCAGCATCAGAGTCTTTTCAGATGAGTCAGTCATTTGCATCAGGTGGCCAAAATATTGGAGTTTCAGCTTCAGCATCTATCCTTCCAATTAATATTCAGGGCTGATTTCCTTTAGGATGGACTGGTTGGATCTCCTTGCAACCCAAGGGACTCTTAAAGAGTCTTCTCCAACACCACAGTTCAAAAGCATCAGTTCTTCAGCACTCAGCTTTCTTTATGGTCCAAATTATATGACTACTGGTAAAACCATAGCTTTGACTAGACGGACAGTTGTCGGCAAAGTAATGTCTCTGGTTTTTAGTATGCTGTCTAGGTTGGTCATACCTTTTCTTCCAAGGTGCAAGTATCTTTTAATTTCACTGCTGCAGTCACCATCTGCAGTGACTTTGGAGCCCAAGAAAATAGTTTCTCGCTGCCTCCATTTTTCCCCATGTATTTGCCATAAAGTGATGGGAGCAGATGCCATGATCTTAGTTTTTTGAATGTTGAGTTTTAAGTCAGCTTTTTCAGAAATTGCACTCATCTCACATGCTAGCAAAGTAATGCTCAAAATTCTGCAAACTAGGCTTCAACAGTACATGAATGATGAACTTCTAGATGTTCAAGCTGGATTTAGAAAAGGCAGAGGAACCAGAGATCAAATTGCAAACATCCGTTGGATCATCGAAAAAGCAAGAGAATTCCAGAAAAACATCTACTTCTGCTTTATTGTTTACACCAAAGCCTTTGGCTATGTAGATTGCAATGAACTGTGGAGAATTCAAGAGATGGGAATACCAGACCACATTACCTGCCTCCTGAGAAATCTGTATGCAGGTTAGGAAGCAACAGTTAGAACTGGACATGGAACAACAGACTGGTTCCAAATCAGGAAAGGAGTATATCAAGGCTATATATTGTCACCCTGCTTATTTAACTTATATGCAGAGTACATCATGAGAAATGCTGCTCTGGATGAAGCACAAGCTGGAATCAAGATTGCTGGGAGAAATATCAATAACCTCAGATACATAAATGACACCACCCTTATGGCAGAAAGTAGGAACTAAAGAGCCTCTTGATGAAAGTGAAAGAGGAGGGTCAAAAAGCTGGCTTAAAACTCAACATTCAAAAATATAGAGATTATGAAGTGATATCAACAGTGTTTATAAGATAACATTAAGTTAAAGAAACAGAACAAAGCCATCACCTTGTTATTCAAGTGTTCTTAGTTTAATTCCCACTAAATCAACTATGTTGTTTTATTTAAGTTTCTGCCTTAAAAAGTATGTTTCTTATTCAACAGGATTTTTAAGGCTCTCCTCACTCCCTGCTTTTTTTTTTCCTTGTCTGACATGCTTGAATCCAGGGTATCTCACCTCTTCACAATACAACCAGAAAGTCCTTAGGAGATACACTCAAAACATAACTGAGTTTTTATAAGCTCCCACAGCCCTGAGTCTGTCTCTCAAAATATATACATCTGGTGTCTTGATGGAAAGGCATCTCTCATGACCAAAGTCTCCTTTGGAATATTTAAACACATGTTTGCACTAGTTCAGAGCTATACAAGGAGGGCGTTTACAAAAACGGCATTCTGGGCATTGATGCCACTTAAAACACAGACCTCCATGAGCAACAGGTCCTCTCACTCACCAGTCAAAGCAAATGTGCTCTGCTGCCCTTTCTGGACTCTAAGAAGCTACCCTACCATTCTAGACTATGACTTCCCACCCCCTCCTTTTTTCTGTTTTTTACTTTGGTGAATCTACCTAAACTTCCAAAAGAAAACACTGATGTAAGACTTTTTGTTTATTTGCTTGTCTGTTTCTTTCAAGAAGACCCCTGAGACACAAAGAACATGATTTCTCTCACAGCTGGTCATTGGCTCAGGGAAACAAAGAGCTTGCAATTTAGTTTAGTCCTGGAGTGAAAAATGAAGCTGAAATGGGAACAGTTTCTTTTTCATTCATTCCTGTTTCCTTCTGTTAACAAGAACCAACAGAATTTACATCTCAAAAGAGTAACCTGTCACCAAAAGAAATATTCTAATTACAAGACCAGTATTTATTTGTCATAAAAAGAAAGAAAGAAAGAAAGAAAACCAAGTTAGAGAAACACCTATAAACTCAACCTACAGGAATTACCACTATGGACAGTTAAGCATTTATACTTTCCATTTCATCTTGTTCACAAACATGAAAAAATAAGTGTAGAGAGATGTGGGTCGTTCACATTATTTCAAAGAACCAGTGTTTTTCAAAGTCTCTGCAAAAAAAGATAGATCTGTTTCTTAAAAAAAAAAAAAAACTCTTTATGTAGTTCAGTTGAGCTCCTCCCATTTCTGACCTGAAACCCAGTGACTTGATTCTGAGACACTGTCCTCTTCGAAGCAGTCACCAAATAACGTAAACACGTTAACGAGAGATCCAGAAGAAATGATGAATATGAAGTTTATCTTCACTTCACTTCTAGCACTGGCCCTTCCAGGTAACTGAGTCCTGTCCTGCATCTGAGTTGCCCTCCTGGTGGAGGCAGCCTGAATGAGCCTTGGCTGAGGTCTGCTTTGTGTTTCAGGGCCGAGAAGAGCAGACTGGATCAGATCCCAGGAGTCAGAAGTGTCTGGAGCAGAGGGGAAGACTGTGAGCCTCTTCTGTAATTATTACACTTCATCTAGAAGCTTCATTAGTCTCTTCTGGTATCGACAGTATCCAAATCAGGCGCCAGAATATATTCTCTACAGACAGTGGGGGTCCTCTGGAAAAGGGTATGCCAGTTTTGCCACAGAACAGTTTTACTCAGATAATACAGCCAACACAACAAATTTGTACATCAAAAAGGTGGTGCCTGCAGACACGGCCCTGTATCTCTGTGCCCTGGAGAGGCACAAAGAGAATACTGCATAGGGTGGCGGTACAAGAACATCAAAGCACAGGAGGAAGCAGAATGTAGCCCACAAAACCACACTGAGGAAACCAGAATTGAAAGAGACACGTGTACCCCAATGTTCATCACAGCACTGTTTACAACAGCCAGGACATGGAAGCAACCTAGATGTCCATCAGCAGATGAATGAATAAGATAGCTGAGGCACATATACACAATGGAATATTACTCAGCTATTAAAAACAATGCATTTGAATCAGTTCTAATGAGGTGGATGAAACGAGTCTATTATATAGAGTGAAGTAAGTCAGAAAGAAAAACACCAATACAGTATACTAACACATATATATGAAATTTAGAAAGATGGCAACAATGACCCTATATATGAGATAGCAAAACAGAGGTAAAGAACAGACTTTTGGACTCTGTGGGAGAGGGCGAGGGTGGGATGATTTGAGAGAATGGCATTGAAACATGTATATTATCATATGTGAAATAGATAGCCAGTCCAGGTTCGATGCATGATACAGGATGCTCAGGGCTGGTGCACTGGGATGACCCTGAGGGATGGGATGGGGAGGGAAATGTGAGGGGGGTTCAGCATGGGGAACACATGTACACCCGTGGCTGATTCATGTCAATGTATGACAAAACCACTACAATATTGTAAAGTAATTAGCCTCCAATCAAAATAAATTAATTTTTAAAAGCACACATTGATTTTTTTTTTTTGCAAGACACATTATGGTAGTTTGGAGATATGGGATCAGAAAAATTCTGCTCTGACTACATTATAGCTATTCAGTTGTAAGCAAATAGCTTAAGCTTTTGGAATTCCTATTTCCTGAAATTAGAAATAGTAATACCATGCTTGTTTGTCAGTTCTTACCTTTCCAGTTGGCGACAGGAGGCCAAGTGAGTAAGGGCAATCTTCACACAGGCTGCTTGAGTCAGAGGACACCTGCTGCAATGGTTCAAACCACACTTCTAACTGTCTACTACCATCCAAAGCCTAGCGTCTTTGTACAAATGTTGGACAGGGTGTAAAAGACAAAGACTTTAAACCTTATTCATTATAAACTGTGTTAGCACGAGCAGCCTTGTTAGCCTTGTGTTACCACAAGCAGCTTCCAGGCTAGAAACCTGGGATTCCTGCAGTTCACAGTGAAGCCTGCACCAGCCTCACTGTGGCTGAATAACTGTACCAGTCATAATAAGAGAACTTATTTCTACATAAACAAAATTTTTAAAAAGTCTTAGCTCTAAACTTTGTAGCTAGTGTTAAACAACTGAGGACTCTTCTCAATTCCAGCTCAGCATCCCTGGCTCTTCCTCTTCTCTTTAACTGGAGGCACCAGCTTTATGGTTCACTGCCCCCTAAATCCTCTTCTTTAGTTGTCCCAGACCCACAAACAGAGCCCCCCTGGAATGCCCTGTGTATGTCTCCAACTCATCTTTTACATGGCAAAGTAAGAAAAAGCAACCTTCAGCTCTTTGCTCTATAGTAGACCAGTCAGTGGAAGATTGAACTGATTGTACCAAGCATTCTGAAATCTCCATTGACCTCTCATGGGAAACCACTTCTGGTTTCAAAGAAAGAAGATAAGTTAAAGCTGTAATCTTCAAAATTAACTTTTTCTTGTGATTGTTTTAAAATAGTTAAAAATTGTGGAATCTAAAATAGGACACAAATGAATTTATCTGTGAAACAGAAACAGACCCACAGACCTAGAAAATAGACGTGTGGTTGCCAAGCGGGGTTGGGGAGAGATGGATTAGGATTAGCAGACGGATAAACAAAAAGGTCTTACTGTATAGCACAGGGAACTATGTTCATATCCTGTGGTAAACCATGATAGGAAGGAATACAAAAAGGAATGTGTATATATATATGTGTATAACTGAATCACATCACTTTGCCACATCAGAAATTAACACATTATAAATCAACTATACTCCAATTTAAAAAGTTATATATTGAATTGACTTTAAGAGATAAATACCCTCTCATTTTTAAAAAGTTGGAACATTATTGGAACATTACAGATAAGGCATAAGTCCTTTCTGCACACATCTTCATCTGGTCTCTTTTCCTAGAGGTAAATTGCTGCTTTGGGTTTATATGGTAATATATGTTAAGGCCCTTTATCATAATTAATATGGACATATATGTATACATGTACTTATGGAAAATATGTACTGTTATTTTGTGGCATTTTTACATATATGTTAACAGACATGTTTTACTCAACAACTTCCCTTTATTTTATTCACAAAATGGATTTGAAAACTAGCCATGTTGACAGATAGAGATCATTTCATTCCCTTTTAATTCATGCAAAGTAATTCATTGTATCAATTGTCTACAGCTTATTTAATAATGCCAGTAATAGTAATAATATTATTTCTCTATGAGGTAGTGAACCAAGGCTTAGAAGATTAACTGACCAACATCACATGACTAGTAAGTGGCAGAATGGAACGCAAATTAAATCTTCCGACTTTATTTAGAAGATACTTCTGAATCTAGGCTAGGTTTTTCTTGTTTCTCATTGTCACCATGCTCAGTGACCAGGAAGAAGACTTTCTTCACAGAAACCCCTTTCTCCAGAACCAACAAAGGTCCATCTAGTCAAAGCTATGGTTTTTCCAGGAGTCATGTATGGATGTGAGAGTTGGACTATGAAGAAAGCTGAGAGCTGAAGAATTGATGCTTTTGAACTGTGGCATTGGAGAAGCTCTTGAGAGTCCCCTGGAATGCAAGGAGATCCAACTAGCCCATCCTAAAGGAAATCAGTCCTGAATATTCATTGGTAGGACTGATGCTGAAGCTGAAACTTCAATACTTTGGCAATCTTATGTGAAGAGCTGACTCATTTGAAAAGACCCTGATGCTGGGAAAGATTGAGGGAGGGAGGAGAAGGGAACGACAGAGGATGAAATGCTTGGATGGCATCACTGGTTCAATGGACATAAGCTTGAGTAAACTCCAGGAGTTGGTGATGGACAGGGAGGCCTGACATGCTGTGGTTCATGGGGTCGCAAAGAGTCAGACACGACTGAGTGACTGAACTGAAATGAACTGAATCTGAATATATGGCTTATATAAATTGCTGCTCCTTTGGCATGATTCTTATGGTTCTTGGGCAGGATAGCAAAATCCCTCTCTTCCATATTTGTAAACTTTCCTATAATGCAATTCTGGTTGATGCTGCCAATTTTTTCCTTCATTCCTTTCTCTCCAATCAAAGAAAATGATCTCTCTTCAAAATGCTCAAAAACAGGGAATCAAGCCTAATGTTGATATCTAATAGGAAACATAAAAAGGATTAAACTGAGATAACTGTGGAGAGTAGTGACATGATGGAGTGTCGCCATATTGTACTGGTTGTCACGTTTCCACCTGTGGCTGCAGCATTGCACACAACTCCAGTGCTCTGCATGAGGCTGGCCATGCACACAGAGCAGAGTGGAACCTTGGGCTTGTCAGAACACACCAGATTTTACTCGGGAAGATCAGAAGACTGCCCACATGTGCTGCCCAAGACTGCCATGGGCAGTTGTAATTCCATCTTCCTCAGCAGGGAATGAGTCACCTGGAGGTGGAAGCTTTTCTGAAAGATGCTTGCAGTGAAGGAGAGGAAAAGAGTAATAGACATCAGGCTGTGATTTCTTATGCAGTCGTCTTCAGACACTGGGGCTTGTAGATGTTCTAAACAGGTTGTTCAGAACTATTGCACTGTGAGTCATAGATCCAGCCTGGCCTGTTCTGTTGTTACTTTTTCTGCCAGTTTCAGCAGCACTCAAAAAATCATTCTATCCTAACCTAGCATCTTTACAGAAGGGGGGGTCTTTGCTCTGAACTGCAAATACTTTACACATAATCCAATTATTTTCTTTGTTGGTTTAGGTGGCGTCCCAGTGGGGAGATACTGATATTTTTCAAGTGATTGTTTGAAGTTCAGCAGCTTCTAGGAACAGACAATTTTCTGAGAACTTGCAGAAAGCAGCCAACACTCTCATTTTCACCATCTGAGCTGTGAGGCCAGGAGATTAGAAGGAGTATGTCTGTGCACTCAGGATGCTCACAGTAAGAGGAAAAATAAAAACTGTAAGACCAAAACCTCAGAGCTTGTACGCCAGACTCACCTGCTGCAGGAGCTGGGGAGGGCCCACAGACCCTAAACGGAAAAGCATGACTGAAGAATGGAAAGGAAACAGATAATTGTATTACAGGAAAAACCATCGCAAACTGCATTCACTGAAGGTTTTCAACTCACAGTCCTGCAATTGATTCTCACCTTTAAATCTTAACAAATTAAAGAAAAAAAAAATCTGGCATTTTATTTTAATCTAATTATTTTTCTATTTTCTTTAAACTTTTAGTTAAGTTTAAAGCACTGCTGCTTATTATAATAAATGAAGCAATAAAAAATACATAGTTAATCCTCATTCACCCGTTTCTCATCCCTGGGAGGCAAGCAAATTTAATACCTGGTGAGATCTTTCCCACCATTCTCCCCACTTATGTAAATATATACAACATATAGTCATATATATATAGCAGTTGTTTGGTTTATATGCTTATTGCTTTCTTGGTTTGTACAGTTAGAACTGGACATGGAACAACAGACTGGTTTCAAATAGGGAAAGGAGTATGTAAAGGCTGTATATTGTCACCCTGCTTATTTAACTTATAAATAAGCATCATGAGAAACGCTGGGCTGGATGAAGCACAAGCTGAAATCAAGAATGCCGGGAGAAATCTCAATAACCTCAGATATGCAGATGACACCACCCTTCTGGCAGAAAGCGAAGAGGAACTAAAGAGCCTCTTGATGAAAGTAAAAGAGGAGAGTGGAAAAGTTGGCTTAAAACTCAGTATTCAGGGGGAGCGGAGGGGAGGGGAGGGGAGGGGAGGCCGGGAGGGGGAGGGGCGGGGAGCTGGAGAGATTAAGTTTTTGTGTGTGTGTCCCTCTGTGCGTGTGTCATTTTAAGGTGGCCCGGGAGCGGCCCAGAGGAGCCGGCGGCGGCCCGAGGAGCGAGGGACGGAGCCGGGAGCCATGCCGCGCTGACCCGGGGGGCCCGCACAGCCGCCGCCACCGCCGCCGCCGCCGGGTGGGGTGGAAGGGGCGGGAGCCGCCGCCGCTGCCGCCGCCGCCTCCCGGGTGGGCGCCCTTCGCCGTGGACGCCGGCGGCCCGGGACGAGGTTTCATCGCCTTAAATGGTTTTGAACCAATGAAGCTGGATTCTCTTAAAAAAGACGGACAGCCCATCGTGTGAACTATAGAGTTTGTGGACAAATTTATGTTGGGCGCGTAGTGGCGTAATGCCCGCAGACTCCTGCGAGGGCCCCTAAGTTCTTAGAGGACTGCTTTGCCTTTTGAATCAGAGAGGTGCAAAGTTCGATAAAGAATGGCCCTTGTGGATAAGCACAAAGTCAAGCGACAGCGATTGGACAGAATTTGCGAAGGCATCCGCCCCCAGATCATGAACGGCCCCCTGCACCCCCGCCCCCTGGTGGCGCTGCTCGACGGCAGAGACTGCACGGTGGAGATGCCCATCCTGAAGGACTTGGCCACCGTGGCCTTCTGCGACGCACAGTCCACCCAGGAGATCCACGAGAAGGTTTTAAACGAGGCAGTCGGCGCCATGATGTATCACACCATCACGCTCACCAGGGAGGACCTGGAGAAGTTCAAGGCCCTGAGGGTGATCGTGCGGATAGGCAGCGGCTACGACAACGTCGACATCAAAGCTGCGGGGGAACTCGGGATCTCCGTGTGCAACATCCCATCCGCGGCTGTGGAGGAGACAGCGGACTCCACCATCTGCCACATTCTTAACCTGTACCGGAGGAACACCTGGCTGTACCAGGCGCTGCGGGAAGGCACGCGGGTGCAGAGCGTCGAGCAGATCCGGGAGGTCGCCTCGGGGGCCGCGCGCATCCGCGGGGAGACGCTGGGCCTCATTGGCTTCGGTCGCACGGGGCAGGCGGTTGCCGTTCGAGCCAAGGCCTTTGGATTCAGCGTCCTGTTTTATGACCCCTACTTGCAGGATGGGACGGAGCGGTCCCTGGGCGTGCAGAGGGTCTATACCCTGCAGGACTTACTGTACCAGAGCGACTGCGTCTCCCTGCACTGCAATCTCAACGAACATAACCACCACCTCATCAATGACTTCACTATAAAGCAGATGAGGCAAGGCGCCTTCCTAGTGAATGCAGCCCGCGGCGGACTGGTGGATGAGAAAGCCTTAGCCCAAGCCCTCAAAGAAGGCAGGATACGAGGGGCGGCCCTCGACGTGCACGAGTCGGAGCCTTTCAGCTTTGCTCAGGGTCCTTTGAAAGATGCACCGAATCTCATCTGTACTCCCCACACAGCCTGGTACAGTGAGCAAGCCTCACTGGAGATGCGGGAGGCGGCCGCCACTGAGATCCGCCGGGCCATCACAGGTCGCATCCCAGAGAGCTTAAGAAACTGTGTGAACAAGGAATTTTTTGTCACAACAGCTCCCTGGTCAGTAATAGATCAGCAAGCAATTCATCCAGAGCTCAATGGTGCCACATACAGATACCCGCCAGGCATCGTGGGCGTGGCTCCGGGAGGACTTCCTGCTGCCATGGAAGGAATCATCCCCGGAGGCATCCCGGTGACCCACAACCTCCCTACAGTGGCACATCCCTCCCAAGCTCCCTCTCCCAACCAGCCCACGAAACACGGGGACAATCGAGAGCACCCCAACGAGCAATAGCAGCGAGTGATGAAAGGTAATCATTCAGATACACCTGGGACCAAGAGACAGTGAAAAATGAACTAAGAGAAAAGGAATTTGACAGTCTTTTTAACTGATTCTGGACATATATGCATCATTGACGTTGCAGTGTTACAGCTACAAAAGAGCTAGAAGCCGAGAAGTGGGAAAACTGAAGATGTCGTCTGCTTGCAGAAGCGCTGAGAGAGACTAGGACGTGATTTATTAACGACCAACTTCTGTTATTGTGTGTTAAGTTTTTCATCTGTGCATCAAATCACAAAGAATAAATATAGATCTTTTTCCTTTATCAGTCCCTTGGGCACAGGAGGTCCTGAACACCTTGCTCTAGAATGTTGCATCAAGAGTTCCAAACATCAAAATAAAATATTAAAGAGGAAATCCCCACCCTATGACTCTAGTCCCTTCGGTCCACGGGGCTGGTTACCTCTTTTGCTAATAGGAAGATTCAATTACTACAAAATGGGGAGAACGCGGTCTGCCTGTGTTAGACACCGCGAGCACGGGATTGAAGACAGCACAGGCTCCTGTACAGAGAATTCTCCCACCTGAACTGCATACTGAGCGGGCAAGTTGGTTGTGAGTTCAGTGAAACCCTCTGATGATGCAAAAAAACAAAAAAGTATTAAGTTTCACAAGCTGTTTGTACTCAAATATATTTTCTCAGTTTCAGATCCTCAGCTATTTTATTGAGTGGAAAGTCTTGAACTGAAAGGGTTCAAGAAGAATAATGTTGCATTTCCTTATGTCTCAGGAAACACTTTTTATGGTAACTTGTCAGATTGTCTATGAACAAACCCGCTTTTTTAGACATTGATAAAGTCTTCTTTTCTTCACGTGATATTTTATACAAGAACACTTCAGGTGTGTTATTAGATGTGACTGATTTTAACAAATCCTATTAGATTTGTATCAACTAGTTACATGTTATATTCATAGTCTTTTGTGAATCATTGCCTTTTTTGTTTAAAAGATGGCCTATTTTGAGCCTTTGTATAGGTACATTCCTGTTTTTGTGACAAAAAAAAAAAACCTTTAAAACTGTCCCAAACAGAAAAATAATGGCTATCAGAAATATGTTTTGTTTTAGTGTGAGTTACCGTTACTGTATCTGTTTATTGTAAAGGTGGACATTTAGCGTTCAGTGCAGTTTTCAATAAAAAGTAATAAAAACTTCAAAAAAAAAAAAAACTCAGTATTCAGAAGACTAAGATCATGGCATCTGGTCCCATCATTTCATGGCAAATAGATGGGGAAGCAGTGGAAACAGTGGCTGACTTTATTTTTTTTGGGGGGGGGGGGGGGACGGCTCCAAAATCACTGCATACGGTGATTGCAACCATGAAATTAAAAGACGCTTACTCCTTGGAAGGAAATTTATGACTAACCTAGACAGCATATTAAAAAGCAGAGACATTACTTTGTTAACAAAGGTCCATCTAGTCAAGGCTATGGTTTTTCCAGTAGTCATGTATGGATGTGAGAGTTGGACTATAAAGAAAGCTGAATGCAGGAGAATTGATGCTTTTCAACTGTGGTGTTGGAGAAGACTTGAGAGTCCCTTGGACTGCAAGGAGATCCAACCAGTCCATCCTAAAGGAAATCAGTCCTGGGTGTTCATTGGAAGGACTGATGTCAAAGCTGAAACTCCAATATTTTGGCCACCTGATGCGAAGAGCTTACTCATTTGAAAAGACCCTGATGTTGGGAAAGACTGAAGGCAGGGGGAGAAGGGGACAACAGAGGGTGAGATTGTTAAATGGCATCACTGACTCAATGGACATGAGTTTGGGTAAACTCCAGGAGTTGGTGATGGACAGGGAAGCCTGGCAAGCTGTAGTCCATGGGATTCACAAAGAGTCAGACACGACTGAGCAACTGAACTGAATATTGATGTATATATATAAATATTATATATATATATATATATGTGTGTGTGTGTGTGTGTGTGTGTGTGTGTATATACATGTTTAGGGATTGTGGAGCCTGAATACAAGACCTGGCATCACCCAACCACCAGTAGCACCCTGTGCAGGACATCTCATCTAAACAACAAACAACACAAAAATACAAACCCAATCATCATCAGACAGGATTACCACCTCACTCAGCCTTGCCCAACAGAGGGAAAACAAACAAAAACACAGCACAAATCCTGCAGCATCAGCGGTGGCCAGCACACTAAGCGTATATATATGTGTGTTTCATATATATATATATATGTATATGAAACAGAGTAGTAAATCACAACCCACTCCAGTATTCTTGCCTGGAAAATCTCATGGACAGAGAAACCTGGTGGACTGCAGTCCATAGGGCTGAACATATATATATATATACATATGATTTATTTTTCACATAGTACAGTCATGTGCATTCCTAAAGGCCAGTAGATATTATTCTAACTTATTTATCTCTTTTTCCTAATGACAATAACCTTTGGTGAATTATCTTAACACAAAAATAATGCATTTCCATTACAGAAAATGTGGCCACTCAAGTAAAGACATAAAAAAGAAATAAAATTAGGAGGGAGAACAAGATGGCAGAGGAGTAGGTGGACATGGAGTACATCTCTTTTCATGTATAACATCAGGAATACACCTTCAGACACAGAAGTACATGCAGAACACCAACTGAGACTGGACAGGAGTATCTGATCAGCAGAAAAGACTATATAGACCTACACAAAACTCAGTAGGAGAAGGAACTAGGGGGAAAAATAGGAAGTATTTGTAGGACTGGACCTGCTCTCAGCAGGTAGGGGAACTGAAGCAGGGGTCCAATCCCCACACTGGGGCAATTGCCTGAGTCAGAGAAGAAACATTTAAGGCTGAGAGTGAAACAGCTGATCTGTGGCAGCCTAGATCGAATGAAAATCAGAGGGTCCTTGCCACAGCCATACAGACCCCAGATGGCACAGTGACTGGGAGCTGGAGTTTAGGGATTGTGGAGCCTGAATACAAGACCTGGCATCACCCAACCACCAGTAGCACCCTGTGCAGGACATCTCATCTAAACAACAAACAACACAAAAATACAAACCCAATCATCATCAGACAGGATTGCCACCTCACTCAGCCTTGCCCATCAGAGGGAAAACAAACAAAAACACAGCACAAATCCTGTGGCATCAGCGGTGGCCAGCACACTAAGTGCAGGCGGCGGCGGCAGCGGCGGCCGAGAGCTACCCCACGTCCGAGGTCAGGGACAGCGGCCTAGAGTGCCAGGCTGTGACGGCGCGGGAATGGCCGAGAGGAGCTACCCCATGTCCGAGGTCAGGGGCGATGGCCAAGAGGAGCCACCCCGTGTTTGAGGCCAGGGGCAGCGCCCGAGTCCAGAGCAGTGACCGGAGGAGCAACGCCACGCCCAAAGCCAGGGGCGGCAGCCAGGAGGAACAACCCGACCTCCAAGGAGTGGTGGCTGCCAGGCACAGGAGAGCCTAGAGGAGCCATCGCACGCTGAAGGTCAGGAAGGGCAGAGGGAGGAGCTACCCTTCATGCAAGGTAAGGAGCAGCAGCTGTGCTGGAGCACCCGTGAAGAGATACCCCACGCCCAAGGTAAGAGAAACCCGAGTGAAATGGTAGGTGTTGCAAGAGGACATCAGAGGGCAGACACATTGAAACCATACTCACAGAAATCTAGTCACACTAGGACCACAGCCTTGTCTAACTCAATGAAACTAAGCCATGCCTGCGGGGCAACCCAAGACGGGCGGGTCATGGTGGACAGGTCGGACAGAATGTGGTCCACTGGAGAAGGGAATGGCAAACCACCTCAGTATTCTTGCCTTGAGAACCCCATGAACAGTATGAAAAGGCAAAATGATAGGATACTGAAAGAGGTACTCCCCAGGTCAGTAGGTACCCAATATGCTACTGGAGGTCAGTGGAGAAATAACTCCAGAAAGAATGAAGGGATGGAGCCAAAGCAAAAACAATACCCAGCTGTGGATGTGACTGGTGATAGAAGCAATGTCCGATGCTTTAAAGAGCAATATTGCATAGGAACTGGAATGTCAGGTCTAAGAATCAAGGCAAATTGGAAGTGTTCAAACAGGAGATGGCAAGCGTGAACGTCGACATTCT
This sequence comes from Capricornis sumatraensis, assembly GCF_032405125.1. NCBI lineage: Eukaryota > Metazoa > Chordata > Mammalia > Artiodactyla > Bovidae > Capricornis > Capricornis sumatraensis. Next base: position 78,314,428 of record NC_091070.1, read on the forward strand.
AGGAATCAATGAACTAAAATGGACTGGAATGGGTGAATTTAACTCAGATGACCATTATATCTACTACTGTGGGCAGGAATCCCTCAGAAGAAATGGAGTAGCCATCACGGTCAACAAAAGAGTCCAAAATGCAGTACTTGGATGCAATCTCAAAAACGACAGAATGACCTCTGTTCGTTTCCAAGGCAAACCATTCAATACCACAGTAATCCAAGACTATGCCCCAACCAGTAACGCTGAAGAAGCTGAACTTGAACCATTCTATGAAGACCTACAAGACCTTTTAGAACCAACACCCCAAAAAGATGCCTTTTTCATTATAGGGGACTGGAATGCAAAAGTAGGAAGTCAAGAAACACCTGCAGTAACAGTCAAATTTGGCCTTGGAATGCAGAATGAAGCAGGGCAAAGACTAATAGACTTTTGCCAAGATAATGCACTGGTCATAGCAAACACCCTCTTCCAACAACACAAGAGAAGACTCTACACATGGACATCACCAGATAGTCAACACCGAAATCAGATTGATTATATTCTTTGCAGCAAAGGAAGGAGAAGCTATATACGTCAACAAAAACAAGAGCAGGAGCTGACTGTCACTCAGATCATGAACTCCTTATTGCCAAATTCAGACTCAAATTGAAGAAAGTAGGGAAAACTGCTAGACCATTGAGGTATGACCTAAATCAAATCCCTTATGATTATACAGTGGAAGTGAGAAATAGATTTAAGGGCCTAGATATGATAGATAGAGTGCCTGATGAACTATGGAATGAGGTTCGTGACATTGTACAGGAGACAGGGATCAAGACCATCCCCATGGAAAAGAAATGCAAAAAAGCAAAATGGCTGTCTGGGGAAGCCTTACAAATACTGTGAAAAGAAGAGAAGTGAAAAGCCAAGGAGAAAAGGAAAGATATAAGCATCTGAATGCAGAGTTCCAGAGATAGCAAGAAGAGAGAAGAAAGCCTTCTTCAGTGATCAATGCAAAGAAATAGAGGAAAAGAACAGAAAGGGAAAGACTAGAGATCTCTTCAAGAAAATTAGAGATATCAAGGGAACATTTCATGCAAAGATGGGCTCAATAAAGGACAGAAATGGTATGGACCTAACAGAAGTAGAAGATATTAAGAAGAGGTGGCAAGACTACACAGAGAACTGTGCAAACAGGATCTTCACAACCCAGATAATCACTATGGTGTGATCACTCATCTAGAACCAGACATCTGGGAATGTAAAGACAACTGGGCCTTAGAAAGCATCACTATGAACAAAGCTAGTGGAGGTGATGAAATTCCAGTAGAGCTACTTCAAATCCTGAAAGATGATGCTGTGAAAGTGCTGCACTCAATATGCCCACAAATTTGGAAAATTCAGCAGTGGCCACAGGACTGGAAAAGGTCAGTTTTCATTCCAATCCCAAAGAAAGCCAAGGCCAAAGAATGTTCAAACTACCACACAATTGCACTCATCTCACATGCTGGTAAAGTAATGCTCAAAATTCTCCAAGCTAGGCTTCAGCAATACATGAACCGTGAACTTCCTGATGTTCAAGATGGTTTTAGAAAAGGCAGAGGAACCAGAGATCAAATTGCCAACATCCGCTGGATTATGGAAAAAGCAAGAGAGTTCCAGAAAACGATCTATTTCTGGTTTATTGACTATGCCAAAGCCTTTGACTGTGTGGATCACAATAAACTGTGGAAAATTCTGAAAGAGATGGGAATACCAGACCACCTGACCTGCCTCTTGAGAAATCTATATGCAGGTCAGGAAGCAACAGTTAGAACTGGACATGGAACAACAGACTGGTTCCAAACAGGAAAAGGAGTATGTCAAGGCTGTATATTGTCACCCTGCTTATTTAACTTCTATGCAGAGTACATCATGAGAAATGCTGGACTGGAAGAAACACAAGCTGGAATCAATATTGCTGGGAGAATTATCAATAACCTCAGATATGCAGATGACTCCACCCTTATGGCAGAAAGTGAAGAGGAACTAAAAAGCCTCTTGATGAAAGTAAAAGAGGAGAGTGAAAAAATTGGCTTAAAGCTCAACATTCAGAAAACGAAGATCATGGCAACCGGTCCCATCACTGCATGGGAAATAGATGGAGAAACAATGGAAACAGTGTCAGACTTTATTTTGGGGGGCTCCAAAATCCCTGCAGATGGTGATTGCAGCCATGAAATTAAAAGACGCTTACTCCTTGGAAGAAAAGTTATGACCAACCTAGACAGTATATTCAAAAGCAGAGACATTACTTTGCCAACTAAGGTCCGCTTAGTCAAGGCTATGGTTTTTCCAGTGGTCATGTATGGATGTGAGAGTTGGACTGTGAAGAAAGCTGAGCTCCGAAGAATTGGTGCTTTTGAACTGTGGTGTTGGAGAAGACTCTTGAGAGTCCCTTGGACTGCAAGGAGATCCAACCAGTCCATTCTGGAGGAGATCAACCCTGGGATTTCTTTGGAAGGAATGATGCTAAAGCTGAAACTCCAGTACTTTAGCCACCTCATATGAAGAGTTGACTCATTGGAAAAGACTTTGATGCTGGGAGGGATTGGGGGCAGGAGAAGAAGGGGACGACAGAGGATGAGATGGCTGGATGGCATCACTGACTCTGTTATGCCCAAGTCGCGAAATCTCCCAATGACCACCAGGGAACCGGTATCCGATGCAAAAACCAGAGAGTTTTTATTACCAAGCTCGAGCTGGGGCTCCCACAGTAACCAACACAGCAGCTAAGGAAAGGAGCCCCGAACTCTGGGTTACATTGCTTATATAGGGTATTCTCACGCAAAAAATTCAAAAAAGGGGAGTTTCCGGGTTGGAAGATGGTTACCTTCTGTGGAAGGGTCAGGTGTTGGGTTCTGATTGGTTTTCATTTCCCGGGCTGGCCACGGGTTCTGATTGATTCCCATTTCCTGGGCTTAATTCGAATTTCCCTGGCAGGTCATAAGTCCTGAATGTAAAGTCAGGAGATCCTGATCTGGGATCTGATTGGCTCGCAGGTGGTGCGGTGAGGTCAAGGGATTTCCAAAGACTCTTTCCTCAGAACTCTAAAATGGAGTCTTTTTTTTTACAAAATGGGGTGGCTTAGCTTCTTCAACTCGATGGATGTGAGTCTGAGTGAACTTCGGGAGTTGGTGATGGACAGGGAGGCCTGGCGTGCTGCGATTCATGGGGTCGCAAAGAGTCAGACACGACTGAGCGACTGAACTGACTGAACTGAGCTGAAGCTGACAGAAACCACTGGATCAACCTTGAAAAGGTGAAAGTGAAGTTGCTCTGTTGTGTCCGACTCTTTGCGACCCCGTGGACTGTCGCCCACCAGGCTCCTCCGTCCATGGGATTCTCCAGGCAAGAATACTGGAGTAGGTTGCCATTTCCTTCTCCAGGGGATCTTCCCGATCCAGGGCTCAAACCCAGGTCTCCCGCATTGCAGGCAGATGCTTTAACCTCTGAGCCACCAGGGAATCCTAGGAGGATCAACCTTAGGAGAGCAGAAACCAAAAGGGAGGAAGAATTCAACGTTGAAGCCTAGGAAAAGGAAAACTCAAGAATAATAAGTTAAAAATAATAATAATAATGAAAATGCAGAGAAATACTACATAAATCAAGGAACAAACTAGAAACACAGAAGTCCAAATAAATGAGAAGAAATAGGCAAACTACCTTAAAAATAATTCAGAATAATGCTAATTAGGATGATCAAAAACCTTGAAAACAAAATGGAGAAAATGCAAGAATCGATTAACAAAGACCTAGAAGGATTAAAGAATAAACATACAGAGATAGACAACACAATTACTGAAGTTCAAAAGATTCTAGAAGGAATCAATAGCAGAATATCTGAAGCAGAAGAATGAATCAGTGAGCTGGAAGATGTGGGAATAACTTCTGAAGAGCAGACTGAAATAAAAAGAATGAAAAGAACTGAGGATGGTCTCAGAGACCTCTGGGACAATATCAAGTGCACCAACATTTGAATTAGAGGGGTCCCAGAAGAAGAGAAAAAGAAAGGGTATGAGAAATTTTTTGAAGAGATTATAGTTGAAAATTTCCCCAACATTGAAAATCAAATAGTCAATCAAGTCTGAGAGGCACAAAGAGCCCCATACAGGATAAACCCAAGGAGAAATACACCAAGACACATACTAATCAAACTAACAAAGACCAAACACAAAGAAAGAATATTAAAAGCAGCAAGGGAGAAGCAACAAGTAACATACAAGGGAAACCCCATACACTTAACAGCTGATCTTTCAGCAGAAACTCTGCCAGCCAGAAGGAAATGGCAGGATATTTAAAGTACTGAAAGGGAAAAACCTACAACCAAGATTACTGTACTCAGAAAGAATCTCATTCAAAATTGATGAAGAAATAAAAGGCTTTTCAGACAAGTAAAAGTTAAGAGAATTCAGTACCACCAAACCAGCTTTACAACAAACTTTAAATGGACTTATAGAGGGGGGAGGTCCTAACATGGTGGAGGAATAGGACGGGGAGACCACTTTCTCCCTCAGAAATTCATCAAAAGAACATTTCAATGCTGAGTAAATTCCACAAAACAACTTCTGAATGCTGGCAGAGGACATCAGGCACCCAGAAAAGCAGATCATTGGCTTCAAAAACAGGTAGGAAAAAATATAAAAGATGAAAAAAGAGACAAAGGAGGTAGGAAGGGAACTCCGTCCCAGGAGGGGAATCCCACCCCGGGAAGAGACTCTTAAAAAGAGAGGTTTCCAAACACCAGGAAACATTCTCGCAGCCGAGTCTGTGGCGAGCTTTGGAAGCACAGAGGGCAACATAACAGGAAGGAAAAATAAATAAATAATTAAAACCAACAGATTACAAGCCCAACAGTAACTCCCCCAGTGGAAAAGCAGCACAGATGCCTGCATCCACCACTAGCAAGTCGGGGCTGGGCAGGAGGCGCAGCCGGCAGTGCTTTTTAAGAATCGGGCTGCGGGAGGCGCGGGCTGCAGTGGTTTTTTGAGAATCGGGCCGGAATGCCCCACGCATGAACAGAGCGAACTAACTTGGGCTAGAAAAACCAGACTGTGGGATAGCTACCACGCAAAAAGCTCGAACATAAGACACCGCCAGGACCGCGCACAGAACAAAGGACGGATCGGAAATAGCCGGGTGCAGACCATCCCCCTCCGGTGACAGGCAGCCAGAGCCAAAGGGCTGGAAGGGGGCAATCACAGCCCTGTCTGGGGGTTCTGGACAGTCATCATCCACCTGAGAAAGAACGCCAGTGGTACACCCAGAAAACTGAGCAACAGGGAAAGGCCATAGTCGCAGCGATTGCGCTCGCCAAACTCCTGAGCTACTCGGACCTGGGAAGGGCACAAAACACAGGCCCAGCCAAATTAGCGCCTCTGAGGGCTTCCTGAGCACCGAGCCTGAGCGGCTTAGACCGGGGAGGTGCATGAAGCCTAGGGCCGGCCTCAGACAGCTCCCCAGCATAGCTACATAGAGCCTGAGCAGTGTGCACTGCAAGCAGGAACAAGCCGAGTGGATGAGACACTGCAAACACATGCCAGTAATATTTGTTTGCAGCATCCCTCCCTCCCCACAGCGTGACTGAATAGTGAATCTATTGTGTCCACCAACACACAAGGGGATTCCCATAAGGATAACAGCTGATCTGTCAATAGAAACTCTTCAGGCCAAGAGGGAATGGCAAGACATCCTTAAAGTGATGAAAGAAAATAACCTATAGCCCAGATTACTGTACCCAGCAAGGATCTCATTCAAATATGAAGGAGAAATCAAAAGCTTTACAGACAAGCAAAAGCTGAGAGAATTCAGCACCACCAAACCAGCTCTCCAACAAATTCTAAAGGATATTTTCTAGACAGGAAACACAAAAAGGGCACATAAACCCAAACCCCCAAAAATAAAGTAAATGGTAACAGGATCATACTTATCAATAATTACCTTAAACATAAATGGGTTGAGTGCCCCAACCAAAAGGCAAAGACTGGCCAAGTGGATAAAAAAACAAGACCCCTCTATATGCTGCTTACAAGAGACCCACCTCAAAACAAGGGACACATACAGACTGAAAGTGAAGGGCTGGAAAAAGATATTCCACACAGAGACCAAAAGAAAGCAGGAGTGGCAATACTCATATCTGAAAAATAGACTTTAAAACAAAGGCTGGAAAGAGACAAAGAAGGCCACTACATAATGATCAAAGGATCAATCCGAGAAGAAGATATAACAATTATAAATATATATGCACCCAATATAGGAGCACCGCAATATGTAAGACACATGCTAACAAGCATGAAAGGGGAAATTAACAATAACACAATCATAGTGGGAGACTTTAATACCCCAGTCACACCTATGGACAGGTCAACTGAACAGAAAATTAACAAAGAAACACAAACTTTAAATGATACAATAGACCAGTTAGACTTAATTGATATCTATAGGACATTTCACCCCAAAACAATGAATTTCACCTTTTTCTCAAGTGCTCACGGAACCTTTTCCAGGATAGATCACATCCTGGGCCATAAATCTAACCTTGATAAATTCAAAAAAATCGAAATCATTCCAAGCATCTTTTCTGACCATAATACATTAAGATTAGATCTCTATTACAGGAGAAAAAACTATTAAAAATTCCAACATATGGAGGCTGAACAACACGCTCCTGAATAACCAACAAATCACAGAAGAAATCAGAAAAGAAATCAAATTATGCATAGAAACGAATGAAAATGAAAACACAACAACCCAAAACCTGTGGGACACTATAAAAGCAGTGCTAAGAGGAAAGTTCATAGCAATACAGGCATACCTCAAGAAACAAGAAAAAGTCAAATAAATAACCTAACTCTACACCTAAAGCAACTAGAAAAGGAAGAAATGGAGAATCCCAGAGTTCGTAGAAGGAAAGAAATCTTAAAAATTAGGGCAGAAATAAATGCAAAACAAACAAAAGAGACCATAGAACAAATCAACAAAGCCAAAAGCTGGTTCTTTGGAAGGATAAATAAAATTGACAAACCATTAGTTAGACTCATCAAGAAACAAAGAGAGAAAAATCAAATCAATAAAATTAGAAATGAAAATGGAGAGATCACAACAGACAACACAGAAATACAAAGGATCATAAGAGACTACTATCAGCAATTATATGCCAATAAAATGGACAACGTGCAAGAAATGGACAAATTCTTAGAAAAGTACAACTTTCCAAAACTGAGCCAGGAAGAAATAGAAAATCTTAACAGACCCATCACAAGCACGGAAATTGAAACTGTAATCAGAAATCTTCCAGCAAAGAAAAGCCCAGGTCCAGACGGCTTCACAGCTGAATTCTACCAAAAATTTCGAGAAGAGCTAACACCTATCCTACTCAAACTCTTCCAGAAAATTGCAGAGGAAGGTAAACTTCCAAACTCATCCTATGAGGCCACCATCACCCTAATACCAAAACCTGACAAAGAGGCCACAAAAAAAGAAAACTATAGGCCAATCTCACTGATGAACATAGATGCAAAAATCCTCAACAAAATTCTAGCAATCAGAATCCAACAACACATTAAAAAGATCATACACCATGACCAAGTGGACTTTATCTCAGGGATGCAAGGATTCTTAAATATCTGCAAATTAATCAGTGTAATTCACCACATTAATAAATTGAAAAACAAAAGCCATATGATTATCTCAATAGATGCAGAGAAGGCCTTTGACAAAATTCAACATCCATTTATGATTAAAACTCTCCAGAAAGCAGGAATAGAAGGAACATACCTCAACATAATAAAAGCTATATATGACAAACCCACAGCAAACATTATCCTCAATGGTGAAAAATTGAAAGCATTTCCCCTAAAGTCAGGAACAAGACAAGGGTGCCCACTTTCACCACTACAATTCAACATAGTTCTGGAAGTTTTGGCCACAGCAATCAGAGCAGAAAAACAAATAAACGGAATCCAAATTGGAAAAGAAGAAGTAACACTCTTACTGTTTGCAGATAACATGATCCTCTACATAGAAAATCCTAAAGACTCCACCAGAAATTTACTAGAGCTAATCAATGAATATAGTAAATTTGCAGGATATAAAATCAACACACAGAAATCCCTTGCATTCCTATACACTAATAATGAGAAAGTAGAAAAAGAAATTAAGGAAACAATTCCATTCACCATTGCAACGAAAAGAATGGAATACTTAGGAACATATCTACCTAAAGAAACTAAAGACCTATATATAGAAAACTATAAAACACTGATGAAAGAAATCAAAGAGGACACCAATAGATGGAGAAATATACCATGTTCATGGATTGGAAGAATCAGTATAGTGAAAATGAGTGTACTATCCAAAACAATTTACAAATTCAATACAATCCCTATCAAGCTACCAGCCATATTTTTCACAGAGCTAGAACAAATAATTTCAAGATTTGTATGGAAATACAAAAAACCTCGAATAGCCAAAGCAATCTTGAGAAAAAAGAATGGAACTGGAGGAATCAACTTGCCTGACTTCAGGCTCTACTACAAAGCCACAGTCATTAAGATGGTATGGTACTGGCACAAAGACAGAAATAGAGATCAATGGAACAAAATAGAAAGCCCAGAGATAAATCCACACACCTATGGACACCTTATCTTTGACAAAGGAGGCAAGAATATACAATGGATTAAAGACAATCTCTTTAACAAGTGGTGCTGAGAAAACTGGTCAACCACTTGTAAAAGAATGAAACTAGATCACTTTCTAACACCACACACAAAAAATAAACTCAAAATGGATTAACGATCTAAATGTAAGACCAGAAACTATAAAACTCCTAGAGGAGAACATAGGCAAAACATTCTCTGACATACATCACAGCAGGATCCTCTATGATCCACCTCCCATAATTCTGGAAATAAAAGCAAAAATAAACAAATGGGATCTAATTAAAATTAAAAGCTTCTGCACAACAAAGGAAACTATAAGTAAGGTGAAAAGACAGCCTTCTGAATGGGAGAAGACAATAGCAAATGAAGCAACTGACAAACAACTAATCTCAAAAATATACAAGCAACTTATGCAGCTCAATTCCATAAAAAATAAACGACCCAATCAAAAAATGGGCCAAAGAACTAAATAGGCATTTCTCCAAAGAAGACATACGGATGGCTAACAAACACATGAAAAGATGCTCAACATCACTCATTATCAGAGAAATGCAAATCAAAACCACAATGAGGTACCACTTCACACCAGTCAGAATGGCTGCGATCCAAAAGTCTACAAGCAATAAATGCTGGAGAGGATGTGGAGAAAAGGGAACCCTCCTACACTGTTGGTGGGAATGCAAACTAGTACAGCCACTATGGAAAACAGTGTGGCGATTCCTTAAAAAACTGGAAATAGAGCTGCCTTATGACCCAGCAATCCCACTGCTGGGCATACACACCAAGGAAACCAGAATTGAAAGAGACACATGTTCCCCAATGTTCATTGCAGCACTGTTTATAATAGCCAGGACATGGAAACAACCTAGATGTCCATCAGCAGATGAATGGATAAGAAAGCTGTGGTACATATACACAATGGAGTATTACTCAGCCATTAAAAAGAATACATTTGAATCAGTTCTGATGAGATGGTTGAAACTGGAGTCGATTATACAGAGTGAAGTAAGCCAGAAAGAGAAACACCAATACAGTATACTGACACATATATATGGAATTTAGAAACATGGTAATGATGACCCTGGATGAGAGACAGCAAAAGAGACACAGATGTATAGAACGGACTTTTGGACTCTGAGGGAGAGGGAGAGGGTGGGATGATTTGGGAGAATGGCATTGAAACATGTATTCTATCATGTAAGAAACGAAGTGCCAGTCTATGTTCGATACAGGATACAGGATGCTTGGGGCTGGTGCATGGGGATGATCCAGAGAGATGATATGGGGTGGGAGGTGGGAGGGGGATTCAGGATTGGGAGCTTGTATACACCCGTGGCAGATTCATGTCAAGTATGGCAAAATCAATACAGTATTGTAAAGTAAAACAAAGTAAAAAGAAAAAAATTTTAAAAAGAAAAAAAAAAATAAATGGACTTATATAGTCAAGAAATACAAGAGAAGATAAAAGATCTACAAAATCAACCCCAAGAAGTTAAGAAAATGGCAATAAGAACATATATATCAATAATTACTTTAAATGTGAATGGAATAAATGCTCCGACCAAGACACAGACTGGCTGAATGGATATAAAAACAAGACCCATACATATGCTATCTACAAGAAACCCACTTCAGAACAAAAGACACATATAGACTTCCCATTCATGCAAATGGGAAGCAAAAGAAAGCTGGAGTAGCAATCCTCATATCAGACAAAGTAGATCTCAAAATAAAGAAGATTACAAGAAATAAGGAAGGACACTACATAATGATCAAGGGAACAATCCAAGAGGAAGACATAACAATTGTAAATACCTATGCATCCAACATAGGAGTACCTCAGTATATAAGACTAACACTAACAAATGGAGAAATTGACAGTAACACAATAATAGTAGGCGACTTTAACACACCACTCACACCAATGGACAAATCATCAAAACCGAAAATTAATAAGGAAACACAAATCTTAAATGATACATTAGATGAGATGGATCTCATTGATATCTTCAGGACATTCCATCCAAATGCAGAAGAATACACCTTCTTCTCAAGTGCACATGGAACATTCTCCAGGGTAGACCATAAATCAAACCTCAGTAAATTTAAGAAAATTGAAACTGTATCAAGCATCTTCTACGACCACAATGCTATGAGACTAGATATCAGTTACAAGAAAAAACTATAAGAAACACAAACACATGGAGATTAAACAACACGTTTCTAAATAACCAACAGGTTACTGAAGAAATCAAAAGGAAAATAAAAAAATTTCCAGAAACAAATGGCAATGAAAAATGACAACTCAAAACCTATGGGATTCAGCAAAAGCAGTCCTAAGAGGGAAGTTTATAGCAATACAATCCTACTCAAGAAACAAGAAAAACATTGAATAGACAACCTAACTTTACACTTAAAACAACTGGAAAAAGAAGAAGGAAAAAACACCAAAATTAGTAGAAGGAAAGAAATCATAAAGATCTGAGCAGAAATAAATGAAAAAGAAATGAAAGAAACAATAGTAAAGATTAATAAAACTAAAAGCTGTTTTTTTGAGAAGATAAACAAAATTGACAAGCCTTTAGCCAGACTCATCAAGAAAAAAAGAGAAAAGAATCAAATCAGCAAAATTAGAAATGAAAAAGGAGAGGTAACAACACACAATGCAGAAATACAAAATAATATAAGAGACCATTATGAACAACTATATGGCAATAAAATGGATAACCTGGAAGAAATGGACAGATTATTAGGAAAGTTCAATCTTCCAAGACTGAACCAGGAAGAAATAGAAATTAAGAACAACTCCATTACAATTACTGAAATTGAAGCTGTGATCAAAAATCTCCCAAAAAGCAAAAGCCCAGGACCAGATGGCTTCACAGGAGAATTCTATCAAACATTTAGAGAAGAGTTAATGCCTATCCTTCTAAATCTCTTTCAAAAAGTTGCAGAGGAAGGAACACTTCCAAACTCATTCTACGAGGCCACCATCACCCTAATACCATAACCAGACAAAGACAACACACAAAAAGAAAACTACAGGCCAATAGCACTGATGACACAGATGCAAAAATCCTCAACAAAATTTTAGCAAACAGAACTCAGCAACACATCAAAAAGCTCATACACAATGATCAAGTTGGGTTTATTCCAGGGATGCAAGGATTCTTCAACATATGTAAATCAATCAATGTGATACACCATATTAACAAATTGAAAGATAAGAGCCATATGATAATCTCAATAGATACAGAAAAAGCCTTTGACAAAATTCAGCATCCATTCACAAATTCGTTCAAACTCTTCAAAACATGGGTATAGAAGGAACCTACCTCAACATAGTAAAGGCCATATATGATAAGCCTACAGCAAACATTATTCTCAATGGTGAAAAACTGAAAGCATTCTCCCTAAGATTAGGAACAAGACAAGGGTGTCCACTTTTACCACTATTATTCAATACACTTCTGAAAGTCCTGGCTACAGCAATCAGAGAAGAAAAAGAAATAAACGGAATCCAGATTGGAAAAGAAGAAATAAGTTTCTCACTGTTTGCAGATGTCATGATGCTGTACATAGAAAACCCTAAAAATAGGATCAGAAAATTACTAGAGCTAATTAGTGAATTTAGCAAGGTTGCAGGATACAAAATCAATACACAGAAATCTCTTGCATTTCTATATACTAACAATGAAAAATTAGAAAAAGAAATTAAGGAATCAATCCCACTCACCATTGCAACAAAAAAATTAAATATCTAGGAATAAACATATCTAAGAAGACAAAAGAACTGTACACAGAAAATTATAAGACACTGATGAAAGAAATCAAAGATGACATAAACAGATGGAGGGTTCCATGTTCCTTGGTAGGAAGAATCAGTATTGTGAAAATGACTATACTACCAAATGCAATCTACAGATTCAAATGCAGTGCCTAATGCACTGCAAGAAAATCCAACCAATCCATCCTAAAGGAGATCAGTCCTGGGTGTTCATTGGAAGAACTGATGTTGAAGCTGAAACTCCAATACTTTGGCCACCTGATGCAAAGAGCTAACTCATTGGAAAAGACCCTGATGCTGGGAAAGACTGAGGGCAGGAGGAGAAGGGGCCGACAGAGCATGAGATGGCTGGATGGCATCACTGACTCAATGGACATGGGTTTGGGTGGACTCTGGGAGTTGGTGATGGACAGGGAGGCCTGGTGTGCTGCAGTTCATAGGGTCACAAAGAGTCGAACACGACTGAGTGACTGAACTGAACTGATCAAATTACCAATGGCATTTTTCACAGAACAGAACAAAAAAATTCACAATTTGTATGGAAACACAAAAGACCCCAGATAGCCAAAGCAGTCTTGAGAAAGAAGAATGGAGCTGGAGGAATCAACCTTCCTGACTTCAGATTATACTACAAAGCTACAATCATCAAGACAGTATGGTACTGACACAAAAACAGAAATATAGACCAATGGAACAAGATAGAAAAGCCAGAAATAAACCCATGCACCTATGGGTACCTTATTTTTGACAAAGGAGGCAAGAATATACAATGGGGCAAAGACAGCCTCTTCAAGAAATGGTGCTGGGAAAACTGGATGGCTATGTGCAAAAGAATGAAATTAGAACACTTCCTAACACCATACACAAAGATAAACTCAAAATGGATTAAAGACCTAAATGTAAGACCAGAAACTATAAAACTCTTAAAGGAAAACAGGCAGAACACTCAATGACATAAATCAAAGCAAGATCCTCTATGACCCACCTCCTATTGTAGTGGAAATAAAAACAAAAATAAATGAGTGAGACCTGATTAAACTTAAAAGCTTTTGCACAGCAAGGGAAACTATAAGCAAAGTGAAAAGACAACCCTCAGAATGGGAGAAAATAATAGCAAATTAAATAACTGACAAAGGATTAATTTCCAAAATATACAAGCAGCTTATAGAACTCAATGTCAGAAAAGCAAACAACCCAATCAAAAAGTGGGGAAAAGACCTAAACAGACATTTCTCCAAAGAAGACATACAGATGGCTAACAAACACATGAAAAGATGCTCAACATCACTCATTATTAGAGAAATGCAAATCAAAACTACAATGAGATATCACCTCACAACAGTCAGTATGGCCAACATCAAAAAGCCTACAAACAATAAATGCTGGAGAGGTGTGGACAAAAGGGAACACTCTTGGCACTGTTGGTGGTAATGTAAATTGATACAGCCATTATGGAAGACAACATGGAGATTCCTTAAAAAACTATCACCATATGACACAGCAGTCCCACTCCTAGACATATACCTGGAAGAAACCAGGGTTGAGAATGACACATGTATCCCATTATTAGGACTTCCCTGGTGGCTCAGAGGTTAAAGTGTCTGCCTGGAATGCAGGAGACCAGGGTTCAATCCTTGGGTCGGGAAAATCCCCTGGAGAAGGAAATGGCAACCCACTCCAGTACTCTTGCCTGGAGAATCCCATGGAGGGAGGAGCCTGGTAGGCTACAGTCCATGGGGTTGCAAAGAGTCGGACATGACTGAGTGACTTATTCCTTGCAGCACTATTTACAATAGCTTAGAACATGGAAGCAACCTAGATGCCTATCAACAGATGAATGGATAAAGAAGTTGTGTGGCACATATACACAATGGAATATTACTCAGCCATAAAAAGGAACACATTTGAGTCAGTTCCGATGAGATGGATGAACCTAGAACATATTATACAGAGTGAAGTGAATCAGGAGACAGATAAATATCATACTCTAACACACATATATGGAATCTAGAAAAATGTTACTGAAGAATTTATTTACAGGGCAGCAGTGGAAAAACAGACATAGAGAACAGAATTATGGACATGGGAAGAGGGGAGGAGAGGGCAAGATGTCTGGAAAAAGTAACATGGAAACTTACATTAATATTTGTAAAATAGATAGCCAACGGGGATTTGCTGTATGGCTCAGGAAACTCAAACAGGGGCTCTGTATCAACCTAGATGGGAGGGAAGTTCAAAAGGGAGAGGACACATGTGTACCTATCGCTGATCCGTGTTGAGGTTTGATAGAAAACAACAAAACTCTGTAAAGCAATTATCCTTCAATTAAAAAATAAATTAAAAAAAAAGAAAATTAAAGTTTTAACTTTTTATATTTTTAACTTATTTGTTTTAGTTAATATCTCATTGTCCACAGTATAGATGTACCATAATCTATTCAAGCATTTCTTTCATTGTTAGATATTCAGTTTTGTCAGTTTAAGACTCAGTTCAGTTCAGTCAGTTCAGTCACTCAGTCGTGTCCGACTCTTTGCGACCCCATGAATTGCAGCACACCAGGCCTCCCTGTCCATTACCAACTCAAGGAGTTCACCCAAACTCATGTCCATTGAGTTGATGATACCATCCAGCCATCTCATCTTCCGTCGTCCCCTTCTCCTCCTGCCCTCAATCCCTCCCAGCATCAGAGTCTTTTCCAATGAGTCAACTCTTCGCATGAGATGGCCAAAGTATTGGAGTTTCAGCTTTAGCATCAGTCCTTCCAAAGAACACCCAGGACTGATCTCCAGGATGGACTGGTTGGATCTCCTTGCAGTCCAAGGGACTCTCAAGAGTCTTCCCCAACACCACAGTTCAAAAGCATCAATTCTTCGGCGCTCAGCTTTCTTCACAGTCCAACTCTCACATCAGTACATGACCACTGGGAAAATCATAGCCTTGACTACACGGACCTTAGTCAGAAAAGTAATGTCTCTGCTTTCGAATATGCTATCTAGGTTGGTCATAACTTTCCTTCCAAGGAGTAAGTGTCTTTTAATTTCATGGCTCCAATCACCATCTGCAGTGATTTTGGAGCCCCCAAAAATAAAGTCTGACACTGTTTCCACTGTCTCTCCATCTATTTCCCATAAAGTGATGGGACCAGATGCCATGATCTTCATCTTCTGAATGTTAAGTTTTAAGCCAACTTTTTCACTCTCCTCTTTCACTTTCATCAAGAGGCTTTTTAGTTCCTCTTCACTTTCTGCCATAAGGCTGCTGACCTCTGCATATCTGAGGTTATTGATATTTCTCCCAGCAATCTTAATTCCAGCTTGTGCTTCTTCCGGCCCAGTGTTTCTCATGATGTACTCTGCACATAAGTTAAATAAGCAGGGTGACAACATACAACCTTGACGTTCTCTTTTCCCTTATTGGAACCAGTCTGTTGTTCCATGTCCAGTTCTAACTGTTGCTTCCAGACCCGCATACAGATTCCTCAAGAGGCAGGCCAGCTGGTCTGGTATTCCCATCTCTTTCAGAATTTTCCACAGTTTATTCTGATCCACACAGTCAAAGGCTTTGGCATAGTCAATAAAGCAGAAATAGATGTTTTTCTGGAACTCTCTTGCTTTTTCCATGGTGCAGTGGATGTTGGCAATTTGATCTCTGGTTCCTCTGCCTTTTCTAAAACCAGCTTGAACGTCTGGAAGTTCACGGTTCACATATTGCTAAAGCCTGGCTTGGAGAATTTTGAGCATTACTTTACTAGCATGCGAGATGAGTGCAATTGTACGGTAGTTTGAGCACTCTGTCTATCAGATCTAGTCCCTTAAATCTATTTCTCACTTCCACTGTATAATCATAAGGGACTGCGTGGCAGAAGCATGCTGGCTGTGATGGACCACGCAGAAGCATGGCCAAGAGGACCCACCCAATGCCCAAGGTCAGGGGCGGCGCCCGAGAGAAGCATCCCCACGTCCAAGGAGCGGTGGCTGCATGGGCACAGGAGGGCTGAGAGGAGCTACTCTATGTTCAAAGTCAGGAGGGGAGGTTGTGAGGAGATACCCCTTGTCCAAGGTAAGGAACAGCAGCTGTGCTTTGCTGGAGCAGCTGTGATGAAATATCCTATGTCAAAGGTAAGAGAAACCCAAGTAAGATGGTAGGTGTTGCAAGAGCCATCAGAGGGCAGACACACAAACCATAATCACAGAAAACTAGTCAATCTAATCACACTAGGACCACAGCCTTGTCTAACTCAATGAAACTAAGCCATGCCGTGTGGGGCCACCCAAGATGGGAGGGTCATGGTGGAGAGGTCGGACAGAATGTGGTCCACTGGAGAAGGGAATGGCAAACCACCTCAGTACTCTTGCCTTGAGAACCCCATGAACAGTATGAAAAGGCAAAATGATAGGATACTGAAAGAGGTACTCCCCAGGTCAGTAGGTGCCCAATATGCTACTGGAGGTCAGTGGAGAAATAACTCCAGAAAGAATGAAGGGATGGAGCCAAAGAAAAAACAATACCCAGTTCTGGATGTGACTGGTGATAGAAGCAAAATCTGATGCCGTAAAGACCAATATTGCATAGGAACCTGGAATGTTAGATCCATGAATCAAGGCAAATTGGAAGTAGTCAAACAGGAGATGGCAAGAGTGAACGTCAACATTCTAGGAATCAATGAACTAAAATGGACTGGAATGGGTGAATTTAACTCAGATGACCATTATATCTACTACTGTGGGCAGGAATCCCTTAGAAGAAATGGAGTAGCCATCACGGTCAACAAAAGAGTCCAAAATGCAGTACTTGGATGCAGTCTCAAAAACGACAAAATGACCTCTGTTCGTTTCCAAGGCAAACCATTCAATACCACAGTAATCCAAATCTATGTCCCAACCAGTAACACTGAAGAAGCTGAAGTTGAACGGTTCTATGAAGACCTACAAGACCTTTTAGAACTAACACCCAAAAAAGACGTCCTTTTCATTATAGGGGACTGGAATGCAAAAGTAGGAAGTCAAGAAACACCTGGCATAACAGGCAAATTTGGCCTTGGAATATGGAATGAAGCAGGGCAAAGACTAATAGATTTTTGCCAAGAGAACACACTAGTCATAGCAAACACCCTCTTCCAACAACACAAGAGAAGACTCTACACATGGACATCACCAGATGGTCAACACCGAAACCAAGTTGATTATATTCTTTGCAACCAAAGATGGAGAAGCTCTATACAGTCAGGAGAAACAAGAGCAGGAGCTGACTGTGGCTCAGATCATGAACTCCTTATTGCCAAATTCAGACTTAAACTGAAGAAAGTAGGGAGAACCACTAGACCATTGAGGTATGACCTAAATCAAATCCCTTATGATTATACAGTTTGGGACTGCTGATGTGATAAATAACTATATCCTTATTTACACAGTTTATATCTTTAGGATGGATTTCTAAAAATTAGATTATTGGATCATAAGGTAGCTCTGTGTTTATTTTTAGAAGACATTTTTGGATTGCTTTCAAATAAAGATGTAGCATTTCACAGTTCCACCAACAATTTGTGTGAATTTTCATTTTCCTTTGTTCTCATGAGTTTGGGAGAATATAAATTGTTTCAATTTTACAAATATGAAAGGCCAAAAATTAACTCACTGATGCTCTAATTTGCATTTTCCTGACTGTCAGTGAGATCAAAAGTTTATGGCCAGTTGGATTGCCTCCTCTGTGAATTGCCTTTTTTAATCTTTGTCCATTTTTCTTCTAGGCTATTTGCTTCTAATTAACAAAATATACACTGGCGTATCAAAATTTTGTCATTTCCTCAGTCTATTGTTTGTTTTCTGACTTCTTTACAGTATGTGGCATGATATATTTTTCCTCTGTATGCAAATAGGACAGTTTGTCTGTCCTATTTACAGCTTCTGGATTTCTACCTTACCTAAGGATATCTCCCATAATCCAAATATATACAAATATTCTTAGATTTTTAGCCAGTAGTTGTATCATTTTGTTTTTTAACAATAAAATATTTCAACCACTGAGAAATTATTTTTATATATGTATCTATTTTCCACTATCACAATGTCTTTGTGATATTTTATGTTCCTGTATACTTATGTGTAACCAAACACTACAAATCTTTATGAAAAATTTTACCTTCTTCCAAATATTACAGGACTGGGTTCCCCAGGTGGCCCAGTAGGTAAAGAATTTTCCTGACAATGCAGGAGACACAAGAGATGCAGTTTCGATCCCTGAGTCGGGAAGATCCCCAGAAAAGGAAATGGCAACCCACTCCAGTATTCTTGTCTGGGAAACCTCATGGACGCTGGAGCCTGGTGGGCTACCGTCCATGGGGTAGCAAAGAGTGAGTCATGATTGATCACATTCACACCGCACCACAAACATTATAGAACAGTATAAGAATCACTGCAGAATTGGGTGCTGGCAAGAATAGTCACTAAATGCTCCAGTTTCAAGTTGAAAAGAGAAATTCTTGGTAATTCCAATGAGGTGAGAGAGGCCAAACCTTCTTGGCTGGCCTTAACAAAAGAGATACTGGAGGGGAAACTGGGAACATCAAGAGGGAACCATTTGGGGAAATGCAAGCCTTGTAACAGAGGGAGGAAAGATGTTTAACTTACTCCATCCATCTCCTTCCTATACACCTGGAGGCATCTAGTCCAGCCTGCCCCACTCCACTAAGCTGAAATCTGGCTAAAGTCAAATGTCTCAAAGATAAGCTCTGAGCTTGTGAATTGGCAGAAAATGTCAGATTCTTGTGAAAAGAAGATAAAAGGCAGGAGAAATGAAGCAGAGCTAGAAGATAGTGTACTAACCTTCATTCCCATCTTTTACTGGAACAATATGCCTGTGAGTTTAATGAATTTGCCTAGGTTCTGAACCAACCTGTCTGAACCTACACTGCCTCAGAGAACTGCCATGTGACAAGGGTCCTAGCAGCTGGAGGCTGTGTTTTTCATCCAAATGTGGGTTTGGTGAGGAGGAAGAGTTTGTGCCTGAGGACAATCACTTTTTCCAAGAAACTGTGGGTGGATGGCTCTGTAGTCCCTAAAGGAACAACAAAGACACCATCATAAGAAAGTGAGTACTTGGATACCTACCACTGAGACAGAATCTGTGACCAGGCAGAGATAAGAGCCAACATGAAGGGGCGGGACCCCTCTTCCACAGTATGGGGCCATTCACGAAAACGAAGAACAGTCTGAACAACCAAGGAGACAAAGCTACTCAGACCAGGAAAGGGTGAAAGGAGAGCCAACCCAACCTCTCCCATCCAAACTCTGAGGGGTGAGAGGGGTGATGGATAAAAGAACACAGTCCACCTCTCACTGGAAACCCTGGAACTGTCCTGCTGGCTGGAGATGGAGGGGAGAGTTTTAACTCTAAAGTGGTAATTAAGGTTCAAAACCCATACATAAATTGTTGAAACAAAACTAATTTAATAACTAAAAGAAAAAGAAAAGGCCTATTTCCAATGGAAAAGGGAGGTTTGATAAAGAAAGAAAGGTATTAGCAAATGTTAAAGAAAATTAAAACTGTTTCATGTTTATACCCCATGACTTGGAATGCTCTCATGAAACCAGCAATATTTGGTTTCCTTCTGGACTTGGCTATGTTCCTCTTACTGACTTAATCCTGTGCCTATATTGTACTGTTTTCTTTAGAGTAAGATTTTATACCATAAAGAAGAAAATCCAATCTCAATATTCTTGTTCAAAATATAGTTGACAATGTCAAGATATTGACAATATTCAAGATATATTTCAGTTTGGCTCAAACAAATGAGATTCTGTTTGGAATCACAATGGAAACTGATGTTTTAGGATATTATGTTTTCCTACCCAAGAATATTATATGCCTTTCATTTATTCAGGTCGTGTTTTAGTCCTTTAAAAGTAAGTTTTGCTTGCTTGTTTCCAGAAAAGTTGGAAAAGATTAAATGAATCATTGAATAAGTGGACAATTGATGCCTGCTCTTCTGTGTCTGTTCCTCTCTCTGAGCACGGAAGAAAGCCAACAAAAAGTGGAACAGAGTCCCCAGCCCACAGGTGCCAGGAGGGAGAGGTTTCTAGTTTTAACACAGTTACACAAGACTATAGGTTTTTATGTTTCAGACGCAATACTAGGAAAGAGCTTATTCTTATAGTTCTCATTGTTACACAGATTAAACACAAAGCAAGAGTGAGAGCCCCAACCATTAACATGAACACCTCTCTGTGAAGGTCATAGACTCAGCCACCAACTTCTGCCCTGTATTCATGGGACATGTAGCCCATAGGGTCGCAAAGAGTCAGACACGACTGAGCCACTAACACACACACACACACACACACTGCCCCCCTTCAGTCCATTCACAATCCCACTAGAGGGAGTGCTCACTTCCACACAAAATTATATTTCTCAGAATTCATGTCTCAGGCTTTTCAGTTTCCTCCTTTCTACACACTTTGTCAGGCAATATAAAAATATTTTAGTCATGATGTTTATACACAAAGAATTTTCTATCTAACAGTCATGGTAATATCTTTCTTAAGCTTTGTGAAGATATCAATTTTTTTCTGACCAATAAGCACTCACTGAATGATGATTGAATGAATGAATGACTGGTAATATTTACTATACCCCAGGTACAAAGACAAATTTATAGCCAATGGTTAGAATTTATATGGAGATAAATTTCAGCTCACTATAAGGAAAAATAAACAATTAGAGGTTTTTTCAAAACAAAACAGACTGCTTTGAGGTGTAAAATAATCCTCATTGCAGGAAATCATCAAATAAAAGGAGAATGTCTATTTTCTAGTGATTTATAGAAACAATTACAAAATGATATGATTTTGTACCAAATTTTAAATTTTAAATGAAAGAAAATACCATAAAAGAACTGAATAATCAAAGTGTTTACAAAATGCACCACAGATTTTTTTTTTAAAAATCACTTCTAGATTCATGGAAATTGGATTCTGAATTCTTACTTCATGTATGTGTAGGAATTTAAGTGAGGTCAATGGTAGAACACATTCCAGGCAGGGTAAACTTATTAAGGGCAAAGATCAAGAAGCAGTAAGCAAAAAGAGTTTAGGAAAATAAAAGTTTTTAATATTACTGAATAAGACAATTTTTATTGGATGGTACTGTGAGATAATATCAAATGTTAGCTTGAGGCAATAGTTCAAGAGGGCTACAGCAGCCCAGAACTGCATTTCTTTCCAGATAAAAGATAAAACAGGTCATGAGGGACTTCCCTGGTGGTCCAGTGGTTGACTCCATGCTGCCACCACCAGGGGTACAAGTTCAATCGCTGGTCAGGGAACTAAAATCCTACATATTGCATGGCATGGTCAAAAACTAAATAAAATAAAACAAAAACAACACTATATTTTTAAAATGTCATGAGATTACCTGTCTTTAACCTAGGCAACGCTGTATGTATGTGTGCTCAGTCATGTCTGACTTTTCTTGACCCCATGGACAGTTCACCAGGGTCCTCTGTCCATGGAATTTTCCAGGTAGGAATACTAGAGCGTATTGCCATTTCCTACTCCAGGGAATCTTCCCTACCTAGGGATCAAGCCTGCATTTCTCATGTCGACTGCATTGGCAAGTGGATTCTTTACCACTAGCACCACCTGGGGTGTAACATAAAGGAATATATGGAAATTGTTTCTTAGAATGAACTATTAACATAAATTTAAACTCTTAAAAAATGTCAAAGATTTGCTTTTACAAGCACATTTCTAAATATATAGAGAAACTTTATTTCCATAGTGATTGATTCAAGGAACAAATAAATTTCCCTTTCCCTGAGCAATTCTACCACCAACTAATAGCCATATTGCAGGAAAAGAAAAATCTCTACACTTTCCCAATGTGCAGCAATCTTATGACCACTTTTCAGCATGAGTTTTGTTTGGATGTAGGGGGAGACTAATAGCTTCTCTGCTTTCATTAACCTCAAGTAAAGGATAAACTTCTAAATCAAATAATACAGACCAAACAAATAACAGAGCTAGATTCTGTATTGCTTTGTACTTTGTTATCTTCCTCCCCTGGGTACAAAAGCCCTTGCATGATTTTCACTGAAAATAACTCCTGAATTCATGTGTGATTTTACCCTCCTCAGAACTTATACTGGTGTAGTTTGGATATGTCCCCATCCCTGCTCTTTAGAGTACTGAGTTGCTATAAGGATAAGCCAGGCAGATAATCCTTTGACATTAGGGCTAATTTCTAATTTACCCCCACTGTGTCTTCTATCATCATAAAAATGTTTGTTGTCTAATACATTCCACTCTCAGAAAAGCAGAATTTGGTGTGCCTAAAAAAGGATGTTTCTTCAGACAGCAATATACTAAATTTTTAGAGTGTCTTATAGCTCCATTTTTCTACTAAATGGTGCAAGGTTTGAGAATCAAGTAAGCACATAAAAAATAGACATCAACACTGTAGTAAAACTAAAATGGTTATTCCACCAGTTGGTGGTTTAGTTTATATCCACATGATTCAGAAAGAGAAAAGTTTTTTCAAAAGTAGAAACTGAGAAGAGTGAAGACTAGAAATCTATTTTATTGACTAAAAGACTTTCTGTAACACTCAGTGATGGATGAAGTGAGAGATGTAGAAACTTTCAATCACAGTTTGTACTTTTTACTTTTATCAAATATCTATGATCCATCTCAGAACATAACCAATAGATTCATAATAATCCCACTCACAATTCTTTCTCTCAAGCAAAAAGTTTCTTGGTGCTGAAGGTTGGGTAATGCTATATGTTCATTGGGGATCTTGAATGGTGGAAGAGGGACTTCCCCGTGGCTCAGCGATAAATAACCCGCCTGCAGTACAGGAGCTGTAGGAGATGTGGGTTCTACCCCTGGAGAAGGAAATGGCAACCCACTCCAGTATTCTTGCCTGGGAAATTCCATGGATAGAGGAGCCAGGTGAGCTACTGTCTATGGGGTCACAAAAGAGTCGGACACAATCTATTGACTAAACAACAATTGATTTGCTGTTCCATTTTATTGACCTCTCTGCCTAGTCTTGCACTTGAGAATGCAAGACTTTTTACTTTCATACAGTAGATAATGTGCTCTTTTCTTCCACATTTCTTTAAACTGTTTTTGTTTGTTTGTTTGTTTTTCACATGAACACTATAAAAGCTATTTTTTTAATTGTTGTTTACCTGTCTTTTGGTAGTGGCTTTTCTTCTCTTTTAAGTTCTCTGATATATCACTATCTCATCTGCAGATATGCAGGTGATATTTTACCTGTTTCTTTCCAATTATTATGCGTCTAGTTGTTTTTTCTTTTGGCCAACTGCACTAGGTAGTAGCTCCAACACAAAATGCTAAATGGTGGTAACTGTAGTGGCTATCTTTGTCCTTCTCCTAACTTTAATAAGAAAGTTTCTACAACCTAGATGTCCATCGACAGACGAATGGATAAAGAACCTGTGATACATATGTACAATGGAATATTTCTCAAGGAACGCATTTGAATCAGTCCTAATGAGGTGGATGAACCTAGAGCCTATTATACGGAGTGATGTAAGTCAGAAAGAGAAAAACAAATATCATATATTAACACATATATATGGAATCTAGAAAGATGACACTGATACACTTATTTACAGAGCAGCAATGGAGACACAGACATAGACTTATGGACATAGCTGGGGTGGGGGAGGAAGGAGAGGGTGATTTGTATGGAAAGAGTAACATGGAAACATATATTACCATATGTAAAATAGATAGCCAATGGGAATTTGCTGTATGACTCAGGGAACTCAAACCAGGGCTCAGTAACAACCTAGAGGAGTAGAATGGGGAAGGAGGTGAGAGGGATGTTCAAATGGGAGGGGTCACGAGTAAACCTATGGCTGATTCATGTTGGTGTTTGGTAGAAACCAATACAATTCTGTAAAGCAATTATCCTTCAGTTAAAAATTAACTAATTAAGTTGAAAAAAAAAAAAGAGAAAGCTTTAGCATTTCCCCAAAGGTAGGTGCTAGTTTGAGGTTATGGCATATGCAATTTTGTCTGTTAAGGTTTTAAGGTGTTTTTACCATAAATGTGTATTGTATTTTGCCACATGCTTTTTCTGCATCAATGGAAATGATATGATTCTTCTTCTTAGTTCTCAAACCAGTTATTTAGCTCCTCTTAGTTGCAAACTTTTGCTCCTGTACTTTGCAGCTATTGCAGAGTGCTGATACCTATTAGTTGGACTGTGAAGAAAGCTGAGCACCTAAGAATTGATGCTTTTGAACTGTGATGTTGGAGTAGACTCTTGAGAGTCCCTTGGACTGCAAGGAGATCCAACCAGTCCATTCTAAAGGAGATCGGTCCTGGGTGTTCTTTGGAAGGAATGATGCTAAAGCTGAAACTCCAGTACTTTGGCCACCTCATGCAAAGAGTTGACTAATTGGAAAAGACTCTGATGCTGGGAGGGATTGGGGGCAGGAGGAAAAGGGGATGAGAGAGGATGAGATGGTTGGATGGCATCACCGACTCGATGGACATGAGTCTGAGTGAACTCCGGAAGTTGGTGATGGACAAAGAGGCCTGGCGTGCTGTGATTCATGGGGTCGCAAAGAGTCGGACACGACTGAGCGACTGAATTGAACTGGACTGAGCGACTGAATTGAACTGAACTGAACTGATGCCTATTATGCACTGCCCCCCAGAGGCAGCTAACTTTATGGATGTTTTTCAAGACAACAGTATCGTGCAGATTCTATTTTGTACATTTTGTAAAACATCCCGAAAGGGTTAACTTGAATGAATTTGAAGTGGCAGACATTCAGCCTTCATTGACTGCCACAACCCCTGTCTATCATTACTTGAGAAAATCACCATCACCTTTAACCAGGGACATACCTGCTGCTTCTGACCTGGAATGTTGAAATCACCAATCCTATGACAGGAGAGAAGGGCTTCGCTGGTAGCTTAGCTGATAAAGAATCTGCCTGCAATGCAGGAGACGCCAGTTTGATTCCTGGGTTGGGAAGATCCCCTGAGGAAGGGGTAGGCTACCTACTCCAGTATTCATGGGCTTCCCTGGTGGCTCAAACAGTAAAGAATCCACCTGCAAAGCGGGAGACCAAATTGATCCCTGGGTTGGAAAGATCCCCTGGAGAAGGACATAGCAACCCACTCCAGTATTCTTGCCCGGAGAATCCCCATGGACAGAGGAGCTGGGCAAGCTGCAGTCCATGAGGTCACTAAGAGGCGGACACAACTGAGAAACTAAGCATAGCATGAAATTAAACAACGCTTGCTCCTTGGAAGGAAAGCTATGAACAACCTAGACAGCATATTAAAAAGCAGAGACATTACTTTGCCAACAAAGTTCCATCTAGTCAAAGCTATGGTTTTTCCAATACTCATGTATGGGTGAGAGAGTTGGACCATAAAGAAAGCTGAGCACCAAAGAACTGATATTTGTAAAATGTGGTGTTGGAGAAGGCTCTTGAGAGTCCTTTGGACTGCAAGGAGGTCTAACCAGTCAGTCCTAAAGGAAATCAGTCCCAAATATTCATTGAAAGGGCTGATGCTGAAGCTGAAGTTCCAATACTTTGGCCACCTGATGTGAAGAACTAACTTATTGGAAAAGACCCTGATACTGGGGAAAGATTGAAGGCAGGAGAAGAAGGGGATGACAGAGGAGGAGATGGTTGGATGGCATCACTGGCTCTATGGACATGAGTTTGAGTAAGCTCCAGGAGTTGGTGATGGACAGGGAAGCCTGTCATGCTGTAGTCCATGGGATTCACAAAGAGTCGAACACTACTGAGCAGCTCGACTGAGCTGTACTGATGACAGGAGAGAGAAAACTCCATATAAATGTAAACTTCTCTTATAGATTTTACTTCTTCCAAACAACTGTAACAACACCTCCTATTTTTCCAGAATAAAATTCCCTTCTTGAAATTTTGCTAACGTTTCTCTGCTTTCAGATTTAATATGATTTGGCAGTGCTCTTATTCAGGAAAAGAGCTACCATGCTCCCAGGAAAGTGTATCAGCTGACAAACAGGCAGACTCTCCATTGATCACTCCAAGTCTGCTGTTTTCTTCTCAAGGAGAAATGAGTGGGCTGGCGAAGACAAAGCACTGTTCACCTCAGACCCTATATCTCTAATAGGGAGTTAACACCTTTCTGAGACACAATGACACTCTGTTTCAGGAAAATGCTAGAAAAAGCAGTCTATTTTACATAATTTCATACATGATAGACTAATATCCACAATTAACATCAAAGAAGATCACAGCTCTTTACTCATTGCAAACTCTCAGCCACTTACCTCATTCCCACGATAAGAACCAAAGAAAAAGAAGGGTGGGGTTAGACTGCCAGGACCAGGACTTTACCCAGATAGTGCAGATGAAAAAATGTTGTTAAGTGGTAGCACCTAGAACCATCAGGGTAAGGACTGAATGCAAAGACTAGAAGAGAACTTTCTTTTTTAACTTCTCTTCTTTGTTACCAGGGCTTCCCTGGTTTCTCAGAAGGTAAAGCATCTGCCTGCAACGTGTGAGACCTAGGTTTGATCTGTGGGTGGGGAAGATCCCTGGAGAAGGGCAACCCACTCCAGTATTTTTGCCTGGAAAACCCCATGGACGGAGAAGCCTGGTGGACTACAGTCCGTGGAGTGGCAAAGAGTTGGACACGACTGAGCTACTTCACTTTCACTTCTTTCAGTTCAGTTCAGTTCATTCGCTCAGTCGTGTCTGACTCCTTGCGACCCCATGGACAGTAGCACGCCAGGCCTCCCTGTCGATCACCAATTCCCAGAGTTTGCTCAAACTCATGTCCATTTAGTCAGTGATGCCATTCAACCATCTCATCCTCTATCGTCCCCTTCTCCTCCCTCCCTCAATCTTTCCCAGCATCAGGGTCTTTTCAAATGAGTCAGTTCTTCACATCCAAAGTATTAGAGTTTCAGCTTCAACATCAGTCCTTCCAAGGAACACTCAGGACTGATCTCTTTCAGGTGGACTGGCTGGATCTCCTTGCAATCTAAGGGACTCTCAAGAGTCTTCTCCAACATCACAGTTCAAAAGCATCAATTCTTCAAGCGCTGAAGAATTGATTCAATTCCTAACCCTCGGTGTAATATAAAAGATCGTGAAACAGGGTTTCATATACTGAATATGTAAAATATAGGAAATTACCAGAGATTACACAGATGCCCAGGTCGAAATACAACCTAGAGGGGTGGGATGGGGTGGGAGGTGGAGAAAGGTTCAAGAGGGAGGGGTAGACTCTCCTGGGTATACAACAATAGGTATGCAACCATGTTTATGTATGATTGATTCATGCTGATATATGGCAGAAATCAACACAATATTATAAAGCAATTATACTCCAATTGAAAATTAAAAAATTAAAGAAACACTTATATTTTTGCAAACCTACTACCATTTTCAGAGCTAGCCAGATACCAGGTTGCTCTTCACATCTGGGCATATATTAAAAGAAAGATACTGTATTCTTTCCTTTATACTTTTATAGAGAACTTAGAGAAGTCCTAACTCTTTTAACTAATTTTAAATTGTTCAGAGTGAGAAATGTAACAAAGTCATAGGAGACCCTAACCAATTAAGACAAAGAATCAGATCTTCTCTCAATGTTTTGTTTATTACCTTCAGAACATAGTCATACAGGCAAAGAACATGCATTGATCCCTTACAAGTGAGGAGAGTGAAGAAGGAAGTCCCAGGTAGTAAGGACATGAAGACAGTCACCACTAGAGAACATTTTGACACAGTGCTTTGTTTTCTTCCTTTTTCCTTCACTCTTCACCCCACTGCATCTTCTATCATCCTTTAGTTTAACTTAAGGAATTGCTCTGTATTAAGGGTAATGGAAACAAAATTTAATTGAAAAGTTCAGATGCCCCCATGAGGGCAGTGCTACTGTTAACAAAAGTAACTGGCTGGAAACTAGAATTATGTGAATGTGAGCAGCAGGAGCAGATAAATTCAGTGATGCACTTGTGACAAGTGAGATTTTTATTGGTTGTGAAAACAGAATAAAGATCATCAGGGCTTCCAAACCAAAGGAAGGAGAAGAATCTAGAATAATGGACTAATAATAATATGCACAATTGAACATGGCCAATTTCAGGCTTCCAAACTTAATCCTGAGAGACTCCAGGCAGAAGCAGGAATGCAGCCTCACCTGCAAGCTTCACTGATACTCCTGTGCATGCAATTAACCTGTGAGTGGGGAGGAGGGGAGGAATGGTCAAGCCAGGGAAATGGACAACTCTGGTAAGGAAATCTAAGGGCATCCCAGGGACACTCTGGAGTTTATTTTAAGAAATGCAAAAGAAATAGGGAAAGTTCTTTATTTACAAAAAATATGTTTTATGTATGAACATTTTCTCACCCCTTCTGAACAGGTTCAAATGGACAACCACTGGTGGAATAGAAATCAAGGAAGGCCAGAACTTCACACTGAACTGCAGTTACTAAGATGGAGCTGATGATTTCTTCCAGTGGTTTAGGCAGGATCCCAGGGAAGGCATCCACTTCCTGGTGCAGTTGTTTGTAAACGAGGAAGAGAAAATCACGGGAAGATTCACAGCCAAGCTTAACAAAAATGACCAGCAATTTTCTTTGCATGTGGAGGATTCCCAGTTCCACAATGCAACCAACTTCTTGTGTGCAACAGGTACATAGTGCAGCTCAGACACCTGCACCCCACACCTAAACCCTTCTAAGCCTGCACCTCCTGCTTGAAGGGCTTCCAGGCACTGACTCTGTGCTCTGAGCAAAACGAAACATGAAGAGCTTTGTATAACAGTGTCAAAGATCTCATTTGAACACCATGTGCAGAGGGGTAGTGTTTTCAAACACCATCTAATCTATTAATATTTTTGTTTCTCTGTGTGAAGTCCTTACTCTGTTCAAAAACCGGAGGCTTAACATCAGAAAGAAGAGAGCACTAAAGAACAGAGGAAACAGAGAAAACATCTTGCCTTTGAACTCCTTGGTAGACTTTCACAAATATATCAAGAATATAAAATCTTTAAAGCAGTGACTATCAAATCCCGCAGCAAAAGAAAACATACTCTGCCATTCCAAAAAGGCTGGCTAAGAAGAATGAGTACCAAAACCTGAGGGGAAATGGTTTAAAGTTTTTAAAGGGCAGAGTTAAAGGAGAACACAGTGTGCAATCTGGTTCTGCCTTAAAAGAGGATAAAATTCCAACCAGCTGACTGAAGAAGAGTCAAAGGGGCAACTTTCTTAGGGGTGACCTCTAAAAGCACCTAGTTTCTTATTCCTTTCTAGACTTAGGTGCAGGAGGAAGAGTCACATTTCGAGGAGACCATGAGCTGAAGGAGCAGTGAGTGTAGGCACATGGGGTTGGGATCAGTGTATCTCACATTCATGCCCCCCAGACATCTACCACAAGGAAGCACCCAGCAACCATGTGACAAGATGGTCCAACCAAAGGATGTCACCAGGCTCATCCTTGTGTACTTCAGTGCTTGAACAATACACCTGTGGACAGATGAGCCAAGCTGACAGAATAGATGTTCTCCATGAGACCAGAAGGATGGGATGGGGGCAGAGGATGAGATAGTTGAACGGCATCCGTGACTCAGTGGTCATGAAACTCCAGGAGATAATGAAGGATAAGGAAGCCTGCCATGCTGCAGTTCATGGGGTTGCAAAGAGTCGGACACAACTTAGTGACTGAACAACAGCAACATGAGCCCAGAAGCATGAGTTTTCTCTCACCAAGTCAGACCTAACTCCTTCTGCCAAATGTTCAACCTGTCAGCCATAGACACAACAAAGGGCCTTCAATGTGGAATCACCCCTCCAGAAGACCAACCAGCCTCTAGTTGGCAAGTTGATTACATGAAACTACTTCCACCCTGGAGGTGGCAGAAATCTTTTCCTACTGGGAAAACTACATGTTCTGGGTACAAGTTTGGCTTCCCTTCAACAGTGCTGCATATAGCAGCATGAACCAAGTGTTCAGAGGTTTATCATGATTATCAAGGGATTTCACATCCCTTTGCATCAACAGACCCAATTTACAGCAAAAAGTTGGGACAATGGACATGTGACCACTGGACATACTGATTTACTGCATATAGCATTATCTGCAAACCACGAGCCTCATAGAACATTGGAATGACCACGTTACTAAAGCACCACCTTAGAGGTAGTGCTCTGAGAGGCTGGAGAACTATTCCTCAAGATGGTGTTGTGTTCCTGTTAGATAAAATATGTGGACCTGGGAACCAAGCAGTGAAAGTTGGGTTATCTCCCCATCAACTCCCAATTCTGGTATTGGGAGAATAGCAAAACTCACTGTTCATTGATGTTTCCTGTTCTCATAACTCTAGTTTCATCTGGACTAGAGGTCCTATTTCCCTTTGCATGGAAAGGAGAGGATACTTTTTGGGAGGAAACTGAGAGGCTTCATCAAGCCTTATGTTACATATGGGTTTCCTGGTGGCTCAGTGATAAAGAACCCGCCTGCCAATGCAGGTTCAACCCCTAGGTCAGGAAGATCCCCTGGAGGAGGAAATGGCAACCCACTCCAGTATTCTTGCCTGGGAAGTCCAGTGGACAGAGGAGCCTGGTGGGCTACAGTCCATGGGGTCGCGAAGAGTCGGACAAAACTTAGCGACTGAACAACAGCAGTGTTACATATACCACCCGGTCATCTAAGATACTCGTATCCAAAGGCCGGAAGGACAGGAAAGGTGTTACTACACTGGTGGGACAATTGATCTTGATTATCATGAGGATTTAGGGCTGTGGTTACCTACTGGGAGCTGGAAATGTAGGACAAAAACTCAGGGGATTCACCAGGATGACTTTTAGCATGTTCATGACCATAATTACTGTAAACAGGCAACTTTAGCAACTATGGCCTGATAAAGGGAGAATAACCAGGGGTTCAGTCCCCTCAGGGATGAAGGTCTAGATTACCTCCTCCCTGGGACAGAAATCTAGATACAGAAGTATTAGTCAAAGGTGGGGAGAATCAAGAATTAATGGTATAGGAGGGAAATGGAAGATAATAAATATGAATTATGGTTATGGTATCATCTATAGCAGGATTCCCTGATGGCTCAGATGGTAAAGAGTCTGCCTGTAATGTGGGAGATCCAGGTTCGATCCCTGGGTCAGGAAGATCCCCTGGAGAAGGAAGTGGCAACCCACTCCAGTATTCTTGCCTGGAAAATCCCAAGGATGGAGGAGCCTGGCTGACCACAGTCCATGGGTCACAAAGAGTCGGACACGACTGAGTGACTTCACTTTCACTTTTCATCATCTATAGCAATCGTAACTTGTCCCACTAATACTCCTGTTGAGTTTTGTAAAAGAACTAGTGTTCTGGGTGGATTAAACATAGAGCACAAAAGGATCTCAGCAGTGTAAGGATGGGCTGCACAGCACTCTTGATGCTCCACTCACATCCCTTGGCAGTCACTTCTGCACACTGAAAACCCCAGCAACTCTGAGGACTATTTTCTGACCATGTGTACACATGTGGCCAGTGCGCAGGACCGATCAGATATGCCAGAGA
Source organism: Capricornis sumatraensis (assembly GCF_032405125.1). Lineage (NCBI taxonomy): Eukaryota > Metazoa > Chordata > Mammalia > Artiodactyla > Bovidae > Capricornis > Capricornis sumatraensis. Next base: position 78,346,455 of record NC_091070.1, read on the forward strand.
ATTCATGTCCCCAAAGCAGCCCTCAATCTGCAATGGATAATGAGTTTATGAACTACTCCAGCTCCTCTATGCTTCATTTGGGGTAACTCCAAAGGAAAATGCTATACCATCTCCCAGAGTTACCCAGCTGGATTAAGCTCCAATTGCCCAGAGTAGTAACTGACTTGGTGACAACCCTCTATACTGGCCTCCTTCCCTTCCTCTATTCACTTCCTCAATGTTTCCTAGAATCACCTGCAAATGAACTACTTACCCACAAATCCATGTATAGACCTGACTTTTGGAGAATACAAAACTAAGATACAGGAATTCAAATCATGGGACAAGGACAGCAATGATTTAGAGGAAATTCTGATTGTCCTTTCTTCTATTGCTATCAAACTGGCTTTAGGGGCACAGGAGATTTTAGCAGCCTCATTCAGAGCTGGTCTCAACTCTTACAATTTCCAGTTCATCTCTCTCAGTGAGAAGACTTAGCCACCCACTTCTGTTACAAGAGAACCCATGCTCACAGACAGTACCCAGTATATAGCAGAACACCATTCTTTCTCTTGACTTGAGGACTCCAACTCTAGAATTACATGAGTATCCCTGTCACTCCCTCTGGAAAAAGAAACTTCTAGAGACTCATGGTATGTTTTTTCCCTTGTTCCAGTATTTTTTTCAAAATGGAATAAGAGTGATAGGAGCAAATTTTTTTAATGACAAACAATCTTTTTAATTTTTCACTGAAAAATACAAACCTGTATGCATCTATGGCATTGCATATTGAATGCAAGGTTTGATATTACAAGTACACATGACTTAACAGTATAACGTATATAAAATGATTCATATTAATATGAGTCATTTGAGGCAATTTGGTGCTGATGAGAATTCCTGTAATAGTTATTTCAGAACTTCTAAATATAGCACAAATGAGGTCTTATTTTTTAAGTGTCCATGGAAAATATAAGCACAATTAGACAATACACATTCTGCTTCCATTTACTCTGAGTTTAATTTGTGCTTTTTTCAGTCACATATATCTTTGTTTTCATTATTTTGAGCAGCTCTAAAACTATTAAAAAATGAATACATTAATATAACAGGTGTATTCTTATCATCCATAATTAATTGTTTATAGTTATCATACTTGGCTTGTCGTTTTTCTTAACACAAAGAAAAATTACAGAGTTTGCCATTGTTGTATATAAAACCCTGTCACCTCTACCTACCATTCCAGGGCCCCATTCTTCTCCCTAGGATTAGGACTTGGCAAAATACATTTGCCAGCTACCTCTTCTCTTAATTTTCATCCTAGAATTTTTTAAAACTCAGAAAACAGTTTTTGCTTTCATTTGAAATCATAACCTATAGCCTAGTTCCTGAAGGGGGACCAAAAATATTGGGAAAACTTTCATCAGTGAGACATAGTCACCTGTCAGCTGTCATACCATTTCCTGCTCCGAAGCTCACGTGTCACTGAGCACAGAGGGGAACCCAGATCAGAGCAAGAGGCTTCTCAGCCTGCAGGGTAGAGCTGAGAGCATGACACTTGTTAGCTTGCTGTGGGCAGTCCTGGTCTCCATGTGTCTGGGTAAGGAAGGCTTAGGTCTTTATTTATAATGTTATCTAATGGGGCTGTGAAATGGGAGAAGATTAATAGCAGTGGAACTGCATTGCCTCGCAGAGCCCAGTTGAAAGCTGATATGTTCTGCTAAAGTTTGGATCAAGAAGAAAAGTGGGTGGGGATGGAAACCAGCTTGAGTATCTGTCTGCTTTCTCTCTCCTATGATACCCAGTGTGGACCTTTCTCTCCTCCTTCCCACAGGACCCAGTGTGGCCCAGACAGTCACTCAGCCTCAACCAGAAGAGTCTGTACAGGAGGCAGACACAGTGACCCTGGACTGCACATATACTACCAGTGAGAGTGATTATTATTTGTTCTGGTACAAACAGCCTCCCATTGGAGAGATGGTTTTCATTATTCACCAATATGCTTATGAACAACAGAATTCAACCAACGATCGCTACTCTGTGAACTTCCAGAAAGAAGCCAAAGCTTTCAGTCTCAGGATCTCAGACTCCCAGCTGGAGGATGCTGCAATGTATTTCTGTGCTTACAGTGGTGCACAGTGAGATGGGCAACGGAGAGAGGCTTACAGAAACCTCAGACCTCAGCATCTGTGCAGAGGTCAGGGGAAATAGTTGGGGTAAGAGGAACAGAAAATCATTGACTTCTCCTTGAAATAATAGTTGTTCCTATCTAAATATAAGAAACACAGAGAGATGAATGTCTGTGATTTGTAGTCCTTAAGTAAATATAATAACCTGTATAGTACTTTCCAGTTTCACAAGCTGTCTTCATTTGTGATATCATCTGTAACCATCATAGCTTCATATGGTATACACGATCAGTTAGATTTCTGAAGCATTTCTTCTGTCTAACAAATCTTTATAATTTTCCTGGGAACTTTTACCTCCAAGAATCTTAATCTTTCCCAAGTTGTTCATAGGTGTTTGTCCTTTTAACTGTCTTCCTTGACCAAAATGGAAACTCCTCAGAAAAAGATACCTATTTTGGTACACAACAGTTGTGACAGTGTGGACATAACCAAGGAGGGACCCCACTGGTCTTACCACAGACTTAAGAAATAACCTAGGTTGATTTCACTGAACCTGCAGCTCTGACTGCCACCTAGGTCACTTTGAACTCCTTGAGCTGATGGTCCAGCAGGCAAAGACAGGAATTACTAGATGGAGGGGTTATTGACCCTGATTATCATGGAGTACCAGGTTGTTGTAGCACAAAGAAAACAAAAATGAATATTTCTGGAATGCAAGTGTTTCACATGGGGTATTTCCAGGCCCAGTAAAAACAGCAAATGGTCACTGTGGCAACAAGGTCTAAAAAGAACAAACTAAGAACAGAGGCCTCTCAGCAATGAGGGTCTGGGCCACTACACCTGGTAAGAATTTGAGTCTGCTAAAGTTCTGTCTGATATACAGAAGTTTGGAGAGCATTGCCGAGGAGGGAGAAGATGAGTACCACTTAAAGGAGTGGGGCCTGAAGCTCAGGTCATACCGCCTCGTGTATCAAGTGTTTCAGATGGTTTGCAGCCTGCCACAACCTTGAATACTCAGAGACGCAGTGTAAATAACATGAGGCAAGCACACATCTGTGTATTGTCAAAGCAAGCTCTGTAACAAACATCTCCTGTGCCTTATTGTCGCATCCAGATACCTAGGTCTGATGTTATCAATAGCTATGACCAATCTGCTGACACTGGGACTCATCTCAAGCTGATAACATGCAACATTAAGCATCCACTGTGTATTAGATTTACTTCATACCCCAGGGCCTTCTCTGATTCCTTGGGAGCTCATTCAGTCCATGGGCAAGCACAGCCTGAAACTAAAGGGGAATTACCTCCCCTGCCAGCAAGCACCAACCAGAAGGAAAAGGGATGTATGCATACACAGATTCTTGCCTCCCAATGATAATTCTGAGATGCATCTTGTCTGTTTCTTGGAGATCCTGGAAGAATCAAGCCTCAGTACTGTGGTACCCACTTTCTCATTTCTGCTTCTTAAGATCACTTCCTAAATAAACTGCCTTCACCTGAATTCTTGCTTTAGGCTCCTTTTTGGGGGTTGCAAGGAGACAAAATTAAAACAGAGGTGCTTTAAAATTTTGATAGAGAAAGAATGGAAGAAAGTTCAAAGTGAACTTTACTGGGCTGATTTCTAAAAAGAGCAGGTAGGTACTTGAGTGATTACATAACTGGAAAAATAGAAGCTGACACCTTATTTTTTCAAAAGATAGTGAAATAGATCGTATTTATGAAAATCCAGTCCCTGTAGATGTATGATCATATCCTTACTTACCAAGTCTCAATTTTTATTAATATCATTATCCCTGTCCCTGAATCTGCTCATCCTCATTATTTAAACCTCATTCCTACTTCTTCTCAAAATATACCTCTATTCCAGTCCGTCTATTCTCCTTACCAACCCATAAGCATCTCAGTCTCTTGAATTTCTTTTCTGGTTTTTCCACTCACCCAAATTTCCCTTTCATGTATATATCAGGCTGGTCAAATCATATTGGTCCTATAAGCACACCTCAAAACTTTATCTCCTCCAAGCGTTCTTCTCCAATAGTGAATCCTTGAATCCCTTCTCTCCAATGGTCACAGACTCCTTATAGAACAGATTTCTTGACAAAACCGAGTTCCTTCTGTGTAGAGGAGTGAATTATCATAGGCATTGCCTCAGCAATTATTTCCATGACCTGAAGAGGGCACTGCTTGCACGGCTGACGACAGAGAACCAACGGCCCATCTGATAAACCAGTTCCTGTTCTGAAGCCAGGATGTCACCAAGGTTTTGATGAAAACAAGAGGGTTTTATCTCCCTGAATGAGAGAACTGCCAGCATGGCAGGCCCCGGTTTGCTGTGGGCAGCCGTGGTCTCCATCTATCTTGGTAAGGAAAGCATATGTATTTGCTTTTACTAACAGCCACTAGGACAGGGAAGTAGGAAGAAAAATTATTAACACAGGTATCTTGTTACTTCCTCATGGGTCCAAGCTACAGGGGGCAAGAAAGCTGATGAATTTTACTTGAAGTTTAGATCAAGCAGAAGAAATGTGGGTGGCAAATGGGAACCAGCTTGGGTATCTGCCTGCTTTCTCTCTCCTGTGACACCCAGTTGGACCTTTCTCTCCTCCTTCCCACAGGACCCAGTGTGGCCCAGACGGTCACTCAGCCTCAACCAGAAGAGTCTGTACAGGAGACAGGCACAGTGACCCTGGACTGTACATATACCACCAGTGAGAGTAATTATTATTTGTTCTGGTACAAACAGCCTCCCAGCGGGGAGATGGTTTTCATTATTCGCCAAAATGCTTATGAACAACAGAATGCAACCAATGATCGCTACTCTGTGAACTTCCAGAAAGAAGCCAAAGCTTTCAGTCTCAAGATCTCAGACTCCCAGCTGGAGGATGCTGCAATGTATTTCTGTGCTTACAGTGGTGCACAGTGAGATGAGCAGCGGAGAGAGGCTTACAGAAACCTCAGACCTCAGCATCTGTGCAGAGGTCGGGGGAAGTAGCTGGGATAAAAGGAACAGAAAATCATGGACTTCTGTAGATGAAAAAAAATATTATTCCATCTGCCTATAGGAAACACAGAAAGGATATCTATAACCTGAAGTTCTCAAAATAGTAATAAAAATAATGGAGGTACATAATGCTTTATAAAGTATTTACATTCATATGTATTTAACTTTCAAAACCCTGCTCTTATATAGGAGAGGTCAGATATTCTGTGTCACTACCATCCAGGGATTTTTATAGCTCTAACTAAAGCTGTATTCTCCATCTGCATGTTCCATGATCATATCAAAGTCAATATATCTGAAACCGAATGTTTCATACTCCCCACAAATCTTCTTTGTTATTTTCCTCAGCTTTGATCAGTATTAAAACACACAGTAGAAATCTTCTATTTCTGGGCTTGGAGAATTTCTTCACCCCTTACCTCCCAGCCTGGGCTGTCTAATTTTGTGGTGTGTGTGCACCCACATCTAATTTCTTTACAATTACAAAACAGTGTGACAAACTACGCCACATTTATCTCATTGTTTTCCATTTCTGACTTCAACCTAATTCCACCCTCTTTTTCTCAAATTTCCTTAAAGCACAATTGGCCTGATCTAGAAGGTAAGGAAAGAGAACAAACACGTCCAAAGGGATTTCATGTGCTGCTAGTTCAGTTCAGTTCAGTTCAGTCGCTCAGTGGTGTCCAACTCTTTGTGACCCCATGAATCGCAGCATGCCAGGCCTCCCTGTCCATCACCATCTCCCAGAGTTCACTCAGACTCACGTCCATCGAGTCAGTGATGCCATCCAGCCATCTCATCCTCTCTCGTCCCCTTCTCCTCCTGCCCCAAATCCCTCCCAGCATCAGAGTCTTTTCCAATGAGTCAACTCCTCGCATGAGGTGGCCAAAGTATTGGAGTTTCAGCTTTAGCATCATTCCTTCCAAAGAAATCCCAGGGCTGATCTCCTTCAGAATGGACTGGTTGGATCTCCTTGCAGTCCAAGGGACTCTCAAGAGTCTTCTCCAACACCACAGTTCAAAAGCATCAATTCTTCGGCGCTCAGCCTTCTTCACAGTCCAACTCTCACATCCATACATGACCACAGGAAAAACCATAGCCTTGACTAGACGGACCTTAGTCATCAAAGTAATGTCTCTGCTTTTGAATATGCTATCTAGTACTTGTCAGCAAATGCAAATTAATAATTTTAAGAAAACAAAAAGGCTAGTCTCTGGTTATGCTACCACTGCTTCTGGGAGAAGGTGAGCCATTTAGAAGAACCAGGTCCAAAGATGGGGCCAAGCAGCTGCCATAGCCAGAGGCACCACCTAACATCCCCTGAGAAACTGGGGATGTCTGGACCTGGAAACTATTCCACCTTACTTATGTGAAAGGAAAAAATAATAAAATAGAAAAAATGATGCCAATATTTCTTTGTATGTCCATAATCCGCCCTCCCCAGTACATAGCCATGAAGACCCCCCTCTTGGAGCATTTAATTCTATCTGCCCACTTTGAGTGAATGATAAAGTTGCAGAAGATATTCCATGACTGAAATAGTTAAGTCTAATGAGAGGGTTCCAGAGTTCCAGAATGCTCCAGAGAGGGGTTTCCATGAAAAATCAGGGAAGACAAATGAGCCAAAAAAAAAATTTTTTTTTGCTTTCTTTTGAAGTCCTGATGGAAAAGGGAATCAATACTGACAGTACAAAAATTAGTGCTAAATGTTATATTGTGCTTTCTTTTTCTTTCTACTGTTCTAGATCAATGACTCTAGAGTAGATGTGGCATGTAGCAATCACCTGGGAGTTAAAGACTACAGTCTTCACCCTCAAACCTTGAGAACAACCACAGTTACATTGTTATTATGGGAGTGTTCAGTTCAGTTCAGCTCAGTTGCTCAGTGGTTGTCCGACTCTTTGCTACCCCATGGACTGCAGCACACCAGGCCTCCCTGTCCATCACCAACTCCCTGAGTTTATCCAAACTCATGTCCATTGATTCATGTCCATGGGAGTGTTTTGCAACCACAAATTATGTTCAGATGGTAAAAAGTTTGATTAGCCCCATTTCATTGAAGTTCATCTTTTTAAAGCAGAGTTGATTAAGATGTTTACCTAATTTAAACTGTTTAAGCAAATAATTCTGTTTGGAATAATGAATGGAAAAGTATGTTATATGCCCTCAGTTAATAGGATCTGGGAACAATGAATCTACTGGGGCACTACCCCTCCTAATGACACTTCACATGAATTTCAGGCAAAGCTAACTACTAGATCGGAGAAGACAATGGCAACCCACTCCAGTACTCTTGCCTGCAAAAGCCCATGGACAGAGGAGCCTAGTAGGCTGCAGTCCATGGGGTCGCTAAGAGTTGGACACGACTGAGTCACTTCACTTTCATTTTTCACTTTCCTGCATTGGAGAAGGAAATGGCAACCCACTCCAGTGTTCTTGCCTGGAAAATCCCAGTGACGGGGGAGCCTGGTGGGCTTCCGTCTATGGGGTTGCACAGAGTCGGACACGACTAAAGCGACTTAGCAACTACTAGATACATGACTGACTTTCCCTGATTATACACTATAAAAGCTTATTGCTTGTTAAAAATGGAAATACCATGCTCACTGGCAACTAGCCATTTCCTAACGGCCCCTTACATGCTCACTTCCAACCCCTACCATTTTGGCTGTCTTGGTTCCTCTCCCAGACTTATTCATGACCCAGCAACTAAAGAGAAAATGCTTGGCACAGCCAGCAATTAAACAGTGGAATAGCTTGGAATCCTCACCAGGATTCTGTTCAACACTCTGACTTTCTCCCCACAACCTGTGTCTGTTCTGATATCCATACCAAATAACAAACAGGTTATTAAATATTGGGCTGTGAGTTTTTAATATCACCCCGGCCTAGAAGGAAATACAACATATACCCTAGCATACTATAACAAATATTCTACAAGGCAAGAGTGAGCTAATGCAGGCTAATGAAGAAATAAGCAAAAATGTAAAATTTTTTGTCATGCAGACATATTCATAAAATAAAAGTCTGGTAGATATGCAGGTATCAGCTAATCTTATCCCTAATTTTGCCTCAGTTCACTTTTCTACCTACTGTGTAGGCAAGAATATCCTGTCCTGCTTCTGTGCTAAACAGATGTTCTGAATCCCAGTTTCTAATATGGTGGGTGGGTGGATAGGTAGGAGATCTTCCCATCAGTTCAGTTCAGCCACTCAGTCGTGTCTGACTGTTTTCGACCCCATGGACTACAGTACACCAGGACTCCCTGTCCATCACCAACTGCCACAGTTTACTCAAACTCATGTCCATTGAGTCGGTGATGACATCCAATCATCTCATCCTTTGTCATCCCCTTCTCCTCCTGCCTTCAATCTTTCCCAGCATCAGGGTCTTTTCAGATGAGTCAGTCCTTCGCATGAGGTGGCCAAAATATTGGAGTTTCAGCTTCAACATCAGTCTCTCCAATGAATATTCAGGACTGATCTCCTTTAGGATAGACTGGTTGGATCTCCTTGCAGTCCAAGGGACTCTCAAGAGTCTTCTCCGACACCACAGTTCAAAAGCATCAATTCTTCTGTGCTCAGCTTTATAGTCCAACTCTCACATCCATACATGACTACTGGAAAAATCATAGCTTGATTAGAGGGTCCTTTGTTGGCAAAGTAATATCTCTGCTTTTTAATGTGCTGTCTAGGTTGGTCATAACTTTTCTTCCAAGGAGTAAGTGTCTTTTAATTTCATGGTTGCAATCACCATCTGCAGTGACTTTGGAGCCCCTCAAAAACAGTCTCTCACTGCTTCTACTGTTTCCCCATCTATTTGCCATGAAGTGGTTGGACCAGATGCCTTGATCTTAGTTTTCTGAATGTTGAGTTTTAAGCCAATCTTTCACTCTCCTCTTTCACTTTCATCAAGAGGCTCTTTAGTTCTTCTTCACTTTCTGCCATAAGGGTGGTGTCATCTGCATATCTGAGGTTATTGATATTTCTCCCGGCAATCTTGATTCCACCTTGTGCTTCTTCCAGCGCAGCGTTTCTCATGATGTACTCTGTGTATAAGTTAAATAAGCAGGGTGGCAATATACAGCCTTGATGTACTCCTTTCCCAATTTGGAACCAGTCTGTTGTTCCATGTCCAGTTCTAACTGTTGCTTCCTAACCTGCATACAGGTTTCTCAAGAGGCAGTGGGGAGTATTAATTTGTTGGAGTGGCCCACAGAACTGAGGAAGCTTGTTTCCTCACTAGATCACCAGTTTATTATAAAAGCATACAGTTCAGGAACAGCCAGGTAGAAGAGATGGGTAGGGCAAGATATGAAGAAAGGAGAGCTTTCAAGCTGATCTTCAGCACACCACTCTTCCAGAATCTCCACCTGTTCACCAACCCAGAGGCTCTCTGAACCCCAGCCTTAAAGGTTTTTATAGGGGGTTCATTGTTTAGATATGACTGATTAAATCATTGTCCATTGTAAATAGATTCAACAGCCGCATCCCCTCTCTGGAGAGCAGGGGGATGGGCCTACAAATTGCAACCCTCTAATCAAAGGATGGGGTATCTCTTCACGGCTTCTCCAGCAAAGGGCAGCTGCTGCTCCTTACCTTGGATGAGGGGTATCTCCTCACTGCCGCCCTTCCTGACCTTCAACGTGGGATGGCTCCTCTAGGCCCTCCTGCGCCCGTGCAGCCACCGCTCCTTGGATGTGGGGTTGCTCCTCCCAGCCGCCACCCCTGGCCTCGGGCGTGGGGTTGCTCCTCCCGGCCGCCACCCCGACCTCGGACGCTGGGTGGCTTCTCGCGGCCGCTGTCCCTGGCCTCGGACATGGGGTAGCTCCTCTCAGCCATCGCCCCTGACCTCGGACGCGGGGTAGCTCCTCTTGGCTGCTGCCGTTCGGGCATGGGGTCCTCCTGGCTTCTGCCCTGCGCAAGGTAAGAGAAACCCAAGTAAGATGGTAGGTGTTGCAAGAAGGCATCAGAGGGCAGAATCACTGAAACCATATTCACAGAAAACTAGTCCGTCTAATCACACTAGGACCACAGCCTTGTCTAACTCAATGAAACTAAGCCATGCCCGTGGGGCAACCCAAGACAGGCGGGTCATGGTGGAGAGGTCTGACAGAATGTGGTCCAATGGAGAGGGGAATGGCAAGCCACTTCAGTATTCTTGCCTTGAGAACCCCATGAACAGTATGAAAAGGCAAAATGATAGGATACTGAAAGAGGAACTCCCCAGGTCAGTAGGTGCCCAATATGCTACTGGAGGTCAGTGGAGAAATAACTCCAGAAAGAATGAAAGGATGGAGCCAAAGCAAAAACAATACCCAGCTGTGGATGTGACTGGTGATAGAAGCAAGGTCTGATGCTGTAAAGAACAATATTGCATAGGAACCTGGAATGTCAGGTCCATGAATCAAGGCAAATTGGAAGTGTTCAAACAAGAGATGGCAAGAGTGAACATCGACGTTCTACGAATCAGCAAACTAAATTGGACTGGAATGGGTGAATTTAACTCAGATGACCATTATATCTACTATTGTGGGCAGGAATCCCTCAGAAGAAATGGAGTAGTCATCATGGTCAACAAAAGAGTCCAAAATGCAGTACTTGGATGCAATCTCAAAAACGACAAAATGTTCTCTGTTCATTTCCAAGGTAAACCATTCAATAACATAGTAATCCAAGTCCATGCCCCAACCAGTAACACTGAAGAAGCTGAAGCTGAACGGTTCTATGAAGACCTACAAGACCTTTTAGAACTAACACCTAAAAAGATGTCCTTTTCATTCTAGGGGACTGGAATGCAAAAGTAGGAAGTCAAGAAACACCTGGCATAACAGGCAAATTTGGCCTTGGAATGCAGAATGAAGCAGGGCAAAGACTAATAGACTTTTGCCAAGATAATGCACTGGTCATGGCAAACACCCTCTTCCAACAACACAAGAGAAGACTCTACACATGGACATCACCAGATGGTCAACACCGACATCAGATTGATTATATTCTTTGCAGCCAAAGATGGAGAAGCTCTATACAGTCAGGAGAAACAAGAGCAGGAGCTGACTGTGGCTCAGATCATGAACTCCTTATTGCCAAATTCAGACTTAAACTGAAGAAAGTAGGGAGAACCACTAGACCATTGAGGTATGACCTAAATCAAATCCCTTATGATTATACAGTGGAAGTGAGAAATAGATTTAAGGGCCTAGATATGATAGAGTGCCTGATGAACTATGGAATGAGGTTCATGACATTGTACAGGAGACAGGGATCAAGACCATCTCCATAGAAAAGAAATGCAAAAAAGCAAAATGGCTGTCTGGGGAGGCCTTACAAATAGCTGTGAAAAGAAGAGAAGTGAAAAGCCAAGGAGAAAAGGAAAGATATAAGCATCTGAATGCAGAGTTCCAGAGAATAGCAAGAAGAGATAAGAAAGCCTTCTTCAGCGATCAATGCAAAGAAATAGAGGAAAAGAACAGAATGGGAAAGACAAGATCTCTTCAAGAAAATTAGAGATACCATTTCATTCAAAGATGGGCTCAATAAAGAACAGAAATGGTACGGACCTAACAGAAGCAGAAGATATTAAGAAGAGGTGGCAAGACTACACAGAAGGACTGTACAAAAAAGATCTTCACGACCTGGATAATCACGACGGTGTGATCACTCATCTAGAGCCAGACATCCTGGAATGTGAAGTCAAGTGGGCCTTAGAAAGCATCACTACGAACAAAGCTAGTGGAGGTGATGGAATTCCGGTTGAGCCATTTCAAATCCTGAAAGATGATGCTGTGAAAGTCCTGCACTCAATAGGCCAGCACATTTGGAAAACTCAGCAGTGGCCACAGGACTGGAAAAGGTCAGTTTTCATTCCAATCCCAAAGAAAGCCAAGGCCAAAGAATGCTCAAACTACCACACAATTGCGCTCATCTCATATGCTAGAAAGTAATGCTCAAAATTCTCCAAGCCAGGCTTCAGCAATACATGAACCGTGAACTCCCTGATGTTCAAGCTGGTTCTAGAAAAGGCAGAAGAACCAGAGATCAAATTGCCAACATCCGCTGGATCATCGAAAAAGCAAGAGAGTTCCAGAAAAACATCTATTTCTGCTTTATTGACTATGCCAAAGCCTTTGACTGTGTGGATCACAATAAACTGTGGAAAATTCTTCAAGAGATGGGCATACCAGACCACCTGACCTGCCTCTTGAGAAATCGGTATGCAGGTCAGGAAGCAACAGTTAGAACTGAACATGGAACAACAGACTGGTTCCAAATAGGAAAAGGAGTACATCAAGGCTGTATATTGCCACCCTGCTTATTTAACTTATACACAGAGTACATCATGAGAAATGCTGGACTTGAAGAAACACAATTGGAATCAAGATTGCCGGGAGAAATATCAATAACCTCAGATAAGCAGATGACACCATCCTTATGGCAGAAAGTGAAGAGGAACTAAAAAGCCTCTTGATGAAAGTGAAAGAGGAGAGTGAAAAAGTTGGCTTAAAGCTCAACATTCAGAAAACGAAGATCATGGCATCTGGTCCCATCACTTCATGGAAAATGGACGGAGAAACAGTGGAAACAGTGTCAGACTTTATTTTGGGGGGCTCCAAAATCCCTGCAGATGGTGACTGAAGCCATGAAATTAAAAGACGCTTACTCCTTGGAAGGAAAGTTATGACCAACCTAGATAGCATATTCAAAAGCAAAGACATTACTTTGCCGACTAAGGTCCGTCTAGTCAAGGCTATGGTTTTTCCTGTGGTCATGTATGGATGTGAGAGTTGAACAGTGAAGAAGGCTGAGCACTGAAGAATTGCTGCTTTTGAACTGTGGTGTCGGAGAAGACTCTTGAGAGTCCCTTGGACTGCAAGGAGATCCAACCAGTTCATTCTGAAGGAGCTCAACCCTGGGATTACTTTGGAAGGAATGATGCTAAAGCTGAAACTCCAGTACTTTGGCCATCTCATGTGAAGAGTTGACTCATTGGAAAAGACTCTGATGCTGGGAGGGATTGGGGGCAGGAGGAGAAGGGGACAAGAGAGGATGAGATGGCATCATGGACTCGATGGACATGAGTCTGAGTGAACTCCAAGAGTTGGTGATGGACAGGGAGGCCTGGCGTGCTGCAATTCATGGGGTCGCAAAGAGTCGGACACGACTGAGTGACTGAACTGAACTGAACCACAGGGTTGGCTCCTCTGTCAACCAGCCACTGTCTTTAGGTGCTTTCTGAAAATCTCCTCGTTAACATAATATAAGATAACTTTAAGGCTCTTCCCACAAGAAATTCCAAGAGTTTTAGGTGCCAAAAATGGCATGAAGATCAAATATCATTTCTTATTATAAACCAAAATATCACATGTGCTTAGGTTAGTATTTGTTTAAGAACATGGTCAGAATAGAACTTTTAGGCGTTGAGACCACATTAGGATATTTTGATTCCTATTAATATGCTTTCCTAACACTGTTTGTCTGCTTTGGTTACTAACAAAACCGAGAGTATGGAGCTTTCATGTTCTTTCTCTCCTAACACAGCTCTTTGTCTCACTTCTCTTTGGAAGCTTTATTGTCTCTGCGACATCAGGAATGGGCACGTTCCACTGACTGCAGCAATGGAAGTCTACCCTTTGGTAGAAGGAAATTCCTGCTTAATGGGAAGGCTGATGCAGATAACCTTTTCTAGAAGCTCAGAATTACACTGATAATTTCTCACACAGAACATTTGCAATTTCAGAAAGGTGAGTGATGTCATATCTAAAAATCTTTGGTTCTGTCTTACTCCATTTAGATTCAGATTTAAGGGGAAACATTGGAGAAGTCTCATGAATTTCAATGAGTGATATTTTCCACCAATCTGTAGAAGATATAAATTTAAAGAATGGTTAAAGGATTAACCAAAACTGACATTGCCAATAATTCTGCATTGTCATCAAAGCATGTATGTTTGTAGGCCAATCAGCACTTTAGATGACTGATGGAATTTAGAAAACTATAAAACCTTTACACGTTTTTAAGATGACTTCTAAAATATTTTATAATTACTTTAAATGTTTAAGTAATTCTAAAGGTTATAAATTCCACTGCAGTATAAATATTGACATTCTCAAAACTCATGTAATAGCTTATAAATATATGCAATGAAATCTTAATACCAAAGTGATCTGATATCCATCAATATCCAATTAAAACTCATGAACAAGATGTCATATTACTCCTTTCTTTTCTTAAAATCATATTTCCATTCAATTTCTCCAATACATTTTGTCTTTAAAAGTCTTTTACTGATTACCAAAAATGTCTGCAAAACATGTATGAAATTAAAATTATTTTTTAATTTTCCCTAATCATACTGCTCTAATTGTCAAAAGTTGTTTTTTTTCCCTAGATTGAGTTGTAAATACAATTACTAGTAATGCATACTTAATGAAAACAACCTAAATACATTATAATTTTTGAAGGTTTTTTTTAATATAACAGGTAAAAAAGATTTTTGAAAGCACATTTCTTAATGAAATGACTGAGGTCAGATTTAATTTCTTTGATTAAATGCTTTCCTGACACCAATAAGAAGAAATATACTTTTCCTTAATGCCCTAGTGGTTTTTCAACCTCAGAGCAGTGCTGCAAAAATTCCGTGTAAAGTAAGAAGGACAGTTGTGAAATGAAAGTTAGGGAATGAGAATCACAGTCAAGTTCTCAGGCAGATTATTTTTAGGAAAGAGTACATAGAGAAGTCAAGGATCTAGAAACTGATTCCCTTAAATACATATCTCTTCCCTACTTTGAAGATCACTGCATGTGTGTATCTGCTAAGTCATCTCAGTCATGTCCGACTCTTTGCAACCCTATGAACCCACCAGGCTCTTCTGTCCATGGGATTCTCCAGGCAAGAATACTGGCGCGTGTTGCCAAGCCCTCCTCCAGGGGATCTTCCTGACCCAGGGATTGAACCCATGTCTCTTACATCTCCTGCATTGGCAGGTGGGTGATTTACCACTAGCACCACCTTGGAAGCCTAACATTAGATTTCTCTACATATTACTGATTCATTCTCAGCCAGTCTTCATTCCATAACAAGTTTTGAGGAAAGTAAGCAGGAAATTTCATTCCACATGTTCAAGCTGGTTTTAGGAAAGGCAGAGGAACCAGAGATCAAATTGCCAACATCCACTGGACCATGGAAAAAGCAAGAGAGTTCCAGAAAAACATCTATTTCTGCTTTATTGACTATGCCAAAGCCTTTGACTGTGTGGATCACAATAAACTGTGGAAAATTCTGAAAGAGATGGGAATACCAGATCACCTAACCTGACTCTTGAGAAACCTATATGCAGATCAGGAAGCAACGGTTAGAACCGGACATGGACAACAGACTGGTTCCAAATAGGAAAAGGAGTACGTCGAGGCTGTATATTGTCACCCTGCTTATTTAACTTCTATGCAGAGTACATCATGAGAACCGCTGGGCTGGATGAAGTACAAGCTGGAATCAAGATTGCCAGGAGAAATATCAATAACCTCAGATATGCAGATGACACCACACCTAAGGTAGAAAGTGAAGAAGAACTAAAGAGTCTCTTAATGAAAGTGAAAGAGGAGAGTGAAAAAGTTGGCTTAAAACTCAACATTCAGAAAACTAAGATCAAGGCCTCTGGTCCCACCACTTCATGGCAAATAGATGGGGAAACAGTGGAAGCAGTGAGAGACTATTTTTGGAGGGCTCCAAAATCACTGCAGATGGTGACTGCAGCCATGAAATTAAAAGACGCTTGTTCCTTGGAAGAAAAGTTATGACATACCTAGACAACATATTAAAAAGAAGAGACATTACTTTGCCAACAAAGGGCCATCTAGTCAAAGCTATGATTTTTCCAGTAGTCATGTATGGATGTGAGAGTTGGACTATAAAGAAAGCTGAGAGCCGAAGAATTGATGCTTTTAAACTGTAGTGTTGGAGAAGACTCTTGAGAGTCCCTTGGATTGCAAGGAGATCCATCCAGTCCATCCTAAAAGAAATCAGTCCTAATATTCATTGGAAAGCCTGATGTTGAAGCTGAAGCTCCAATACTTTGGATGCCAAGAGCTCCAAATACCTGATGCTCCAATACCTGATGCAAAGAACCAACTCATTGGAAAAGATCCTGATGCTGGGAAAGATTGAAGGCGGAGGGGAAGGGGACGACCAAGGAAGAGATGGTTGGATGGCATCCCAGACTCAATGGACATGAGTTTGAATAAACTCTGGGAGTTGATGATAGACAGGGAAGCCCAGCGTGCTGTAGTCCATGGGGTTGCAGAGAGTTAGACACGACTGAACGACTGAACTGAACTGATATAATGCCCCAGCTTCCTACATGTGAGACTGACATAGGCTGACATTGAACCTCTATCACAAGGTCAGCTCTTTAAGACAGCCTCTCCAAAGAGCCTCTCTATCTCCAGGTCCCAGTAATCACTCTCTCCCTTCCATTTAAGACCCAGAGTGATGCTAGTCCCAAAATAGCACTATCCCTTAGGTGTTCCCTACTCCCTGCTTATACTTCTGTAACTAGTGCCTCATTAAAGTCTCCCCAAATTGGGCAAATTTTGTTTGAGTTTTCTGCTAGAATCCTGATAGATACTTTCAGAATCTAAAATGTGCTTATTTTTTACTTTAATGGTACTTTTTAAGGGAGGATTTTCCTAGCCTCCTTGATTCAGTATAACTGCCCGTTAAACTCTTACAGTGCCCAGTACTCTCCCATCACAACATCCTCCACACATGGTGGCAATTGTTGAATGAGTGTTAATGTCCCTTTCTCAAACAGGCTGTGTCTTCCACAACATTCAGTTCAGTTCAGTCGCTCAGTCGTGTCCGACTCTTTGCGACCCCATGAATCGCAGCAGGCCAGGCCTCCCTGTCCATCACCATCTCCAGGAGTTCACTCAGACTCACATCCATCGAGTCCATGATGCCATCCAGCCATCTCATCCTGGGTCGTCCCCTTCTCCTCCTGCCCCCAACCTCTCCCAGCATCAGGGTCTTTTCCAATGAGTCAACTGTTCACATGAGGTGTCCAAAGTACTGGAGCTTCAGCTTTAGCATCATTCCTTCCAAAGAAATCCCAGGATTGAGCTCCTTCAGAATGGACTGGTTGGATCTCCTTGCAGTCCAAGGGACCCTCAAGAGTCTTCTCCAACACCACAGTTCAAACACATCAAATCCACAACATTAGGGACTGAATTTTTGTGTTCTCATTGCTATAGCCTAAGAGATCAACCTGGAATCTGGAACACAATGGATTCTCAATAGTTATTTGTTCAATTCATAAGAGGATGAGTGAATGAGCTTGTTCTTATTCCAAAACCATATTGCATCAGAAAAATATAAAGCAAAATTTGTGGGAAATATATGAATAATTTTAAAAGATATTAATTATAAGATACTTTAACAACTACTTCTCAGAGAAAGAGCCAGAGATGAAAACTAACTTTGCAGCCCATAAGCATATATATACATATATATATATATAAACCTTTACCAGAATGTGAGCATGTATCACAACTCAAAGAAGCTATAGGAAAGATGTATAAAAGCCACATTCTCTGAATACTATACAATAAAGCTGGAAATTAATAATTTAAAAAATAAATAATTTAAATAAATTATAAAATAATTTAATTAAATATTAAATTTAAATTATAATAAAATTTAAATTAATAATAAATTAATAATTTTTTAAATAGTAAATAAGTTGAAGGAAATTAACCACTTATGATATTCTAAATAATTTCCAGGTCAAAGAACTAAAAGTTAAAATTGCAGATCATTAAAAAGTTACTCTAATGACAGTACTACATATAAAAATCTATGGATTTGTTCAAAGAACTACTCATAAGAAATATGTAGCTTTAAATACATTTATTAATGAAGAGTTAAATAAAGAAGCTAAAATTTGCTTTCAAGAAATAAAAAATAATAATAATGGGCAAAATAAACTAACATAAAGAAGTGGAAAGTCTAATAATAAAAGTAGGCATTAATTTAAAAGCAAAACAAAAATTAAAATTTATAAGAGTTCTAGAAAATACGTTAGGAAAAAAGAAAGAAAACACAAATACACAACATCAAGAATGAGAGAAGTAATAAGAAAAATAACACAAATGCATATCAAAAATGAGAATGGTGATATTATTAACAACTTCTAAGGAAGGAATTTTTAAAGCATCAGTTAATACTTGTGTAAATAGATCCTGATGAAATGATTTGTAGAAATACACAATCTTTTCACTTGAACTTCTAAAGTTTGCAAAAATTTGTATTATTTTATAATTCCATAGTCTGCATCAAATCATAGGGGGAAAAAATCCTGAATTCTGCTTCTTCTATTTCCCTCATATATCCAGCACATAAATACCAAGAACCAAGTCTCAACTCTCCTGTATTTCCATCTTTAAAACAAAAACTATTTTTATTCCTACTAGTGTGGGAAGAATTGTGTCACCCCAAAATTCATATGTGGAAACCTAAACCCCTAGTCACCTTAGAATGTGACTATATTTTAAGATAGGGCCTTTAAAACAGTGATTAAGTTAAAATGAGGTCATTAGGGTGGGCCTTAATCCAACCTGACCAGTATCCGTATAAAAAGAGGTGATGAGAAAAAAAAAAAAAAGAGGTGATTAGACACAGACACTGGGATGCTCAAACACAGAGGAAGACCATTTAAAAACATGAGAAGGCAGGCCACAAGCCAAGGAAAGAAGCTTGAGTCAAAAAACCTGCTGACACCTTGGTCTTGGGCTTCTGGCCTCCAGAACTGTGAGATATACATTCCTGCTGTGTCAACCACCCAGTCTGTGTTACAGACACCCTACGTTTACTTTTAACAAGCAAATACAGAGACCGTGTGCCAATCACTGTGCTAGACACTGGAAAATCAAGACGGATTAAGAAAAGAAGTCCCTGTCTTTTGAGGGCTCACAGTCTAGCAGGATAAACGTATATGCACATGCATGTGTGTTAGTCTCTTATTCATGTCCAACTCTTTGCAACCCCATGGACTCCAACCCACCAGGTTCCCCTGTCCATGAGACCTCCAGGCAAGAAAACTGGAGTAGGTTGCCAGTGGATTGCCAGTTCCTTTTCCAGTGGACCTTCCCGACCCAGGGACTGAACCCGGGTCTCCCACACTGCGGGCAGATTCTTTACCATCTGAGCCACCAGAAAGCCTAAACATACATGCATACTGACAATAATTCTAACACCAACTTTGATACTCCTGAATGACTCAGAGGTGGATGCCTGACCCAGTTGAGCCAATCATACCATCTGTACCCCACTGCAGTCATAAACTGACCCCTGGAGGAAAACCTAATTCAGACTAAGGTGAGAAAATCCCAGAATGTTTACATCTGGGATAGGAAAGAGGAATTTGTCGTTGGTGGCCATGCCATGAAATGAACTTTGGCTAGAAACTGTTTGCATCTAGGTCTCCTGATTTGTGGTCTAAGTGAATAAATCTTATGTACAGAGAGAGGTGGAATAAAAGAAAATCCTTGAAAGATTTGGTTTCCTGGCACCCTGGATACCTGAGGCCCATATACATACATATATATATTCCGTACTGCCTAGGTTATAGAAGCCAATGTGTATGTGTATATATATATATTCTGTATTGCCTAGGTTATAGGAGCTAATGGATACATACATACATGGATTCTGTACTGCCTAGGCTTTAGGACCAATGTATACATACATACATTCTGTACTGCCTAGGTTACAAGAGCCAATGCATTTCTCTTCTTGACTAAGCTTACTTCAATTATATTTCTGTCATATGACAAATGTCCTGACTAATTAAATGAGGTTTTTAAGGATTAATTTGCTTAAAAACTTTTGGAAACACCTTGTTGGCTTACAAAAAGCAAATTCTACGGCTTACTGTCAGTTCCACAGCTTACTCTCTCAGTAATTTCTCCAAATATCCTGAAGGCAGCACTCCTTACATTCAAAAAGGAAAAAAAAAGAAACCCACCCTTTTGTCCAAAGCATTTAAAAAAAAAAGGGGGGGGGAGAACTTAGTGAATTGCATGAGGTGATTCTAATTGGTTGGAACATCTGTTGAAATGGTGTTTCTGTAGATAAAGAAAATGTTATCATGTTTGAGGACCCCTAATCAGCTTTCAAGGCACCTTAATCTGAATCTTCAGTGAAGTGGACAAGAAAAAGAAAAGGAAACATGAAAAAGCTACTAGCAGAGATTCTGTGGCTTCAACTAGGCTGTGAGTTGAGGGTTTATTGGAAAGAGAACCATGGGGGTCAAGGAATTGTCATAAGGTGTTCAGAAGTGGAGATAAGATTCAGTGTGACCCATTTGTGGTTCCCTGGGTAGGAACTGGATTATAGGAATAGCTAGTGAACTCCTAAAATATTCTCTCTGAACAGGGTTAAATGCAGATCTGAAAGTGGAGCAAAGCCCTCCATCCCTGATCATCCGGGAGGGGCAAGCTGGAATCAACTGCGATCATTCAGTTACTACCTCGGACACATTGCTCTGGCACAGACAGGATCAGGGGAAGAGCCTGGAATCTCTGTTTTTATTGATGTCAAATGGAGCAGTGAGGAAGAAGGGAGGATTAACAGCCTCCCTTGATACCAAAGCCCGTCGCAGCCCCCTGCACATCACAGCCTCCCATCCTGGCCTCTCTGCCACATACTTCTGTGCCATGGATGCAGTGTCCTCCTGATGCTTCCAGTCTGTACCCAAACCTGCAGCTGTGGCTGCAGCCCACACCGCTGCTGCAGGGACTGCAGTTCTGAGGCTTCCTTCACTGTCTCTGGCTCTCTGCCTGAAAGAAAATTTCTGAGTTGAATGAGAAAAAAAGTGGTGTTTTAACTTTGATTTTCTTTATTGTGGAAGTTTTTTTAGAAGGAAGGAGGATTGTGAGGCAGGCAGAATGGGGAACAACATAAACATATCTTTTCCAAGAATATGAAGACTCATCTTTTATGGCCTCAGTCGAAATCCATAAGTCTTCCATTACAGAGTAATTTTACATTTAGTGCAACTGTCACAAATAATTCCTGTGAAATATGGAACCATTATTTGTATTTATATGCAAAGATAACATATAGCCATGGAGGGGAAAAGAGAATAAAAGCTTTATAATATAATATTCTATGAGAGGCTCCTTACCTAGTTTTTCCTGCTGAAACATTGACTGCAGTAGACAGGCAATACCTATGTGATCTATAGATCGAGTCTTCGCAACATGTGGAGAGATTTTTATTGCAGGACCTTAAAAGAAAACTAAAAGGCTAATTTAAAAAGCCTGAACCCACAATATTTCATGACAACAACATACATATACCTGATCTACAAACCCAGGATACATACAAATACTCATGTCTCTTTTATTTTTCCAACTAATTGTTAGAGTGACTGCCTGCCAGATAAGCAGGAAGTTCATTCTCTCTTTTGAGGCCTTCCCCACGCCGGCTTCTGACCTAAGAACCCGAGAGACTTGGGCAGTTTGGAAGAGGTTAGTGCAGCTTCCACACACCGTCAGAGGTCCTCCCAGTAGCCTCCTGCCTCGGCTTTTGTTGATGTCCGTCTTCCCCATGGTCTGTGTAGGACTGCTGGACCACTGCTGATCCAGGCCCTGAAGAGTGACCCCACTCCAACGTCAGCTGGTCAAGGGGGCCTCAAACCTGGGTTCCCAAGGTTTTAGACTTTGTGTCATCTTTTTCATAGATGCACCACCATCATTAGAGCCCCAGAAAATCAAAGGATGCTGGATTCAGAGTGGTTCTGGCATTTATATTGTGAGTCCACACAACAATGCTTTTTTCCATTTTCTGGGACCCATACCTAACAGATAATATCTTTTGTTTTGTATGTCTCAGACCCAAGGACCTGATTATGCTCACTTTCTCTAAAATGACAGTAGGGTTATGCATGGATCCTATTAAGGAAAGACTCGCTAAATAACCCCTAAACATCCTGCAACCTCTCTATAATCAAAATTGTCTTTAGTAACCCAAAGGGTGATTTATCCTACAAATGAGTCTCTCCAAGGTGACCTAAGCCAGTTTTTTAAGAGAGGCCACCCATGATTCTACATTGTCAAACTTCCTATTCTAAAGAATGCTTGCTTCATTGAATATGAGTAGTTTTCTGGGATTTTCTTGCTGAATAATAAAACTAATCCAAACATTATCACTCATAAGCACCCTGCTGCATGCTTTTTTGAGTCAATTTAATAAAACAAAGCAAAGTTACATATTAAGTTCTAAGCTCCTGGCTAAGTCATTAGTGAAAAGACTTAGTTTAATGGCAAAGAAAATAGTATCTACTCTGATACAACCTGCTGCACCTCTATGTGTCCTGTAATATTCTTGTCCCAGAACAGTTTGCAATGGGAGTCACTCCCTGGTTCAAAGACCTTTATGCAGCTCCAGAATGTTGCTGGTATTCATTTAAACACTTTCTGAAAATTGGTATTCATAATATCAATTCTTTATTATTTTAGAGGCTTTACTTCCTTTTAACTACTCTGCAAAAAGTCCACGCCCGCGTTTCTTATGACCCAGGAAGAGTGGCTCTGTTCCACAACCCTGCTCCTTTCTCTGCCAGGGGAGTATGTGTCCTGAGTGTGGTGGTTGTTCTTTTCCTCTCTTCTCCATGTGGTAGCACTGATTAGTGGGCTGGGTTAGTTATTAGTTGAAATGCAAATTCAGATCAGATCCCTCCATGATGCAGACTTATATACCCCAAGACACGTCCGTGAACATCTTCACAGGCCATGAAAAGTCAGGGATTTTTATTTCTTGGTCATTGTATGTGCAAGAGTCTTGGTACCTATAGCCTGCGATCCATTTTCTTCATCACTCAGGAATGTCTAAGGACCAATATATGGCTACAAATAATACAAATGTAGATTTATTTATACTGTACATTTAATTTGAAATTACAGTCCTTGGATAAATATTTTAAGGTGGAGTTTCAACATAGCAGGGCTACTTATTCCAAAGGCTTCAGTATTACCACCTTTCTGTTCTTTCCTTATATTTTCTCATTTGAACTTCACAGCAAAGGAATACGATTTTTTGTGTGTGAACGAGAGGCCCCACTTAGTTAACAGACACAGAGTGGTAGAACCAGCTTTTGACTGGGTGAATAGGAGAAAATATGCTACAAGAGAAGGAACTTTTGACTAAAAATTCCCTATCATCCCAAATTCATAAGCATGGGAGCCTCATCAATGATACATTGACTTCAACTGCGTTAGGAGCTGCAGAGATATAGCTCAAGAATCATGAAAACAGAAAGTCAAAAATTGATGCCTAAATAATTATCTCACACATTTTTTAGAGGCTATCAGATCAAGAATTAACACACAACAGGAAATGGAAAGAGCACTATTATCTGCCAAAATTACTCAGGCAGCATTTTAAGCAAACTTTCATAAAATAAATTCAGGAGAGAACCCTAACAGTTAATTTGGTAATTTTTAAAGGAAAGAATTGAATAAGAGCACCATAATGAAGCTTCTCTTATTATAGCAAATCAGATCTTTATAAATTTTCCTCATTTAAATTTTTTAGGAGAAAGGAAACTAGAAGGCATCAAAGAGCTCCAAGAATGGGGTGTCTCACCTCAGACTAGCTGTACTAAGGAGGACAGAGGTCTACATAAGCCCCAGCAATAACTCTTTGAATATGGATTGATTGTCCTCTTCACCACTGTTTTCACTGCTATAGCATGGGGTCAGTAATTGAGCAGCTTTCTCCAGGAATGACTTGGAAAAATAAGATGCTCACTGAAGCTACCAGTCAACAAAATTGTACTAAAAAAATCTATTCAAATTTGGCTGTCTCTTTTCCACTCAATCATTAGCAATTGTAACCCAGCTTCCCTTTGACACCCTTTCACACAGTCTCAAGTTCCCTACTACATAAGCACAGTTCCTAAAGAAGAATCTCAGAAAATTTTAATCTTTGTAGAGTCCCTGGATTTACCACAAGACTTCTTGCCAGTCAGAAAAATATATTTTTTTTCTATATTCTCCACCAACTCTTTCCTCCGCTTCCTCCATTTTTGTTTGCTTGCATTTTGCTAACCAGTGAATTCAACTTTGTCCTTTTCAGGCTAGATCAGAACAAATTTCACTATCAGGAAAATCATCTTATAAGAAATATCCATGTATAAACAACAAAGGCCTACTGCATAGTCGAGAACTGTATTCGATATCCTATAACTAACCATAATGGAAAAGAATATGAAAAAGAGTGTATTATATATATATATATATATATACACAAAATTGAATCACTTTGCTATGCAATAGAGATTACACAACATTGTAAATCAACTATGCTTCAATGAATTTTTAATTTAAATTTATTTATTTTAATTGGAGGTTAAATACTTTACAATATTGTATTGCTTTTGCCATACATCAACATGAATCTGCCACAGGTATACACGTGTTCCCCATCCTAAACTCCCCTCCCTCCTTCTTCCCTGTACCATCCCAAATTAAGCTTCATATGAAAATAATTGAAAACAGTTTTCCTGTTTTACCAGTGAGATGGACAAGTCCTAATCAGTACCTTCAGATACCAGATTCATCAGATTTTCTTCCCAAATCTCTAGACAAATGATCATCTTGATTCGAGGGGGCCTTCAAGTGAATCTATTCCAGAAATTATATGTGTAAAAACTGACCTTAATGTTTCAACATTTACACCCTCCTAGATAATAGCGCACTTTTTTTAAAAAAATCTGTTTCTCCAAATTGTCCCAATCTTCACAGCATTATCAGCTTCCACAGGGACTTGCTGGCAGGTTAAAGAGGTCAGCATCAGCAGAATATAGACCAAAGTTCCTGATAGCCCTCAGAACCTACAGCACTGGCTGTAATAACTATAATAATAGGCAAAATAAAATTTGACATGAAAACCGGACTTAGTTCCATCTTCCTTTAACTCAAGCAGAGGCTCTACTCTTACTGATTAAGCTGGAAGAACTTTGACCGTGTATTTATAAATATTCATGATGTATCCTGAATGTTTACTTCCTCAAACTGTTACCAAAGCAAGTTTATTGTTAATGACTGTTTGTCAAGAAATACTTATTTTTCATTTGTGAACTTGATTTCTGCATTAGACAGATATCAGATTTCCTATGACCTTTCTGTAGAATTTAACACCATGTTGCCACATACTGATTTCAACACTGAAAACAGTTTCACAAGGAAACCATTCACGACAGGAAAAAAATTTTTCAACAGAATTAATTGAAAGAACAAATATCCACTTGAGTCTCCAGATCTCTTCCTTAGAATAAAGGACTCTGATTCTGAAGATGAACTTTTGTATATTCTTAAAGTCAAGAGTATAAGCAAACTCCAAGACAGGTGAATAAGACTCAGACTTCAGAGAAATCCTTTAATTTGAAATTTAAAACATAAAAACCAAGTTCCTCTTGCTTCCCTTACTGACCCCTTCCCAACTTAAAAACACATAGATTTTCATTTATTTTCCTAGAATCACTTTGACTGAGAATGTATCATTATACCTTATCCTAAAAGCGATGACCCAGGTGTTCAAAACTGAACCAGCTGGTTTTTAAAATGTGATGGTATAATAAGAAAATATTGGATATGACCATATCCACCACATAAAACAAGTATGTTCCCTCTGGTGGGACCTCCATGATGGTTTCTGGTGATGTTAATCCCCAGTGTGCAGCAGTTACCCCCCATAACCAGAGCTTCTTCTAACAAGTTCCAGAAAACACTGATCAGATGCATCTGTTACCAATCCCACTTGTTGTAAGGATTAGGAAAGGGGAAACTTTTCTCAGTTGTACTATTTATGTCCACGAAAGGCATTTAAGGCTAGTAATTCTCTGCTGAATATACTTTTAACTCTGTCCCATAGGTTTTGGTGTGAACTATTCCTTTTCTTTGCTTTTGGCACCCTTGGTTACTTTTTCTTTAAATTTTGTCTCTACTTCATGGTTTATCTGGAAATTCATTTTTTCATCTCAAAAGAGTTTACATTTTTCATTTTTATATTTTTATGTTTTTATGTCAATTGGATTATGATCAGAGAATATCCCTATAAAAGCTCTACTTTTCAGAAAAGTTTAAGGTTTTCTTTGGGACCACACATAATCACAACTAACTATTTGAAAGCTATGAATTCATATTTGTGTGTGCACCTAAGTACTCAACTTTTTTATTGTACTATTAAATTCTGTTACCTTTGTTTTGTTTTCTGTGAATTCTGTCACATTCTGAAAGAGGACAGTTGAAATCCCCCACTTATCAAAATTCTTCTTGCAATGGCTCGTTTCGTTTATTTAGCTTCGTTTTTGGCGGGTATGATTTATCTCTCCATAAAGTCTGTCTTTTTAGCATAATGTCCTGAAAGCCATTTGTTTCTTCTTCTTCCTCTGTGATGCACTTTTCTCCTCAATATCCATTCTGCTCTCTTTCCCTCCTTTTTTTTTTTTTTTTTTAAGTTACTCAGTCGTGTCCGACTCTTTGCAACCCCATGGACTGTAGCCTCCCTCCATGGGATTCTCCAGGCAAGACTACTAGAGTGGATTGCCATTTCCTTCTCCAGGGAAATTTCCCATCCCAGGGATTGAACCCGGGTCTCCCGCATTCCAGGCAGACGCTTTAACCTCTGAGCCACCAGGGAAGCCCTTTCCTTCCTTTACTTTGCCTCAAAATAAATTCTGTGTTGTCCAAACTTTCTTGTAGCTAGGTATGGCCATGAACTAAGTTCTGGTCAAAGAAATGTAACTATAAATGTCATGTGGTAGCTTCTAGGTATTTCTCTAAGACTCAGCATGCAAGCTCCAGCTCTACCAGCTGTCTTGAATCACAATTTCTTTCCCGTAGGAATCATTGGTCTTTTGAGATTCAACCATATCCTTCACGTGGTCCACTCACCATGTACCTTCCTTAATGAGATCCCCTTGGCTGGCCCAGTAGTTCTCAATTCCCAGTTATTTTCCATGAACCTCTTCACATAGGAAAATATTTTCAGATATTTTTGCAAAACAGTATTTAAATCGATCATACTGCTATTTCTACTTGACTGTGGCTGAAATCTGTTGGAAAATATAATTTTGCAAAGCTGGAAACTTTCAGAATTCCAGACAGAAACCACACAAAATTTCCCTTTGTACTGATTGGATAGCCAATCAATCTTATGATTTTTATCATCAGCATTCCTAGCCCAAGTGGTTTCCTTCATAGCTCAGTTCGTAAAGAATCCTCCTGCAATACAGAAGACCTGGGTTCAATCCCTGGGTTGGGAAGATCCCCTGGAGAAATAAAAGTCTACCCACTCCAGTATTCTGGCCTGGAGAGTTCCATTGACTGTATAGTTCATGGGGTTGCAGAGAGTCGAACATGACTGAACAAATTTCACTTACTAGTTCAGGGTTTTAGAGCAGGATTCATGATAAAAAAAAACTTCCCTGAAATTTGCTCTTGGCATGCAAACTTTCAAAAGGAAAAATTATCAAGTGCTTGGCTCTTGAAACTAAAAACATTTTCATTTTTAATGTATTTTCTCCTCTCAAAAATTTTTAGGTCTATTACAAAACACAAAGTCAAGATTTTGAAACTTTGGTCTCAAGTATCATTGGATTTTTTTTGCAATCTCCCATTCCTGGCTCAATCAGATTCAACTCCAGAATTTATAACAAGAGGGTTATAAGGGGAAAAATTAATTTTAAAGAAGCAAAATATGCAAGATGATATTTGAAACTATTATTCCACTGCATACAGAACTGGAGATTCTAATAATAGAACCATATGAATGCCAGTCTTGGTGTCAAAAAAAATTCCTTGGTGTTCAAATTCTTCTACTATGAGCTCAGTGCCCCTAAACAAGTTATATAATATACCTAAGCCTCATTTTTCTCATCAAAAAGGAGGAAATAATAACCACTTGCCAGTTTTATGATATTTAAAATAAGATGGAATGTATGTCAGGTAAACAGCAAAAATACCAGGACTTCTAGAATTGTGTTTTTTGGAGAAAACCCACAAAGACAAGAGATGCAGCAGGTGTGTAATTTCCCCAGTGGCAGCACACATCCCCACAATCTGGGGCACCACCCACCAATCTAGCAGAGTCAGCATCAGACCCTATGAAAGGATCCCAGTCTTGAGACATGGAGATTTTAAGCTGCATTAATGAGAAGCACCAGGCCTTACCGCAGCATAAAGGTTGAGCTCCATGATTATAACAACAGAAAGTAAAAACTGTGCCTTCCAGTCCTGATCTGTCACCTCAGCATCCTTCCAGTATTAACGTACATAATCACCAGGCTGGAGCTCTACATGAGGACAATTCCCTCTCTGGAAGTTTGGCTTGCAGGGAATCTGTTGTTCCTACCTCTCAGTCAGTGAAATCCACAGTCAGAGTCCCTAGCACATAGGCTGGTGTAAATGTAGAATGAACTGGGGGCAATGGGGCAATGTGTCCAGTTCCATCACAATGCAGAAAGTATGTTTGTTCTCAGATTAAATAATGTATTCAACAAGTGTTTGTTGAGTGTCCACTCTGTACCAGGCTATCTTGTAGGCACTTGAGATATTCCTATTAATAAAATGCTCAAAGATATCAAATTCATGGAGATTCCATTTTCATAAGCATTAAACATAACAAGTAGGAGAAGGCAATGGCAACCCACTCCAGTGCTCTTGCCTGGAAAATCCCATGGATGGAGGAGACTGGTAGGCTGCAGTCCATGGGGTCGCACAGAGTCGGACATGACTAAAGTGACTTAGCAAACATAATAAGTAGATTGTATAGTATATTAGAAGATGAATCTATGGAGAGGAGAATCAAGCATGGTAAAGGGATTAGGTAGTGCTGAGGGTGGGGCACTGTATAGTAGTTCCCCTTGCAATTTTAGATTAGGTGGTCAGAGAAGGCTTGCTGGAAGGATAACATCTGGGCAAACACTTGAAGAAAATGAGAGCATGAATCTTGAGGCTATCTGGGGCAAGAGCTTTTCAGGCAGAGGAAAGACTTCAGTTCTAAGTTAGCAAATGCTCAATGTGTTCAAGGACTGGGTGAAATGAAGAACCACAGGAGGGTTTAGAAAAAGAATGACTAGCTCCCATTGAACGTCTCACTCTGGCTGTTGTGTTGAGAATAGACTACAGGTAGTCAGGATGAAATTAGGGAACTTGTCTGGTGGTCCAGTGGGTAAGAATATGCCTTCCAATGCAAGGAATGTGGGTTCAATCCCTGGCTGGGGAACTAAGATCCCCACTTGTCACTGGACAACTAAGCCCCCACCGCAACTACAGAGTCCATGTGCCACAACTAGAGAGCCCACACACCATAACTAAGACTCAACACAGCCAAATGAATAAATAACCATTAAATGATAAAAAGTAAATGTATCATTAGTGACTCACTGATAAAAAAGAAAAAATGAAGGCAGGGAAGACTGTTGTGTTAACATCAAAAGCAAAAGTTGTCAAAAAGGCACAAACTTCCAGCTAGAAGATTAATAGGTTCTGGGGATGTAATGTACAGCTTGGTGATTATAAATAAAAAATTTAAATAAATTTTTATATAGTCAGGACCAATGGTGTCTGATGTTCTTCTGGGCTCAGAGCCTTCTTCCATAAAAAGACGCCCATTCAGGAGCAACTGGTGTCTCTATACTTGCCAATGAAGAGATGGAGACACATTGGATGACTGCTGGGAATCCTCTGCTTCTAATGATCTGTGAGTTTGAGGGGAAATGATAAAAAGGAGTCCCGATCTCAGATACATAAAGATGGCATCTCCCTGAGAACAAATACTGGAGCTTTCTTCTCTGTTTAGAATTTCTTGCTCAAAGTTGTGCACATCAAGGACTTGAGAAAATGATCCCATGGTGATGAGGGTAATGTGAAACACAGAGGAGAGGGCAAATGAAAATCCAACACACCTCAGTGAATCAGCTCAGTTCAATTCAGTTCAGTCGCTCAGTCATGTCTGACTCTGTGACTCCATGGACTGCAGCACACCAGGCTTCCCATCCATCACCAACTCCTGGAGCTTACTCAAACTCATGTCCATAGAGTCAGTGATGCCATTCAACCATCTCATCCTCTGTCATCTTCTTCTCCTCCAGCCTTCAATCCTTCCCAGCATCAGGGTCTTTTCTAGTGAGTCAGTTCTTCACATCAGGTGGCCAAAGTATTGGTGTTTCAGCTTTAGCACCAGTCCTTCCAATGAATATTCAGAACTGATTTCCTTTAGGATGGACTGATTGGATTTCCTTGCAGTCCAAGGGACTCTCAAGAGTCTTCTCCAACACTACAGTTCAAAAGTATCAATTCATCAGCACTCAGCTTTCTTTATAGTCCAACTCTCACACACATACCTGACTACTGGAAGAACCATAGCCTTGACTAGATGGACATTTGTT
This sequence comes from Capricornis sumatraensis, assembly GCF_032405125.1. Lineage (NCBI taxonomy): Eukaryota > Metazoa > Chordata > Mammalia > Artiodactyla > Bovidae > Capricornis > Capricornis sumatraensis. The sequence goes on from NC_091070.1 coordinate 78,377,014, forward strand.
AGCAAAGTAATGTCTCTGCTTTTGAATATGCTGTCTAGGTTGGTCATAACTTTCCTTCCAAAGAGCAAGTGTCTTTTAATTTCATGGCTGCATTCACCATCTGCAGTGTTTTTGGAGCCCCCAAAAATAAAATCTTACACTGTTTCCACTGTTTCCCCATCTATTTGCCATGAAGTGATGGGACTGGATGCCATGATCTTTGTTTTCTGAATGTTGAGTTTTAAGCCAACTTTTTCACTCTCCTCTTTCACTTTCATCAAGAGGCTCTCTATTTCTTCACTTTCTGCCATAACGGTGGTGTAATCTGGATATCTGAGGTTATTGATATTTCTCCCGGCAATCTTGATTCCAGCTTGTGCTTCATCCAGCCTGGCATTTCGCATAATGTACTCAGGGTGTACATGATGTAAGCAGGGTGATGATATGCAGCCTTGACATACTCCTTTCCATTCACCTCAGTGAATGGCTGTATGATAAGGATCTCTGCTGTTTCAACATGTTGAGTGATCTCCTCCATCTCTAGGAGATAGAGGCCTTTAGCATGACAATCTACATAACTTGCAGGGCCGAGTCCAAAATGAAAATGTAGTATCTCATGTGCAAAACTTCCTAAGAATGTCAAGATGGCAACAGCAGAGCATTAAACTAAGCATGGGGCCTTTTGGGCGTGGGGTCTTATGAGACGGCACAGAATTCACACCCTTGAAGCTGGCCCTGGTCTTTAGCTTGAACTGCCATTATTCAAATTGTCCAGATACAGATGTCCAGACAAGAGCATGGGAGAGACCTTGCATTAATCTGATAATAGTTCAACCTTGTGGAGTAGAGAGTTAGGGCAAATTAACTGTGCCAATTGGTGTGGTACATCACCTCTCCACCTACCTCTGATCTGGTGAGATGTACTTTTTTTTGGCATCTGAAGACTGAATATAGGTCCTTTACCTACGCTGACCCCAGCCGTGGCAGAGTCCCAGGTACTAGGAAAGATCTATCTGCAAAAGAAAATAAATACATAAATAAGTTATTAATCAAGCCAAATAAGAGGCTGACGGAGAAGGCAATGGCACCCCACTCCAGTACTCTTGCTTGGAAAATCCCATGGATGGAGGAGCCTGGTAGGCTGCAGTCCATGGGGTCGCTAAGAGTCGGGCACGACTGAGTGACTTCACTTTCACTTTTCACTTTCATGCATTGGAGAAGGAAATGGCAACTCACTTCAGTGTTCTCGCCTGGAGAATCTCAGGAACAGGGAGCCTGGTGGGCTGCCGTGTATGGGGTCGCACAGAGTCAGACACAACTGAAGCGACTTAGCAGTAGCAGTAGCAGTAAGAGGCTGAGTTTTACCATGAGCTGTTTTACAAACTCAGAAGGAGAAGCACTCACTGTGTTCGCCATAGGTGCAGTCTATGCAGGTGTTGGAGGAGGTCATCAAGAGGGTGTGACCAAGAACTGGACTTGTACCTTGACAGAGGTTCCCTATCCTCTCCCTGACCTTAAAATGTATGTTCCACCCACTCTCCCTGCGCAAGCAACCACTTTCAAGGATGCAACCTTGAAAGAGCTATATGGTGTTGAGACCCATAAACCAGGTAAGGCCTCTAGATGAATTTATAAAATTCTAATGGGTGTGTTCAGAGATCTTCTCATCCTCTGGCTGCCCAGAGCAAGCCTCATAAGGAAATTCCTTTGCTTATTAAAACTGACACCTACCAACTTAAAGTGGTCCACCTCTTTCTTTAGCCTCTCCTTGCCTTCCATGTATGGGGGCAAGTCTGTGAACCAACAATAGGATCCCAACTTACCTCTCTAGGTAACACTTCAGTTTTTCTATCATAGAAGAGGCTGTATCATCATCAAAAATCATTTAGCAAAGCCTGGAGCATTTTGGTTGTCTTCTTTTCCAAGGCTAGGAGCAAAGATGTGAAGAAGTAACGTTTAGAAGGGTGTAGGTTCTAGTTAAACCCCCAGGCTCTGAAATCAAATACTTCATTTACTCGTATATTGATTCATTCATTTACTCCACAAATACTGAATTCATATTATTTGATAGACTTGGTAGTGTCTCAAGCCTAGTGAATATCTATTGAATAAACTACGGAGCAGGCAGTGGAGAGACAAACCTGGTACTAATTTTGGCTTCACCACTTTGAACAGTGCGTGACCTTGGATAGTTTACTTAGGCTTTCTGATTAGCTGTTCTATCATCCGTGAAATGGGAATGGCATAGTATTAACACCTACCTTTTATTGTCATGTGGAATAATGTATGCAAAGCCTTAATTTTTATAATTATTATTCATTCCTATTGGTTTAACTAGACACAGAAAGGGCAGCATGTATCTCACAAGCCTGCACTTCTGTCTCTGTCACTAATTCAACAAGAATCAGGAGAAATGCGAGAGGTTCACTCGTCCAAGGTAAGGTGCCATTGTGTTTTATTTTTGTTGTGGTTCTTCTGCCAGTCGAGAAGCGCTTGTGTGTCTTGGCATCTCTAAGATAAGAAAAAAATCACATATGGAATCACAGTACTTGTATGTACCACTAAGGACCCAGTAGCTTTAGTGACTTAGGAGTTTCACTTCTGAAAGAGAAATCACTACTGAAAAGCACAAACACCTCAGGCCAAAAGGAAGGATGTGCAATCACTGGCACAAACCAGCAGCTCAGCCCTCACGTACGTTGTGTGGTTCTTCCAGGACAGGGCTGTCAGTCCAATCCAAGAGAAAGTGCAGTTCACCCTAGCCCCCAGGCCTGGAGCAGCCATGATCTCTGTTTTCACCTTGACACTTGGGATGTTGTTATTCCTGATGAGAAAAATGACGGCTTAAAACTGGCTGGTTTTATCATTTCTCTTACCACCCATATTTATTAATTGAATGCCATGCTCTTTCTGTTCGTCATGATGAAAGCCTTGTTTTTTCATGAAGAACCATTGGAGGCTGAGTGACCCAGGCAGGGGGCCATGTGACCCTCTCTTAAGAGATGCACCTGACATTGAACTATACCTACAAAATGGGGCCTTCCTTCCTCTTTGGGTATGTCCAATACCCCCGAAAGGTCTTAAGGTGCTTCCTCTCTGGGGCATCATGAAAAATGAAGAGAAAGGTCATAAAGGTTTGCAGGCCCTTCGGGTTAGAAGTCAACATCCTTTCAGTGGCAGAAATCCTCCATCTGAGCACCAGACACTGTTTTCTGTGCACTCTTGTGTGTCTTCAAAACCCTGCCCATACCAAGCAAGGGACAAATTGTCCTCTAATAGCTCATTGATCAAACCTACGAGACTAGTAATGCAGGAAAGGAATGTTCTTTGCCATCAGTTATTTTAAAATATGTACCCTGTGATTTTCTGATAATATCCTTGTAATTAAAATGTCTTCTATAAATCAATAATAAAAACATTAATTTCCCTGGAGGAAAAATGGGCAATCTACAATAAGAAGTACAAATGGACAGCCAATTTATAATGAGGTATACAAGTTCCTTAGCAGAGAAACATAAAAATAGATCAGTGTGATTCATTTTCCACCTATTAAAGCAATGAAGGTTACACACACACACACGCACACAATCATGGAATTCCTTCTTTGTTAGTCCAAGGACTTTACCAGCCTCTTCCCAAATGGGCACCACTAACCTTGAGCCACTCACTCTGAGACCAGAAATAAAGACTGCAAATACTCAACTCAAGTCCAACCTCATCTAACCTCAGTGCAAGCTTATATACCTGAAGAGCAATTCTTTCAGCCCTGAGAAACTAGACAAAATGATGCCTGGGCTGGGGAAGGAAATAGAGAGAAAACAAGGCTTCGAGAAAACCAGAACAATGTTAAGAGATCCAATATCCCAAGAGAAAACCAGAACAATGTTAAGAGATCCAATATCCCAACAAACTCTGTAGTTTCTTCAGGAAGAGACAAGAAAAACACCAAAAATTTTGGAGCCAGAAATGTTAAAGACAGAAGTTCCCCTATTGTGAAATATTCCATCCAGGTATCCAACTTGGCCATGTACTACTCAGAGACACAGTGCCAAGGGCACCAGGGGAGCTGTACAAAAACCTCAGGGGCCCAGGTAACAGGTGCAGTGCAGCTGGTAGCCCCTGACCAAGGAGCCCTGTGCTCTCTCACAGTCTGCCAGGATATCATTAAAAGACAGGGAAAATGAAATCAGCTATAACTGTTTTGAATTCCAGGGGCACAGCAGTTCTTTGACTGAAAATGGGTTGAGGGGAAAGGGTCTCGGTAATGGACCTGCTCTCAATTAAGCCAGCTCTCCCCTATGCTTTGAAGCTTCCTTGAAGGATATTTAGGAATTAGGTTGTAATAACTTGCATCCCAGTCTTGGCCCTACTGCTTATCTGCTATGCAAATTTGGCCACATTAATTGGTGTTTCAGAGCTTTAATTTTTCATCTGTAAAAGACAAATAAAAATAATCACACAATATAACATGGGGATGAAATGAGAAAAGATAGGCTAAAAGAAACAGATCAGGTCTCAAAGCCCTATAGCAATTCTGCCCTCTTACAGCAATCTCTACCTAGTCCTGACCACCTAACAAGATTTAACAACCCCCCAGTTTATCATACCACCTAGTCTCAACCTCCACCCCTGACCCAGGCTGTTGTGATCAATAAGTCGTATTCTCTTCCTTAAGGACCCAATTTAAAAAACTTAATGGAGTGACAGATAGATAGATAGCACTGTCTTCTATAGAGTAGAAGAATTAGGTAGTTCACAGAAATTATTATATTTATGACCAGACATCACCAATCTTTGTGAAGATATCCCTTCTTTATACAATCAAAATAATATTTTGAATCAAAATAGTCAGTATGGTATTCTACCTTTTCTTTTCCAAAGCAAAATAAACAGAATATTCAAAGTTATCTCAAACACAGGCTACATATTTTTTTACTTCCATCTGCACATGGATATAAAACAACAAAAATAATGAGAAATGCCCTTGTATTCAAAAGACTCAGCATAAACTATTAAGTAATCATTCTCCAAACATTCATTGATCAGTTAGTTGAAAAGTGAAGAATTTAGCATGGACCAACACACATTGGTAGGAGGATTAGAAAATAAAGATCGTGCCCTCTTGAGAAAAGACTTATTGGACTTCTCAATGGGTACAAAGTTGTACAGGGTTTCTGTAGGATTGTGTAGCAACATGTAGGATTACCCATTTATCCCCCTGCCACCTTTACCCTTCTTCCCCTGAGGTAACTGTAAATTTGTTTTTGAAGTCTATGTGTCTGCTTCTGTTTTATAAATATTCATTTTTTCATTCATATTGTTAAATTTTTTATAAGATTCTTCTAGACAAAGCTGCTAAATTCAAGGCACTTTCTGTAAACTTAAATTGGCTCAAATGTTTGCAAGACATTTACTATTTTGTGTTTCATTGGGAAAATAATAAGATAATAAGATCATGTATCATTTGCTGAGTGATCACAGGCCCTATGATACTATCAATAATGATAATAGCTAACATTTGTTAAGCACTTACTATGTATGAAGTATTGTTCTAAGTGCATCACACACATTATTTAATCTTTACTACAGCCCCATGAAGTGGGTACAATTATTAGCACCAAGAAAACTGAGGCACAGAGAAACTAACTAACTTGCCTGAGAACAGTCAGTAAAAGGAGAGCCAGCTTAGAGTACAGGTCAGTTCAGTTCAGTTTAGTTCAGTCGCTCCCTCGTGTCCGACTCTTTGTGACCCCATGAATCGCAGCACACCAGGCCTCCCTGTCCATCACCAAATCCCGGAGTTCACTCAGGCTCACGTTCATTGAGTCAGTGATGCCATCCAGCTACCTCATCCTCTTCCTCATCCTTGTCCCCTTCTCCTCCTGCCCCCAATCCCTCCCAGCATCAGAGTCTTTTCTAATGAGTCAACTCTTCGCATGAGGTGGCCAAGTAGATTCCCCCAAATTCTGCATTCTCAACCACTATACTTTGCTAACTCCCACATTATCTGTAGTTCTCACCACAAAACCACAGTTTGGTATTGTTATCCTCATTTTACAGGAAACTGGGGACTGAAATTGTGGCAACTTCTCAAAACCCAATCCAGTTAGTTAGTGGCAAGGCTAATTAACACTCAAACTTAAATCTATTTGGCTCCAAACCACGCTCACGTTTCACTTTGCCCTTCTGTATAATGCTGCTGTCCATGGCTTCCCCACAGGAGAGAATGGCCGTGTGCAAAGATTCTGCACAGAAAACTGTCTGTCTTGTTGTGTCGCACAATTTTATCCCTCATCCTGACTTGTTCACGGCCATCTAACATGAATTCATGTAAGGTAAGCCCGTTAAATGTGCAAATAGCACAATGTTGAGATAGGCAGCTATAATGGTAGATCATATTAGATGGATTGTAACAGACAAAATAAAATTTAATGGTGAAAACTACATACCACACTTCTGCATATATTTTTATGAAAATTGATTGCGGTGTATAGAACCAGAGACCCTGGACTTACAGTATCTTTTGTGAACATGAACTGGTTGTACAACCCACTCACATTAGCTCAAGGAAAAGGAGAGTGTCTGAGAGGATCCAGGTGAATCTCATAAAACCCATTTGCAAAAAATACAGCTAGACCTCACAGGAAGAAGAAAGCCATCAATTTGCTGTTCTTTCTAAACCTAGTCCTCTCAGAAAGTAGACTCAGTTCTCTTGGGAGACCAGCTTCCACTGTAAGCCTGCTAGTTTCTGCCCTACAATAACCTGAGCATGAACCTACCTAGCTTTCATTTGCCAAGAGATGACTCCGACTGGAACTCAACAGGGTTTTATAGCTCTAGTGACAAATATTGTCTAACTACCATTTCTATACCCCGACTCCAAATTCGTAAGCCCAGGATTTACCCAGACTCAATATGTTATAGTCAGGAGAACAAGGTCACTTTTTATGAACATGACCCTAGATTCATCTCTTAAGGGGCACTTCCAGTGGAGGGGATATAGGCTGGAAAGGAGTCCCAAAAGTAGAAAACAACTATAAGCTCAAAATTATATCATGTGAAGAATCAAGGATGTCATATGAAGAAACCAGGGATGTGCATAAGGAATACTTTTAAAAACCAGAACAGAGCTGTCCTTGGGTTTTCAGAAGCATACGATACAAAATGCACAGGTTGTCACCTACTCTACGTGGTGTAGCATAGCCAGCTGAAGCCGAGGAATCGCTGGACTTCCAGTCCTCATCTTACCCTAACCCCCAGGGCGCCAAGGGCTGATCCTAACTGGTTCCAGTTGTGTCTTGGTGTTTTACATCAGTGTTTGACCTTCATCGTGAATTACTGTGTGTGCTGCCACTAGGTGGCAATGTGGACGTTTTATTTAAAAGACCATGGATGGTTTGCTGTACAGGTGGCCCTACAAATAGTGCAGACGTGTGCATTTGTGCTGCCTTTGATGGGTTGGAAATCCCTTTTGATTTCTAAAGTAAATGAAGAGCACTTACAGCAATAATAGACTCCTTTGAACAACTAACATATATTCAAAATTCTGTAAGAGAGACCTATGGTAAAAATGGTGAAGACCCAGCAAGTTTCGTTGGCTATTCTGTGGCTTCAGTTACACTGTAAGTTGGGGAGTTTCTGGATATGGGAAGATGAAGACTAAATGGATATGAAGAATAAATGGATGTTTTTTCAAAATTCTGAAAGGGATAAGGGATTCCCAGCGACTAAACTGGAGTGCTGTCTTGGAAATGTGTAAGGAAAGAAATTTGTAGAAATGCTGCACTAATGGTAATATTCTCTGCTTGCCAATATCTTTGAGAACAGGGGTAAGTGGAAAAAATGGAGTGGAGCAGAGTCCCCGATACCTGAGTGCCCAGGAAGGAGACCTCATCACAATCAACTGTAATTACTTAGAAGGAATGACCACCTTACAGTGGTTGCAACAGAATCCTGGAGGAAGCATCATCTCCTTGCTTACTGTGAGCCTAGAGATGAAGAGGAAAGGAAGAGTAAGTGCCACAATTAACAGGAGGGAACGTTACAGCTCCCTGAACATCACAGCCTCCCAGCCCACAGACTCTGCCATGTACTTCTGTGCTATGGAGACACAGTGCTCTGCAGACATCTGGAACCCGTACCCAAACTCTGAAGCTGAAAGGCATCATCTCTTCTCATCCTTATCTTTCATATTCATCTGTCTCTTTCATCAGACCGATGAGACTCCTTTGACCAACTAAAATATATTCCAAATGATGCATTTCAAAAACTTTTTAAATTTAAGATTTTCCCCCTGCAGACCACCTGTAATCACTAAAGCATCATCACCAAGTATGTTAACTAGAACAATATATGATCTATTGCATAAGATGTAGAATATATACTCTCTGGAGCTAAATTGCCAGGGTATAAAAATGCTGGTTCCACCTCTTACTAACTGGATGATCTTGGTCAAGTTACCTTTCTCTATGCCTCAGTTTTTACTCAATTATTAAAAAAAAAAAAAGGAAACCATTAACCACCGTACCTAAGTCCTATTTGTGGGATGACATGTGATAACACATGCAACGTGCTTGAAATAGTCCCCAGTCCATGTACATGCTAAGTCACTTCAGTCATGTCCGATGCTTTGTGACCCTATGGACTGTAGCCCACCAGTCTCCTCTGTCCATGGGATTCTCCAGACAAGAATACTGGAGTAGGTTGCCATTCCTTCTCCAGGGGATCTTCCCGACCCAGGATCGAAGCCACGTCTCCTGCATCTGCGGCACCAGGCAGGTTCTTTACCACTGAGCCACTGGGGAAGCCAGTCCATAGTTAGTATTATATAAATGTGTGAAAGTGAAAAGTGAAAGTGAAGTCGCTCAGTCGTGTCTGACTCTTAGCGACCCCATGGACTGTAACCCACCAAGATCCTCCGTCTATGGAATTTTCCAGGCAAGAGTGCTGGAGTGGGTGCCATTGCCTTCTCCGGTGGTAGATATTACTAGTAGCATAATAGATTTAGATGCATCATAAGTTTACTAATACTCACTGATGTGTTAATACCTCAGATCTTTGGAGAAATGAATGGGATGTAAATAACAAGCACCTAATGATGCTAACGCTGAAACTCCAGTACTTTGGCCACCTCATGCGAAGAGTTGACTCATTGGAAAAGACTCTGATGCTGGGAGGGATTGGGGGCAGGAGGAGAAGGGGACGACAGAGGATGAGCTGCCTGGATGGTATCACCGACTCGATGGATACAAATTTGAGTAAACTCCGGGAGTTGGTGATGGACAGGGAGGCCTGGCATGCTGCCATTCATGGGGTAGCACAGTCGGACATGACTCAGCGATTGAACTGAATTGACCGAATAATAATTTTAGCTTCCAAATTCTTTTCTAATAATACCCATCAATTATTGACCTTTTTAAATCATATTAGGAAAAACATCAAATGGCCTTAGAAAACCTTGTAGAAGGATAACTTTATGTTTGGTGTGAGTGGGAAGATAAAAAACTGGGTAAAGTGGCCCTACAAAAGCTCAACAACCGCTTTGGAAAAAACACAGATTCCAAGTTTCTCACATGGAGAATTCTAACAGAAAACTGCGTTTATGAAAATTCATGAAACAAATTATCAAATCCAGTGGGTCTCACTTGTTGGTTCTCTACTTCTGCTTCACCAAGGATTCCTTGCATCATTATTCCTCACCCCCAGTGGAATTCTTAACACAAGCATGAGAACTATTGTTAATAGGGATTTTCCTTCCCCAGTGGCTCAGCAGTAAAGTATCCTCCTCAATGCTGGAGACACAGGGGATGTGGGTTCAATCTCTGGGTTGGGATGATCTCCTGGAAGAGGGTATGGCAACCCACTCCAGTATTCTTGCTTGGAGAATCCCCATGGACAGAGGAGCCTGGCAGGCTGCAGCCCATAGGGTTGCAAAGAGTTAAACACCACTGAAGTGACTTAGCATGCACACACTATTGCTATTATTGTTCTTGTTGCTCAGTAAAATAATGCACACATTAACTTATAACTAAATCTTTTTCTTTCAAAATCAAAGATTTTTTTTAAATCAAAATACTACTGGCACATGTCTAAAAAGTAAGAGGTATTACAAAGGTCTCTTCTCCCACTCCCACCACATAAAAAGAAAAAAAAAAAAAAAAACCAGCAATATGATGTTCTACTTCCACTGTCGATCTAACTCCATTTTAGCAGTTTCTAAGTTATATGCTTTCTCCTTGATTTGTCAGTATTAGACATTATCTGCCTATGGCTGATTTATGTTGATGTACGGGCAGAAAACAATACAACATTGTAAAGCAATTATCTTCCAACTAAAAATAAATACACTTTAAAAAATATTAGACATTATCTACTGACTTTCTTTTATGGTAACACAGCATTACTGTCACCTTCCTAACATGGTTATATCACAATATGGAGTTAAACCAATAGTCATGACAAATATGATTATGACCATGTCAATATTGTCACTGTCCAGCTAAAATGAGTACAATGATTACATTTCCTTTCTAGTAACAAGTGAAAGTGAAAGTGAAAGTCGCTCATTCATGTCTGACTCTGCGAATTCTCCAGGCCAGAATACTGGAGTGGGTAGCCTGTCCCTTCTCCAGGGGATCTTCCCAACCCAGGAATTGACTCAGGGTCTCCTGCATTGCAGGCAAATTCTTTACCAACTGAGCTATCAGGGAACTTGTAGTTAATAATTGCCTCATTTTTTTCATTTGTCCTATATCAATTTCCTATTTATTTTGTGAGTTCTTCAACAGATTTTTTAAAATATTTGTTAATAATTTCTCCCAAATGCATCAAATATATCAAGTAGAGTATCCTTTTTTTTTTTTTTTTTTTGTACAGATTCTCTGTTCCTTGACCTCTATCATCAGTCCTGTGTGAACTAATCACTCTTTGACTTTGTTGCACAAATGTTATCCTGGACTTTTTAGCATTGCTCACCGTACTGGTTATCTTGCATCTTGAACCTCACGTATCTTCATTTTTTGATTCAGTCCTTATTTTTTATAAAACACATTCTCTGAAACGTCTGTAAATAAAAGCTGCATGGGACTTTTCTTCCATCACTCTTTGCATGCCTGAAAATATCTTTATTCTACCTTCACACTTGATTAGTATTTTGACTGAATATAAGACTATAAGTTGAAATTCCATCAGTATTTCCAATATTGGGGAAGAGAAGCTATTTCCATTGAGTTTTTTAATGAGAGGGAAGTACAGAGCACTTCTGGTGACTCTCTCAGTACTTTGAAGGTAGCATTCCACTATTTCTTTATATCCAGAGTTGCTGTTAAGTAGGGTGATACCACTTTGAATCTTTCTCTTTTATGACTTTTTTTTTTATTTCTGGACAGGTTTAGGATTCCATCTTTTTCCTTAATATTTTAACATTTCAATTCAGTAAATGTGAGTAACTAGGTGAAAGCACTTCTAGGCTCCATGGATAAAATGTCTGAGACACTCTGCTGTCAAGGAGCTTATGACCTAATAGACACACTGTTCATCCTATGGTTATATTCACTTTTACATGCATCCACGTTCTTCACCCTGGATAAGACTGTTGTCCAGGGAAGGTGACAAACATTACTTGCTATTCTGAGCCTGTCACACTTGTGAGAAAATTCATAAGAATTAAACACTTCCTCAGGATTAAGAGTTAGTCTTCTTCATTAAAGAGCCAAGAAAAGTGATGCTAAACCACATTTATTTCACAAATACTGGGTACATTAATCATACTGTTTTATTCATTTTTTTAAGGACAAAAGTGGGGTTTGTTTTATTATAAAAGAAAAAAAATAGTAACTCCTCAGGAATCTTAACAAAGGAAGGGAATATTTCACACTCAGAGAACAAACACCAAGGTACAAAATTACAACTGTTTGAACTCCAGACTTGTCCCATCTCCTCCAGAGCAGAGATGGGGAGACAGCTGAAGCAAACAAGCAATTCTGTAAAACAAAGACTTAGAAACCCTATAAATAAGATTAAAATATAAACTTCTGTTTTGCTTTTTTTTAAAAAAGTGTCCTTTAATGTATCAAAAGGCCTGCTTTAGTGACATGCTAGTCCCACTGGGGAAAAAAAAAACCCACTACCCCCTTGTCAGTAACATGCTCAAGTTGACCAGTCAACACATATTTCCAAATTCCTGTGTGTACAAGTACGTGTGTGCCTTTTTAAACCCAGGGCTCAGGTGATGGCTACTGATATCATGGACTTCCACCTGTTAACCAACCGACGTCAGCCTCCCCAGAAGGGCAAGCAGGGCAGAGAGAATCTCTGAAGTGGTAGTGATGGAATAACAGCCCCAAACAGCCACCCTTTCCAGCACGGCTGCCCCATCCCCACCCCAATTCAAAAGGAGATCTTTATTTCTAACCAGACTACTTGTCTCAAATTTGGGTTCCCCATAACCAGAGTGGCTTTTTCTCTCTAAAGAGAAAACACACATTTATCTGCACACACACACATATATATATTTTTTGTTTTTACATTTAAATATAAAAATACTACTCTGCTTTGTGTTATAAATGGAGGACCACAAAATGAGAACTTTTTATTTTAAGGTAGGGCTTAGCAGCAGCAGCAGCATCCATCCATTTACGCTGAGACTGTCAGGGCGTTGAGCCCCAGGCAAGGGAAGCACCACACCAGGAGATCTAGGGTATGTTCCCACCTAACTTCCCACCCTTCCTTTCCCCCTAAGTCTCACTTTTAATAGAAAGTTGGTTACAACTTCGTAAGTAATGGAACTTCCCACCAAGAAGGGAAATCCTAACCTCAGAATCCAGCACCCCAGTCCCTCAGAAACCACTCAGAAAAGTGCTCCCCATGCCTTCACAATGACTGGGCTCTCTGTCCAGAAAGCTATGCATATTGGGCAAACACACCTGATTAAATTGAAGCAATGGTTATGTTTCCCCACACCCAACGAATGCACGAGAAAGCTTTGGTGATAGGAAAAAGAAAAGGGCGGAGATAGGCAGATGGTTGTAAAGTGATTAAAAAAACTTGACTCCTTCAATCCTGACTAAAGAAAGCAAGAGATATTAACTGGGTGTGAGCAATTAAAAAAAACAACAACTTGATTTTCCACCCTTTGAGTTATTGCTATTATGACATTGAGAGGGGCGAGAGTGGGGGCAAGATGTAGAATTGAGAGGGGTTTCGAGGGCTGCAAGCCTAGGCCACTTAGTTCTTGTACTGGAAGAGCTCCTTGCCCATTTCGTTCAGAAGACATGTGCGGATGAGGGCTTCCGTCATGGCGGAGGGGTCACAGTTGGCAGACGGGTGACGGTCTTCAAAGCAGCCTTTCTTCTCCTGGCCAACAGTCCGAGGGATGTGGATGCTGGCACCAAGGTTGGCCACGCTGGCAGAGAAGTCCTTGATGTTGGAGGTTTCATGGAATCCAGTTAGGCGCCGGGCATTGTAAAGGGCCCCCTTGGGTTTGTAGGCTCGGATGTGGTAGTACTGTTGCCCCTTGCTTAGTTTCTCAATGCCCTCTTCAGTGTACTTTAGACCATTCTTCTCTCACATGGACTTGGTGCTAAATATGTTTTTAATATGTTGTCTAGGTTGATCATAACTTTTCTTCCAAGGAGCAAGTGTCTTTTAATTTCATGGCTGCAGTAACCATCTGCAGTGATTTTGGAGCCCAAAAGACTGGAACAGGTTTGAAGAGAAATTAAGATTTATATTTTAGCTATACTGGGTTTATGATACCCATTAGAAATCTAAATGAAGATGCCATAGACAAAGTTCAATAAATGAATTTGGAACTTAATAAAGAGATCAGGGATAGATCTAAAACTTCAGCTGTCATTGATATGTAGATAGCATGTAAAGCCAAGGGACATGGGGAGATAGATTTTCTGGGAATAAATAGAGTTAGTGAAGAGAACTTGAATCAGATTTGGGTACTATGACACAAAGGTGAGCAGAAAAGGGAAAAAACGCAGCAAAGAGGACCGAGAGGTAGTGACCATATGGCAGGGGAAAATCAAAAGAGCCAAGAGAGGGACCTGTATAACTGAAAGAGAGGACTGCTGAGAGGTTGAGCAAGATAATAACAAAGGTGACCACTGGATTTGCAGCAAGGGAGTTCTAGTGCATTTGGCAGAAACAGTGTCCTGAGTTGGGAGGATGGACAATGAATTGAAATTGGTTAAATAAAAATAATATGGCCCAGTTGGTAAAGAATCCGCCCGCCGATGCAGGAGACACCAGAAACACAGGTTCGATCCCTGGGTCAGGAAGATCTCCTGGAGTAGGAAATGGCAACCCACTCCAGTATTCTTGCCTGGAAAATTCCATGGACAGAGGAACCTGGTGGGCTACAGTCCATGGGGTCACAAAGAGTCAGACACAGCTGAGTACACAGGAAATACAGAGTTAATGGGAAGTAAAGCAATAGAAGCAGAAAAGATAGTTCATTTGAGAAATTGTGTTGGGAAAGAAAGCAGGTAAATGATAGCTGAGAACAAAACAGAGGTGAGGGAGCAGTTTGCTATTCTGTTGGTTGGTTTGTTCCTAGAACAGAAGACAACAGGGTACCTTTTCAGAAGGTAAAACTATTTTAAGGTGTTCCTTTACTGTTACTATTGATAGAAACTCATATCTAATTTATAAAACTAAAGATGGTCATGGATTAAATCACTAAATAAATGTAAATTATTCGTTTGCAGAAGAGTGACCTCTGGGGGATTGCCTACATTCTTACTTGTAATTTAACTGTTTTCTGCATTAGCCCTGAAGTTTGAGTAGCTCAAGTTTAAATTTTCTTAGCTGAATTAGCATATGTCCTGGTTATATACCTTATTAAGGCAATACCTAAGTCTCTTCTAGCGCAACAAATGTTTGAAAAATTAATGTTGATTGTGGGAAGACTAACATTGTATCAGCCAAAGAGAAGTTCTGAGGGAAAGGTGACATTTTCAATCATCCTCCAATAAAAGTCATGAAATTTCTCTTTTTCTAAATAAATTCAAGGTAGCACTTCAGAATTATATTTACCCTCATTGAAGTCATTGCAGTTGAAAGGAAAGATGCCAAAGAAGCATAGACCAAGCAATCACTGCTCCCCCAGTGTCTGTCACACAGGATGAGACAAGAACCCCAGAGACCCCAGGCCCCACAAGCAGTGCCTGCCCATGGCACTACTCCAGAGAGCGCCAATAATATTTTATTCTGTGTGATGGCAGCTTCTGGAATTTTGCAAGAGAAAGGCCAAGTCATCCAGATACAGTTTACCCTAAGAATGTAGCCCACAAGCCTAAAAAAGACCCTTAAAATCCATAGCTGGTAACTAGTTGCAGCTTGTGTTTTTCTTCCCACTGACTCCTGTCCAGGTTTGGATTCACTACTGCTAAATTCGATGTTTATTTTCTTTTAAGTATTATTTCAGAGCAGAGCTTTGTGATGACTCGAAGTGTGTCTGTGTACGTGTATGTAACCTTCATTAATATTTCATAACAAATTCCCACTCTATTTAAAAGGTTCAGATCAGGAAATAGATTTTATGAATTAAATATCTTTGTTTAGTCTTTCTGCTAGAAGTCACAGTGTACTCTTGGACAGAAAGATCAGACTGTCAGAGGATATAAAAATTTACTTATCAGATTGTCTTATCATTCTGGAGAAGGAAATGGCAACCCACTCCAGTATTCTTGCCCGGAGAATCCTGTAGACAGGGGAGCCTGGTGAGCTGCTGTCCACGGGGTCGCACAGAGTCGGAAACAACTGAAGCAACTTAGCATGCACCATGCATAGCATATCATTATAACATTTAGAAATACCACTGAGTAGAAGCTACATAATGGACAGCATGACTTAAATTTGTCTGTTGGTCATGAGTGGGAGACTTCATACGTTACACATGCACTCCAACAGTACAGTCTGTAACACAGAGGGAAATTCTAGATGGTCCCTAACAACCTCTCCCAGCCTGAGAGATCTACATTTGGCCTCAAGCGTTAGCTATTTGAAAATAAGTCAAGGATTCTGTGGCCACTGGAATTTGGAATAAAATTCAAAGCACATTTGAGCAAGCAATATTTTTCATTTAGGCAAGGAAGATTGTAGAGTTTGTAAAAACATAGATTGCATGGGTCCCTTTTTTTAAAAAAAAAAAATGTTATTTGCTCAAGATATACAGTCAGGAGACAGGGAAAAAGAATGAACAAGTGTCGAAAGTCCATTTATTCAGACTATACTTCAGATAAATGTGTCCTGTCAGATAGTAAATAAAAGCATCTTCCAAAGAGGTTTAGGATATTGGAAAAAAGTCGCAGGACACTATTTCATACTAGCTTCCTGGATATCACAGTCATATTCTGCTATTAGGGAAGACAATATATATTTTCTTAGTTGTGTGTTCTTTTCTTGGTGAAGGCCTTATTAACCAAACTGATCTATCCAAGCACACCAATCAGTGAAGGAGGACAGGAACAGTCAGCCAGAGCCAGCAGGACCAGCTAAAAGACACTCCCTTCCATCAAGCCAAAGAATTGTATGACTCTGTGTGTCCCTGATTCTCCCTTGGTCACTCTGAACTCAAATGTGAGAGCCTGAAACCTTTATGTTTCAAAGGATTGGATGCTGAGGGAATTTGAGGCTAAATTATGTTGACTGCATCCCAATTCCATCCACAGGCACACGCTAATCAATGTGTATAAGGCTGGATGCTCAGCTCAAAGGTTTCATTCTGCCTCACCTAACACTTAGAGAGGCCATAAAATTTCTAGCCATTATATTATTTTCATGCTTCTGGGAATCATTTTAGCTATTTATTCATTCCGCTCTGGCACATTAAATTATGTTCTTTGGCTCTCCACTTCCCCTTCAAACTTCCTATGTTTTCTCAAGTCCTGAAACATTGCTCCCTTCTCCAGTTAAAGAAAGGGGTCGGACTCCTAAACCCCATTTCCTCATCAAGGACAGACACTCATCAGTCATTCATCAGTCTTTTTCATTTCATTTGTTTAAGTCTTCCAACATTTCAACTATTAATGAAAGTTTAAATCTCTTCATTGAAGTCCTAAGATATTGAATCTTATCAATACAGGAATTTCTCCTGATGAAGAGACAATTTTATAGCAAGTTGTTCAAACACAAAGCGGTAAGGCACAAAGCCAGCCCTGAGACCATGCTCCATGGATTCCGTCTTGGGAAAAGACACAAAAGAGGATCAGCTCTAAACACACCAATGACTTCCATAATAGGACCGCAGTGGGAGTGAGTGGGTCAGTGGTGACCTGGAGCTAACAAAGGCCAATGACCACCCACCACCACACCTCCATAACCTTTTCTCTCTTTCTTGTCTTTTTTCTCATCTCTTCTGTTTGTCCTTGAGACCTAACAGAGTTCTCCAAAAACCTAACAACCTCTACTAACCTCAGACATGGTTCTGTTTCCAAAGGCTTATCAAGTTAATTCTAATTTCAAGCCCCCATTTCCTGATGAGAAACCAGTGTTGAAATTTCACAAAGTATAAATGAACTTTTAGAATATCTTTCATTTTATTGACAGTTGGAATGACAGAAAGCAGAAGCAGTAAGATGTAGCCAATGATGTCTTGGTGGGAGGATAATCCTAGCTCAGGCTGGAGTTGAAGCTGAAGATGAAGCTGTCTCTTTATTTTTTTCTGTGTCAAAAATGGTTCTGAAACCTAAGCTGTAAGAAAATAAATAACAACTAGGGCCTATGATGTGGGGCCAAATAGAAGCAACCATTTTGGAAAAAGGGGAAAAGACCAAAAATGTTAAGAATCAAGAAGGAGAAACCTGAATGTCTACCAATAGAGAAAATGATTTAAAAAATGTTGGCTCATCTGTACAATGGATACAACCACTACAAATCATATGATCTGGAATTCTGCTTCCAGCCAAGATAGAAAAAGAGAAGACCAGATTACCCTTCAACTGAAACAACAACAACAAAAAAAAAAAAAATTCCCCAGACAAATTACATAAAACAACAGTTTCCAAGACACTGTACACCAGGCAACAGATGACAGCTATCCCTGAAAGATGGGAAACAAATGAGGGGAGCCCAAACATTGCCCCCAGATTCTTACCTTGGGAGAGTTTCCAGTCTCTGGCACAGGGAGGGGAAACTGAGTGAGAACCCTGTGACTTTCCTGAGTCAAGGACACAGGAGCTGAGATTGGAGGAGCTAGAGCCCACAGGACAGAATACTAGACAAAAGAGAAGTACACAAAGAGAGAACCCTGGAGATCTGTAGCAAATGCCCTCAAATATTCAGCAGAATGAGGCTCTGGCAAGTGTAAATGGCAGGCCATGGAAAGATTAGAGGAAACAGTCTCTTCAAGTGTACCTAGAATTTAAAAGGAGTTCATTGCTTGATCATACATTCCTTAATTATTTAATAATTTCATACATTTCACTTTTTAATTCTCATCACTAGCTCCCATCACTAAACAAAAAATTGCTTCACATAAATATTTAAGAAACAATTGCATCTGATGGAGTTAAATAGTAAGGACAAAAATAAATGTCACCCATCTATAGCACTGGGAAACAGTTACTAATAAACCTAATTTGTTTCTGATATCAATCATACAATTTTCTTTAAAAACTAGTTTTTATCTCATATCTTA
The DNA here is from genome assembly GCF_032405125.1 of Capricornis sumatraensis. Classification (NCBI taxonomy): domain Eukaryota; kingdom Metazoa; phylum Chordata; class Mammalia; order Artiodactyla; family Bovidae; genus Capricornis; species Capricornis sumatraensis. The sequence continues at coordinate 78,395,642 of NC_091070.1, forward strand.
CCTTTAATTCATTTATGCATAATGTTGAGTTGAGATAAATTCAAACCATGCAGACACTTGTAAAAATGTGGCTTTGTAAGATTTAAAGTTTTTATACTTAAATCAACCTCAAAACTCAGTTTTACTCATTATAATGATTGAGTTCATTACACTATATATTGTGACATCATTAAATTATTAAATACTTTCCATATTTCCTCTCATTCTTCATCTTCTTAGATTGAGGATCTATAATTCTTTGGACTTTTCCAGTTATCCTTACAATCATCTTGGCTGTTGTATTTCTCTGGGCATTATTTTTTACTTTAAAGAACAACCATCATTAACAGCTTCTGAAAAGTATTAGACATGATGCCCACACTGACAGTTTCTCATGCTGTGAACTTTCCCTTCCCAAGGCAGAAAAACTTTTTAACCTACTTCCCATGCTCCATTGCCTTAAATTGGGAGGTGAGGCACATGGAGAGTAGTCTAGGCAAGGACATTACTTTCCTTGGTGGGAGACAGTAGAGGTTGCATTGTTCTCAGGTTGGCAGCAACAGCATCATCTTCATTGGTTCAGGAGCAGTAACTTCCTGGTTGGGCCAGCCTGGCTGCATGTTCTGTGGCTGGTGGCACTGGAGGCCACTTCCAGTCCAAAAGATTCACCACCATCAAGTGGTCCTGTGATTGGCACAGGGACAGCCACCTCCTTACTAGGCCAGTTGGATGGGTGGTTCTGGTCTTTGCTCTCAGAAGTCAGGCCCAGAGTCTGTTTCTCTAGACTGACTAATGATTCTTCTAGACAGCTAATACCGCTTCCAAAATCCCTATCTGCTTAGACTAAGTAAAGCCGATTACTCTTTCTTTCTTGTTATGGATCACACTGACATTTCACAGTGTTTACTCTGAAGCCCACCCTGGCTTTCATTTCAGTATACTTTAAGCTGGATATTAGTGCTGCCTAACCTTTTCATCGCAGCACATTGATTCGTCTTAACAAGGAATACTAGTGATGTTGTACTATGATTTCTGGTTCCTTTGCTTGCCAGAGCAGTAACTATGAAAAAGAACAGTCTATTCTGATGACCAGCCCAAGATATATCATGGAATGAAAGCACAGTGAATCTCATAAGCTAGATTCCATTAGCATAACCTCCTGAAAGATTTTTTAAAAGCTTTCAACTGTTATGCACATGGGAATGAGACAACCTGAAAACTTTCCAAAGGCTCCTCCTCTTGGAATGTTTTCACAACTTCACTAATTATCTTCACTAGATTTCTTTTTGACTCCAGAGCCAGTTAGAGCCTTAAATACAAAGCCCTTTGACTTTCAAGTTTCATTAAAGATTATTTTCCTCATTTTGTGGGAGTGGGGAGACAATACAAAGACTAAATTTGGGGCTTACATCAATGCCATTCTTACCAGCTCATATCAAATGAGAGTTCCAGTCACTAGGCTAATCCTTACCCATTCTTTAAATCTGGAGTTAAATGTCACTTCCTCAATGAACAATTTCCTGCCCCCCTCCACATCTAAATTTTCCTCTCTGTTTTATTGTTTCAAAGAAACCTATAACTTTTTTTGAAACAGTAAAACAAGTTCTGCTTTGTAGACCTTATCACAATTGCTATGCATTTTTGTGTACAATAAATATCTGCCTTTCCCATGAACCTCTAAACATCACTGAATATGCTGTGTTCAGAATAGTACCTGGCACAGAAAAAAGATGTGATAAATAGTTGATAAATGAATGAATCTCAGCCATCAGGCATCTATCTTACTCTGCATTGGACTGTTCCTTCACTGTGAATGCTCCCAGTGACACCTCCATTAACTCAATTTCTGATGGAAGAGGATTAGAAGCACAAGAAGCAGTGTCTCGGGAGTGAGGCTGTAGCTCAATAAGAGTGGAGACAAAAAATAAAAACCTTAAAGAGAATTCACACAAAGGCAGGTGTTAACATGGAAAACTGCAGAGAATATGTTTGTGTGCAGAGTAGACACAGAAACAATGTTAGACTAATCATCTCCTAAATTGAATGAGCTGAGGTGAGAGATTGTAGTGAGCTAGACCCTGAGAGAAAGGGGAAATTTTGGATTATGGATAATAAAATTTGCTTATTCTCCTATTAATATATAGTAAAGAATTTAGCCTTGACCAAAGACAGGCCTTTGTCCCAGCTCCTGGAAGGGAATCTCTAAATCTTTGGAAGCTCCAGAATCATAGGAGCATCCTTGTTGAAGACAGTGGACCCCTTGGATCACATTTGACAGTTCCTGTTAACAAGATGACTCAGCTTGAGGCTGGCCTAACCTAATAATATTAGCATCGGAGGCTGGTCATGCCAGAAAGACGAACCATATCAATTGTGGTGGGGACTTTCAGTTACATGATATTGATCAAACCTGAGACTAAATTCAACCACGTGGGCAATTAATCAATTGTGTCTACATAATGAAACCCCAAGAAGAACTCTGGACACCAAAGCACAGGTGTGCTTCCTGGGCTGGCATTACTCTGTGAGTATTGTCACACATTGATGCTGAGAAGATAAGCCATCGCTGAGGACAATGGGAGCTTCAAGTTTGGAATCTTCACAGACTGTCCTAGGCCTCTCTTACATTGGCTGGTTTTAATGTATTCTTTTCCTACAATAAAAATAGCCATGAGTATAATAAGTTTCAAAGAGTTCTTCGAGTCTTTCTAGCATATAATGAAACCTACATGTGGTTTCTGAGAACCCCTAAACTTGAAGTTGTCAGAAGTAAGGACATTGTTGTGTCGACTCTTCCTTTTAACTTTGTAGTTGGTTCCTAATCCTTGAAACTGAGGTCCTAAGTTTTGGGTAGACTTGGCACTCTGGAGGATTATGCCCTTAACCTCATAGTTTGACCAATTCTGGTAGGTACATTTTGTATTGAGCAATTCCAGATGGATAAAAAAATGTTTTATCAGTGCAAACTAATCAGTTTTATGAAGAGAGCAAAAAAAAAAGTTACAAGTAGATAATATGGGCAAAATAACTGGAAAGGGAACAAAATATCTAAATTTGGATGCTATGTGCATTATTTGGAACATGTATATATGAGACAATCACTTTTAAATGTTTTCAGTACATAACCTGGCAATATCTAATAGCAATAATTAATATTTATTAAGTGCTTACTGTTGAACAGTTTCTGTTCTGAGTAGTGTATATTATTAACTTATTTAATTCTTATAACAACTCCAGTTATTTGCACAGTTATAGAAACCAGGCACAAGGATTTTAAATAATGTGCACTTTGTTACACACTCCCAGGATTTGAATCCAAATCATCTGACTCCATGGTTAATGAGCTTATCCAGTTTCTTCTACGGTATCTCAGAAGGTAATCCCTTGTATTTTCTCTAATATCATAAAAAGGTGTTATTAATAGTAACCTGGTTATCTTAGTACCCAATCCCAATCATCTCAGTGACAAAGAACCATTTTTATATAGGCAGATGTGTATTTTATTTCATTCTGTCATCCTTCTCACATTAGGCAGGAAGTCCTGACTTCCTGTATTGGAGGAAGAGCACAAATAACATAGAAGAAAAAATAAATAAGTATAAATATATAAATAAAAAATAAATAAAATTTAAAAATAAATTCTTTGCTTTCAAGCTTCAAAATAAAATTTAGACACTTTCTCTAGAATCAATAAAAGAAAAAGCGTTTCAGTTTGGGTTATAATCTTTGAGTTTAAAAAAAAAAAAAACTTATGCCTTACTAAAGATCTCTGAGAATATGGGTTGATACAAACTCTAGATTTAATACAAATGTCTAGGTCTGTGGGAATTCCTAGGTGTGATGGAAACAAAAGCAACACAGTTAAGACATTGATGAAGACCTCCGTGCCCAACCTTCATATCCCTTCCCACCAGTGGAGCCCCAGACAGGTTTGTCGGAATCTGAGACTAGGAGATTTACCTAATTCCTATCAGAAAGACAATAGACTTGCAAGTTTCCACCAGGGCAGAGATAGCTGTGCTGTAGTGAGAGTGGGCCCAAAGAACCCAAGACAGCCCCATTCTATCCATTCTGTATAAGTGGTGTTACAGCAGCTGAGTTTTCACAGACACATCAAAAAGCATGGAAATTTATTGAGAGAGCTTTAGTGAATTTGGAGAGATTTCAGTTTCAAGGGACACAGAACATGTACATCAACAACTAGAAACCCAGAGGGACTCAGACATCTAGAGACACAGAAACAGAAATGTGGCCGGCCAGACCCAAAGCACTGCATCCCAGCAGGTGGCAACACGGGCCAGCTGCCCCCAACCAGCATCAGGATACCACTAAGGCCTCAAGAGCTTAGACATCAACCCAAGGATGGAGCGACGGAAAACCAAACGGTCAGAGGAAATCCTGAACTGACTTTAAAAATTATGATTTAACTAAGAAAACCCTATATTTGCTTAAAATAAGTTTTCTGATGAAATGGTTACTAGAGTTAGAAATTAAGTTGTTACAGACAATAAAGCTGTTGTGGTTTGTACATCTGAGTAAACTGCACAATGTTTACCTGCTAGGTTTCTAGTCTCCAGATCAGCCATGTTCAATGTCTTCCTGCTCCTACAAAAATGGCAAATCACTTTCACATGCACCACATGCCCCCTCAGGCCAGCCAAGGGGTATGTGCTATTTCAAAAATTAGGAATCCAAAACACCCAATTGAAAACCACTAACCTGGATACTTATTAAAAGAAATAGCTTGGGTTAGTATGAAATTTGGGGTAACCCTGAAAAATGGGAATTTGTTACTAGAGGCACCCGAGGAACATATAGTCTCTGTTAGGAGACCCTGACACTATGTCAGAATGAAAGCAGGGACTGGCAAACAGTAGTTTCAAGCAGGCACATAACCAAGCATTGAGACACAGTAAACACATAAGATAATTCATTTGGACACTTTTATATGCAGCATGTATAGGATTTAAAATAACATTCCCACGTTAAACTGAAAACGTTACCATGTAACTGCTTCAACTAAGCCGCATGAAAGAGTAAATACCAGCCTTGCAAATTGGCCTCCCTTAGGGGCACTCCAAGGCATAGGACTGCGTGCTGTTCTCTAAAGAAATGTCCTCCTATCAATCTTTTCTATTTTGACAGCAAACCCATTGACCAGCATATGTTTCAGAATTTCTGAACAATTGACATTCAAGGCCTAGCAGACATTTGTTCTCTACCTTCTCAGAAACCTCATAGGAGTCACTGTTGCCAATAAAATATACGATAAATCTAACCCCCAAGCGGCATCGCTTCAGGAGGAGAGTGGACACCCCCATTCTCCACACTGTTTATGTACATCTGTGTCGGTTCTCTCCCTGAATCGGCCATGCCAGCAGGAGGTCATCAATCAGCAGGTGACAGCAAGCACACGCACAGAATGGCTTAATAGAAAAATGGAGTCTTTTTTTATTCCCTATTGTCACCTCCTAAAATGTAAGTTGCTTGTTGATCTCATCACGTTGAGTTATGTTTGTGTGAAGTGTTGAAAAGACCCAGCCTGCACATATTCTTGAAGCCTTGAAATAATGGCTCAGTGAACAGATGTATACTTTCACCCAGTAGCTCTTTGTGGAAATGAGTTTTTAGGCGCCTCAAATATCCACAATTCAACCCTGATGCAAAGTCAAGTTAAACTAAATGCTATTATTTTTGAGAGAAATTTTAAGAAGTAATTGATACAAGGACTTTTGAGACTGAAAAACACTGGGTTAATAATGAGCGTTTGTTTGGTGAAACAAATTAAGAATACAAGACAGAGATTAAAAGCACAGGCTCTATTGTAAACCAATCATCAATCAATTAAAAATAAATAAATTTTTTTTTAAAAAAGCACAGGCTCCAGGTACAGACTGCCTACATGCAAATCCTTCAGATTTTAGCTCTGTGACCTTAAAATTACTTCATTTCTCCACTTTTCAGTCTGTTTGAAAAACTGAGATATTTAGTTATATGCACCTCATAGAAATGCCAGTGCCTGACACATGAAAATTGTTCAATTAATGCTTGTTTTAACTCCATATAGGTAGTTAAGAGAAACAGTGAATGCATAATTACAAGCCAGAGACTATAAAAATAAGCTAAATCATGTTTCCTATCCTATAATTGTATAAAGTTTCTGCTTATCTCTGTTAACTAAAAAGAGCAAGGACTTTTCTTATAATAATGAAAATACTAGCCTAATGGTTCCAAGAACTGTTAACTAGGAATGCTTGTTACAGAAACTTTACTTGTTGGATATTTGTTAATGAACACTGATTATTGTGCTTATAAGCTGTGCTTACCATGAGGCCTGCTCTGACTCACCAACCTTTTGATTAGTAAACAGCTAAATGGCTTCCCTGGTGGCTCAGATGGTAAAGAATCTGCAGGAGCCCTGGGTTCAATCCCTGGGTGGAGAAGATCCCCTGGAGAAGAGAATGGCTAACCTTTCCAGTATTCTTGCCTGGAGAATTCCATGGACAGAGGAGCCTAGCGAGCTATACAGTCCATGGGGTTGTAAAGAGTCAGACACTTTTAGTTAATTGAGAGACTAACATTCACTCAAATGAAGCACTGCCCATTTAGGTCTAATTTATTCCATCAATATAAAAGGACCATGCAGATTCTCCTAAACTGAAAGGACAGCTAAAGGCATTCTTCACTGTAAAAATGAATTTTTTAAAAATGAGATGATTCTAACAGATTTACTTTACATAGCAATGCAATATCTCTAATTGAAAACAATATCTTCTGTCTGATGACATAGAATTCAACTGTCTTTCAGATTTGTTCAGTGTTTTCTCAATTATGAAAGCACTTGAAAATCCATAAGGGGACAAGATGTCTTTCTTCATTTTCAACATTTACATCAGGATATTTTTCAAAAATCTTTCATATTTATCATATCTTCAACAGGTAACTTATAGCACTCATAAAACAAGTTCAAACTGACCCTATCCTGTTTCTACTGAGGTGTTTTTCAGAAAACAAAACAAAACAAAAAGGCAAGTCATGCAGCTAAGGCATGTGCAAAAGAGGAAATTTTGACTTCAAATAACACCAGGTACAGAATGTCCCCCTCCTAACCTCCTCTCAAGGGACCAAAGGACTGGGACAGGACAAGCAGAAGATGCTGCCTTTTCCTTTACCCATCTCTGTATTACATGATGATGACAGTCAGCACGAATAATTTTCTTTTATTTAGAGATATAGGTTTTTAAGAAAAGTTATAATGACAATGCCCAACTAAAGAGCTAAGGAATGCTTTGAAATCCCTGAAAGCTTCTAATTGAAGACAAGTTCCAGTGGTGGAAAAAAACATATACTTTGGATTCTGAGCTTTGCTACCATAGGGAGGTGGGGAGAGAGAGTAAGAGAGAGAAAGAGATAGAAAGTTTATATGAGCCTTCCCATTAATTTAATCCCTACTAATTTAATTCATAGGAAATAACTATAAACATGCATATATAATCCTATAGAAGTATAGTATTTCATTGTAATAGTTTTTATTATGTCAAAATTGGGAGAAATATAAATGTCTACCAGAGGTAGAATAGTTAGATAAATCATGACAATGTCTATACAAATGCAGCCATTAAAACCATACTAATGATCTGGAAATACTCTTGCTGTTAAGGGGAAAAAAATAAATAAATAAAACTGAATATACCACGTTGTTACAATTTTGTAAACATACAAATATAAAGCTAAAATGCTTTAACAAAGCTTCTCTGCATAATTGATTTAAAAGGTGATCTTTATTTTCTTCTTCATATTTTCTGTTTTCCTACTGTATGTGATTAATGTCCACCCCTTTGAAATTAGAATTTTTCAAACTAGAATTTTTTCCTATAAATATTGTAAAGAAATCCCAGGGGAGGAAGAGAGGCACATGGCAGAGAAATCAGTGGGCAAATACAAGAAAATCCACACTTCCTTACCTCCCTGTCATGCTGAATTTAAAACTGCCAAACAAGGGATATTTTATCAGGGGCATGAGACAGCATACAGGATAGTATAGAATATTTATACATACTGACTGAAATGATTCAGCCAAGAGATAGAAACTGATAATGCAGAGAACAGAACCTAGCATTACGAATAATACTGCCTGATTTTCCTTATTCTCACCTCCATCTGCAAGGCCATGAAAAATTCCATATTCAGGAAACATTTTCTAAACACTCGTAATGATTATCTAATCCTTTTTTTAAAAAATGAAGAAATAAGGGGGTGGTTAGAACAAGGGTTCCTGGCCATAATGAGCTTAGATAACACTTCTGGGAAGAGATCTTCTCATGTGACTATCTACTTATCATACCAGATTTAAGCTATGTGAGCTATTTAAGCCTCTCATTCATAGTGTTACCAAACCAAACTTTCGTCCACTCACCCAATGCATAATAAAGCCAATCTACTGACACCAGGTTGCAGTGAAGGAAAGTACGGTGTTTATTTTAAGGCAGCAAGCCAGGAGAAACTGCAGTTGACACTCAAAAGACCCTAATTTCCCAAAGGCTTTTAGAAGCATTTTTAAAGACAGTGTGAGGGACAGGGTCTCAGGGTGGGTGATCAGCTCGTGCACAATTCTTCTGATTGGTTGGTGGGGAGGTAACAAGATGATGTTTTGGGAATCTTTATCATCAGCCTTCTGGTTCCAATCCATCTGGGTTCTACTTGCTTGTAGTTAGCACATGGTTAACTTTTTCCACCTTATTATTCTGTGTAACTAGAAATCAACAAATGGATGCTATTCAGAGAACTTCCAAGAGGCTAAATGAATCGGTCCCATCAGCTCACAATGACAGTCAGGAATCTGTGTCATTGTGTTCTCAGAACACACATCAATGATGGCAGAAGAAGAAAGAAAAACAAAACCCCAGGAGTCTGCCAAAAACACCCTAGGCTGCAGAAGCCTGGGTATACATACCCACACTCAGAAAGACACTGGGAAACAGGAATTGTGAGTGATCCTCTGGGATCCCGGGAGGAAACTGCTGATTGTTTTTGGAAAAACATTCCCACCCACCCCTGGGCTCAGGGAATAGAAAAATGGTATCCAGACCTCCTTCCCAGAAGCATTCCCCTCCCTGAATCTAGTACCTGAGGTATTTGAGCGGCACATAAAAATAGCATTTGCTCAAACCAAAGCAAATAATTTTTAACTAGCTTGTTGCCTGAACTTTGTCTCCCTACAGATCTCAGACACCAGGTCAACTCCTCTAGCTGTACACACTGGTACCTGTCTCAGATGGAACGTTTCTGACTTTATCACCCCTCTTCCCACTTCAGGCAGTAAGGAGGCCGTAGGCAGGCCAGAACCAGGATCCACGACAGCTGTTCCCACAGCTGGTTTTACCACAATGCCCCAGGCCCCTAACACCCACCCACCGGCTCTGACCGCCTATGCTGATCCACCCTGCCGAGTGCAGCCAGACCAGCCTTCCACTGTCTCCCTCCCACAGAGAACCTTCTCAGATTCCTCTTGAGACAAGGCTTTCCATGAAAACACAGCATGCTTCACTACTTCACAATCTTGTTCAAGCCATTCCACTTGCCTCGAAGACTCTCTAATCCTCATTTTCAGTACTGAAATCCTGCCCTTGATTCACACTTAGCTGTAGCAATCGCCCTCATCCTTGGCAACTGTAAAACTTTGAGCAGTAAAAGACAAATATATGCTATCACTTGAATGTGAACTCTAAAAAAGTAATACAAATGAACAAATGAATCTATTTACAAAACAGAAACAGATACACAGACACAGAGAACAAATTTACGGCTACTAAAGGGGAACAGGAGTAGGGGGAGAGAGAAATTCGGAGTTGGGATTAACAGATACACACTACTATGTATAAACTGGATCAGCAATAAGGATTTCCTGTATAATACAGGGAACAAAATTCAATATCTTGTAATAACCTAGAGTGGAAAACAATCTGGAAAATAAATATATATATATATATAACTGAATCACTTAGCTGTATACCGAGAACTAACACAATAGTGTAATTCAACTAGACTCCCATCAATCAATCAATAATAAAATCTTATACTATACGGGAAAAGAATCTGAAAAAGAATGGGTATATGTATATGCATAACTGAATCATTTTGCTATACATCTGAGACTAGCATAAAATTGTAAATCAACTATACTCAAAATAAAATAAAAATTAAATTTAAAAAGTTTTTAAGAAACTATAGCAGTCATGCCGCTTTAGATCTCATTTATTTGTGGGCAGGTCACAGACACTGTGTTAGATGCCAAAGATACGATGATGAAGAAAAATATGCCCAACAACAGATTCCCCAATATCTAATGAGAAAGATAGGATAAACAGATATATAAACAATATACAAGCAAATTAGGATGTATGTTATAGAAGCAATAAATAAAAGGCTGAGAGAGAGATTGAAGGGTACAATTTAACAGGGTGATCAAGAAATGCTTTTCCCTCCTCTGGGAGAAGTGACTGAGGGGGCAGAGAGAGTCAAAATTGTTACCCTACATTCTACTCCTTGGAAACAAGGAGATTCTACCCAACAGAGACATATAAACACGTTGATCACGTGCACGCCTTGCTGCTGCTGCTCCACGGGGACTTTAATTTGGATTTGCACTAATATGGGTCTCCCATTGATTCAATGAAGTTTGTGTCTTTAAAAAAAGACACACCCACAAATCTTTTCCAAATAACCTCTATTTCAGCCCCTGGTCAGTTGGCTGACAGACCATATTCTCAAGCTTCCTAGGGGTCCTTTGGTTTGATTGAGAGGATCTATGAGGCTCATCTTAATCTCTAGAAAGAACCGTCTATGTGATTGAATACTCCCACCATTAACCTTTTCTGATGTTTTAATGAAAAGTTGTACAGTCTCACTCAGATTTTTCTCTATGCTGCAACTGTCTTGATTTTAGTGTCTTTTCAAACTGAGAATTTTCAGATTTATACAGTCCTGGTTCCTGTTTGTTTAACAATTTTTTCCTCAGTTTACCTATTTCCCCTTGCATTTCATTATAAGCAGCAAAAAGAAACCCAGTGGTACATTCATGCTCTGCTTAGCAATCTCCTTAGCTCTGGAACCAAGTTCAGCCTCCCGCATAACCACGGGAAACAATTGTGCAGTTTCTGCCACTACCTAACAAGAGTTCCCCTTCCTTCAGTTCTCAGTAGCAGTTCCTAAATTCCTCCTGCAGCTTCCCTAGTTGTGTCCTTAAAGTCCAGACTTCTATTGAAACTAACAATCTGTTCAAAGGAATTTGGATTCTTTTCTATCATACTTCTCAAAATTCCTTCAGCCTTTTTAGATATTTGTTACAAAAGCACCCACTATCAGGTGCCCGAATCTGTATTCATTTTCTATGGCCACAAGACAACTTACCACAAACTCGTGGCTTAGCACAGCACACACTTGCATCTCACGGCTTCTGCAGGAAAGTACGCTCTAGAAACTCTCTTTGAAGAAGTAAGCAGTCATGTTAGAGAAATCCATATGTAAAGGAAGCTGCTAAGTCACTTCAGTTCAGTTCAGTTCAGTCGCTCAGTCGCGTCCGACTCTTTGCGACCCCATGAATTGCAGCAGGCCAGGCCTGCCTGTCCATCACCAACTCCCGGAGTTCACTCAGACTCACGTCCATCGAGTCAGTGATGCTGTGTCCAACTCTGCGCAACCCCATAGACGGTAGCCCACCAGGCTCCCCCATCCCTGGGATTCTCCAGGCAAGAACACTGGAGTGGGTTGCCATTTCCTTCTCCAATGCATGAAAGTGAAAAGTGAAAGTGAAGTCACTCAGTCGTGCCTGACTCTTAGCGACCCCATGGACTGCAGCCTACCAGGCTCCTCCATCCATGGGATTTTCCAGGCAAGAGAAAATGGCAGGTGGCAATTCTGCTTAGGTGGCAATTCTCTCCCTCCTTATTTTTTTTTAATTTTATTATTTATTTATTTATTTTTTACCCTCCTTATTGACACAGGAGAATACAGAAGTCATGAAGACTGACAATTTTGCTGAGAAGTAACACTGACAGATAACCTAACAGCAGAATCTGAGAGCCATCTCCCCACAACAGAAAGCAGATAGAGCTGTATTTAGAAACATGTTGCCAGGTTTTCTTTCCAACCCATCAGGTTTTATCTCAGGAAGCCAGAAGCACCCAGAAAGTCACTTTATAAACTTAGAGACTGGCTGATGGGAATTCCTCCTCCACATCCACCATGTTTCTATACCCAGAAATGAAAACCAGAGAAAGTCACCTACAGAAAAGTTCGTAGAAACCACCTAGAGAAAGTCGGTAGGACCACTAGCAGTGCTTTGTCTCTTTTAGGTAGAGACAGTGCAAGGAAATGTTCAGATATGTACATGGCTTCTTTGTACCCTATCAGGTACCCTATGAGGTACCTGGGATAGAGAAGAAGATATTGAAATGGTAACTATCTTTTATGTTTGTTTGATTATCAAAATTAACATGACTTTTTCATATTTTTATAAGGAGGAAGCTAGTCTGGGTAGCCTCAAAAAGCCCTTCAGTTTGAATGTTTTTGTGAGTCTATGACGCCAGATGGAAATTTTAATTAACGTTGACTTCGAAGTTTAAATCTCAAAATGCTAGTCTTGACCCTGATGCCAAGTCCTGGACGAGGTTCTAGAGTTGCTGACCTCTGGTAATACTGCAGCCACCCAGAGCCCAGTGAAAGCTGAATGAAGAGCAAAGGTTTGAGAACAAGGAGTACAAAGTTAGATAATCAGCAGTGAACTAATATACACAAAAATGAGAACCTTCATGGGACCATCACAGATATACATTCCAAAACTGGCCCATTCAAATTTCAAGTCTTAGTGTTTTATAAAACTGGCTCCCTCCCAAAGTGGGAAACCTGCAGATAAAGTGTCTCCTTTTTTCCTCTCTCAATATCTTCTTTAGTTCATCTTCCTGGTATTAGTAATTCTGGTTCTATTCATGTTTAGATTTATTGCAGAGCAGTAGCTTTCATTTCTATCTTATTTTTTCACTTGAGTATAGATTTTAATAGGTGATGCTGGAGTGTGTCCCCACATTGGTCTAGGGCTCTGGAATCCACATTTTTAAGCCCTCCTATTTATTCTAATGTGCAGCCAGACTTGAGAATTATGAGGCTGGAAAGCAAAAATGTTAGTCACTCAGTGGTGTCCAACTCTTTGTGACCAATGGATCTGCTAGGCTTCTCTGTCCAGGGGATGCTCCAGGCAAGAATACTGCAGTGGATAGCTATTTCCTTCTTCAGGGAATCTTCCCAAACCAGGGATGGAACCTGGTTCTCCTGCATTGCAGGCAGATTCGTTACCAGCTGAGCCACCAGGGGAGACCGAGAACTACGAAGCTAGAATGTTTTAAAAAGGCTGCTCCTCTGTGTGGCCTCCAGGGGACAATCTTGCCCATTAACACAATTCTGAAACAATGAGACCATGCTAACACTGCATGGGGACTGATGAGAGGCCTGAACTTGGGAGAGTAAAGGATACTGCTGATAATTAGACACTTGAACACTGTTGAGGTCCTTGACAGCGGATTTTCTTTAAAATTCTTTTAAACTTCAGGAAACTTTGTGACCACCTGTTTCCTTCTATACATGCAATTTTCCCAAGCCATCTTATACCCAATCCAGGCTTGTAAGGAAGTCTGAGGACTTCCCTATTCCATGATCATTTCTTTGGATAGGATTTCCTTTATAACAGATTTATCCTTTATAACAAACCACTGTCAAAAAAATGATTTGGCCAGAAGTTATTCCTTTTTCTAAACAGGTCTCTCTAGCCTTTATGTGTACCTTTCATTACTCATGTCATTATCCCTTCTGGAATGACAATTTCAGCAGCCAGGATCTCAATGGTGAGTTCTGGGGTAGAAATGAACCAGAAACATGGTTAGTTCAAGGAGCTCAGTATAGTAAATATTTTATAATATTTATGCACTACAAATAAATAATACATATTCAGCTGCATATCTGTCTGGTTAAGAAACAGTAGTGAACTCCGGGACAATGATCTTTTGTAAACAAGCCTGTTTAATGGCCTTAAAAATAAAATATCATTACAAAGAAATTAGAGAAAAATTACACCAATTTTAAAAAATAGATAGGAACAAATAATTTTCAACTAAGAAACCAACAACAAAAATATGAAAAGAATTCAACCTCTGTGATAAACAAAAGTGCATCAAATAATAAAACATTTTTTTCTCTATGAATTGTTAATTTTTTTAATAGTAGACTCTGGTGCTTCTAAGGATGTCATGAAACAAAAACTTGTACTTGTTTGTATATTGCAGAAATTTCCATTTGTAAACTCATTCTAAGGGTAATTTGTTAACATATATACAACTAATCCACTCAACAATTCTACATCCAGCAATTTGCCCTTAAAAAATATTCAGAAAAGTTGAGCACAAATTGACCAAAGCAAGTAGTAAAGAATCAGTATCACACAGGTTATATTCTTTTGCTACCATAAATAAAGTTAGATCTGTCAATTAAAAGTCAACGTTAAAGGCAAAAAGAAATGCACTTTTGAATTAAGTCAGAGATAGACAAATATCATATGATATTACTTTTATGTAGAATCTTTAAAAAATTATACAAATGAAATTATTTACAAAACAGATTCACAGACTACAAAAACAAACATATGGTTACCAAAGGGGAAGGAGAGGGGATAAATTAAATGTTTGGTATTAACATGTACACACTACTATATATAAAATAGATAAACAAAAATGACCTACTGTACAGCACAGGGAACTCTATTCTGTAGTAATTTCAATGGGAGAATTTGAAAAACTTATATATAAAAGTATAACTGAACCACATCGCTGTGTACCTGAAACTAATACAACATTTAAATCAACTATATTCCAATATAAAATAAAAATTGAAAAAAGAAAAAAATGCACTTCTAAATAATTTGTGAACCAAAGACATAATGGAATTGTTAAAATATTTACAACGGAACTATAATGAAAGGTTCATATTTTAACACTTCAGAGATAAACCTAAGCAATACAGAGTAATTTTACAGCCTTAAAAATATATTAAAAACAAAAAGCTGAACAGGATGAGCTAAACATTCAATCAAAAAGTCTTGAGACAATAAAAGTAAACAACAAAGATAAGATAAAGAAAACAGTAAGAATGAGAGCTAAAATTAAGGAAATAGAGAGAAAGAAACAATGAAAAGGATCAATTTAAAATGGTCCTTTGAAAAAAATTACAAAATAGACAAATCTCTAATAAGTTTTCTCAAGGAAATTAAAACAAGACACAAAAATATTGTGTAAAATAAGATTATAGCTACAGGCACAGTAAAAATTTAAATAATTACAAGAAAATGCAGATGCAGATTCATACAAATAAATTTGAAAACTTGGACAAAATATAAAACTTTCTAAAAATTATAATAGAGGAAAATTGATAAGAAAATTAGAAATTTTGAATTTACGTATAAATTTTAAAAATTTAAAACACTATACATACATACAGTTTTATAGGTGAGTTATATCAAACCC
This sequence comes from Capricornis sumatraensis, assembly GCF_032405125.1. Classification (NCBI taxonomy): domain Eukaryota; kingdom Metazoa; phylum Chordata; class Mammalia; order Artiodactyla; family Bovidae; genus Capricornis; species Capricornis sumatraensis. The sequence continues at coordinate 78,411,187 of NC_091070.1, forward strand.
AAGACCAATAATTTCCATATAATACAAACCATATCTGAGTACTGAGAATGATAGAAAACAGAAAGCTAGTCAACACATTATTCTGAGCCTAAGAGAGAACCATAATGACAAAAACAAGAATAGATGACAAACAAAAATTATAGACCAACATTATTTATAAAAAGCAATGACAACTCCTAAAAATATTATCCATCTAGTACTGAATATTTAAAATAATACTGATACACCCAGAAATATGTATATGGTGTTATTCACTCAGTCATGTCCAACTCTTTGAGACCCCATGGACTGTAGCCTGCCAGGCTCCTCTGTCCATGGAATTCTCCAGGCAAGAATACTGGAGTGGGTTGCCATTCCCGTCTCCAGGATATCTTCCCAATTCAGGGACTGAACCTGGGTCTCCCGTACTGCAAACAGATTCTTTACTGTCTGGGCCACCAAGAAGCCCCAGAAGTATGAGGAAGGCTTGATATTTGAACAACACACCAGCTAAATATATTAATTATAAAATTCTCTCACTAAATGCTGAAAGTAACTTGGTCAAATTTAATATTAGTATGTATTTTTAATTAATCTCTTAGCTATAAAATCTCTCAGTAAACTAGAAAGTAAAGGGAACTTCCTTAACCTGACAAATGGAGTCTTAATTTGTTTTTAAAGTGAAATGTTAAAAACTTTCCCTTAAAAACACAAGACTTCCAGTATTATCCTTTCTACTCTACATTAACGGTCTTGGGAATCTTCCCAATCCAGGGATTGAACCCAGGTCTCCTGCATTACAAGCAGATTCTTTACATCTGAGCCACCAGGGAAGCCCAAGAACACTGAAGTGGGTAGTGTACCCCTTCTCCAGGGCAACTTCCCCACCCAGTAACTGAACCGGGGTCTCCTGCACTGCAGGCAGATTCTTTACATCTGAGCCACCAGGGAAGTCTATCTTAACCAGTGCAGTAAAATAATAAAAACATTAGGACAAAAAAGGAAAAAACACAATTATCACTAATCATAGATGGCTGATTCCATTTTGCAGGGAGGAAATGTACAAAATGAGCCTAGAATACCTTGTCATCCCAGAAAACTAGGAAGTTATCAAAGACTACAGAGTCCATGTTAAAAGACTTGGGAGCAAACCTGAAAAAATTTTCACTGGCTAAAGATGGAATGATTCTCAAATCAATAATAAAATGAATCCAATGGATTACAACACATCAAGTATATTTAAATTCATGGGGTCACAAAAACGTCCTCCTCATTTCCTTTTGGGGATTTGTCCTGATTTGCACGGGGTTTGCCTGGGACTGTTTAGGTTTGGCACAAAAAGCCTCGTGTCCTGAGAAACACCTTCATCTCAGGCAAACAGGGATGACTGGTCACATTACAGGGGAATCAACTCATTATCCTGAAGACTGACAAATAATCATACACTTGATCTCAGAGAGTAATCAAAATATTGACAAGGAAAATATCTTTATAGAAATATTATAAAGATATAATATATAGCAATAATAAATGTATAAAGAAATATCATAAAGTTAATAAATGAAGTAGAAATTATATAATTAGAATATCATTTTGCCAGCCAAGTCCCAGTCAAACAATGCTGTGCTTAGTCACTCAGTCATGTCCGACTCTTTGTGACACCATGGGCTGTAGCCTGCCAGGATCCTCTATCCATGGGGATTCTCCAGGCAAGAGTGGTTTACGATGCCCTCCTCCATGGGATCTTGCCAACCCAGGGATCAAACCCAGGTCTCCCACATTGCAAGAGGACTTTTACTATCTGAGCTACCAGGATAGCCCAAGAATACTGGAGTGGGTTGTTGTTGCTGTTCAATAGCCCAGTCGTGTCAACTCTGCAACCCCATGGACTGCAGCACACCAGGCCTCCCTGTCCCTCACCGTCTCCCGGAGTTTGCCCAAGTTCCTGTTCATTGCATCACTGATACTGTTCAGCCATTTCATCCTGTGAAGCCCTCTTCTCCTTCTGCCCTCAGTCTTTCCCAGCATCAGGGACTTTCCCAAAGAGTCATCTGTTCACATCAGATGACCAAACTACTGGAGCTTCAGCTTCAGCATCAATCCTTCCAGTGAATATTCAGGGTTGATCTCCCTTAAGGTTGACTGGTTTGAAGTGGGTAGCCTATCCCTTCTCTGGGGGATAGCCGAAGAATAGATCTTATCATTGCCTATTAAAGTCACTAACAACATATACACAGTCAAGCTGACATCATGTATCTGCCCAGGAAAGTATACAATACCATGATGTCTAGCATTTGCTTTAAATTAATCAGAATTGGGGGAGGTACATAAGATATGTAGGATGCTGGGCAAGCAGATTATTTAACTGGCCATGAGTCGATAATTGTGGAAGCAAGGTAATGGACATAGGCTGTTTTATCACACTCTTCTCTCTTCTTTTGTTGATGTTTGAATTCTCCATAATAAAATACTTCAAAAGAAACCTGGTTAACATAAAAACAAGTCATCAGAAATGCATAGACTCATATTTACAATCTTCACTAAACTGTATTTAAATTAGGCAAAACAAATATAATGATACAATGTCAACCAATGATATTTAAACAAACTAAGGTACACTTACACAACAGAGTAGTACAAAGCTGTAAAAATCACATTCTAACATACAATTGAATGACATGATGGTATTCATAAACACAATGACAAACAAGTGAGGGTTTCAACATGATCTCAGTTCCTTTAAAGTATGCACATTTGCAAAGATGCTAAAAGAAATATAATGAAATGTTAAGAGTATATATCTCTGGGGAGTGAAATAGTTGAACTTTATTATCTCTGCTATACTTTTTATACTTGTTGGTTCTATGTTTATCATTTTCCTTATAACAAAAAATATACTATATGTTATATATTTATTAAAGAAAAGTAGCAAGCCTGGAGGAAGACAGGTGGGAGGGTAAGCACAGACAGCAGGTGACATGACTAAGCCTGCACAAGCAGAAACCCCATTTCCGGCTCTGCAGCAGTAAGGCCACAGGACCGCCCAGCTCCAGTGACACGGACAGGGCCTGGCAGGTGGCAGGCAGAATAAGAGCCACTTCACTAGTGGGAAGAACCCCAAGGATGCAGTCTGGACCACCTGCTCTCCTGTGTGCAATCGTGGCCCTCATCTGCCTTGGTAGGGAGCTCCCCAATCCTGCAGCTGGGGCTTGAGGAAGGAGATTTGGGAAAGAAGTTAGAATAGAATCCTACAATGCTTTTCTCTGCTTTATTTCCTGGGTCAAAACTTGGCTACTGTAGCAGCTTTCTTGTGAGCATCACCAACAAATAAATCATTTTTCCCTTCTTTTCTACAGGTTCCAACAATGTTGAGAGCGCCGATGTACCTACAGTGTATAAAAAAGAGGGGGAATCTGTGACCGTGGAATGCAAGTTCTCAGTCAGCTATACATACTATATGATGTACTGGTATCGACAGCCTTCCAGCGGAGAGATGATTTACATGATTAATATTTATTCTCAAAGCAAGCACACAAGGGAAGGACGATACTCTGTGGAATTTTACAAACCCAACCAAATGCTGAAACTCACCATCTCAGCCTTGACGCTGAGTGACTCGGCCGTCTATTTCTGTGCTGTTAGAGAGTTCCACGGTGAGGGTAGTGACAGGAAGCACCTTACAAAAACCCCCAGGGCTCAGCCCGAGACAGCCACCTGCTCCAGGAGAAGACAACCCGCAGAACAGGAAGAGAGAAGACACAGGCATGATGGGTGGTTCTGCTGGATCTAGAGAGAGGCTAATGAATGTTCTCAAAACAATCTTCCCACATTTGGTATCAAAGAAAGAGCTGTGGTTACGAGACCCCAGCCTCCAGGGCATTTTCATCTCTGTGTCTGGTGTCTAAGTATAGCCCATCAAGGTATGCCTCTGTCATTTCTGCTTGCCCAACATCCACACCCCTTTTATGGTGACAGCACCTTGATCTTTTCTGGATAAACAAGCTTCCCCTCCTCCTAGGCCTCCCAGGTGGTGTAGCGGTTAAGAATCCGCCTGCCAATGCAGGAGTCACAAGAGATGCGGGTTGGATCCCTGGGTCGGGAAGATCTTCTGGAGCAGGAAATGGCAACCCATGCCAGTATTCTTGCCTGGAAAATCCCATGGACAGAGGAGCCCTGTGAGCTACAGTCCATGGGGCCACAAAGAGTCAGACACAACTGAGCACAAGCAAACACACACCCCTCCTTCCACCCCATGTGTGGGTTTGGATGAAGCTGACCCCATCCTTGGATGCCCTGACCAATTAGCATAGTTCATCTCGTTGACCACAATGATTGGTTCAAGGATGCATATATGATCCAAGCCCACATCCCAAATATAATATGGAACTTTGGGGAATGCTGCTGGAGATTAAGAGGTCAGGATGTTGTTAAAAAGCAATAACAAGCCCCAAGTGGAATCATTTGCCCCATCTCCCACAAAAGCAAATCAAGACTCAATTGTGGTTTCAACCTATTCCAGAAACATGACCTTTAAAACAGTCAATCTGAAATTTCCTGATTAATACCAGTGAGGTTATCTGTGATTAAAAAAAAAAAAAAAAAAACCCTGCTATTCCCTTTCCCCATGAGAAAATGGTCCTGGCCTGAAACCATCTTTTCGGGGTTTTTTTTCTCTTGCTAATACCTTCTCTTCCCTCCTTCCTTCTGCCTATAAAAACCTTTTACTTTGTACAACCCCATGTTTGCTACATGGGATGCTGCCTGATTCATGAATCATTGAAAAAAGCCAATTAGATCTTCAGATTTACCCAGGTGAATTTTTTTTAACAGTGTAAACCTAGAGCTGCCAGCAACCCTCTTGCCATCACAAGAGAAGAGCATGATTTTGAAAAGAGTGAAACTGAGCTACTAGAACATTGTTCGAGGCCCTGGACTCTGCTGTGATTAGAGAAGATCTACATGGAATTTTCAGTTGAACAATTCAGCTACCTGAGCTTGGGTTCCACCAGAAGCGAACAAGGATTCAAGCGCAAGTGGTTTAGTTAGGAAGTGATCCCAGGATGCATGGCAACAGGTCTAGGGAGAGTGACAGGAAGGGAGTGAGCCAGGAAAGAGTGTGTGTTGTCAGGCCATCTGCCATTGGGTACCAGATGTTTAACCTTGCCAAGGAATCTTCTGGGAACCAGCGCAAAGCACTTATCTCCACTTATCTCAACTGGGGCCAAAGGAGCTAGGATACTGCTACCCCAACCCTGTGTGTCTTTGACAGAGGACAGCTCCAGCGGATGAGGGTGTTAACTCCTCAGCACTGAAATCTGCCGAACTCAAGTGTTGGCAGAAGGAAGTGGGCAGTGTGCACTTTGAAATGATAAACATAAGGGAGTGAAGGTGGGATGTCAACAATGTGACACAATTAATCTCTTTTTTTTGTAAGCTATTGAGTTGAGTTTTCCATTAATATTTTCAACCAAAAGACACAACGAAAAACACTAATAAAGACAGTCATGAGGTAAAATGAAATAAGCAAGCAAAATACTTCAAAATAACTTTTTAAAACTTTTGATGTGCTGCAATTCAGAAAGGATCCTGTCAAGGAGGGGAAATTTCCCCCTCTACCTTCCTTGAGTTCCTATGATTGGACTAGTAATAAAATTGACACCAGAAAGACTAACAGGAAAAAAAAAAGAAATATATTTTAATTTGTGCACACAGAGTTCTCATGGAAAGGGTACCTAAGAAGTGTCCAAAGCAGGGCAGTTTTATACTTTTCATTAGTAATTGTCAAATGCTCAATTAGTGAAGAATCTAAACAGAGTCTGGGCTTGGGGTAGTGAGGTAAAGAAGTAACAAGGTTTGTTTATACAGATTTTTCTCCCAAATTCCCTATCTCTGGTGATAAGATGCAGGAAGGACACTTTTCACATAGAGGTTTATTTCCTACTTTCAGGGGGACAGAGGAGGGTCAGGATTTGCTTATTGCATCGGCTATTTCTCAAACAGCTTCAATTCAAAAGAATCAGGATGTCACCACAGCATACTTTGGGGCAGCAGCGGTGAACCCCAACTCTTCAGTTCTTCAAACTGTTCCAGTTAGATGGGTTTGACATCAGCTGACATCACCCAGGGTGCTAAGGAAGAGGGACAGACTTACCACCTGTACCTGCGTTGCTACACTGTACATTTGATTGTTCTCTCACCTCCAGATCTTTCCTGTGCAGGGCCACCTTGCTTAGTGCTGCTCCATTCATCTTCCTACAGCGTCCCTCCCAAGAATCCTGCCTGCTCAAAGAGCTCAGATCCCTTGTAAGACTGTGCTTTCCCCAGCTCCCAAATTCTGCCCCTGCTGTTTGCTTTTCCAGCAATACACTTCCTCCCCATTTCTACCTTTTGAGGATCACCATCCTTCAAAACCGACTTCACGTCTCTTCTTTGACATTCTTGAAAATGCTCCCGTAGCAAGGAGCAGGCCTGGATCCCATATCTTGGTTTCAAATATCACTTCTAATAAAAGGAACCAGAGATCCTTGGAGAAATGTCTATTTCAGAGGCTGGAGCAGGGACTATGCAGGATAATCCTGGAGTATGCCATCATGCTAAACACATATTCAAATCACAAAAACCAGTGCTAAGGCAATGTCAAAAGGACATAAGAGCCAACTGAAGAATCTCCCTGTGGCCAAAGCTGGAACACTTCGAGCAATAAAATAAATTAAACAGTATTAAGTAGCAACCTAAAGTAGAAAATAAATATCTAGAGTCATTGATATAAATAAATTATTGCAAAAGTAAATGAGGGAAAATAGACAAATATCCCAAGCTGAAGAATTTCAAATGGTTTAAGTAGACACTCCACACTCTGGAAGATGGAGCATAACTCCCCACTCCTTAAGTGTAAGCTGCACATAGTGACTTCCTTCCAAAGAGGACAGTAAGAAAAGGCAGGAAGAGTAACTGTGTAGAAGAGAAAACTTGACCAACACTATCTCAGCCAGGTAATCATGTTCAACATCAACAGAAAGAAGTCACGATGACAGCAGGTCCCCTTGATATGAAATGTTAAGAAGTGGCAGTTTACCTCTGTGATCTTCCTTCCCCAAACCCGTAACCCCAGTCTAATCATGAGGAAATTATCAAAGAACTCCTAAGTGAGGTAATTCTATGAAATACCTGGTTAATACTCCTCAAAACTCTTGTTGCTGTTCAGTCATTAAGTCATGTCTGCTCTTTGTAATCCCATGGACTGCAGCACACCAGGCTTCCTTGTCCTCCACTAAAAACTCAAAACTACCCAGGACATCAAAAATAAGAAAAGTCTGAGAAATTGTCACAACCAAGACGAACCTGAGGAGACACAATGACTAGATGTAATGTGGCAGCCTCGATGGGATTTTGCAAACAGAAAAAGGACATTAGGTATAACCTAAGTGAATCTGATACAGCATGAACTTAGCAACATCAGTACTGGTTTATTATTTACAGTACAGTTACCATGGGAAGATGTTGTTGAGAAGGGGGTGGGTGGACTGTGTGGAAACTATGTGTACTCTCTCTACAAATTTTCTGTAAATCCAAACTACTCTAAAATTCAAAGTTCACATTAAAAACCTATAAAACTGTAGGTTTCATTTGACCTGATTTTTGTGGAGGGAAAATTATAATTTCATGTATAGTTGCATCATTATATATACATCAAAAAATCTTGAACTGGACTGTTGAGTACATATCCACCACATACATGTGGCTGTTGAACACTTGGATTATAACTGGTTCAAACTGAGATGTGCTGTAAATGTGAAATATACACCAGGCTTCAAAGATTTAGTATGGAAAAAAAAAAATTCAGTGATTTTTTTTTTTTACATTGACTCCCTATTGAAATGATATTTTGGATTTACTGGGTTAAATAAGATATATTATCAAAATTAACTTTATTTCTTCATGCTCTCTTTTAATATGGCTACTAAAACATTTTAAGCTGTGTGCATGGCTCACATCGCATTTCTGCTGATAGCAGTGGTCTAAAAAGATAGACATGAAATGTTAACAACAGTTACTCCTCATAATAAGATTAAAAGTGACTTTCTTAGCTTTCTTTTTTCCTAAATTTTTCTTCAATAGATATGCATTTTGTATAATAAAAATAGTGATAAAATGAAAAGATGTGAAGAACTACTACACTGAAATGTCACACTAAATGATGGAAGCACCAACTAGAAATGTCAAACCATAGAGTCCTTCCATTAATTAATTATTCATTCATTCATTTAAATGTACATATATTAAGTATATATGTGCAAGGCACTGGGACAGTTGGAATAGAAGCACAGAAAAGATGAGCTGTAATTATCTCCTTCAAGGAGTTCACAGTCGACTTGGGAAGTTAGGCTCATAAATATTTAAAATATAGCAACATAATGTGGTCAGTGATACACCTATGATGATTTCAACTCTTCTCTCCTTCTTGCTTTAAATGCCACTTTTTTTTTCTGGCTCCAACATTAGTTTACTTCTCTGCCCACCCCATGATTGTAACTAATACTTATATGCTCGTGACTAATACACCTCTAACCTTGATGAGACCATAGGTACAAGCTGAAAAAAAAAAAAAAAAAGACTAGTGTAGCAGAATTGGGATCCATAAAAATCTGAGCCACTTGCTAATGCCATTTAGCTGTACCTTCAAGAAATGCTCAAGCCCAATCTAAGTATACCAGTCTCCCTCCTGTGCATGCCCAACTTTATAGTTTTGTGGGTCAAACTTTATAGTTTTGTGTATCTTGTAGGATAAGGAGGCAATCAATTCTCTGTGGAATAGAGTCAGATGGGGTTGGAGAGTTGATATATTTCTGAGGTGAAACATTGAAAATATATTGATGGCCCTCCCATATTTAAAGACTTATAAGATAAAGTAAATTACATTTGAAAGCTCCAGGCAGGTAGGTATAGAGAGAGAAAAAATAATTTTTCGTTACTGTTGTTCAGTCACTAAGTCATGTCCTCCTCATTGCAAACCCATGGACTGCAGCATGCCTGGCTTCCCTGTCCTTCACTAGCTCCTGGAGTTTGCTCAAACTCATGTCCATTAAGTCAGTGATGCTATCTAACCATCTCATCCTCTGCCGCGCCCTTTTCCTCCTGCCCTCAATCTTTCCCAGCATCAGGATATTTTCCAGTGAGTCAACTCTTCACATCAGGTGGCCAAACTACTGGAGCTTCAGCTTCAGCATCAGTCCTTCCAATGAACATTCAGGGTTTATTTCCTTTAGGATTGACTGGTTTCATCTCCTCGCTGTCCAAATCAGATATCAAGGGATTTGTTGACTTACTCCACCACCAATGAAACCACATTTGGAACAGCAGCTGCAATTGTATTCACCATCTGTTAAAATTTACAGTAATCCTTTGTTATTCTTCAAGAGTCATCTATCCTCTTCTCAGGCCAATTAGTTGAGGTGAATGGAAATGTGATGGAAATTATCAACCCTGTATATTTTAAGTCCCTTATGGAGGCACTAATTTTTGTAGTTTCTCCAGGAATGCAGGATTACTTTGGATTTACTAGCAGGGAATTTAGAGGCAGTTCTAGCATCTTCTAAGTTGTCCTCACTTATCAGATAACCAATATAGTGACTCTACCATTTGCTGAGTGTGTCTTTTTCAATCAGACATTCTAGAACTTGGGAAATAACCATGGGGTGAGTTCAGAGCCCACCCAGCTGCCTAGACTGTGAGATGGACCTGAACCAAAACACCATAACCACTCAACCTCAATAAAATCCTACTCTGACAAGCAGAAAAGAGTGGCAGATTGGGCTTTCAAGATTTAGTGTCATTTCAGAGCCAGTGTCTAGATATCGCCCAAATTCTGATTATTTCCCTGGTCCAATGCACTATAACCTTGGCAAATGGTTGCAAGGCTTTGATGGGAAAGGAGAGAGAAAAAACTTGCAATATAAAGTTCTGGTCATGTAAATATAAATTAGAAAAACTGTCATTCTTTCCACATGTATGATATTTCATTATTTTGTACCTGTCAAATCTTGAATCTAGTTACAGGTATAGACGCAATGAAAGGTGCTGAAGGTGGGTCTTGAGGAGTTTCAGCATTTCCACACAGGGGAGGAGGGTCATCATAGGTTCTCCAAGCAAAGGGGTACCAAACTCCTTGCACAGGGGAGGAAAGTCTGCTTCCTCTAGCAAAGGAGATTGAGGACCTCCCAGGGCCTTGGTTTGATCAGAATCTGCCCACATATTGCCATCTCAATGCTCGGGGTCCTATCTCTATGCCAATCAAGGCCCTAATTTTAAACATAGTAGGACCCCAACATGTGAACCTTCAAGTTGTAAACTTTCAAAGATACGAACATGCCTTCGCATATCCAATATGTAAGTTAGTTCCTGTCTGGCATACATTGTCATGTGCCTACATCCTCTACAAGTGGTTGTGCTTTTGTGTACTTTACTGTGCCATACTGTATAGAGTACTGTATTTCAAGCCCAGGATATATGGAAGCAAGTTTAAAAGCAGAGGTGATATAACTGGTACTACTGTACTTTCGAAAGCACTCTACTGTTAGCTTAAAAATGTTTAATTTTGTGTTTATTTATGTATTATTTGTGTGCAAAGTATTATAAACCTATAACAATACAGTGTTACAGTCAGTTATGTTAGTTGGGTACCTAGGCTAACTTTGCTGGACTTATGAGCTAATTAGATTTATGAACATGCTCTCAGAATGGAGCATGTTTGTATGTAGGAGGCTTACTGTATAAGAGACTTTGAGTTAACTTGGTATTGTAATTCACCTGCTCGCGACATTAGTCTTTGAGTTTGGTTTTCAGAAATGTCAGATACTGCAACAACAAGAAATAAGGATTTTTCACAGCTGTCACAGAAACTTTCTAGTTCTTTGCCTAGACCTTAGGCTGAAATGTGTTGATATTACGCCAAATTCATTATTTTCTTTCTCAAATTTCTTTATGGCACCTAGAAGCAACTCACATTCCTTACACTCTTTATTTCTGCTAAAGTGTTCAATGATAACAGATACCTGGCAATTCAGCACTTCCTTCTGTAAGCACCTGATGGCAGGGAATACTACACCCCATTTACCAGTGGCAGTTGGATCACTGCACCTAGCAAAATCAGGGAATCGATACCAACTCCCCATCCAGAAGGTTCTGTTTAACTGAATCAGTTTCAGACCAGTAACTGTACCATTTAGGGTGAGCCAGGTTAGCAGAGGAGAAGGCAATGGCACCCCACTCCAGTACTCTTGCCTGGAAAATCCCACGGATGGAGGAGTCTGGTAGGCTGCAGTCCATGAGGTCACTAAGAGTCAGACACGACTGAGCAACTTCACTTTCACTTTTCACTTGCATGCATTGGAGAAGGAAATGGCAACCCACTCCAGTGTTCTTGCCTGGAGAATCCCAGGGACAGGGGAGCCTGGTAGGAGGCCATCTATGGGGTCGCACCGAGTTGGACACAACTGAAGCGACTTAGCAGCAGCAGCAGCAGCAGGTTAGCAGAACCACTGTGAATGATACAGAATATAGGAGCAAGGATTCATTATAGGAATTAGACCTTACAAACACAGGAGGAGCTGGAGAAGGGAAGGTCTGGAAAAAGGGAGTCAGAGGATCAAAAAGGGGTCATTAAGCTACCTGCATGAAGCAGCAGTACAAAGAGGCTGGGGCTTGAAGGAAAATCTAAGTACCTAAGCCCTTTCAAAGGAAGTCAGTCCTGAATATTCATTGGAAGGACTGATGCTGACACTGATGCTCCAACATTCTGGCCACCTGATACAAAGAACTGACTCACTGGAAAAGACCCAGATGCTGGGAAAGATTGAAGCCAGGAGAAGGAGACAACTGAGGATGAGATGGTTGGACGGCATCACCGACTCAATGGACATGAGTTTGAGCAAACTCCAGGAGTTGGCGATGGACAGGGAAGCCTGGAGTGCTGCAGTCCATGGGGTCGCAGAGAGTCAGACACGACTGAGTGACTGACTGAAGCACTTGCAGCCACCAAAATGGGACCGTGAAGAAGAACTCATGGAGAGGTGTACAGTAAGCTGCTATCTATCTCTTGGGTGGATACACAGCCAGGCATCTGGTGATGGGCCTGGGGTAACTGTTGGTAGGCAGAGCCAAGAGTCAGAAAGATTAGCTGGCATAGAAGGGAGGAGAAGAAGGACAAAGTGGGACCCACCTAGCACCCCGGCATCTGTCACTGCACCTGACCACAGTGACCTTCTCAGAGTGTAACAGGGAAGAACAAACCTGACTCCATACTGGATCTGTTTTTCACTTGATCTTTTGTATTCTATTGCTTTTGCCACAAGTTAAAAATGTTGCCTATAACCTAAAACATACAGGATGGCCCATTCTCAAGGCTCTGACCTTTCAAGTGTAACACTTTTCCATTCAAAAAAAGATAAAAATCTGTAGAAGTCAGAATAACGTTTGTCTTATTGGAGGCTTATAGGAACATAGTGACTGGACATCTGTGGACAGTTATGAGAACCAAGGACTCTGCCATGAAGAAGCCTGCAGGAACCAACCACACCACCACCACCACTACCACCCCTTTTAGTATAAATGAAGCCCAAACTCTAACGTGGGGAACATGTTTCTTTGGGACACAAGTCCACTATCTTTGCAGTCTGCTGGCTTTCTGAATAAAGTCACTATTATTTGCCCCAACAACGTATCTCTTGATTTACTGGCCTGTCATGTGGTGAGCAGTATGAGCTTGGACTCAGTGACAATAGGAATTGTCACTGTTTCCCTTCTGCCTTCCAGATCTTATGCAACTTCATCATACGCCCATCTCTGATGCAGAACTTCACACAGAAGAGGGTTCTGGGAAACATAGTTGTCTGAGTAGTTGACCAGTACAAACCTGCACTCCTTATCTCAGATATCAGAAGACAGTCAGTATGGGCAGAAAGAAATCTAGAGAAGCCCCTGGGAGCTCTTTGGTGACCTTGTGGCTGTGGATCACCTGTGATTTGGGAAATTCCTGAAGATGGCAGTCCAGGCCCACAGAGAACTTTCCTCTCAGCGATGCAAATGTCAGTGTGGATATACTGGGAGTCCTTCTGGAGACAGTGAAACTAAAAGAAACGCTATAGGATATGATGAACAAAAGGCTCGTTTCCTCTGTGTGACCTGGTCTTCCAGAAAGGGGGCGAACATAAAAGGAGCGTGAACACAATTCCAGGGCCCTATAAATTCTGAAATGCAGAGAATTTTATTCTGAACTATTTACACAAACAGTGCTTGCCTTTTATCAATTCAGGCAGGATCTCTGCAAACGAGAGAGAGATGGAGTAGAAGATTCATAATGCAGCTCAGTGAAGATGCTTTCCTCCTTTTGCAGGTCCTGGTTCCCCTGATCAGAGTTCCAGCTGCCCACAGTTACACAACAGTCACACAGCAATTCCCCCATCACCTGCCTCCTGTATCTGCATTCTATGACCCGGACTCCACCTCCTTACCTGCCATGGGCACCGGCCACAGTGGTAGAACCAGAGAACAGACGCACAAAAAAAATATGCAAAAGGAAACAGAGTTTCTAATATCACAGCAATGTTCCTCAACTAGAGTCCATAACGTTATTTAAACATGTAGAAAAATAAACTGGCATTTAAACTCCATGTGCTTATTACTGCTCTTATACCAACTACAAAAAAATGCAAGTTAAACATGCACAAAACTTTAAAACCAGTAAAACTTTACTCATTTTAATTTATGATGTTTTGCTAAAACTAAATCATCAATTTGGAGCTGTATGTATTTATATATATATAAATCCCTGGAGGTGAGCATGGCACCCTACTCCAGTACTCTTGCCTGGAGAATCCCGTGGATGGAGAAACCTGGTGGGTTACAGTCCATGGGGTCACACAGAGTCAGACACAACTGAAGCAACATATAAATCCCTGAAGGAGGACACGGCAACCCAATGCAATAGTCTTTCTTAGAAAATCCCAAGAACAGAGGAGGCTGGCAGGCTACAGTCCATAGTGTCGCAAAGAGTTGGACATGACTTGTGACTTAGCATGCACACACACATACATAGGCGTGTCGGATTTTACTTATCAGTTTGATTCTTCTGATTTTCATCACTGTTAGTTTTCCTTTGTTCAAAAATAAATCTGTGGACTCCCTGGTGGTCCAGTGGTTAAGAACCTGCCCTGCAATGCAGAGGATAGCAGTTCTATCTCTGGTCTGGGAAGATGCTACATGTCATGGGGCAACTAAGCCCACGCACTGCAACTACTGAGGCCACGCACTGCAACTACTAAAGCTCACAGGCCCAGAAGTCTGCACCTTGCACAAAAGCAGTCATCACAGCAAGCAGCCCGCACACCGCAACTAGAGAGTAGCCCTCATGCAGCAACAACAGCCCAACAAAGCCTAAATAAATAAATCCATATTGAATTGTTAATCATTCACTGGATGAGCTGATGAATTTACTGTGCACCAACAGTACAATTCATGGCAAATAGATGAGGAAACAGTGGAAACAGAGGCTGACTTTATTTTTGGGGGCTCCAAAATCATTGCAGATGGTGATTGCAGCCATGAAGTTAAAAGACACTTACTGCTTGGAAGGAAAGTTATGACCAAACTAGACAGCATATTAAAAAGCAGAGACATTACTTTGCCAACAAAGGTCCGTCTAGTCAAGGCTATGGTTTTTCCATTGGTCATGTATGGATGTGAGAGTTGGACTGTGAAGAAGGCTGAGCGCCGAAGAATTGATGCTTTTGAACTGTGGTGTTGGAGAAGACTCTTGAGAGTCCCTTGGACTGCAAGGAGATCCAACCAGTCCATCCTAAAGGAGATCAGTCCTGGATATTCATTGGAAGGACTGATGTTGAAGCTGAAACTCCAATACTTTGGCCACCTGATGCAAAGAACTGACTCATCTGAAAAGACACTGATGTTGGGAAAGATTGATGGCGGGAAGAAAAGGGGACGACAGAGGATGAGATGGTTGGATGGCATCACCAACTCAATGGACATGAGTTTGGGTAAACTCTGGGAATTGGTGATGGACAGGGAGGCCTGGCGTGCTGCAGTTCATGGGGTTGCAAAGAGTTGGACACAACTGAGTGACTTCACTTTCACTTTTCACTTTCATGCATTGGAGAAGGAATTGGCAACCCACTCCAGTGTTCTTGCCTAGAGAATCCCAGGGATGGGGGAGCCTGGTGGGCTGCCATCTATGGGGTCACACAGAGTCGGACACTACTGAAGCGACTTAGCAGCAGCAGCAGCAGCATACTTATTACTAAGCAATTGTAGCTAAATTATTTATACAAAAGATGAACTGTACACAATATAGTCATGCAAATGGTGAATATGGAACCAATCATACATTGAGTTTTACATGCTTATAGCATTCAACTTGTGATAATTCCATTTCCCTAATTGTTTTCTATTCAAATTACCTGACATCACTTGCCCTTCATTTAGTGCTAACATTACTGAAAAAGCAAAAGAGGGCATCGGAGTCTTGCGGCAGTATTTGCTTGTACAATCACCTAAGATAAGGCCCAATATGATTCAGTTGCATTTTATAAGAAATATGCATTTCTTACAATCTTGCATATAATTCAAGGCTGATTTTCCCACAAGAAAAAAATGGGGAATTAATTTATAAAACCAATATATCTAACATTGCAACATACTTCTGTTTTGATGATGCTCTTTATTTCCTTAGTACTATCTATAATATTTAGCAATTGCTCTTCTTTAATGATAAAGTACACTAAGGCATTGTTGGGCTTTCTTCATGGCACCAAATTACAGCTAACATCTGTCTAAAACGTACACATTTTCAACATGAGTTTTCATAGCAACATGAGTTTTTGTACCAACTCTTAGTAAATGCTAATATAAAAAGATGTAAAACAATTTAAAAACTTTAGTGACAGTTAAAAATAGTGACATTAAAGAAACCAATATCTCTTCCAGCTATTTTCAGAAAGCAAAAAGTAGAACATAACATACTATTAATAACAGTCAATGTCTGGTTACTTCCCTTATAAGCTAAAGTGGCTCCACCATGTGGCAGGAGTGAAAAAAAAGCTCAAACTGTTTGGTTCAGCTGAAAGTTACACAAATCTTAATTCATGTTTAGTGAACTGAAGAACTACTAAAGGCAATGGCCCCCACTCCAGTGCTCCTGCCTGGAAAATCCCACGGACGGGGGAGCCTGGTGGGCTGCGGTCCATGGGGTCGCACAGAGTCGGGCACGACTGAGCCACTTCGCTTTCACTTTTCTCTTTCATCCATTGGAGAAGGAAATGGCAGCCCACTCCAGTGTTCTTGCCTGGAGAATCCCAGGGACGGGGGAGCCTGGTGGGCTGCCATCTGTGGGGTCGCACAGAGTCGGACACGACTGAAGCGACTTAGCAGCAGCAGCAGTAGCAACAGAAAAGAAATAACAAAATTAGTTATTTAGAGTATAACATACAATAAACAAAAATTGACATACTATTTTACCCTGGTAGTGAGAAGAATAGGAGAGGCTGAGTTATCTTTCCTACCACAACACAAAAGCCTGTGTTGATAAATATTAATATTGGAAATGAACATATTCTGTGACTCAGCAACTACTGGGTCCAAGTCTTAGTATCACCTTCATTGTAAAAGAAAGCATGTACAATACTGCAGCAATTTGGCGTCATAAGAAGCTGCAAATAACATAATCATATGCCAACAATGATGTAACAAGTTATGTGCATGTGTGTGTGCACACACACACAATACACACACACACCTCTGCTATCCGGCTTCTTCTATATCTAGCTCTCTGAAACTCACAGGTCATCAGTATTTTCTCTCTATAACTTTCCTCAGAAATGTCCTTGCTCAAGCGTTGAGTTGAGGTGATAACCTTGCAGCATTAGTTGTTTCATATTTTGTTTTCCTGGTTACACTTCTCCCTTTAAAGTTTGCAAGGCAGCACCGGATTTATTTCTTCCCTATCTGCTCCATTGTTGTCTTCATTAGGATGAGTGTATTCTACTCAGTCTTTTCCCAATTTATTAAAATATTTTCCCTTTGCTTAAAAAGTTACAGAAAACACATGTTTTCCAGGTGTCTTTGGGTAGCAGTAGGGTTTGCTGATGGCTAGAGGATGCTCAAAGTTGAGTCACTAGACCTTGATCTATAGAACCGAGCAACCACATGTTCTTCATGAACCCAGAGGTGATCAGCACATCAGTGGCAAACTTAAAATATCTAAACTGGGATGAGGTTCAGACTTAAAACCAAATGCCAGTGTATTTGCTCTTTTAGTCCCTGTCCAAGGCACTTCTTCCTTTGCTTATTCTGATACTTTGGAAGCCAAATTATTGATAACAAACTTGTTTGCTGTGAATATGGGAAGTTAAACAGCTGGGGAGAGGGTTATTATATTTCTCCTTGTTGTTGTTGTTGTTGTTTAGTCGTTAAGTGGTGTCTGACTCTTAGCGACTCTGTGGGCTGTAGCCTGCCAGTTTCCTCTGTCCACGGGATTTCCCAGAGAAGAATACTGGAGTGGGTTGCCATTTCCTTCTTCAAAGGATCTTCCCAATCCAGGTATCGAACCCATGTGTCCGGCATTGGCAGGTGGATTCTTTACTGCGGAACCACCAGGGAAGCCCTGTATTTCCCTTAAGCTGTAACAAAACACCATGAAGAACATACCTCCCAAAAAAACACCTGGCAACTGGATTTTATATGCATTCATAGTTTTAACATCTCTTGCTCTGGATAGTGCTGGTTACTGTCCTCCTGTGGGTTATTATTTCCTTAGGGAAATAATGCTAGAGTCAATTTGGAACCTAAATCATTTTTCCTGTGGCACTGGGAAGCATTGTGTCTCCTCCCTTTATACATTAATTTAATTAGACAAATTTTCAGTCTCTCACTATCAGTCTACAGTCCACCTACCTTCTCAACTCTGTGAGGAGCCTTATCGCACAAAGAAAAATGGTACCACGTGTTATATCCAGAGCTCCTGCAGCACGTTAGTAGTGAGGAGACACCTGACTGTCAAAGCTGCTAATAAAACCAACCCGTATCCAAGCCCCAAGTCAAGTCTTCTTCCCAACATAGAACTATTCCTCCTATACCCAAATTGTGCCCACTTCCTCTGAAACAGGAAAGAAAAGGAATTTCTTATGTAAAGGCAGTAAGCAAAACTATCAGCTGCTGCTATCACTTCAGTCATGTCTGACTCTGTGTGACCCCATAGACGGCAGCCCACCAGGCTCCGCCGTCCCTGGGATTCTCCAGGCAAGAACACTGGAGTGGGTCACCATACGTACAAATTCATAAATTTGAATATATAAAGTGAAGAGATTTCTAAATATCCAAAATGCTTTTAAAGATTGATAATACATTCATTTAAAAAATCAATAATAAATATATTCATATGAATTATATAAGTTAAGTTTTAATGCACTTAACGTATAAAGAGTTCATATAAATGAATAAGAAGAACACGGGCTTGATGGATATACAGACAAAAATGAGATACAAAAGTAATACATAAATTGCTAATGAATATTTGAAAAACCCTAACATACTTAAAATTTTTAAATGCAAATGAAAACAACTATTACTCATATAAAAGCTTATCAACTTTAAAAAAGAGATCACAACTCAATGCTGATGAAATTCAGCACATTAAGAGCACTTACATTTATTGCTGCTATGACTACAAACTGAATCAATGTAACAGTAGTTTATTACAGTTTTAGGTATCAAGACCTTTTAAAATGGTCATCCCTCTTGGCTGAATAATTGGTAATCTATATTTAAAAGAGTCATCTGAGCAGACTTTTTATAAGCTACAATGTCCATTTAATATTACTTATGGTCCAAATAATTGGAAATAACCTAAAAATCCAACATCAGATGAATGTTTAAGCAAATTAAGACACATCTGCCCAATAAAATACTATGCCTCCATCAAAAATTAGATTTTTAAGAGTTTTCAATCACACAGGGGAAAACGTATCACTCTCATATAAATGAAAAACAGAACATTGAAACTATACTGTGGTTTCAGCAATGTAAGAAAATAAGCTGAAGAGTAAAGACCAAAGGGAAAGATAACAAAATTAGAGTTCCTGTCTCTGGTAGTGAGATTATGGATGATGTCCCTTTTCTTCTTCCTTATATATAATTCACAATTTTTCCTTCAGTGAACACATACAGTGATAAAAATAATCTAGTAAAAGGATCTTCTAAATACTAGGTTATATGTCTTTAAAATAGTTGTAGTTTCCCTGAAAGTGAGTTGCCTAACCTCTAGATCTGGAGCTCTCCAGAACTCACATTCCTATATTCCAGCCCAAATTTCTAAAATTTACTCCCTCTGTGTAAATTAGAATGGTCTTATTTTTTTCTGAATTTAACTATTTCAAACTTCAAGTAAAGCTCTCTATAGTCTTTGTTCAACAATACAAGCAATAAACATGCTCTGATGAACCATTTTTATTCGCAACTAAAACTAAGGCTTTCTTTCTAAACAAAAGGCAAGGGGAAGAGGATGTCCAACACTGGCAGTCAGTGAGCAATCTAAACTGACCAAAGAATCACTATTTGGCCACTGTTCTCAAAATACTGAACTAAATGCAGTCATTCTGAATGCTTCCCTATACCGAGCACTCTACTAGGTCGTGAGGATTTGTGGAGTCCAAAATGAGCAAGACTTAGAATCATAAACACTCATCCTGGGTTCCTGACCCTGAAAAAAAAAAAAAAAAGACCAATAGAAAAGGGTTGCTTTACCAATAATTTCAGAACAAAATGGAATAATTGCAGACATTTCTAGAAGCAGACATCCACTGGAAAAAATTTACTGGTAGTAAACACTCTATATACCTTAAAAGCGGGAAAAACAAGAACAGATCATCCTAAAAACTGTAAAAAAAAAAAAAAAAACACATAAAGCCTCTTGCTCTGATAGTCCAGGAATCACTGTCCTTTCCTTAAGCAAGAGGGAGAAAGAGAGGAAGGCCAGACTGGCAAGCAGCAAACTTGGGTTCTACTCATGACCCTGCGAGCTAATGATGAGATCTCATTACCTCTGGTCTCAGTTTCCCACACACGAAACAAGGGGTGGGACTAAAAGACTAAGGTTGCCCAGCTCTAACATCCTCTGCGCCTGGGCGGAGTTCCCACCCAGCAGGCCCCTGGAGACACTCAGAAATGTTTGTTTTAGGAAACCCAGGATCTCGGCACTGAATGAGAACATAGCTCTTCCATGTACAATTTCGGACAATCTCCAAGCATTTGGGGTCTTTAACATAACTAGTTGGCCCCTGAGCTCTTTTAACTTTGATATTTACACTACAGTACACTAAAGTACTCATTAGTGTTTGGGGCTTCCCTAGTGGTTCAGAGGGTAAAGCGTCTGTAGGCAATGCAGGAGACCTGGGTTCGATCCCTGGGTTGGGAAAATCCCCTGGAGAAGGAAATGGCAGCCCACTTCAGTATTCTTGCCTGGAAAATCCCATGGACCATGGAGCCTCGTAGGCTGCTGTCCATGGGGTCGCAAAGAGTCGAACACGACTGAGAGACTTCACTTTCATTAGTGTTTGAGCCAAACCAATTCTAGTCTCTTTATTCATTCCAAAGAGCTTCTTCTCCATTAGCAAGAGAGGTAAAGGCCCAGGGGTTATCTGCCTAGCCAAAGTGGTTCTCAGGTGGAAATAAATTTGAAAAGCATTAATGTGGACACTGTGAAAAATTTATTCTTACAGCTAATGTCCAGAGGGCAAGGTCCAAATAAATAACTTCTGACAAGCCCTGCCCTAGCTCAGCCCAGAGCGGCCCTCAGCTCCCAGAGGCGCCCAGTCAACTCATTCTCCAAATGCCAGAAAAAGAGAATGGGGAGTGATGAGAGGAGAGGTGGGGTGAACAACAGCAGCAAAGATCTCCCTCAAATTCTAACTTCCTCAAAAGTTCATATCACTGACTGTCCAGTGGTTACAGCTTCACCTTCCAACGTAGAGGGTGTAGGTTTGATCCCTGATTGGGAAGCTAAAATCCCACATGACTCGCAGCCAAAAAAATCAGAAAGTTAAACAGAAGCAATATTGTAACCAATTCAATAAAGGCTTTAAAAACAGTCCACATTAAAAAAAAAAAAAAAAAAAAAAACTTAGAAAAGACCAAGTCTCCCTTAAGACTGCACTTTCTTAGCTACTTTCTAACTGTGATGAGTGTCCCCAAAAGAAACACCCCACCTCTCATGCAAGCTTGTGATACTTTCCAGTTCTTTCCCTGTAAAGTTAGTCAAGGTTCCACACAGAATTCACCCAGGCTGGCGTGAGCTCTCACCTCCCTGCATCCGCTGTGATCCTAAGGAGGGCTGGGGGCACACTGAGCTGCTGAGCTTGACATAAGTGCTGTCACCAAAAGGGGCATCTTCATGTACTAGGGGGAGGAAGGTTTCATCTCTCCTGCATGTTCTATCTGAGGCCTCAGGCACCTTCTGAAATATATGCCAGGGAACAAGCTGGTAAAGTCCAGCAAAGGTTTCTGAGGGTTCATTCATTCTGTAAGAAGGTCTTACACGGAAGGGAATTCTGCTGTGTACTCTGAGCTCTGCCGCAGAGCTATCACCAGGGCCCACAGTGGAGTGCTCACCAGCACCCTGAGATGAGGGGGAAGTTGCCCCTCTGAAATCCCAGGAAATGGCCAGACAGACAGCACGGCTGGTCCTCTTTAACATTTTTGCTAACATCAAAAACTGAGCATGAGTTGCATTTGCAATTTTCCAGAATTCCTCATTTTAGGTCAAGACTGGCCTTACCTATAGATTAGTCACTTACATGGTAGGATTTGACACACACAGAAAACTTCTCCACTAAAAGGATTATATCCCCACCAACCTTCTGTGATTCTGCAATCTATCCATTAGTCACCCTCTGGAGTTCAGCTACTGACAGTGCAGGTTAAAATACAAATTTGTTACTTGGAGAAAAAGCATATAAAGGCACCCTCAACCATTAATGCCCCAGCACTGCTGGGATGTCAGACTAAGACATGTGCGTTCCAATCAACATACCAATAAATGAAGACTGACTTTATGTAATGTATGTTCAATTTATGAAAATGGTAACACTGTTTTGGATCAATAAATGAATGACAGATCCTTGATATTCTATTAATGAAAATTAGTCTGAGGCTATAGTTTAACCTTTGAGATTAGTGTCAGGAGAGAGGGTTATCTCCCCTGCTGCCCTTGTTAGAAGCAGCACATTAGCACAGATTCCACACGGATCAGATTCAGTTTGTAATTCAGTATAAGCGATGTGTGTGGTCGAGAGAGCAGAAAGCTCTGGCTTTGACTCTGTCTCTGTTACAAGAGGCATAACCTGGATAAAACCATGATAAGTAATGTGAGCCTCAGTTTCCTCTGCATAAACTTGGGATATGGTAAAGAAAGCTTCCTGTAAAATTCTGATTCAGTGATTCTCTATTAAACAATTTTTCTCTTTCTGCCACTCATACTCACAAGGAGAAGAAGAGGCTGACGGCGCTGGCCCAGCACCCTCTACAGACCTACACCTGAGCCACTGCGAGCCCTGAATTTGGGGCAGGCATGTCACTTCTGTGTCTAATTGCTGCTTGCCTGTCTGCAGGTGCTTATTCACAGTATCAATGATGTGATTACTTCCTGGGTAAAAAGGAATAAATCTCTGATGCTTTTGCACTGGTCCTTATGCCTGTCTGCTTTGGGTAGAAGAACCATCCCGTTGATTCAGACTGGACACTTTGAGAGAGCAGAGTTACTTTCCATTCAATTGCCTGAAGATGGTGCCTAATAGAGAACTCAAATGGATGTGGGCTAAATCATCAATATCATGATCGCGATGTCATGGTATTAAAGCAGAATTCTCAGAAAAGAGACACATCCCTCTCTCACTGACTCACTAACTCCCATGTCCTATAAACACAAAACCAAACTGCAGACATCACCTCAAAGGAGCCTGAGCACAGGGACTGGTGACTAAACGCCGCTTGTCAGTCTGGATGATACCAGTGGCCTTTGGAACCAGGGATTTCCAGTCCTGTGGTTGTGGGGAAATTTCTAGCTCCAAAGGCTCCTGTGATTGTAGGGATTCCTACAACAGCAAGACCCAGCTCAGAGAAGCCCACTCGAGACTGGCCTAGAACAAGTGGGACCACCCGGCCCCTGCCAGAAAGTAAAGGGAAGAGGGCCTGGTAGGGGTCCCTCTGCGGTGGATTTTCTTCACCCAGGTCCAGCCTGTCAGAGTCAAGGGCAGCCATAGGTCTGGGTATCTGGTTCTCCTCCATCCTCCTCCTCCAGAGTTTGGTGGTCCCTAGGACAGAGACCAGTTAAGGAATGACTGTGACACCGGCTGGTTCTGACCTCAGAACACTCACAGAGACAGCTGGCTTCTGAGGACTGGAATAGTGACCCTGTCATTCCTGCACTCCATCCCGCCCAGGGTGCAGCCCCAGGCCCCGGGTCCCAGCGCCTATGGAATCTGAAGCTGTTGACCCGTGGTGGGGGTCCTGGGGTCTTGGGAGCAGGGCTCTAGGGCCAGGGGACACACCTGAGGCATCATCCACCTCCAAACAGTCCCTCAGCTGTTCAGAAAAGACAGAGGTGGTAGAGGGGGAGGGAGGCTCAGCCTACCCTTTCCTCTTCTGTGTGTGGTCACCGAAATCGCCAGGACTTAGACCTAGATGCAAATTCTGTCTCGGGCGCTTATTAGTGCTAAAGCTTTGAGAAAGTTATTTAACCTCTGAGGGTCTCCTCGCTCATAAAAGACTATGATGCATGCCTCAGCGAACTGTGAAATCCAAGTGAGTGGGCTCTCAAGTAGATGCTCAGTGACCACGAAGTTCTGTTCTCATTGGCTGATTTGCAAGATTGGGGTTCAGCTCACTGAATCCCAGAGAAGATGTGATGGGGACCAAGGGAGGGCAGTGTTGTGGTTCCCACAGCTCCGCATCAGGCTTCAGAGGACATGACACCTCACAACTGCATAAAACTCAGCCAAACTTTCTTGTCTGTGACATTTTCGGAAATGAAAAGAGGCTCCACCGTAGTTCCAAGACCAGGAGCTGATGGAGTTAGGAGGGTTGTTTTTGCAGACAGTGTGGATAACACCAAGGTGGCCTGGCCAAGAGCAGTTGGGTCCAGGTCTCAGTACCTATGGAAACACATACATTACCTGGCACTTACCTTTTCCTAGAAACCTCTGTCTCCAGAATATAAAACCCCAGCCAACAGAACTGGTGAAGAAATGAGGCCCAGAAGGCATCTCCTGCAACCTTTTATTTCATGTGGCTTATTGAGAGAAATGCGGAGACGACACCAAGAGAAATAAAAGACAAGGCGATGAGTCGAAGTGATCAAAGTGTTGTGCATTCACTTGCGACTCAACTAAACAAATTCGAGTTCCTGCACCAATATTCTGAGGATTGAGTGAGCAATACAATACTTTTTTGAGCTGTTTGTGATCAAATGCTTTGCCGTTAGAAGTTATATTCCTGGGGAGTCGATATCAGAGATGCTTGTTCCTTGTCAGTAAACTTAAGAAGACACCAAAGCTGTGTACATTTAAATCACACAAAACCTTCCCCCGAGCTGTCTAGTCTCCTGACAGCCCCCTTTCACTGAGCTCCATGGTCATGGAATATAAATATCTTTATCTTATCAGCACAGGCTTTTGAAAATTTTGACAGAATAGGATTTCTTCCTCACAAGGCATATCAAACATCATTGCAAACTAAGTCTATTTTACTTTTAATCAAGACTGAATCAAAGGGTCTTTTCTTCAATCTTTTAGACTTTCTATTTCCACTTGATCTCTCTGACCATCCTGTCAACCAGAGGCCCTGAGAACTGGTCCAGTCACTCCAAGACACAGCATCTCTCTCTGAAGTGTTCTTGGAGGAAAGGTGCGAGGACCATGTGGACAGATAAAGCAATTAAAAATTAACAGATACTTAACAAGTGAAGAGACTGAAATGGAGACAAAAGTGGCAGTAATGCTATTAATAGTTTGTTCTATGAAGCTCTAGTTCAATGTCAAGCTAGTGTGACAGCTTCGCCATTTTTGTGGTTTTCTCTCTTGATCCCCAGTGCTAGAACAGTATGTTTCTTGAATGAGTACATGAATGACACATTAATTCATGAATGAACAGTAATATTGAGAAGGGGAAGAAATCTATTATAGTCAACAAAAGGGCCCTGGAAGACACCTCTTTGTCTCCTGACCCAAGGAGTGGAGCCCACAGTTGAAGCAGAGTCCTTAGGCCATGGGTACCTGGGGTGGCCACACATCTTAGAAGGTATTTCAGCATCAACAGCATTTCCTTGGGCAGCTTGAATCATTTACTTCCATAATATGCTACTCAGCTGTTGTGATCTCTAGGGATGCTCTCTTTGAATCTCTGCTTCCTATGTTAGCTGTTCTCATTTGGAGAATTAACCCACATTTTCTTGACCATTGGGTTCATCCTTACTTCCTTCTCTAGATAACAAGATCCTCAAAGGTTGAGACTGTGTTGTATGCTGCTTTTTGTGTCTAGTTCACTGTATATTCTACAGCTGAGTACAAAAGAGAATAACGACTCAATTAATGAAGTTGATGAACATGTACCAAGGCTTGAAGAGAAGGACATGAGCTGCTGGGTTGGATGACAAAAGCCACATCACTCTTTGTGTTTCAGGCCGCAGCCCAGAGGTGCAGAGGCCCGCCTCCCTCCGGTGTCGGGGCCCACAGCGGTACGCAGGCACCTGCAGCCCCATCCTAAACCCTGCCGCCGCTGCTCTCTGTCTGCTCTGCTTTCACTGCTCTCATTAGTTCTAAGGACAAGCTGGCTTGTGGTGCATTGGGTCTTCCATCCTGGGGAGTGTTTCATAGCTTTGCACACATCCCCAGACCCCAGGCTAATGAATAAGGGTTGAAAATACACTCAGATGTCATCATGGGCAATGGAGCAAATGTCAAACACTGTCTGCAGGTCCTGACTTGAGGCAGCAGAACCCAAGGCTGGAGCAAGCTTCCACTTGCTTGCTCTGTATGGAAATAGGTGGGCGGTTGGCTGAAGACACCAACAGAATTTCCCTTCTGCTCTGTGCTTTCTCCATCTCCGCCTCTGGGGATTCTTGAAGATATGGTGGGAAATGTCAGCATGAGTTGCAGGACTCTATCTGTCTCCAGGTCGCACGGTTTACTTTTAGAGTCTGGAAGGTGGATAGATTTGTAGGAAAGTGGACAGGCAATCTCTCTCCAGAAGAGAAAGGGCCCTCTCGGGCTCCAAGACGCAGTCCCAGCGTTGCTCAGGCAGATGTCAGGAGATGGGGCCTGACCCTCCGTTGCAACAAGGACTCTGAGGAAAGCCATGACTGTGTGTTTTCTGCAACTGTCTTCCTCCTGCTTCACGGGGGCTGAGACTTCAGCCCTGCTAGGAAAAGGACAACGCAGAGGAGGGAAGTGGCCACTAGATGGCAGCAGAGGGTAAGAAAAGAGAGTTGAAGGCAGCACAGGCAGAGGCTTGCCGCCCCTCCATTTTGCTTTACATCTTTAATGAGATATGTGAAGAAAAGGAGTCCCTCACACGCCACACACAGATGCTACAACATATGGAGAGACGCCGCACAGCAATATTTCTCTGGTTATTAAACAGGAGGCACCTAACCAGTCATTCACGGCATCATCATGCCGAGCTGTCCTTTGTGCCCTGGATACTGCTGCTGACAAGGTAATAACAGGAGAAAGCAGTTGAGAAGAATGATGTGCAGACCTGGGCCTCTGGGCTTGCAGCTTCGCCAAGCCAGACTGCTGGCTGGATTGCCAGGAAGCAGGAGCTGCCCAGCCCAGTGGGGGCCACCTTGCCAAGGGGCGCAAGCCATATGGCTTCTGCTGCGACTCAGCGCAAGCAGGGCACACACTGCTCTCTGCTCTTCCTGGCAGTCCCTGAGGGCTCGTTTATTAAGACCCTGATTACCACCAGACATCTCTGGAGGCTGACCTTCCAACCACAAACCCCAAATGGGAACAGGAGCTCTAGACATTTTAAAGAGCAAGACATGCTTGCTTTTCTGGCAGCTCTGAAGGCATACAGGGTAATGAAAATGCATTCAGGGACTTCCACGGTGGTCCAGACGCTCAGACGCTGCACTCCCAATGCAAGGGGCCCAGGTTCGATCCCTGGCCAGGGAACTAGATCCCACATGCCACACCTAAGACCCGGAGCAGCCTAACAGATTTTAAAAAAGAAAAATGCATTCAACTGCACACAGACGGTGAGTCCATTTCCCATGCCTCCCCGAGCAAAGGTCGAGAATCTGGTCCTGGTAACCAGGAATGTTTTCCCTTGGCGGGCACGTCTCACATCTTCTCCTGGGAGACCGCTACCAGGGCTGGGGGCAGGCAGGTATTGCTGTATTTTTTTTACTATATCCCATGCCCATACCCACTCCCATTTCCTGTGTCCAACCACCCAGGCTGGTCATTCCACACTAATTTCCCCACTCTCCCCAATCCAGGGGTTCCTTGAAGCCTCAGTGGTGACTGAGGAACTGAGAACAGGTGAGTCAGCCCAGGCAAGCAGCCCACTCCAGAGCCCAGAAAGAGACTTGTCATCCACCCCAGAGTCCAAGCTCCCAGGACTTCTCAGAGTCACTCATGAAGCCCCTCAACGGTCCTGAAATGAAGGTAAATAATACAGTCGTTTTTCATACAGAGAAAATGAGATGCACCGCTGAGGTATGGCTTCCCATCCCCTTCCTGTATGTCTGAGCCTCTGAAGCTGACTTCCAGTGGGAATGCAATAGCAAGGCTCACTCTGCCACAATTCCCCTCCATCTTTCAGAAACGATTCTATGTGCTAGGAATCCTCACAGGTCTGTGTGACCTTACACAAGTCACTTAACCTCTCTGTGCTTCAATTTGCTCATCTGTAATTTGAAGGGCTAGCACGGGATGGGGACTAGGGCCTCCTCCAGCTCTGCGATCCTGGGGCTTTAACTTCTCCAGTCTCAGCCAGCCCTTTCCAACAATAGCCAGACTCCACAGGAGGGAGCAGAATTTCCTCCTCCGGCTGATAAGAAATGTGGTCATGGCTGGAGTCTTGTCGACCTCCTTTGTCCTCGGAATGAAGGAGACAGGGAGGTTTCAGATGTTATTGACACTAACAGCGGGGCCTGGAGGCGACCACACTCTTAGGGAAGGACCACACAGAGTTGTCCCCGTGGGCGGTGCAGATCCAGAGTCAAGACCCCAGGATGTTTTAATAACTATTTCTCAGTGGGAAAAAAAAAAAAAAAAGACTCATTTTATTCTGCACAAGGGTCTAGGGACAAATCCAAGTCTCCCAGGAGGCAACTCCTCTCGCCTATAATGGGAGATTGGCTCGGCTCAGCTGCACTGACAAAGGCTGAAGACAGCATGCAGCAGTGCGGGCAGCTCCCTGTAGTTCCATGTGAACATGACTCACAGCGGTTATGAATATCAAACCTCCTTTGATGTGTTCCCGGACATGAGGAGCAGCCACAGCGGGGAGGAGGTGGACCCTGGATGCCGGCTCTGCGGGGCGGTGTGCCGAGGGCCTGGACACATCTGGCAGCATCCTGAAGCTCCAGGAGAACTTGGAGCGGGTAATTACCCTAGGACTCCCTGGGACAGCAGCACTCCCTTCCATCCGTCTCTCTCCCTCTCTCTCCCTCTCTTTTTCTTCCTGTCTCCAGCTACAGAAGAATGAGATCCTCCAAGAATTATGACCTGTTTTTATACCTTCACCCTTCCCGGGGGGGGATATCAATTCACTTCCCTGAATAAAGCCGGTTTTATTGAGCACAAAATGAAGGCACCCCCTCACTCAGCATCTGCGCCAATTGCTTTAATGCCACAATCCTGCCCCAGTCAGCCAAGCAGAGGGTCTTCCTCCATTATGGCCCTTTCTAGACACTCCGCCTTCCAGTGGCTGCTTGGTACCTTGCTCTCCTAGCAGGCTCCCAGTGAGGACTGAACACCAAGCTCCCCAGTCTCTCTTGTTTTGGTAGCTCCCGAGACTGGGTCAGTTACGACCATCCAGACGGAGACCATGCCCAGCCAGCTACAAGGTGAGCGCCCAGACTGGATCAAGAAGCGAGGATCAGTCACCTCATGTCTGTTTCAGCTGAAAGCTTTTCCCCATGTGGACAGTTCTCCCATTTCTAGACAGGGTTCAAGAACAGGTTTGGTCCCTGGAAATTTGGACAAAGACTTTACAGTTACAGAAGGAGGTGGCAAAGGGTAAACAGGAAAGGAATCTGTTCATCTCCATGCCTGCATGCTTTTGGCTTTCTGAAATGAGGCTGATTTATTTTGCAGCTGAGTTGGACTTTGACTGAAAAATTCTCATGTGCCGAGATCTCATGCATATATACACATGGAAATAATAAAATAACTACTCTTTCCCGAACACTAACCTCGTGCCGTGCACAATGCCCAGGGCTACAGAGGCACCAGCTCTCCAAATCTTCACAGATGCTCTGCCTGGGAGCAGGGAGTGGGGAGCAGGTATTATTATCCCTGTTTTACAGATGAGCAGCCCAAGCCTCCGAAAGGCTAGGAATTTTTCCCAAGATTTGAAAAATTAAAGTAAAAGGGCTTGGATTCCAAAGCATCATCTCTTAACCACTGCGCTATGACGCAATATGCTTATCAGCAAGTGCCCTGCATTATGAAGGAGGGCAGGGAAGGCACAGTTCTTGACTTTAGAAAGCTTTTGTCTAACCATGTGGCAGTGCACACAGAGCTACACACAGGCACAGAGTTACTACGACTCATGTTGTCTTCTAAGGGCCCTGTAACTAAAATATTCATGTTCCATCCTCATTATCTCGCTCTCAGACTCCTGCCCTGGATTCACAGATTGAACCTTGTTCTTGTAGTAAAGACTGGAGTCTTCTACAGTATGGCTGTGCATGCTTGGGTTTTAGAGGCAACAGTGTGAGCAATCCGACCACCAAGATGCATTATGCTACAGTTACTCAGCTCCTGAGCTGTAACTGTTTGTCTGGTATTGCTTTTTCCACTTGATCAGAAAATTTCTCTAACCCATTTCTCTCTTCAAGGGAGCAGGGGAAAGACACCAACAAGGGCAGGGGCAGGGAAGATTTCAGGCTTGAAGATTCTGGAAGCCAAGTCATAGATCAACCAGAAGAAATAAAGCAGGGGGAGATTCAGGGTACAGTGAAATTCCATTGCTTCCATGACCTTGAAAGGTAAGCGATAATATCTCTAGGACACCATGTGCTAAGATGTGCTAACATAAAAGGAAGGGAACCTTGCACAAGTTGTCAACTTTGCCAAGCGCACACTGGCTGCCAAGACTACTTCAGCCTTGACGCTTAGATCCATGATCTGGGACACAGGACAGTGTTCTACTGTGCTGGACATCTTCCAGTGACATGGACCCAACAGAGGGCTGGCAGGAAGACTTCTTGCTTCTAAGAGAGAGAAATTCTCCTCCAAAGTGGAGTTATTGAGCTGCCCGTGTGTAGGATGTGGGGATCCTGAGAACACTTGAGTCCCAGGAGAAATGCTGAGAACAGATTTGTGTCCCTGTGGGCTAGATGCCTTTGTAAATCTAATGTTCGGAGAATTTACCTCTGATTTCATTTCAGGAGATTTGTGCTTGCTCCCTGACTGCCCATCAACCTGGAAAATAACAATTCTTGATCAAAGCCTTCTGAGAACCTACACCAGGGAGGATTGAGAGGGCTGGGGTTGCATCTCTGGGTGATCACTGCCCCTCCAGTATCACTGCACTTTCTACACCCCCAAGGCAGCCTGGCCATCTTATCAGCCAAAATTCAAACTGGGAGACTGACATAGTTTTGTTTCTAGTTCGCTCTACACATACAACTCCGAGTGCCTGGTCATTAATCAAGCTTAATTCTCGCTTTAATTTCTCAACTGTGGCTTCCAATTCCTGCTTTCCCAACCTCGTCCAAAGGGATCATTCCTCGTCCCCTGATGAATGGGCAGGCACCTCAGAACCTCACTCTAGTAATCTGTGGTTCCCGCACGCCTACATTTGACCACTGGAGGGCAGTGCTGGACCGGCCAAATCTCTAGGTACTCTGCTCCATCTACGGCCCCACCTGGGCCGTCCTTGTAGGATATAGCCTCTGGTTGGAAGCCAAGACGAAGGACCACTGGAGCACCCCGAGAGCACAGCCTGGTCAAGCCTATTACAGCAGGGCCTCCAAACCTGGGTCACAGAAATAAAAGGCAGTTCACCAGAAAGCAGATTTGGTTCCAACCCCCTGGGAAATATTGAGACGTCAATCTGCCTTATGGTGTCATTAATCAGGAACCATCTGTCTCTCTGAATGGGGATGCAGAGTCCTACCTATCTCTGCCCACTCAGGTGTAAGCTCCTTGAGGGTAATGTCTTAATAAGCTCTATATTCCTGGCAGTAAACACTGTGTTTGACAATAAATGTTTGTTCAGTGAATGGGTAGATAAGCATGCATACATATATATGCATAAATTGGAATTGGCCATTTTCAGATTTGTTGCCATTTTCCAGCTCTTGTAACACCTAAACTTTAAGCCATCAATTAGTTGCTGTGCATTTTTAGTCCTGAAGACAGCCAAGGATAATTAGGTTATTAATTAAAGCAGTGGTTGTCATTGTACAAACGTTATTTCAAACACCACTTCAAGAGTTTCAGATCTCTTACTTTCAGAAGTCCTTCGTTATATTACCCATGTGTCCTCAGATCTCATCAGCCTGTGGATTACAAAATACTGACATCGTTTCATGAATATTCAGCTTATAACTAGCAGACTCTATCATGGTAATGTGGAGCATCCATTCTGTCCCCAGGGGACTTAGGGTCATTTCATCCCACCATGGGTCCCCATGGGGCTCCACAACTTCACTGAACCAGAGCTTTCCTTCAGGCCCCCTTCTGTCATCCCGCAAGACCCTTCTCCAGGCTGCGGACCCCTCTGCCTGCTGCCAATGGATTCCACCTGGCGATGGACACAGCCTGCTCTCTTAATCATTCAAAGCACAGCCAAATGCTAGAGGAGAGAAGGAAATGTACGTTTTAAGATCCCAGACCCAACCTCTTCCTGTCTCCCTGCAGACTTCCACATAGCAGGGACCAGTCAGTGCCTCCAGTAAAAATCTGCAGGCCTCCCACATCTCCACGTGCAGAGTCCAAAACCAGCTCTTTTGCTGCCCTGGGATGACTGACAGTGAGACAAACTACTCCTTCCAGGGAAGCTCTTCACCACCCCTCCGCCATCTCAGGTAGAGGCTGGTCTTCAAGGCCCAAGAAGGCAAAAACTGTGTTACTAGGTCTTAAAATATGATGTATGAGACACCAATAGCTTCGACTATACTCATATTTGGGGGGAAATATGCCCTTCACTTCTAACTTGAAAGATACAAAATAATTTTTCTTAACAGAATACTTTCTTTTTTTAATTGATTTATTTTTAATTGAAGGATAATTGCTTCAGGGAATTTTGTTGGTTTCTGCCAATGAACAGAATATTTTCTTAGTGTACATCTGAATTTTGTTGTATGAGGACTTCATAGTTTTCCCCAAGAATGAGTGGCTATTTGTTTTAGATGTGAATAAACTCATTCTCAGCCTTACTCTGGCTTTCTCAACAACAGTGCTGTAAGTTCATCTAGCGTCTCTAGTCTACCAACAAAACCCTCTCAGCCTCAACAATCTTCAAGGATCAGTTCTACTGAAAAAAAAGAAAAGATAGAAAGGAAGGAAGGAAGAAGGGACACATCACTATAAAGCAGTTATCCTCTGGTCTTAAAAAAAAAAAAAGGAAAATGAAAGAAAGAAGAGAAAAAAGGAATGAAGGCGTAAAGAAAAGAAATACCCCTTCATAAAAACACCTAACTTAAATTTCTCCCTACCGTTCAAATTTAGGTCTTCAGGGTCTTCATTCTTCTCACAAAAATGTTGTAAATCAAAGCAAACTCTCCTTAGAGCAATTGGGGGAAAAAAATTCTTTCTAAAATAACATTTTCCTATAACTGTTCATGGGAGTTGAGTTCATCCTATGTTAAGCATGTCCCATGCTATGTTATTTTTCAAGATGTCTTCAATATGATCAAGGGACAGGCCTCTAGGGCATCATCTCTGTTCTATATCTGGAAAAAACAATGTACAGAAATTTCCATAAGAGAGGAGATTGACAGTCAATACATAAGACTCAAGAGGCAAGGAAATCTCGTAGGGGTAACACCCTGCATTCAAATACAGACCTGCCTGGGGGCTCTGAATATCCAGGTCCAGATCTTCGATGGGTGGATAATGCCTGAGGCTTGATACCGGGTCTGATGTCCAGGTTTGACATCTATGGCAGACCTTACACCCTCCTGCCTTGTGATTTTGAAAAACTCGATATCTCTCCTGAGTCCTCACCTACTGACACTCTGACCCACGTGAGAAGTGTCTGAGATTATTTTCTTTGAAATTATAATTCCAGACAACTCCAACACCAGGCAACCCTGGTTACTAACTGGTGGATTTAATTTTTCACACTGTGGCAGCAGTGTAGGAAATCTTAGTCAGTCCCTCCAAACCACGCACACTGGGTTACTCCCTGAAGAAGAGAGCTTGTTAAACACAGAGGACCTCAAAAAGGACCATGGACCCCAAACGTTGCCAGTGTCAGAGCCAAATCCTTCAGTACATTCACCAAAAGTGATCCAGCTGGAAGTGTTCTTTCAAGTTCCCATTAGAGACTAGCAGATTGCCTACCTGGCAGACATTGTTGCATAACAGCTGTACTTTGGTGGCCCTGGGAAAATCCACTGGAAATCTACCTTTTCCTCAAGCATATGGACCTTCCTGAAACCTGTAAGAGAATGGGGTAGGGTAGGGTGTGTTTTCCATAGGAGACACATACAGACCCTCCTAGCACTCGTTTCTAACATCAGAACATGATAACTGTTGGTCAGAGTACAATGCACAGTTGTCGAGAGGAGGGAGAGATTAGTTTGGTTAAGGAGGATGGGGAAAGGCTCCCTGGTGGAAGTTATAGTCGAACTGACTTGAAGGATGAAGACTCTTGACCAATGGAGGGATTGGAGAAAGACGTGACAAGAAGAGGGTCAGCAGCTTAGGCAATTCAGGAAGGGGGATGGGACTGTGTTTGGAGAAGAGCATCCACTCTGCAGGAATGAGTCAGCACTGGAGGCCAGGGCAGAGGTGTGGCCTGATGGGGTAGGGGCTTGCAAACCAGGAGAAAGGATTTGGATTTTTGTCTTGTGAGAAGTCAAAAGAAACCAGAGATACATAAGAGGCAGTGTGCTTGAAAAGTGTTTTGGAAAGATCACTGTGGATGAGAGGATTGGTTTGGAGACCCAAAGCAGTGAGCTCAGATATAAAGTCTGTGTGAAAGCTGAGATGGACAATGGAAAGGTCAGGAATAAGCACCTGGAAAGAGAAAACAGATTTAAGAGACGTCAAAAGCAGATGAATGATAAGTGGGCATGAAGGGGGGGAGAGATGGCCTCTTAATGGCATCCCGCTTGTGTGCTGGAAGACTCTCTAGTTTGTATGTTTCAAGATTTTGTCGTCAGAAATTAATTCTTTCTGTTTTTACCATATTAAGACTTTAAGTGTTGATCTACCTAAGAATATTTTTATTATGTTTCTATGGTCCAAACGACTAATCTCCAATGACAGAATTTCAGAATTTGAGGGTAGGGAGTTTCTGGGCCCTCAAAACTCATTCTACAATTGGCTGCCCACCCTTCTTATGTATGAATTCAGCATGTGAAGGAGCATCCAGCTACTGGACTGAAATCACTTGATTACTGTTATCTTTTCTTCTCTCTCTTCAGTTTGGTGTAAGGAGAGCTAGATCCAGAGAAAGTCTGTCATAAGTTCTTGGCCTCCCTGGCCAGTCAATCAGAGCCCTCTTCCTAATAAAATGGTTTGGCTATTACATACCTCCCACCACTAGGGGCAACCTTCCCCAGGAGTCTTTGAAGAGTCAGTCTAGGGCCGTCATACTACACACATGCCTCTTCTCAACTAGCTTCACTGTCCCAAATATCATCAGCACTGCTGGGTCACGCCTCTGGAGGATGCCTGGCCACCCTGTCACACCACCTGCTTTGCGGCAGGCACACCCACAGCCACATCACCAGCCTTCTACCTCTGCGTGTTTGTGTGCGTGGCACTTCTGTGTAACCGTAAGACCAGGCATCCTGGGATGACTCTCCCCTTATTTCATTGTGCATTCTCCTATAATCCCTTTAAAATTCTTCAGAAGAGTATCTTGCAGAAAGAGGAATCGTCTTAGGAAAGAGAGAGGGAAAGGGATGAGGGAAGACAGAAGCAAAGATGTGAGTCAAGGCTTTGAGGAAAGCAATAAAAGAGAAAGAATCCATGACCTCCATTAGCCCTGGCTCTCAAAATAAGATTGGCCCTAAAGATAGCTTATTATTTATCCCAAATTAAAATTTCCTAGCTCTGCATTCACTGTGTACACAGTGAAAAGAGAACCATCACACAAAAGATGCCGTTATCCTCACAGCAGGAACAATTGCAACCAAGCTGATTCTACTCCAAGAATAGAAAGATAACAGTGCAAAGACAGGAACTTCAAAACTGTGAATTGTCAACAAACAGCACTGTTTCTTGAAGGAAGAAAGGTTATAAAGGAAGGTAGGCAGAAAAGGAACCCTCCAGCTCTAAGATGGGGCATGAATTGCCAGGGAAATTTCTAGTTTGTGCTCCTCCAGGGTGAACCTACAAGCAGCTGTATTGACTGGGAACAAACCCTGCCTGGATCTGTGCAGACCCCGGAAGCCCCTCACCCACCCCTGCCCAGATTCGTGTATATTTCTGAAGTTAATCACCACCAGACTTTAAACTCAACAGTGGCAGATATTTCAACTGGTTTTCGTTTCCACCGCATCCTCAGCACTCAGCAGAAAGCTTGTATACAGCTGGCATTCAATACATATTTATTGAATGGATGGTTGCTTGATGAATGAATTCCTTTAAAATGAACAAATTTCTTCTTCCCTATCTGGCTTCTGAAGAGCAAGTCCCGGAACCAGAACCGGTCAGGTGGGCAGCGCTGGCCATCCTCCCTTCAGGAAAAGGACTGTTTCTACCTTTCCTCCTCCTCAGGTTCCTGAAACAATGACCCCAGGGATCAGAACCCACCGAATGTCTTTCAACAAAAGATTCTCTCCTGGGTTGTGTCCTTTCAGAGAATGAGCCCCCTGGGGGCTGATAAGGAAATGGCCCCATATGCGAAAACGAAAACGCAGGCCCCTAGCGGCAGAGGGGCACCGAGCCTCCTCCAAAGGGGCCCGTTGGATGGCTGCCTTTGAACAAATCTGAGTGTGTCTTTCGATAGCACACGCACCAACCACCCCTGAGGACCTCTTTCCTTTATGGCTGCAGCAACGAAGCAGCCACATGGTTGTTACAGATAAGGCGGCCTGGGTGCCTGGTGCATGCAAAGTAGGCTTTATGGTAAACAGCACTGGGAGGAACTGCAGCCCGGCCACGTACCGGCTGCTCTGCGTTGAGCCGCCCTTCCTCTGTAACTGGCTCCCAGGTAAACGGCTGCAATCTCCCACCACTTCTCAGTTCTCATTTGCTATCCTTTTTGTCTTTGCCAGATGGTTCCTATGGGACCTGAAATTACACAACTTCCAACAGAGCTGCCATGATTGGGAGGCATGTGAAGTGCCAATGCCTATATAATATTCCTGGTGGGAAATATAACTCTGATATCTGCAGAGCCTAACAAAGGCTCACTCATACCTACCATGCCTTTCAAGGCACCCTGGAATTGGAGCCTTACCAGCCGTTTGTGGACAGAGAGCTATCCTCCAGGACCTTAACCGTTAGGCACGAGGAGCCAAGAGACAAAGCCATTCACTGCCCACACTACAGGCACCATGAGACATGCTTAACATCACACAGGACAAAGGCTGTATGCCTCAAGCAAGCTCAACACAGAAAATTCAGAGGGCATCCACCAAGACAGAGGGTGTTCAGTGTCATCCTAAACTCCCTCCACTCGTTCATCGATTCATTCATTCAAAACCGAAGGACCCTCATGGTTTAGAAATCAACATCCTAAGTGCTATGGGAATACAAAGATACAAAACAAGCACTTCTCAAATAATAAAATGTATTCAGCAGTTAACACCTCCTCACATTTATCTTGCTACACCAACAGTGAAAATTAAATCTTGTTGAATTACTTGCATCTTTGACCCAACACATAAAAGCACAGTCCCCGATACCCAAAGCGACAAACAAATTGGACACACTAAAAAAAAATCAAACCCAAGAATTAACATCTTAATCACAGACCCTTGAAAACCTAACATTTCTAAAAGCCTGAAAGATTTTAAGCATCTACATTTACATATGTAAAATACTAGTAAATTAAATAAATAATCGATAGATAATAGATAGATAGATACATGTGAAAAGTCGGTAGCACAGTAGCAATGATTGAGCTCACCTTCAGACTTGGAAGCCAGACTTGTTGAACTTTGGATCCCAATCTTCCACTTAGTGAGTCACTAGCTATATGACCTTGGGCAAGTTACTTTATGCCTTGCTTCTCCCAGTTATAAAATAATTATAATAATAATACTTACCTTAGAGGACTGTTGCAAGAGTTAAGTAAATTATTACATGTAATGCATTTAGAGTGTCACTTGGCACAGAGGAAATACAGGAAGTTTTAGCTGCTGTTGCTGTGGATGGTGATGAGATCATGATGGGTGATTATTACTACATATCTGCATCCCTGTATTAGGCTGGCCTAGGCCCTTAGCAGCTTGATAAAGAATAAGTCAATCTCTTGGACAATTAAGCATTTTTTTAAATATTAGTGTCCCATCTAGTAAGAGCTAATATCAGTGGGAATTCACAGAAATACAATTCAAAAGACTTTCAGGACCTTTGTTACTGGATGCTGATAAATTATTACAGACTTCCTACATAGAAAAAAGTAAAAAGAAAAGTGCATTTTTTTCCACTGGAAAAATATCAGTGGAAAGTAAGACATTATGAGATATTCAAATAAAACAGTAGCCTGCCCCACTAAATGGATAGTGGAATAATTTATACATGTAGAGCCAGAAAAAAAAGTTAAAGTTGTTTATGAACATAATCATTAATAAGGAATTAGTTCTTTCAAAATCGTAAGGCATATTACATTACCTGAAAATTTTCCTATGTCCAAAGAAATTATAAATTAAGTCAAAGTAGACCAGTCTTTATGGCATCCTAAAAAAACTGTCAAGTGAAAATCATACCATGATTCCAGAAGTGCATAATCTCTACAAAGACACACTCACATTGGCCTCTGTTTATTCTTGGAACCACCCATGAAAACTCCTGAGTGTGAACTGCTGAGCTGAGAACTAGAAATAAGCAGGCCTGTCTCCGCTATTTTCTTTTCTGAAGATGCAGGATCTCCTGCTGCTTCAGATCTTGCTTTTATTCATCAGTGGAAACACTAATCCCCTGCTGTTTTGCTGGCTTTCTCATTTGCAGCCAGCATATGGGCTCATCAGCACCAGTGCCCCCAAGAGCAGTCCTCCAAGTGCACAGAATCGCACAAAACAAGAGGCTTTTCTTGGGATAAAAGAACTAGAGAAGGACCCTTTGCAAAGTTTGGCTTTGGAAATCTGATTTCGAAGTCTTAACCCTGATGGAACAGGCCCAGACTGACACAGTGGTGAGCGAGTGAGTCACTTTCTTTCTGGGTTTTCTCTTCCCCAGAATGGTAGAAAGCTTATGTTACCTGCCTTGGTATCCTCGGCAGGTACCTTGGGGTTATTTTTAACACAGCCCCCAAATTGCTGAATGCTTACGCAGAAAACTCCGGATTCCTAAAGGACACTGACAGCTCTAGGAACCCTCCTGTATTTTCAACCAGTGAAAATCAGTTCAGTCAACCCTCCCTAGAGCAACCAAAATTCAAAGGTCAATGCCACATCACATGCAATAATGAAACAGATTCTTTGTGACTCTGTCACCCAGATCTCCGATTCTACCACCCTAACAGTCTCAGTAAGAGAAGTAATCGTTCCTTTTCCACCACCATCAGAGGGAGAGGAAGTTTGAATAAAGTAGAAGAAAGTTATTAGAGAACAAGGCATTGACTGGAGAACACTGCCCAAGGGTGGGTTTCTTCCTGTAGGGACCAAATGAAAACTCTGATGGAGATGATGATATACTTGAGAGCATCTGTCCCAACCACCTCATCATCTCACTGGAAGCCCTCTAATCTCCCTATTTGATCCTGGAATAAAGGGTGAACAAGAAGATTAAAGCCATTTAATAAATGCTCATCAAGTATCCATAAGTCTCAGACTATAGAATTGGAAAGGTTCATTGTTTTTTATTCAACAATATACATTGAGTGTCTACTCAATATGCCAGACACCATCTCAAGAGCCGAGGATACCAAGGCAGGTAACATAAGCTTTTTACCATTCTGGAGTTCACCCTGTAGTGGGGCTTGTATCCTAACAGAGGAACGGAGTCAGACACATGTGAAAACAAGACAAGTACCTGGTTGTGATGATTATGGGACGGTTCCAGAAGGAGGGCACAAACTGGAATTAAGACCTCTGGATTTCAGGATGAGCTGGGTGACAGGAGCCTGGAAAACATCTTAAAGGAGCTGAGCTGAGACTAAATACGGAAAAGTTAATTTATTTACATCACAAGGTCCCAAGTCACCGACAGAAGCAGAATTACAACTCTAAAATGTCCCCACTTGCCTCCATGCTGTTTTGCTTCACAGCTGCTTCATTCAGTGCCATGCAGCTGGGTAACAGTCGCAGATGGAATACTGGCAGCCAAAATCTTTTTAGAGACAAATGACACTGTGATTCTCCTTGACACCCATTGAAATTCCTCACGAATTTCCAGAAATATCTTATGTTTGCTTTAAAACAACCAGTGGGTCCCAGACATTTCAGGAAAAACAAATCCAAGAAACAGAGTAATTCCAGCCATCTGAGCATTCTGAGCCCAGATCAGTCAAACGGGCAAAAGCCACTTATTTACTGAAGGCCATCCTGGGATACCAGGCAGCTGAGATCCAGACTAAGAGAGAGAAAAATACACTTCCACTCCCTTCATTCACCTCCATTTCTGTTCTTCGGTTGCTTGTCCAACCACCCTATGCCAGAGCAGAGAAACAGTAGCCAGAAACTGGGCAAGCAAGCAGTTAACAGCCATACCTAGATGAAGACAAATCATGGGCAAACATCAGAGTCTGACTTCACTGTTAAAAATGCTTAACGTGAGATATTTGAGACTAACGAGCAAGAGGAAGAAAAGGGATTTCCTTC
The DNA here is from genome assembly GCF_032405125.1 of Capricornis sumatraensis. NCBI lineage: Eukaryota > Metazoa > Chordata > Mammalia > Artiodactyla > Bovidae > Capricornis > Capricornis sumatraensis. The sequence goes on from NC_091070.1 coordinate 78,451,571, forward strand.
ACTAAACTTATCTCCTTTTTAACCCAAAGAACTCAAAGTGGGTGAGAGTAGATGAGTTCTCAAATCTAAGGTAAAGTAGGTCTAAAACTTCCAATTATAGAGAAAACTAGAAGTTCTGGCACTCTCCCACTGATATTCAAGTGATCCAGTGGATATTTGACACTGAAGACTCAGAGGGTCAGAGACCATCAGAGAGAATGGTGCTAATAGCCAGTATGGGCAGATTTGATCTGACCCTGGGATCTTTTCGCTTCTTCAGTCCACTATAGTTTCTTCATCCCAAATGGACAAAGAAAAATGGGACTCTAGCTCATATGCGGCTTCCATCTTAGCTGCAAGAGATGATCCTTTGCCTACAGACACAGACGTTATTAATTCTGCTCCTTCAATTCTGTGTGTGTTAGTTGCTCAGTCATGTCTAATTCTTTGTGATTTCATGGACTGTAGTTCACCAGGCTCCTCTGTCCATGGCATTTTCCAGGCAAGAATACTGGAGTGGGTTGCCATTCCTTTCTCCAGGGGATCTTCCCAACCCAGGGATTGAACCTGGGTCTCCTGCATTTCAGAGTGATTCTTTACCATCTGAGCCACCTGAGAAAACTTCAACTCTGACGCACTGCAACTCTGATGTGACTCTATTCATTTCACCCATTTAACCTGCTCAACTTACCTGAACACAGTCCTAATGGCATAGCTCAACTTACCTCCTTCTCCCACAGGAATATTCTGTCAGGCTTGGAATGAGAAGCTCTGTATCTCTCCTGGTGACTATGGCTCAAGAAAGGAACTCTGACTACGTCACTAACCCAACCATGACAAAGCAGAAGAGATGAGGCAAAGAAACCAACATCTGTGGTGGCCTACCAATGTGTGCTGGGGGTGGGAATGAGTGTCACATATGTGTTCTCTCATTCCAACCTACAACATCCCTACAAGCTAGTTACTCTACTTGCCGATGACGAAATCAAGATTTAGAGATGTAGCTTGCCCAGCTACTGGAAAGCTGCAAGTGAAGTGAAGTGAAGTGAAGTCGCTCAGTCATGTCCGACTCTTTGCGACCCCATGGACTACATGTAGCCTACCAGGCTCTGCTGTCCATGGGATTTTCCAGGCAATAGTACTGGAGTGGATTGCCATTTCCTTCTCCAGGGGATCTTCCCGACCCAGGGATTGAACCCGGGTCTCCCGCATTGTAGACAAATGCTTAACCGTCTGAGCCACCAGGAAAGTTGCAAAGCAAGACTCAAAACTCAGAGCTCTAAGACCTGCCAAGCTAGTGCTCTTCTTATGGGTAATGATATCACCTAAGCACCAACGGTGATGTCAGAATGTTCACTTCAGTTCAGTTCCGTTCAGTCACTCAGTCGTGCCCAACTCTTTGCGACACTATGAATCGCAGCACACCAGGCTTCCCTGTCCATCACCAACTCCCGGAGTTCACTCAAACTCACATCCATCGAGTCAGTGATGCCATCCAGCCATCTCCCCCTCTGTCGTCCCCTTCTCCTCCTGCCCCCAATGCCTCCCAGCATCAGAGTCTTTTCCAATGAGTCAACTCTTTGCATGAGGTGGCCAAAGTACTGGAGCTTCAGCTTTAGCATCATTCCTTCCAAAGAACACCCAGGGCTGATCTCCTTTAGGATGGACTGGTTGGATCTCCTTGCAGTCCAAGGGACTCTCAAGAGTCTTCTCCAACACCACAGTTCAAAAGTATCAATTCTTTGGCACTCAGCTTTCTTCACAGTCCAACTCTCACATCTATACATGACCATAGGAAAAACCATAGCCTTGACTAGACGGACCGTTGTTGGCAAAGTAATGTCTCTGCTTTTGAATATGCTATCTAGGTTGGTCATAACTTTTATTCCAAGGAGTAAGTGTCTTTTAATTTCATGGCTGCAGTCACCATCTGCAGTGATGTTGGAGCCCAAAAAAATAAAGTCTGACACTGTTTCCACTGTTTCTCCATCTATTTCCCATGAAGCGATGGGACCAGATGCCATGATGTTAGCCGCAAGCAATTCCAAGCAGACTCTAGTTGCATAGGAGCTATCTTGCTGCTGCAGAGTACCCTGCTACTCCCCTCACCTACAACATGGGCAGCAGACCTAGCTTCCCCAGCTTGGGGCTTGGGTTGTTGGCAAATCCTCTCCCAATCTCAGACATCACTAGATGAGCAACCCACCAGTCTCCTTGAGAGTCAGAAGGACCCACAGAGAACTTCTGATTGGATCAGCAGGAATGTTAAGTTTCTCATATTGATAAGCTCTCTGCTGGACACTGAGAATGCAAATACAAAGATGCTATCTTTGTCCAAAAGAATCTTAAAGTCCAATGCAGAAAACAAATTATCAGATAGTTATAATAAAGGTGATAAGTGCCGTGACCCAACAAGTTCAAGGACCCTGGGGAGCACCTGCCCTGGATGAGGTGAGAGTAGACAAGAAGGAAGGTACAGTTTTTTCAGGAAGAAAGAGCAGCCACTGCAAAAACTGGGCATATGAGGACTATAATACGTTTTCAAACATGCAAGTCCTTTGTGCAGCAGAAGCACCAAGTTCAAGTGGATGAGTGGCCAAAAGTGAGACTGGAGAGGGAAGGAGATCAGGAGATCATGTGGCCATGACATAGGATCTTCACGTTCCCCTAAAAGCCAAGGGGAGTGAGTAGGAGTTTCAGCAGAGGTGTGACCTGGTCCCCTTTGGTCTGAACAAAAAATTAGTGTGAGGCCTGCATGGAGAATGGATGAAACAGGGAAGGATTCTGGAAGCAGGAAGGCCTTTTGGATAGTAAAGTAATTGCCGGCAACCAGGGAAGAAAACTCCGCCTGAGGCAGGGGTGGCTGTGAGCCGAGGGGAAATTGGGAGCTGCACAGATTCTGAGTGGAGGCAGAAGAACGACAACTGGCAGGCTGGCTAGCTCCTGCCTGCCCCACCCTTTCCCCCTGCAGCTCCTGGAAATGCTCTCCTGACAGAGCCTCCTCCCAACTTTCCGGGCTCAGTTCATAGTTATCCCTTCTGAGTATCCCAAGCAGAAGCAGCTCTTTTTCTGTGCTCCTGGAGTGCTTTGGATCTACCTTAAAAAAAAAAGAAAAATAGCATTTCACACTCTTTTGCAATTGCTCTGTGTCTGTCTCCCCAAAAAGCTGAGCGCTCTCAAGGCAGAACTTTACATCCTTATGTCAGAAGTTTCCTCTTACATCTCCCAAATAGCACCTGACCTGTGATGTCATTAGCCCATGTTTGCTGAATAAACAGTCTAACCTGTGGCCTTGCAAGCCTGTCGCACTCTCTCTGAGGAAGTGGCTAACCCCTAGCCACCCTTACAATGGACAAAACGTCCCATGGCTAGACAGCAGCTGATCTGGGCAGGGACAGGCAGCGGACCAGCACACCGCAGAGTCATCTCCATAAAGCCATGCTGTGGACCTGTGCCCTCTTCCACCTGGCCATCTGCTGGGCAGGTAAGGACAAGCTGATGGGCCTTTTACTCTTCAGAAAAGTCAGGAACAGTTTGCTGGGGTCAAAGGGAGAGCATTGCTGAGCATGGCTCTGACACTCCTCCCTGTGGGACGGAAGGACTTCTCTGAGGCCTCTCTAACTTGGGGCTTTCCCTTTCAGGGGTCTCTTTGGATATAATTTTGGAATCAGAGACCAAAACTCTGACTGTCCTCCTTGGGGAGCCTGCCGTTGCAATGTAACTGGAGGGAACTGGAAGAACTATCAGATGAGTTGGTATAAGAGGAATGAGAATAACGTCTTAACTTTGGTATATAGACTAAGCAATAATTCTAATGAAAATGTAAGGGGTAATGTCAAAGGGAAAATTGATACTTCAAAAAATCAATACATACTCAACATTCAAAAAGCAACAATAACAGATGTTGGAACTTACTACTGTGGATCCGACATCCACAGTGCCACAGTCCTGATTCTGATCGCCTCAAATCTCCCCAAGTCAAACCAAGGCAGCAAATCCAACGAGAGACCATCTTTGGCTAAGATGAGTACCTCCCCTGAGGTGAGACCACTCATTAACCTCAACAGGAACATCTGATAAGAGAGTCAGGAGTTGAGCTGGGACCTTATCCTTGTAGTTGGTGGAGAGGGACTTTCTTTATCAGCCAAAGTGGGCAGAAAGGTCTGTTAGGGTTTGTAGAGGGAGACCAAGGGGACCCTGCTTCTCTCTCACAGACTCCTGAGAAAAGACCAGGGGGAAAAAATAGCTTTCAATACTGAGAAGTTCCTCTCATTGTGGAGAGGCTGAGATGAACATATTTCTACTTTAAGGAGTGCTGGCTGTAGCTCATCCCAGAGTCTTTATCAAGGAAGCCTTTGTGTGCATAAACCAGATAAAGCAGTGATGGTTTTCCATTACCATCCTAATCAAAATTTCCAAAGCTATTAGAGATAGCTTTAACTCCTAGTCTGTGATGAAGGATGACTACAGTCATTTTCTGAGATGCTCCCTAACTATTTCAGGTATCGAATGTTTTATATCTTCCCTTAGTGACAGAGGAACCCAGGGGACTCATGGGGAATGCAGGAGGGAAAACACATGGCCTTCTGTTATGAGGGTTGCCAAGAGAGATTTTGGAGACAAATATTTGTGGCAATGTGGGATTTCTGAGGTGGTCATAAATCAACTGAATTAAAAAAAAAAAAAAAAAGACCCCTGAGTCACAAGTTGAAATGGAGGAGACTGAAGTATCTGGAACTAGAGGAAGTCAAGGCCTGGAGGCACCACTGAGCAAACTGAAGGGCAGGAGGGATTAAAGACACAAACATTTCATAATCATCAAGGGAATGCTTTCATCCAGTTGGCCTTAATAGCCATCTCTTTGTTTTTCTGCTCAAGTATCCGTCTGGAATCCTCTGTATACATAAGGTTAAAAGTCAGGCATTAGGATACAGAGTAGATGTGAATGTGAAAACTACAGCTTTCTTCATGCCTTCTTCCCAATATTCTTTCCAATGTTACCTTCATCACACATTTAGTTACAGGGCACTTACTGTGTTTATAATATTGGTATAGGTCATGGGAATAGAAAGAGTTCTGTGTTAACTTCTATTTTAAATTGTATTCTCATCAATGGATTTATCATTTATTTTAGAAGACAGAGCATTAGAAATTACAACTAGAGATATGAATAAATGATTTTTAAAAATACTAGCAAGTACAATCTAACAGTGAGTGCTGTGACTTCACATGCAGTGTTCCAGGAGTTCATGAAAGGACAACCAGTATGAGAAAAGTTTCCTAGGATAGCTAAGGTTTGCAAAAGTTGGGACTTGGATAAGTGGGAAGGAAGAAGAATATTTCAAGATGAGTGTACTAGGTATCTACCTTTATATAATGAATTATCACAACACAGAAAGGTTCAAAGCATTTATTATCTCACAGTTGCTATGGGTCAAGAACCCAGGTGTGTCTTAGCTGGGTCCTCCTGGGTCTCTCATCAGGCTGCAGTCATCTCAAGCATCTGCTGGAAGAGAATCCACTTTCAAGTTCACTCACGTGGACTCTGGCAGAATTTGAGTCCTCACATAGACTTCTCCACAGGATCCATCATAGTGTGGTACTTACTTCCCTACAGCAAAGGAGAGAGAGCATCCAAGATGGAAGGCACAGTCTTTTGGAAACAATCTTAGCAACGACATTCCATCGCATCTGCCATATACCGTTTAGTAGAAATGAGTCAGTAAGTGCAGCCCACACTCGAAGGAAGGAGATTGTGTGAGAGCATGAGTGAATACCAGGAGGTAGGGCTCCTTGAGGGCCGCATCAGAGGCTTCCTACCACCAGGGATTAATGTAGCAGAGCAGGGAAAGAGAGAGCAAAAGCTCTGCTTGAGACCAACTTGTTTAAACCCTCCTGGCTACACGACCAGCAAGGTTTGATTTTATCTTATAAGCCAAATTTTCTCAAACTTTATTGTGTAGACAAAGCACTAAGAGAGATTGTTTCCAATCCAATTCTGAACCCAGTCTACAAAGATTCTAATTCGGTGTATCTGGGGGCAGGCCTAGGAAGTATTTATAACAAGGACCCTGGATGATTATGATGCACGTGGTCCAAGGACATGTCTGAGAAATTCTGCTATAAGCAGAAAAAGAACTGTTGGATATATCCAAGTTCTTCTGCCCTGATGACAGAGAAATGGGCATTAGATATGATCAAAGAATTTTGAACAATGGTTTTTAATTCCAACTGCATATTTGACTTACTTGGGAAACTCTTTGAATATACCAATGTCTGGAATGTATCTGGAGATTTTGATTGCACTGGTGTGGGCGTAGAGCTCCAGCTCCCAGGTACTTCAGCCTCCCCTCCCTGTCCCCTTCTCTTCCCCTCTCTGGTCTAAGACCTCCTGTTCCAAATGTGGTCTCTGGACCAACATTATCACATCACCTAGAGGTGTCAGAATGTAGAATCTCAGGTCCACCCTAGGTCTACTAAATCAGAATCTGCATTTTCTTCAGATTCCCTAGATTAATTATATGCATATTAAGGTTTGAGAACTACTGGTCTAAGGACCCTGTCATTATTGAAAAATATCATGGAGACATGTAAATCAATTTTTCACAAATGTCACCCAAGAATCTATTTTTGTAAAAAGCTCCTGAAGGGACTTTGATGCACAGCCAGGTGTGAGACTCACAATAAGCAATCAGTCATCCTCAAATCAGGTTACAGGTTATTTGTGTTACTAATATAATGAATGGTCTCATTGAGGTGCTATTGTGTCCTTGTATGCTCCTTGGAAGAAGGCATTACATAAATTCTAGGTATGACCATTTCTCATTTATCCACAAGCAGATTAGGAAATGAATTAATATTTATTGAGTCTGTGTACTCTTTAACACACCATGTGACCTTCCTGGATTATCTACTGCAACCCAGGACCTTGTGTTACGCACTTTCAAGTCAAAATCAAATCAGAAAAAAAAAAAAAAAAAAAGACCATGAATCATTAGTGTCTGATTGATTAAGTCTGGTGGGGAAGAAAGAAAAGGGATGGAAGATAAGACCATGTGTCTCTAGTTGTTCGTTCCTCCTGCAGGATGGATGAAAACATGACGTTCTGGCCCGTACTGGGCTTAGACAACTCAGAACCTGAGACGGGAATGGGGTGAGCATGGAAAACAGAGCCTGGAGCCAAGGAAAAGGGACATTTGAGGGGAAAGCAAGCAGACTGCCCAGTAACAATCTGAGAGAGTCTGGGCACAAAACAATGAAAAAAGAAACCAGACAAGAATTGAAAGTAAAGACCTAGAGAAATCCCTGAACTTACCAGGAGGCAGATAAGAAAGCCTTTTACATAATATTTGAAGCCTCAGACATGGGTGGAGATAGGGCCACCAAAAGCTCTAGTATAGGGTGAGCATGGACCAAGTGTTTCTGCAGAAATCCAAGAGCCAAATGAGTGATATGAACGTCAGCAAATATTTTTGTATTGTCCTAGTTCTTCCCTACTGCATTGGTAGAGGTGATTGAGGGTTGAATAAATTTATTTTATTGTTATCCCTATTATCCTGTTTTCTGTGATTTTTATCCAGCATGAAAATGGATCACTTGAAAGAGTTCAGAACAGTAAAGAGAAATCCCAGAGTGTCTGAAAAAGTTCTGAGGTCAACTGTCAGGGAATGACAATAAGCATACCACTTCCACCAGGCTCCCAAGCAAAAGAGTCCCTGGGCATCCTGTGTGGGTAGAAATGAAGGATATGATGGTTCAAAAGGTACAAGAAGTTACCATGTAAGAAAGGAAAAAAAGAAGTTACCTTATGTCCAAGTGCAGTGGCATCCATTGGCTGCACTTACAAACAAGTCATTCTATATCCTGAAAACACAGTATGGAGTAAGAGGCAAGAGAGAAAAAAAGAGAGAATCAGAGTACACTTCTTCCTCTGCATCAAACCAAGGAAGATAATGTCATTTCTATCATGAGGTGTCACAACCTTAAAGAAATGACTCATTACAGAATCCTGAAAGCGCCCAGGGAAGATACAGAAAGAGGCTGAGTGAGGAAATGGACTCAAGGAAATCCAAGCTGTGACCTTCAGCCTAAACAATTAAGAGTTTAAACAGAAAATTAGAATCGTTGAATTTGAAAGCCGGAAGGGATCTTAAAGGTCAAGTAGGAATCTCTCCATTCAATTTATATGTTCATTAAATATTGATTGAGTAAATGATCATTCAGTCTCAAGTATTTTCAATGATAGTCCTTACATTAAAAAATCACTTCTTATTGCGATCAAAGTCTGCCTCCCTGTAACTTTATTATGTTGGTGTTTGTTACACATTGTGAAGCATAACACACTAAGTTCAACCCTCATATTTTCAACTATTTGAAGACAGCTATCATATCCAACCTCCAAATCCTCATCTCTTGATGCCAAATACTCTCAGCCATTCCTCATTACTCTCTCATACATTTTGAAATCTTTCAAGAAAAGAATACAAGTTCAATATATTTTTCTGTTCCATACAATTCTCAATACAATGACTATCATATAGTGGGTAGTTAATAAATATGACTTGACTATGAGTACATAAAGTATGTATTCACCTGGTATGTATTCATTCTAGGTATCCTGGTTGTTTAGCATATCCATGTAGATGCTTCAAAATTCCCTCAGCAGAACTCCAAGACTTAAGTCAAGAACTTTGTTTTAAACATGATCCTTTCCCAAGGTTTCCTATCTTACATATTACCTCAAATCCATGCACTTCTCTTCATCCTCCACCACTAACACCTGGATCCAAACTACCATTTTCTCTTGAAATGTTTCATCAGCCTTTTGAACAGGCTACCTGGTCTCTGGGACCTTTCAATATATCCTCCCTAATTCTGAAAGAGATGGGAATACCAGACCACCTGACCTGCCTCTTGAGAAATCTGTATGCAGGTCAGGAAGCAACAGTTAGAACTGGACATGGAACAACAGACTGGTTCAAAACAGGAAAAGGAGTGCGTTAAGGCTGTATATTGTCACCCTGCTTATTTAACTTCTATGCAGAGTACATCATGAGAAATACTGGACTGGAAGAAACACAAGCTGGAATCAAGATTGCTGGGAGAAATATCAATAACCTCAGATATGCAGATGACACCACCCTTGTGGCAGAAAGTGAAGAGGCGCTAAAAAGCCTCTTGATGAAAGTGAAAGAGGAGAGCAAAAAAATTGGCTTAAAGCTCAACATTCAGAAAACGAAGATCATGGCATCTGGTCCCATCACTTCATGGGAAATAGATGGGGAAACAGTGGAAACAGTGTCAGACTTTATTTTTTTGGGCTCCAACATCACTGCAGATGGTGACTGCAGCCATGAAATTAAAAGACACTTACTCCTTGGAAGGAAAGTTATGACCAACCTAGATAGTATATTCAAAAGCAGAGACATTACTTTGCCAACAAAGGTCCGTCTAGTCAAGGCTATGGTTTTTCCTGCGGTCATGTATGGATGTGAGAGTTGGACTGTGAAGAAGGCTGAGCGCCAAAGAATTGATGCTTTTGAACTGTGGTGTTGGAGAAGACTCTTGAGAATCCCTTGGACTGCAAGGAGATCCAACCAGTCCATTCTGAAGGAGATCAGCCCTGGGATTTCTTTGGAAGGAATGATGCTAAAGCTGAAACTCCAGTACTTTGGCCACCTCATGCAAAGAGTTGACTCATTGGAAAAGACTCTGATGCTGGGAGGCATTGGGGGCAGGAGGAGAAGGGGACAATAGAGGATGAGATGGCTGGATGGCATCACAGACTCGATGGACATGAGTCTGAGTGAACTCCGGGAGATGGTGATGGACAGGGAGGCCTGGTGTGCTGGGATTCATGGGGTCGCAAAGAGTCGGACACGACTGAGCGACTGAACTGAACTGAACTGACAGTAGGCAATGTGATCCATTTAAAATACGATCATAGTCATTCAGATCCCTGATTTAAAATCCTCTAAATTACTTCCCATTGCTTATAAGCAAAAGACCAAAATCCTTAAAGAGACCTCTAAGACTCTGCACAATCTGACCTCTTCTCACCTCCACTTCCAGAACCTCTCACCTTCTCTCCTTCCATTTTCCATGCTCCTGTCAAACAGGTCTCCTCCAGTTGCTTCAATGCACCAGGTATCCTTCCACCCCAGGACCTTTGCACATAATGTTCCCTCCTTATGGAATACGTCTTCTGTCTCCTCATCACTTATTTAACTCCTATTCATCTTTTGGATCAAAGTTTACACATCATTTCTTCATATGTGTCAAGATGTCCCAGCAAGTTCAGATTTGGGGTTTTAAATATGCATTCATATTTCTGTCTGTAATATATTTCACTAATTGAATTAATGTTTAGTTTCTCATTAGTTTGAAAGCTCTGAGACACCGAGGAATCTATCTGCTCTTGCTTATCTTAAACCTGATAAATTGCAAAAATAAATTTCTACGAATAATTAGATGACTCTCCTAGATTCCAGAATGTCCCAGAATTTGGTGATCATCACTGACTCTGGGCTGCAGGTAGGTCCCCAAGCCTTGCTATATTCTCACTTTGGGGTGGTCTTGAAGTCTCCAGAGTCACCGTGTGCTACAGACAAAGTGTTCTCAGAGACCAGTGATTTCTATCCATTCTCTAGTTGTCTGATATACTCAAGAGCCTATTTCAGGGCACACTGGACAACTGAGATGCTCAGAGGATGTATCCTCTGTAGATTTGAGCCAGTTCCCGCACAGGGATCTAGGACGGGTAAGCAAAACCTACCCAGAGAAACTGGCCAGCTGTGAGAAATCAGAGGGGCCGATACGATGATTCTCTTCTCAGTGACTCCTGACTGGGCTTCTGATGAGCCTTTTTGGTGTTTTGGATTTGGGATGGGCATTTTCAGTAGCTATATTATTAAAATGCACAAGTCTGTAATTATGGGGATGGATACCCTCACCCCTCAAAAATGTACTGAGCACGCACAGTACTCCTGGTGCTGTGCCACATGCTGAGCTATGGAAACCATTAAGGCTCAATTCCTGTCCTCAAGGTGCTCTTCCCAGTGGGAGAAACAGACAAGAAATTAAAGACATTAACAGAGGAAGGAGCACACAGCTGTGAGAACATAGAGCGGGAAGTGATGGCCTAGAGCTGGGGATGGCTTCTCATAGGAAGTGAGGTGCGCTCCTAACAGAGAAAACACTACTTCCTTGAAGAAATATATGCTTGGAAGATGACCAAGATGACCCAAAGATGACCCAGGAAGGAAGATGAAAACCCTTGATAGCTAAGTATATACATGCGCGCGCACACACACTCACACACACACACACACACACACACACACACACACACCCCTTTGGCTGTATGATATCTACAGTTTAAACAAACAAATGTATTGAAAACAGATGGAAATTTACTGAACTTAGGCTGCCGCTGTTGCTGCTGCTAAGTCACTTCAGTCGTGTCCGACTCTGTGCTAGACACAATCAGTCTCTTTTTGTGGGGAAGCTAATGTCTATCAGAGCTTTCACAGGAGCTCTTTAACCACAGATGCAGCAAATTCCCTGCCAAGCAAAGCTTAGAGATTTCCAAAGTACCACTGTTGTGCAAGCCACAAAACAGACCAGCTAAGTGGGAATGGCATGGGTTGAGGAGATAAAGATTTAAGAAAAGCAAACAGGAAAGGGGGAGGGAAAGAACATTATTTCCTTGGATAATGGTCGCTCCTTCCAACTTTTTGTTCTTATTAAAGAGCCTTCCCAAACCTCAGAGATTTCCCAGAATTTGGTGATATGGGGCACACCCATCCTGCTAATGGGAACTATGAGGAAATGTGGAGAGACTATTAGGAAAGTAATGTAGAAGCTTGATATTACTTCTGGATTTACATGGATGTACTAAATGAAATTGTCATTATTATTAGTTCAGTTATTTCAACTTTGAATCAGTTTTTGTAAATTAGTGAAATGCTAAGAATAATAAATTTGTACACTTTGCAGATCCACCTGATTTTATTTAATTTATAATAATTTAATGCAAAACTCTCAATTATCTTTATTCACCTTAACAATGCAATTTAAATGTCAAAAGAAAAAAGTAACTGAGACACCAGGGAGGCCCAACACACTCTACAGGGAGGCAAATAGTGCCAGTGGGACTAGTTATGAACATTCACTTCCGTGTGTCCTTTAACTTCCTTCATTCAGTTTGAAATATTGAGATTTCCTCTCAGATATGTCAGCATCTGTAGTCTACACTAAGTCTACAAATCTCTATCTAAGCTGATGATGTCATCTCATTTTATAGAGTTGTTTCTCACCAGAGCAAAAGTCTAACTTTTCTCCAGTGAAATATAAAAAAATTCAGCTACAAACGGAGCTACTATGTTTTCTGCTTCTTCTCCAGGATTGTCTTTCTTTGAAAGCTCTGGAAAGAAGTTCATATTTATAACAGCCTTCCATAGCTCCCTCTTTGTATTTGTCAATTCTGCTGCAGTAACAAACAGCACCAATACGTCAATAGCTTAGACATTATTTTGGTTGTTGTTATTCCTACTTTTCCTACAAGTTGGTGGCTTCAAGGTGCCTGCTAAGGTCTGCTCCCTGCATCTTCTCATTCCAGAATCCAAACTGAAAGATAGCTCAGTATTTGGAACACTGTTTTCATGACAGAGGAAGAAGAACAAAAGAGCTGCTGGCAGAAACTCAGAGTGCTCCTCAGAGCATCTGCTTGGACATGACATACATTATGTCCACCCATGTTCACTGACCAAAGCCTCTGGGCCACACTCAAACTCAGCTGGGTGGAACTTGTACCCCTCCCTCAGAAGGCACTGTAGGAAATGAAGCAACAGGCAGGAATTGGTCATCTTTTTCAAATAAAAGGGAGGATCAAATACTTGTGAATATAAGTGAATATAATAATAATGATACAACCTATCACACCCTTTGACTCCATCCATGTCATTTGTATCCAACATGGAGAATTTTTCCCCACATCAATTAAAAAGGAATTTGACATATATACCTATGGCTGATTCACGTTGATGTTTGGCAGTAACCAACAAAATTCTGTAAAGCAATTATCCTTTAATTAAAAAATAAATAATTTTTTTAGTGAATTTGATATTTTTTTCTTCTTAGAAAAACTCAGAGACCACGCTTGCCAAATTGTTCTTCAGAATGTCGCTATCCCTCAAGATGCTAATGGTTATTAAGCAATTAAAAAGTATCCCATAGTCAAATAAGTTTGGCAAATGCTCTACCTTAATAAATCTCTATTAGCACCCATAATTCTTACTTAGCATATTATGTGCTCTGAGAACTCCTGCTGTAAAGATGCCTACTTAGCCAGAACCAGGTTCAGAGAATGCTTTCTATAATGGCATAACCATTAATATCTTGTGAGATTCTAGTGGGCTTCCTTTCCTGATAGCTCATTTGGTAAAGAATCTGCCTTCAATGCAGGAGACCCTGGTTCATCTCCTGGGTCGGGAACATCAGCTGGAGAAGAGATAGGCTACCCACTCCAGTATTCTTGGGCTTCCCTTGTGGTTCAGCTGGTAAAGAATCCGCCTGCAATGCCGGAGACCTGGGTTTGATCCCTGGGTTGGGAAGATCACCTGGAAAAGGGAAAGGCTAGTGGCTAACACTGCTCTCAAGGATTAAGAGAGTCTCCCAGTGGATTCTTACTGTTTTCTTATTCCTGGGCATCCAGATTGAAGGACTAGTGCTGATGAGAGGGGTTATGCCTGAAGCCAGTGGGTCTGTGCTGCTGCTACTGCTGCTGCTGCTAAGTCGCTTCAGTCGTGGGTCTGTACATGCCTCCAAAAGGAGGCCTGCATTCTTGCTAAAATCTTACTCCATGTTAGGAATGTGAAGATGCTATTCAGATACTATTTTTTTGCCTGCCTAAGCACACACACCTTGGGCCGGCTTTAATTCTTCCTTTATGCATCAAGCATATCTTGAGTCCTTTCTGTGCCGAATGCCAGTCCAGACAAGTTTGAGTACATGTTTGAGCTAGACAGGGGCCTTGCCCTCCTTTAGATAAGAGGAGACAGACATAAAGCAGATCCTTGGGGTTTTCCAGGCTAGAGTACTGGAGTGGGTTGCCATTTCCTTCTCCAGAAGGTACCTTCCCGACCCAGGGATTGAACCCAGGTCTGCCGTATTGTAAGCAGACGCTTCACCATCTGAGCCACCAGGGAAGTCAGAAATAAATAGCCAACAACTATACAACCTCTCATCTGTGTACTTTACCACCGGCCATCCATTTTTCCTTTTTTGTTTTTATTGGAATATAATTGCTTTACAATGTTGTGTTAGTTTCCGCAGTACAAAGAAGTAAGTCAACCATACATATATCCCCTCCCTCTTGGACCTCCCTCCCACCACCACCCCCGTCCCTCATCTAGGTCATCACAGAGCACTGAACTGAGCTCCCTGTCTTATAGAGCAGCTTTCCACTAGCTATTTCACACATGGCAGTGTATATATGTCAGTACTACTCTCAGCTCATCACACCCTCCCCTTCCCTCCCCATATCCATAAGTCCATTCTCTCTGTCTGCGTCTCTATCCTCGAGCTGCAGTGCTTTCCATGCTTAGCTTCTGAGACGTTGTACTTTGCTGATTTTCCTCTGCATCACTGGCTCCTCCTTCTCAGTGCCCTTGCTGACTCTTCTTTTACCCAACTTCTGAACACGGAGCACCAAGTGCCCTTGTCTAGGTCCCTCTTCCTTTCTGTATCTTCCCCTAGGTGATCTCATTCATGCTCACAGAGTTGAATTCCACAGACGTGGTCAAGACTCCCAAATTAATATCTCCAATGCAAAACTCCCCTCTGAGGATAAGATCTCCCCCCAGTTCAACCACCTTAGCACTTACACCTCTCTCTCTTTTTTTAATTTATTTTTTTTCTCTGCACCTAACTCTCTTGAGTCATTTCATGTTTTCTCTCTTTTTCCATGATTGTTTAGAAACTTCCTTTATGCTCCTCCTAATTTATAAACCCCTTGAGGGTAGGAATTCTTCGTCTGTTTCATCTCCAGTTTCTACAGGGTGTTGCATAGTAAGTGTTTTTATATGATTATTGAATTTAATGTGTAAGCTGAATTTCTGCTTTAGGGATCTCTGACACACAGCCAGTAATAAAAGGGAATATTTTATTTAAAGAAATAATGCCTCATCCTTCTGTATTTCCAAATGAACAACCTCAGATGAGAGAACACAGCTACATACTTTGACATGAGGTGAATACTTAAATTTAAAAATGCTAAATGGAGCCAATATCATCCCTTGTGGTCACTGGAGCTGCCACAAAGGTTTTATATTAATAAATTGCCTACATGCCACAGCCCATCTGGCAAGGCTGCTATGTCACTGCCCGTTTGTACCTGCTCCCTCCTTTGAAATGAAAAGATAAAAGAAAATGACAAGGGTTTGCCTAAAACTCTCCCACCCAACTAGAGCAAGGGTTCAACCACATAATGCTGATTCCTTGATTTAGATTCAGAACCAAAGAGGAGGACAAAAGAGGCAGACGCCCTGGATTCCAGGAAGATGCTTCGCCAGCTGCTCAAATAGCTTGGGGCGACTGCACCTCTGCTCCTTCATCTGAATTTTGATCCTGTTCTTTTCCAAGCTCTTCCCAAGGCCTCTTCCACCCAGCAAAATCAGCTCGTCTCATATAGCTTTAGAAGAAAAGAGGGCTGATGGAAGCTAAGGATTGTCTAGAGAAAATCCAAGAGCCTGTGTGTACTTGATGATCTGCTAAAGTAGGTCGGGGTCATGATGACCATACAGAGAGGCCCTGATTATAGTGTAGACATGACCCCATAGCCCCTTGGTCTGTGTACACAGAAGCTGCTTTTACTAATTGTGGTTGCCCTGAAAAAATTTGTCCTTGGCCTCCACATGCTTGAAGCTTTAGGGTTTAGTCTTTCAAAATGAGAGGAAAATCGTCTGGATTACCTTTCTTCCATAAAAATAAATATTTTTCAACTACCGTGGCATTTTAAACTCTATTTTCTTTTCTTGCTAGTTTCCTTTCCCTATCACACTTCCCTGAATAAACACAGATTGTGCTGTAATATTTATTAACAAAGGGTTCTCTGGGCCGACAGTGGTTTTAGGAATTCTACCGGCATTTAGTATGCTGTCCAGCTGAGTCCCCAGCCACGTTGTAAGTCAACACAAACACAGCAGATTGTGAGTAGAGGCAACAGTTCTCCTCCTAGCACACCGCAGTCTCTGGGTCACCAATCTGGAACTTGAGCTGGCATGTCTAAAAATAAGGTCTTCTGACAGAGACAGACGACTGTCTGTCAGTGGAGTCTTGCAAAAAAAATCCCCTTTCCCTGTGCTCTCCCAGCGCATCTTCTTGGCACGTGCCCTTTCCTTTGCATCTTTTGTTTCCTGCATCCCTGGTTTTTCACTGCAACCTGGACACTGAGGTCGGTTTAGATTGATGCTGAGTGTTCTGTACGGACCGCGATTTCACTCACAGCGCTGCTTCCATCTGATGGGTGCTGAGGTTCCTCCTCACGCAGGGCTGTCTCACTGCCCATGGCTGTTTCTTCACTCTTCTTTGGTAACGTCCCAGTCCACAGTCACTTCTCAGCCACACATGTGTGCAAACTCTCAGATTCCTTGGCAATTAAAGCCCTGCCAACTTGGGTAGCTTGTATTTCTATTCAGTATTCTTTTCATTCACTCATACCAAGTGTTCATTATGCAACTCAGTGTTAACAGCCCTTTAACTTGTCACTTCCATGATTAATATAACAGCACCTGCATTCTAAACTAGATTTGAACACAGCGGCACTGTGGTCATCATTAAACAACCACTTGTAACTATTGTGTCCCTGGCCATGGCGAATATGATATATGGGTAACATTGTACTTACCCCAGTCCTTGGCCCTATACCCATGCCCACTTTCTACCACAGACTCGTCACAAACCCCACATTACCAACGAGGATGTTAGAGTTACAGAGGGTATGGCAACAGGCAGAAGCAAATGCAGAGTGGGTGCCCCTCCTGGGACATGACAAGCGTTATGGTAACCCAAGCTGCTGTCAGACCAACATCGACTCACTTACTAATTTTCCCACTTCACTGGTTTCAGAGTCTCTTTTTCCAGCCCTCAGAGCTACCTCCTGGCCACTTTTTTTTAAATCTACCCAGCTACCTTCCCCAAAGCACCCTAGAGTGTGTCCAGGTTTCTCTTCCATTGTTTCCTCAGCTCTATATCTTTAGAGCTGACTGCATGTTTTAGCATTCTTTCAGTCTCATTCCTTTTTCCCATCCAACCTGTGATAAAACTAAGCAAAAGATGCATTAGTTCAGAGCCCAAGAGGCAGGAGATACCCTGGAGCTGTGTTTGGGCTAGAAGGCCAACCAGAAAAAGCATGGACGACACAAGTGTTTGCTGGTGGCTGTGGGAGCCACAGGCTGTTCTGGCAGTTGGGCCACCACACCCTTCTCCCAAGGAAGAGAAAGTGAGGCCTCTCCACCTTGGCATTTCACCTCCTCTGGCAGCACAGTTCCAACCCAAAGAAAAGGGACATCTCAGTGTCTCTTGCTTGAGGTAGGGTGGGAAGCGTTCACCCTCAGGGGAGGCCTCAGCTATTTCCTCTCCCTTTGATTGGAGGATAAAGGGTTTGGTTTGCTTCCCTGTGGAAGGTAAGGCAGGGGATTTCCCTGGGGTTCTGGGAGAGCCCAGTACTGTCACCGGCCTCTGCCTTGGGCACCTTGGCAGGTTAGAGGATGTAAGATGTATAAGATCTTAATTCTACATGGTGCCCAAGTTACAGAATTTGAGCTCCTTAAAGGCATGAAAACACAGACATTCTACTCATAAGCTCTCATCTCCAAAGGAGAAAAAAAAATTTATCTTCTCCCTCTCTCTGACCTATTCCCCAGTTCTACTGCCAAATAAGAACCTTGAGCAAAATATTTTTCTCCCTTTTAGGGGAGGAGAGTCGGGATGCTTTTTCTTATGTGCAGAGAAACATTACAGAGGGGAGGAGCTTCTATTCCAAGCCTGTAAAGCAAATAACCTCTGGGCCCAGTCCAGGTTTCTCCAGCTTTTTCCTCTCTATTGGATATTGTTGGATGGAAGTACAAAAATACCATTGTTTTGGGTTTGCTACTTTATAAATAGACAAAGGCATAGGATTAGCCTCTTATCAGCATGAACAGCTCTGTTCTGGCCTCTCCATGTTCCGCCTGAGGACCACCAGACCCCCACGGTAATTCCAGCAGGCAGGGGAAAAGAAAGAGGAGTTCCAGAGACAGCAATAAATTTACATTCTACCCACAGCTCTTGCTGTGGCAGCAATCTTCACTGTGAAATCAGCAGTTTCAGGAGAGCAGAAGGTAATTCACCCCCTCCAAAACCACATGGCCACTTCAGGGCACTGCACACATCTTCACTCTTTATGGCAGGTCTCCTTGGATGACTGTGCTTAGTTGTAAGTCTGGGAATTATGGGACAGAATCAAGGAAGGAAAGAGGGAGGGAGAGTGGGAGGAAGAAAGGGAAGAAAAAGAGAACACAAAATGAAACACATCAAGAACCCATTACCCTGTGGGGCTGGTGTGCTGCAGGCTGCGTTCCACCTCACACAGAGAGAGATACACTGTCCACAGCCAGCACACTCTCCTGGCTTAATTCATTCTCTCAGGAGGATGTAAGTAGGGTATAATTTAGATCTTGAAGGTCAGGGCAGATTTGCCCATTTTAATCCACAGAGAAGGACCCAGAAGGACAAGGACAAAAGCGCTTAACAACTGTTTACTAAACACCTACTTAGTGCCCAGCACTGCTGTAGGTGTTCAGGGCAACCAGGAGACAGCTGAAGCTGACCTCAACAGGCCCTCATGCCCTCTGATTCATAGGAGGAGGGCAGTGAGCCATCACTAGAGAGGAGAGTTATTGAGGGCCCTCTCTTGGTCCTGGAGAAAAGGATGGGACTGACAGTCTGTCCCAGTCATAGGTGACATCTGGCCACAGGTTTTGGTTTGTCCCCAAGGCCAACACTATAATAAGCCTTCACTGCACTATAAGGTTTATTCTTTGTTTTACTAAATGATCCTCTAACACAGTGGTTTTCAACCCGAGCTGCACATCAGAATTAACTAGGGAGTCTTCTTTACATCCTGATGCCTG
This sequence comes from Capricornis sumatraensis, assembly GCF_032405125.1. Taxonomy (NCBI): domain Eukaryota; kingdom Metazoa; phylum Chordata; class Mammalia; order Artiodactyla; family Bovidae; genus Capricornis; species Capricornis sumatraensis. Next base: position 78,470,722 of record NC_091070.1, read on the forward strand.
GACCTCATCCCAGACCAATTGAATGAGACTCTCTGTGGGTAGCACCCAGGCTTCAGTATTTTTTGAAACTCCCCAGAGGATGCCAGTGTGAGGCCAAGATGGAGAACCATTGCATCGAGGTGGAGGTGATTGTGCTACTTCCCTCTCCAGTTCTCCTCTGCCTCTGTACTCCTCTTGTCTAAGCTATTATATTTCCTCTTTATGTTTAGTTTGCTCTACTCTGTCCTTTCAGTAGCTAATTCTACAATACCCCATTAAACCTTTTCTCATGCTTTAACTTTGCTTTCTCTCATTTAATTTTCATTGCCCGCTCCGCTTACTCCGTCTTCCCATTATGCTTATTTTGTGCTGTGCTTTCTCTAGTACAGCATCGACACTTACAGGGCCCTTGACATGAGCAGAGTACTACAGGAGACACTTAACTGCTACTAGAAATTAAATCCAATGCAATCATATTTTCCGTTAAATCCCGTGTGACAGTTATGGGCCCTGGTCCTGCGGAAGATGGGCATTTTGGCAAAGTCTATCTCCCTTTCTAGGAAGCAGCTCCCTGGGTACCTAAATTAAAGATCCAAAATCAATATACTGCAACAAAAAATAAAAGGAACATCTGCAACGAGGGGGGAAGGAAGATTAAAAGCTGTCCGAATCTAAACAGTACACGTGCCCTGCCAAAATATCGGCCTCACTTACGAGGGAGATGCTGCCATTTGCAGCAGAAAGAAAAAGCCCCCAGATTGTCTGTGAAACTGGTGAAGCTGTTCTCTGGGGGCAGAACACCTGCTGATTCGGGCTCATTTCCTCGTTGTCCACAGGCAAGCCCGAGAGCACACAGGCGAGTGCAGAGGCACTAAGGGTGAGATGAGGAAGAAAGGACGGGGAGACAGTCCCAGAAGCAGGCTCTTCAGAACCCGCGTCTGAAGCCACGCAGCGCATCTCCTGCCACTCGGGTAGGAGCCGCCTTGGAGCCTCAGAACTGCAGAACCTGCCGCCTCTTCCTGGGCCAGGTGAGTCCTGAAGAGCCCGAAATGTTGTCACCCTCAAGGAGCCTAGCCTGGCACTGAAGCCAGTGGATGTTTGCCCAATAGTTGGGTGAATGGAAAAATGACTTCCCTGATGAAATGACTCCCGGGAGAGATGACGAGAAGACAAAACTGGAAGGCGGCTGTGTCACCCCACTCTGATACTTCAGTCCCTTGCTGCTCTGCTGGGGCTCCTCTCTCTTCTTTCCCTCTGATTTTGTTTTTCAGGAATCAAGTCAGACGTCTTGTTGGAGCAAGAAGAGATGTTTGTTCCTTTTAGAGAAAGTGATATTTTGTACTGCCAAATGACAGGGGCAGGGAAATGAATAATTTCATGATAGACTGGTGTCAGAGGACCCAAGATGGTTCCCTGAACTTTATATACCAACGAGGAGACTTCTATGGCCCCAGTATCCAGAACAACTTTACTGGCAGAGGCCAATTCTCCCTGGAGATTCTTGAAGCTACAGTGAGAGAGGAGGGACTTACTACTGGATGCCCTCCTCACAGTGCAATTCCTCTGGCTCTGCATGAGTGCGTGCGTGTTATGTCACTCCAGTTGTGTCCACTTCTGTGCAACCCTATGGACTCTAGTCTGCCAGGACCTTTTGTCCGTGGGATTCTCCAGGCAAGAATACTAGAGTGGGTTGCCATGCCCTCCTCCAGGAGATCTTCCCAGCCCAGGGATAAAGCCTGCACCTCTTACGTCTCCTGCATTGGCAGGTGGGTTCTTTACCAGTAGGACCACCTGAGAAGC